>NC_064245.1:64040000-64663750 GCF_003254725.2 Canis lupus dingo
ATTAAAAGAAAAACCTGAACACTTTTAACATTTATTAAATGATCAACATATCAAGTACCTTGCCCTTTCACTTCAAAGTGATTCAGGCTTAAATCAAAGAAAACTTTCTTTCTCAATATTTAGAATAAGTATTTCCAAGCCCCAGACCCAAAAGATACCCTCGAACACACACACACACACACACACACACACACACACACACTTTAGGGTCCTTGTCACAATTATTTTGTAGCCCAAAGATCAGAAGGCCCTGCTAATGTCACAGTCCCTGACATTAGGCAAATCCTTGAAAATACAGAATTCCACATTACCGAAGTCAGTTCTCCCCTGTGCTTCCCTCCCTGCCTCCAAACTCCCTTTCATGGGCTGTCAGATCGATTTTGCAGCCTGTTTGAGTAAGTTGATTAGGGCCTGAGGGAGCAGCCCCGGCTCTGCAGTGGACTAATGAGGAGGGGAAAGCCAACTGCTCATTCCTCTTCAAAATATGTGCTGAAAAAAAGACCATTTTTGCTCAGTTTTGCAGTTTTTTTTTAATGTCCCCCAGTCATTTGGGCTCAAAAGTATAAATCCAAGCTTATGCCTGCCACGCATTTTTTCAATCAGCCTATTTTAATTGCATAAATGTTCTTTTTTTGTCTAGAAGGGAAAAATATAATGCATAGTTCACTGTAAAAGGATGTGGCCTTGATTGGCATAATTAAGATTTTCTGTTCAAAAGCACCGTATAAAGACCAGAACTGGATAGGACTTCTCCTTTCAAATCACCTCCAAAATTTAAAGAGTTCTCAACCTAATCTGGATTTGTATTTTTTTCTTGCTAATGGAAAAAATAAAGTATAGGTGGAGACAAAACAAAAACAAAAATCTATTTATATTGTTATCCTTCAATATTTTCTTCAAACACTAAGATGAGTTTTCATATTGTTTGCATGTACTGAAACGCTGAAGGAGACTTTTGGATTGGGCTGGTAGAGACCTTTTCTCCTGAGAAGGGACCAGCACTGTCAAGAACCTGGGAGCCATCTTGTACATCCAAAGTTGCCACTGGGTAACAAGGGCTTTTAATTTATTTTAAGGAAATGTGCTTTAGCTTTTATCTATTAAAAAATATTGTTTAGACCCTGATGTGTATTGAATTGTGTCCCCAACAAAGATATGTTCAAGTCCAACCCCGGCATCTGTGAATGTGAGCTTATTTGGAAATCAGGCCTTCGCAGATGTAATTAAGTTAATTAGGTCTTACTGGATTGTGACGAGCCATAATCCAATGGTTCCAATAGTTGGTGTCTTCTGGAGAAGGCCATGTGGAGAATCAGAGATGTGGAGAGCAGACAAACAGAAGACACTGTGTGAAGACAGAGACACAGATCAGAGTCATGCTGTCTGTAGCCAAGGGAAGCCAAGCATTGCTGGCAGCCACTAGAAACTAGAAGAGGCAGAGATAGATTCTCCTCTCCAGCTTTAGGATACCTTCAGGTGTCCTGCTGACACCTTCATTTTGGACTCCTGGCCTCCACAACTGTGAGAGAATAAATTTCTTTTAAAGCACCAAGTTATGATAGCCCTAAGAAACTAATACAGATGCTAATTCCCAGGACTAAACCAAAACAAAGGTGATAAGGCTCACCACTGTATTGTGGGCAAGATCATATGGCCAAGGCTCCTAAACAGATGGGAGTAAAAGCTGCCTTTTTAAGCCTGGCCTGAGGTAAAAGTGAGTCTGTATTGATGTCCACTTGTTTGCCTGTGTCTACGTCTTTCTCCCCACCTCAGTTCTCCCAATTATCCTCAGGGCATTTTAGTCCCCAGATTCCTTCTACCTTCCTAGTCTTTCCACATTATAGGACTGGAGGGGCCAAATTTGAAAGCTGTGTGCAAGTCTTGGGGTCAAACACATTTGACTTTCCATCTTCACACACCCACTAATTAATTCTGCTGTCATGATAATGTCAGATTTCCCTGAGACTCACTGGCCCATTTGGAAATTGGAGACAGTAATAGCAACCTCACACAGCTTTGGAGAGGTTTACATAAAATGATTTATGTTGAAATCTTGCCATCTACCAGTTCCTCAATAAAATTTAATTTTCCTCATTTCCCTTCCCAAGAGACATATGTGCTGTGAATCAGATATTGTAAGAACACAAGCCTAGACAAGTCAGGCCAAGCAAAGAGATTAAAGGTCTCTGAGGACAGAGGTTGTCTGGAACCTACCACGGACCAAGCATTCTGCTATATCTTTTACAAGTGCTAGTCCAGTGAATCTTCACACATATGCTGTGAAGCAGATCTTGTCATCACCCCAGTTTTCTGGAAAGAACTTAAAGCTTAGAGCAAGGCTTATCAACCTCAGCACTAATAACACTTTGAACCAGATCATTCTTTTTACTGTAGCATTGCCCTGTGCATCGTAGTTTATTTAACAGGATCCCTGGCATCTACCCACTAGATATCAATAGTACTGCTTCCCCTAGTTAGGACAATCAAAAATGTCTCCAGACATTGACAAATGTCCCCTGAGGTGCAAAATTATCTCATATGGGAACCATTGGTTTAGGGAGATTTTGTTATTAGTCCAACATCATGAAGCCAGTATAACCTAGAGTTTCAAAACCCAAGTGGGTAATAAGAAAGAGGTAGAAAAGCTGCATGTTTACCCTAAGCAGAGACAAGTGGCTTTTACTGTGGCTCCAGTAACATTGACTTTTGATGAGAGCAGTAAGGGGTGCTCTTTATACTCAAGTCGCATCACAGCACAGAATGAGGTAATGGTAGAGGGCTTGAATCAAGAAGATTCTCACAGGTGTCCGGTTAGGAGCAGAAGATTCACTAGTCTCTCCTTCACAGGAGCTGAATTTTTAGATGATCTCAGAGTCAATTGCACTAGAGACATCCATGTCCAGCCTTCCTTGCAGCTCCCATGTGACTCCGAGCTGGCCAGTGGATGTGAATACAAGTGACAGGAGCATTTTTTAGGACATGTGCTTAAAAGGGAGGCATATGCTTTCCCTGTAGTCTCTCCTCTGTGCTGATGTTTGGCAGATGGATCCATGGTGAACCATGGCGAGACCATGAAGACAAAGAGATGTCAAGCAATGAGAGAGAAGTTATCTGGGCCATGACAACTTTCAGAGCAGAGCCATCTGATCACCCTGGACTTCACACAAGAGAAAACTAAGCTTTCATGTTTCTCTAAGCCACTTTCATTTTGGGTCTCTGCCATAGGCAGCTGAGGCGGTAACTATATCTCTCTCTACAAGGTGTAAGTGCCTTCAGAATGATACATTAGACCTTCTGACATTTGCATTTAATAGGGGCCAGACCTTAACCCAAGCAATCATTCAATTGTTGAATCTCAGCCATCGATGGAAATGGCTGGATTTCTGAGTTGGCAGAGCAATAGTGTGGAGTAGCGTAGGCTTCAATGCTAAGTTGATCGAGTTCAAATTTCTACCTTCTACTCGCAAGCTATGTGACTTTACTTGATCTTTTTATATTTCAACTTCTTTTTTTTAAAAAAAAATAGGGATTATAACTCTATCTATTTCAGGAATTTTTATATGGGATAAATAAGTTGTGTGTGTGAAGCACTTACAACAATTTTTGGCACATATAGTAACCATTCAACGAATACTACCTACCATTATCACTCACATATTGTGGTCTAAAGAAAACCTTTTCCACACATTTTCTATCCACTTTCAACAAAAGTGGAACCTGAGACAAGGACTTACAAATAGGCAGTTTATCTGGTAGAAGAGTCCATGAAGCCCAAGTGAGGAGAAAGGGAAATTGAGGCATATAAGAAAGAAAGAGTAAGGGATGCATTAGATAGTAGATAAACACTTTGGACAAGCGGGGCTCAACCTCACTGGGGTACCTCTGAGGAACCATATAGAATAACCCTCAGTATTGTCCCACTAGGAGCAGAAGATCTGGGGTAACTATCCACTGTCTTTGCCTCCACTGGTTCCCTTATTTCTGGATTGTGTCTGACTACTGGGAGCAAGCCCCAGAGGTACAGAGAAAGTCTTTAGGTAGAAAAGATGAAAGACAAAGCTCCCTGAGGTGGGAAGTTGACGCTGCATTGACAAGTCTTCCAGGATTGCTAGTTAGCTCAGGTGGGGCAACAGAGCATGTGGGCAAAATATCAAGTTTCTGCTGCTCAGAGACTGCTTCCTGGACATTATTTAGAACGCCAAGGCAAAGACACAAAATTAGTCTTTCTTCGTCTAAGGAAAGAGATTCTAATTAAATATCATCCCAATTTGTCAAGTGATTTGTCTTTTGAATTTATAAGGTCTATATTCTTACATCAAGGTTTCTTAGAAAACTTGAGAAAGGCTGGAAAAGCTTGTGCTTAATTATGTTTTAGCAAAATTAATCAAGACCGTTGGCAGCCATGTGTCTAACAAGCCATTTAGGGCCATTCAACTCCCTGAGTGCTTCCTGAAACAAGTTTGCAGAAACCACCCTTGGCTTTAATACGTATGGAGAACGACTCGTGAATCCAGGACTAGTCTGACAAAAGCAAAATTTACATAAACAGAGGTGAAAATGTAACACACAAGGCAAAGTGAAGAAAATCTGTTTGATGGGCTTTCCCAAACACTGGATTCTCCAATGGAAGAAAGGACATGATCATTAACCCAGTATCCCCTGTGTGCAAGTGCAGTGCTATAGACATTTTAAAACTATTATCTCATTTGGTCCTCACAACATTCCTATCAGGAAGAACTATAGTTTTCACTTTACCAATGAGATAGCCAAGTCTCAGTGAAATGATTAGTCCATGGTCACGCAGTAAGACTGAGTCAGCATCCATGTCTTATTCATCCCATTTCCAATTTCCATGTGCTTCCATGGGGTTTCTCGAGCCTGTCTGTGCAGCAGAATAATTTACATAAGAACAAGTTTCCCAGGCTGTATTCAGACCTACTGAATCACAATCTCTGGGAACAGGCCCAGAAATTTCTAATGTAAATGTTCCCCCAAGCAATTCTAACAAGTCACCTTTGGAAACTTCTGTTCGTGATACCTTTTTTCTCTGGATGTGTCTATGGTCACAGAAGTGAATTGAAAAAAGACTGTAGAAAAAGCTAATTTAAAATCACTCAATATTAGAGGAGCACCCATATTCTACCACAAGATATCATGCTCTAATGCAAGGATTGGCAAACATCTGTCAAGGACCAGATATTAATTTTAGTTCCAGCCATAACTACTCAACTCTGCCATTTGTGAACATAGTCATGGACAATATGTAAAAGAATGAGTGCTCCAGTGAAACTTTATTTACAAAAAACAGGGTATAGGTTAAAATTGGTTCATGAGTCATAGTTTAGTTTTGTGAGCCTTGCTCTAATGGCAGATGCTTCTTGGAGGTGTTCTGGGCAACCAGATATCCTCCAATAATAGAATACCACTCAAAAAGGAAAATATTCAGGGCACCTGGGTGACTCAGTAGTTGAGCATCTGCCCTTGGCTCAGGTCATGATCTCAGGGTCCTGGGATTGAGTCCTGTATCAGGGTCCCCGCAGAGAGCCTACTTCTCTCTGCCTGTCTCTGCCTCTCTTTGTTTGTCTCTCATGAATAAATAAGTCTTTTTAAAAAAAGGAAAATTTTCCTCATTCATGTTTATGGCCACAAGATTGACCGTACATTTATGCACATAAAATAGACTACTACATAGATTATCTAGTTTTTTAAATTTACTTAATATTTGATGTGAATCATACACAACCATGGCAATAGTTTATTGGATAAATTTGTAATGACTGAATAAATCGAAGTCAAAGAATGTTTTCAGACTTGAGTTTTGGAGGCACCAGAGCTTCATGGCAAAAAAATTGCCTATTTTGAGCCATAGGAATCTTCACAATTTGAAGAATAGAATAGGAAACGAAACACTTTGTTCTGGCAGCTGTGGATGACCATGAACACCTAAACCTTCCGTAAAAAACACCTTATTCCTTCCTTTTCTCAATGGTAAAATGAGGAGTTTGATGAGATTTTTTCAATTCTCTTCTTGATGGCCCTAACATAGGTGATGCTAAACAGAAACCTTTAAGGGGACTTTACTACAGGTCAGGAAATCCACACAAAAGGAAAATATGGATCTAGATCATCTGCTTTATAGAATAACTTTCAGCTGTCCTCCATTAAAGAAGCCTTTTTAAAAGTACATCCATTCCTCAGACACCTGGACTCAAGTCTGTGCTGTGAGACAAAGAAGAGAATGTCAAAGTGAAGTGACCAAGGTCCTATTCTCACAATTCAAGTTCCTATTTGACAATCTAGAGCTAATTGTCCAGGTCATAGGATCAATCTTGTACACAATGAGTTCCAGTGGGGAGACTTATGGTATAGTTGCTTGAGGTATACATACAAAATATTCTAATAAGTGCTAAATGGAGCTGTTACCCCATTTGAAGCCTAGTCAGACCGGGAAGAAGACTCTAAGGTCATGTGATTCCGGAACCCACAGTGAAGACACTATATTTCCAACTCTGACAAAGATAAGAGCTAAATTGTTAGAATTCCTGGCTTCCTTTTGGCTGTCAAATTTAAAAGATAGGAGGACATGCAGAGAGTTCACCTTTCTGAATCTATCCTAAGGAAAGGTATTCTAAACATCTTCAATCCCTTCTCAAAATACACATCTATAGAACTATCACCTATTCATTTATCTGAACTCTTCTTGATGCTATTTCTATTTTCACCCTATGGTACTTCATGGAGTAACACTGACATCCTCCAGTCTTTGAAGATTGTTCTTTTCCAAGCTGAGGCTCACAGTTTTGTGTATAAAGCATTTGACTCTGAAAGCTGGATTGGGCTCTACCTTCCTGCCTCCGCAGTGCTCTTTGCTTCATCTATCACAGCCCTCACCACTAGGTATTACAATTATGTTTTTTAGAAGGTGTGATTTCCATTATAATACTGAGGTTCATAAAATATTTTATTGCCTTTTTTGCATATCAAATAAAAATATAATCAGAACTTTTCTTGTATATAGTGTTGAAAAAGTCCATTGCAGTCATCATCTGGATGCTTTCCCCCCACAATCTCCAGGCCTTAAGCTATTTAGAATATTCAAGAAGGTCCTTCTGGTCTTTTCTTTACAGGCTGTCATATGTTCATCATCTAAGACCACAAGATTCTTTGGGCAGGACCCTGCAGCTTCTATACCAGCCCTGAGCTCTGAATCTTTACAGATGCAAATTTGATAAATTCACAATGGAAAACTGATATTGGAGGACAAACAGCAGTCTCCCATAATGTTCAATCAATTATTTCTTAATTTTCAGTTTTAGACATTATCTTCCTTCTAGGAATTTAGCTTGCATTTCCCTGCACACACACACACACACACACACACACACACACACACTCACTGACCGTTCCCTCTCCACATCTCTCCGGGGTAGTAATATTCAGTGTTCAATATTTATCAGACTGATTTGTGTACATGTTACCTATACATTATTAGGTTTCCCTTCTGAAACATTTTATTCTCCCTCAAGTTAATAATTGCCTTAAATTTAATTTGCTAAATTTTCTGTTTACCCATCACAAACTCCTTTCCAAACCCTCCGAGAACCCCTCTCAACCCATCCATCATTCATATCTCTATCAGAAACCCTCTTCCATTTCTCTCTGGACTTCAGCTTCTCTGGCACCTGGTGCCCTTGAAGGCTGCTACAAAACAGCATTCCCATTCGTCCTGTGAATCCTTTCCTTACTCAGGTTTCAAATTTACCCTCCAGAATTCCATACTGCTCAGCTTCTAATATTACTCCATTTTTATTGTGAATCATAGTCTTCTGAGAAAGGGAGTATGAAAAGGAAGATTCTTTTGAGATCACAAATGGCTGAAAATGTCTTTATTCCAGCATCACGTTGGAATAATCACTTGTTGGACACAGAACCTGTTGGACCTGGCCATTGTGTGGGACCTCTCTCTAAAACTAACAGTTCCTGCAGATTTTTTTTCCCCAGGTTTGCTAGTTTCTACCCAGAGAATCCCCAACCTTCTGTGAGGAGCTATAGGTTTGTCTGCTAGCATTCTTAACACTTAGGAAAAGGAGACAGGGAATTTCACAGCTGAATATGTAGACAGCCTCTTGATCCACTTTTTTTTTTTTTGTTATAGTGCATCTATCTTTTTTTTAACCTATGTTTCAGGCCCCAGAGTCCAGAGTCTATCTGGTTTAACCTCTGCTGAGAGTAAACCCCCAGTTTTCTACCAGGTGAGGAAGGATAGTTAGTTGCCTACTTGGGGAAATGATCCAGGGTCTTATTGCTCCCCTAAGAACTTTCAAGCAAGCTTCTTGCTTTCAGCTCATCACATTCCCTGCCTCCAATGCTACCTGATGCCACGAGTCCCTGACCTTTCCAGGATTCTGTAGCTCATATCTGTTTCCTTCTTATCTTTACCCCAATGGGCACTTACAGTTCAGCTTTCTCAGCCACAGAACCCAGTTACCAGCAGTAAATCTGCTTTTAAGCTTTTAGAAATGTGTTGATATCTCCCATCTGCTTTAGTCTCCTGTCTCATTATCTTGGACTCTATGGTTTTGGTTTTATTCTCTTTTTTTTTCCCCTTTACTGTCACTTTAGTTAGATCTGGAGACAAAATATTGTAAATACATATATTTGATTTGTCACATTAAAGTTGAAATGTACATAAACATCATTTTTAGTGGTTCCATCATGTTTATTAGTGGATGCATTAATGTTCACATAACCATCATTCAGTTGTTGGGTAGTCAAATTATTGCCTATTTTTTTTTATCACTGTTAGAAACAACACACTAATGAATCTTTTTATGCATGACGTTCTTTTTATCTTTGAGATTACTGTTTTTAAGATATATTTCTGGAAATATAATTAGTAACTAAGTTCAGAGGTTTTCACAATTCCTTTGCAAAATAGTTTTATTGGTTAACAGACCTACCAACAGAGCATGGGAGTGTACAGAGTCTCTCCAAGCTCAGGAGCATGTGCCCTGCAAATTGCTCTTCATATCTTAAATCAAGACCATGTTGGAATAGAGAGAGGATTTTGTTTGTTTGTTTGTTTTTGTATCTTTAGATGCAAGACTTCTCTCTGTGGATAGAATCAAAATGGAATCCTGAAGAGGAACAGCTGGAAGAACTCCATGAGCAGCAAGGATGCCTTTAAGGGAGTGCTATGAAATCAACACTACAGAAAACAAATGCTGTTCTGTAAGGAAGACTGCGCAAAAACTTTTTGCACAGTTAAGTGTGCTGGTTGTACCTGATTTCTTCATTTCCCAGTCAAGCTGAGATGCTGGTTAGCAATGTAAATGCACTACTTGGAAATCTATTACTGAATGTTGAAGGATTGTCCAGAGGGGCCAAAAAGAAGACTGCACCACAAGTACCAGAAAGGCAAGGGAGGAGCTGGGCAGAGCAGCATGATGATGTGTTTGAAAGCCAAAGATATTTACATATGTGACAATATATTCCACCTCTGCTTCCTGGGTATTGACCTCCTCATCCATACAATGGGAATAGCAATACCTTCACACAGGGTTGTTACAAAACACAGGAAAAGGAAATGTCGGTGAAGGCTTCTTGAAGCTAAGGATTTTCCTTGTGAAGCTGAATGATTACCTAACTCCTTCCCATTCCTCCTCAAGGATGCTTGGATTTGCAAGGAAAAAAGCCAAGAGTCCCATTTGTTGTGGTTTTACATCACAGCTTAGTAAAGAAATATCATGGATCCGGTGATTTCTTCAATTTTTAGAAATCACTGACTCTAATAAGCTAATATCTTAAAGAGTTTGTGTTTTCTTTCCCTTCTCCTGCTAAGTAACTCCAACATTTTACCTATAAAAGAAGATTTGCTACCCCCCCAAAAAAAGATGTGTCCCCAGTTTAGACACTCTCTAGTTGTTTATCATGTCAATGAGATTATTACTAGGCTACCCCAGTTTGGTTTTTTGTTTTGTTTTGCCTTGTTTTGATATATAGTTAATAAAGTAACAAGGCACAACACAATGGCAAGCTGGTGTTTCCTCTCAATAGCTCAGAAAATCCCAAGATTGATGTGCCAAGAGTGTTCTTAAAAGCTAGAACTTACACGGCTTAAATCAGATGTGACTTTAAAACCTCCTATTAAATTTCAAGTGAGTTATTTTAAAAGTAAACTATAAGTCTACTATAGCAGAGAAGGCAGTATTTTATCAAGAAGCTCGTAGACATCCGGATCACTCAAACAGGGCTAGGAACGCCTGAAATATATATGGCCAGATTAGATACTAACATGTCCATAAAGATAACAGTGCATTTCCAACACTGGCAACATGCTATGGGCACCCAGGGGTTAACAAAGTTGGATGTGAAGGAAAATATTGATAAAGACAATTTATATGAGCAATAAAAGACACTGAATAACTCCTGGCATGAGATATAATAAATGGGTTAGTTGAAAGATTTATATGACCAATCCTGAGCTGAGGTATAACATTCAACCGCTTTGCTGTCTATGGTACTTAACAATGACTAAAACTTTTTGCACAATTAAGATAAAATATATATGTGCATTTCATATACATACTAAGTTGTATGGTGCTATATCTTGTATTGAGGTTTCCTACCTGAAATTATGTTCATGATAGAAAACTTCAAAAGCATTTGTAATGCATAGAGTAGGCTCTCCCTATCCACTGTCTCCCTTCACCTCTTCATCCTCTTAGCAGGCAAAATTCTCTAAAATGGGTTTTATAAAATCTTTCTCAACCTACTCATAGCTTTACATGCAGATTCTTGTATACAGGCTTAAGATGAGAGAGAACAGAGAGAAGAGAGAGGGAAAAAAATTATCCAATAACATATAACTAGAAATTTCTGCTATCTCCCAGACTCCTGAAATCTTGATAGGATTAGAACCTTTATTTTATGATCTGTAAAAATCCCAAAGCTTTCTGCCAATATTTAAAAAAAAAAAAAAAAAGGAAGGGGTGGTGACAATTATATTCTTGTGGCTTCTCTGCCTTTGAGATCTTGCTTTTGCTGAAACAGTGTTCTACATCTTAATCCAAAGGTGAAGTTCAAACCCTTCCTCAACTTTACCAGCAATGACAAAAAAAAAAAAAAAAAAAAAAAAAGCATCTCGTGTCAATGATCTGTGAGTGCACGTGCATAGCACACTTCTGTGAATATTTGGAGAGGAGCAGGGGGAGAGGGAGAATGGGTTTACATCATGGAAAAGCAAGCAATTTTAAATTGAACGTTACAATAGGTTGTTTTTAAAATCTACTTTGGCTGTTTCAACACCATGGAATTTCCACAGCTCACTCCACCCCCCCAACACCCCCACCCCCACCCCCGGCTGAGGCTCTCACAAATTTCTCTCCCACTTTCCCCCTCCTCTCCTCTTCCCCCCCCCCCCCGCCCCGTTTATATTTGGGAATTCCTCTCTCACATTTGTGTTTATGACAACTCTGTTCTCTCCATCCCTGACTTCCAAAAGCAGCCCCAGGCAAATGTTACATATCCAAACCCACCCTACAGGACAAAGTCCTTGCTTCCCTGGAGGCAGGTGCCCCACAAAAGGTTATCCTCATTCTCGCCAAGTGAGAGGTCTGGCCCAGCCAGCTGACATCTAGTCTCAGAAAAGCCAGCAAGCCACACACAAAAGGCCACGCCAACTAAGAAAGCCCAGGGGCAGGCGGTTCATGTGGCTTCTCTAGAATTCATGCTTTCTTGTCCTGCCTTTTTCCGTGGGCTGCAGCTCATGGCCATGGTTTTCCTCCTGCAAGCAGATGCAGATTTCACGACCCCAAGCAGCTTAGTCTCAGTGTCCCACAGAAACATCCCAGCCACAAAAGCAGCCAGGTGGAATTGGCAATCACACGCCTCTCAAAGGTCTTTAAAGATGATCGGATTGGCAGCCCATTTCCATGCTTCTTAAAAGTATTCTCCCTTCTTTTTCTCCTCTCTGCTACCCTTGTGCCCCAACCTGCCATATATGTATCTGCAATCTCCAATGCCAACTCTCTGTTCAAATCCTTTCAAAGCGCAGGACTCATAGTCTTGTTCTTGCCTTTATTCCCCACTGTGGTCTTAGACTTCTTTCTTTCTGGCTCTTTGTCTATCTCTATAGCACAAAATTCCAGCAACTCAGCAAGAATGAGGACTCTTCCAAAACAGTGAAGAAAAGGAGACATGGGGGCATTGCCCATTCCGCACTTGAGTTTCTGCTCATACCTGCTTTATCTCCTAGTCTCAGAGATATGGCCTATCTCGTAGGGCAGAAGGAATGGAGTACTGTATGGAGGGAGAAAGCAAGATGCTCATGTATGTGCTTTCCCACTGTGAATGGCCCTCACGTTTGGTAGAATGGGACCTCCTACAAGTGCTCTGAATCCTTGGGCAGGGACTTCCCAACAATTCCAATTTGCTTTGTTGGGTGTGTCCCGCTCCAAGGGCAGGCCAGAAAATGAAAGCATGCTTTAGAAGCTTAGCAATGGAAGGATGAAGTCTTCCTAGGGAGGCAAAGGGATGAGAAAGAGACAAAAAAGACACTATAGAAGAAGAAGCATGGAGCTGGTTATTGAAGGATCAGATTACCAAGTGCACAAATGGAGCCAGGTTACTGCATGGAGGTTTTTTGGAGGAGCTGTATGAGGAGGAAGAGATCCCACAAGGGAACTCACTGGTCCTATAAGTACCCACTCAGACAAGGGATTGGACTTTGTGTGCTTAATATTTCCCTGGACATTTGTCTGCTTTCAAGAGGAGGGCCCTTCAGAAAGGCTGCTCAGGAACCAGACTTCTCTCTACCCTCATGGTTCTCTCTACTTATTTTTAGCCATGACATTCCCATTTGATGAAAATATGGAGAAATGTGATGGAAAAAGCATGTCAATGGAATGTGTTTCATCAAGTTTGCTTTTGCAAATCATATTAAGGTCCGCAGTGATAATTTTAGAACTGAAGGGGCTTCAGCATGCTTCTGGTCCTACTCCAAGTCATAACCTGGCTTCGAAGGTGGGCAGACCTGGCTTGAAACCTTACATTTCCACATCTAGCCATGCAACGTGAGGCAGGTCATCATCTCCCTGAGCTCCAGTTTCTTTATCTGTAATAGGGGAACAATAATACCAAATCCACAGAGTGCCATGAAGATTCAATAAGATAATGAACCTCAGTGGCTTAGCACAAAGTAGATGATCCATGATGATGCTTTGGCCTTTTAAAAGATGAGATAACTGAGTCCCCATGAGATAATTCACCTGCCTTCTAACGAATATCTATTTAACCCATTCTTCCTTTAAAATTCTCCTTAAAGATGTGTTCTGAGAAAGGGCTGATACAGTGAGAATCAACTCTCTGTAATCAGACTATTCGGTGATGGGCTGTCTACTCAGCAAGCGCTAGCAAGGAGGGCCCAGGGCTCCTCCTTCCAACTCCTATGCTGTGGTAGTGTTCAGGAAATAACAGTGTGAGCTAGAACTTTCAAGGATTTTTATTACAGCCTAAAAAGACATGCTGGTCTGCCCTCAAAAATCTCTGTTCTTGCTTTCAGATAAGAACAAGGGTAAAGTTCCTCAGAGAAATACAACCTTCTTCTCCTAGAGTTTCTCATGCAGAAAAGCAGTGCTATCCCCCAAGGAGTGGGGAAGGGGGAAGAAACTGAAGTTGTAATGGGAGATTTCAGGGAATTTAACATGATCCTGTGTCTTTCAACTTCTCTCCAGGCCTACCAAGGGCTCTCTAACAACCTTTCACCCTGTGGCTGTTCTGTACTTTATTAAAGGAAACATACCCATCATTCCACTTCCCCTGGATGTATGCAGCTGTGTAACCGATTCTTCAGCCTTCTTCCATGGAGATCCTTTATAAGGCAACACCAGAGGTGATGCACAGAAATCACTGTGATTTGTGTTTTATTTGGCTGTTTGCACCCTGCCTTGTTCCACAAGGGATTTGAAACAACTTTCAATAAAAATCATTAAGATAAATGAGCAAACAGAGAAACAAACTACTGTGACCAAAATAGTTTCTACAGAAATAATAATGGAAAATGGAGGCCAGTAAAAGTTTAAAGATGGGAGAGGGGAGGAGTCATATCAGCCATAATTACCACCTGTCACCCACCAGCATCCTCACAACTCATGTTTTGTGGTCACCTCTTCTCACGGGCACTCCCCTTCCTCTCTGACTTTTCCTGCTGCTTTCTCTTGCCTTTGGGAAAGACGGCAGATACTGCAGTGTGGACAAGGGCCCTGTATGCTCTGTCCTCTTATAAGTCACTGTGTGGCTTGAAGTAAGTCACTTGCTCTCTCTGGGCTTCAGCCTCTTCCTCCAAAAAAGGGGAGAGAAGATTACAAATAACAGAGACCAAACTACTCACATTTGCTCACAATTTTGTAATCTTGTTCCCCTCCTGACAGACACATGATAGAAAAATGGAAGGGCCTCCCCACTGCTTCTCCCCTACTCCTCAGGGGTCGCCAGGACAACAGGTTCCTTTGTGTGGAGT
The DNA here is from genome assembly GCF_003254725.2 of Canis lupus dingo. NCBI lineage: Eukaryota > Metazoa > Chordata > Mammalia > Carnivora > Canidae > Canis > Canis lupus. The sequence continues at coordinate 64,054,519 of NC_064245.1, forward strand.
TCCAGGATTCCAGGATAAGGTGGACCAGGAATGAGCATGGGCTGACTGAGTTAGTGGCTTTAGGTCCTGTTTTTTTATTCTAAAGAGAGCAGGGCAAACTGGCAGAGAGCAGCGCTATCATAGAAACACAATTGACACTTGAGCAACATGGGGATTGGGGCACCTACCCACAGTCAAAAATCCACATTTAACTATTGACTCCCAAAAACTTAAATACTGATAGCCTACTGTTGACCGGAAGCCTTACCTATAACATAATCAATTAACAAATAGTTTATATGCTATACATATTCTATTCTATATTCTTAAAATAAAGCAAGCTACAGAAAAGAAAATGTTATTAAAATCACAAGGGGGGCATCTGAGTGACTCAGTTGGTTAGGCATCTGAGTCTTGGTTTCGGCTCAGGTCATGATCTCCCAGGAGTGAGAGCAAGCACTGCATAGGGCTTCACGCTCAGCATGGAGTCTGCTTCAGGTTCTTTCTCCCTCTCCTTCCCCATCTGCACCTCCTCATTCACACATGCTTTCTCTCTCTCTCTAAAATAAATAAATAAAATCTTAAAAAAAAGAAAGAAAATCGCAAGAAACAGAAAATACATCTGCAGTGCCATACCGTATTTATTGGAAAAAGCCCATGTGTAAATGGACCCGCACAGTTCAAACCTATGTTGTTCAAGTGTCACCTGTAATGTGGCCCAAGCATGAATTCTCACTTTTCTAATAAACACTTTAAAGATTAAAAAAGTGATTTTAATTATGTTTACTTATTCAATATATCTAAAATATTATTTCATCATCAGATCAATATAAAAATTATTGATCTCTTTTACATTTCTTTTGTACCAAGTCTTCATATTGCAGTGTGCATTTTACACTTACAACACCACAGTATGCCCTGACCACAGTTCAGGTGCTCAGTAGAGGAGCTACCTGGGCAAGGGGCCACCATCTTAGATGGAAGCTTTTGTCCTCTGAGGAGAAAAGAAGTGGCTCATTACTAGAGGGTTAGAGCCCGCACAACAAAGGGAGGAGACAGGGTGTGAGGATTCACCAGGGGTGGAGGCTGAGGCTTCACCTTCCAATAGTACTCCAGGGACAGCAGAACTTTGGATGGAAGTTGTGTGGGAGCTCACAGAGAGAGAGCAGACACTAAGCACAGGGATTCTGAGGACAAGTGAGGGTCCTTGAGGCATGGTGTTGATCTGGTTGAGGCATGTCTCTGAGGTAGCTGGCAGTAGAGATGCCTAGATGGACATTTTAGGACTAGCTTCTGACCCCTGAATTGTGCAGCAGAAGGAGCATGATCTACATGGCCTGACAGGTGACTTAAACTCACTCCGTACATTATAGTGTACAGAAGCCCCAGTGCAAGCCCCATAGAATGGCTGTTTTGGGCTTCTTGTGGACCTTGGTAAGGTGGGAATCTGAGCTAGAGTTGGTTCAGTTTAGACAAATTCAGAAGTATGACATTATGTCCACCTCAAAAGTTGCAGACTACTTTATACCTGTTTTCTAAGTCCTAAAGTCCCACCTCACATCTTTTTTTCCCCTTTTTATCACAAAACAGAAAGCTTGCTAGTGAAACAGATCCAGGAATAAGATGCACACAGACTCACTCCCATCCTACCATCATCTAGTCATGTTCCATCTTCTCACAGGAAATCTTGGCCTTACATTTGTCTAGACACTAAAAACATCAAGGACACCTGCCACTCAGAGATCTTCTTTTCAGAGGCTACAAATTCTTCTTACTGTTTTTGTTCCATATAGTGTGAGGGGCATTGAGCCGGCCATAGAACAAGTAGTCCTCAAAGACTAAAAGAGAAATCATCACAGTCTCAAATTCTCCACCCTCTACTAGTCACTTGCCATGGTTGCCATCATGTATCCAGAGATACTTCAGGGAAACCATCCCATTGTGGTAACTGGAGATCTGATCCTAAAACCTTATAGGGAATTCTCCACTGCAACGTGAAGAACCTCCAGGGAACACTGAAAATCCTTTACCTTAAACACTTTAAGGCCTGGATTTATGGTTTTCAAATCTGGACCTAAACCAAAAGTAGGGGCTCTGGGGGCTGCTTCCTTTTGTTCTTTCCCTTCCTGCTCCCCTTTCTCAGAAGGAGAGGGTTACTCCACCCTCCTCCAAGTGGGTGAGTCCCAGATCCAGTGTACATCAGTGACTACACAGCCTACAAATGAGGGCAGCGCTTATCAAATTTAATGTTTCTACAGGTCACTCATCTTATTAAAAAGCAGCAGGCCTAGGGTGGGCCTAGAGTTTGTATTTCTAACACTGTCCTTACTAGCACTGCTGGGCCACATTTTCAAGAACAAGGCATTCAAGTGCATGGGATAAAGAATTGTAATGTCATCTCTCTTCACCGCCAAAGCTTTACCGCTTCACACCATGACCCAGTTATGCCTGTGGCCCTGAATGTGTCAGAGTGATTCTACCCAGGGATGTGGCTGGAGAAGCTCTGTGTATTCAGTAACTTTACTGAAGACTTTGATGGATCACAGCTGGAGGCCACACCCACAGAACACTGCATTTGCCATCCCACTGGGTCCATCCACCAGCTTTTCTTACCATCTTCCTTTTTGTTTTGCTTTTTTTTTTTTTTTTTTTTTTTAAGATTTTATTTATTTATTTATTTATTCATGAGAGAGAGAGGCAGAGACACAGGCAGAGGAAGAAGCAGGTTCCACGCAGGGAACCCGATGTGGGACTTGATCCCGGGTCTCCAGGATCACACCCTGGGCTGAAGGTGGTGCTAAACCGCTGAGCTACCCAGGCTGCCCTCTTACCATCTTCTTGCTCCACCTCCCCTGACTACAGACACACACTCCTGAGTCGTGGTCAAGGTCTTCCCTGCTCTGGTCCCAAACAGTCCCATCCATGTTCAGCCCTGCTTTGAAGTCTGCCTTTCTAACCCATGAAGTCTGCTGAAGTCCTTCCTAAAAGAAGGTCTGATCGGGGTAGTGTATTCTCTACCTTGCTGCATATGAAGCAGAAGAGTTCTCATGGAAAGAGGGCAGAGGGTGGAATGTGTGAGTGCACTGGGCCTCTCCCAACCCCAGTGACTCTGAGTTAACTCTGCAGAGCCCTCTAGAGGTGGAAATGCTTAATACCGATCCTGGATGGTGCCAGACTCTGGTCTAAATACTTCCTCCCAACCAATAAATAAATAAATAAATAAATAAATAAATAAATAAATAAATAAATAAATACTTCCTCCCAGGATGGCATTATACCTTCCATGAATGCCAGATATTTTGCCTTCGTGGGTCCCTTCCTCCATGAAAATAATAATAATAGTATAATAATGTAAAATTGCATTTTATGACTACACTGTTATAAAGAGGAGTGTATTAATATCAAATAATAAAAACACTTTCTTCCACCTAAAAATTCATTTTTTCTCTTCTGGCTCTACAAAAAAATTAGAACATTTTACTGGGCCCCTAAAATTTAGTTTTGTGACCCCTAGCCATGTGCCTACAATGTCTAATGGAAAAGTTGGGCTTGCTTCAGACACATTCATCCATTTAATACTTACAATAACCCAACTGACAGATGAGAAATCAGAGCAGAGAGAGAGATTGTGATCTAAGTCGCATTGTAAGTGGTGGATCTGGATTTGAACCCAGACCATCTGGCTCCTTGAGGTAGTCATAATACTTCGATATTACCTCTATCCTTCAAGTATTTGGGGCGACTCTCATGTACTCACTCTTACTACAATAAATGCTCCCAATACTTTACATATTAATAACAATAAGCATTAACAGTGGGAGCTGCTGGTTGTGAAGCACCTACTATGAGCCCTGCATGAAATTGCCCATATGACCACTGTTCTCTCTTTAAATCCTCACAACTGCCAAATCAGGTATCCATATCACCTCAACATCCCTAGTGTCACAATGAGGAAGCCAATTCAGAGAGGTTAAGGAAAGCTTATTCAAGGATACACAGTCAACAGCACATCCAAAACTTAAGTGCAAGCCTCTTGTCTCAGATTCCTTCATTAACAACACTGTATTGAATTAGGACAGTATTGTCATTTCATAGAGTTGCCATCATGTTGTTACTTATAACTTCTGTGTAGAGCCTGTCAAGCACAGCTCTATGTGCTTTATGAATTAACTCACACCAACCTAGGGGCAAAGTCCTATTACCATGCCCAAAACAGGGAAAGGAAAGCACAGACATTGAAGGCACTTGCTGTCTTTGGTCAGGCTCTCCAACAACAGACCCTTTGAGGAAGATTCATGGGCAAGTGATTTCTTAAGGAATTGCCTTTCAGAGAAGCAGAACAGGGCAGGGGAAGTGGGGCAGGGCAGGAGAGGAAGACAAGCAAAAGGTAAGAAATGAGGCAGTCTGCCAAGTGGTGTCAGCCTCATCTTGCACTTACACTCTGAGTATAAGTGATCTCAGCTGTGTGAACCCAAGAGTGCGGAGCCCTTTATATACCTACGCTCCACAGTCATTAGTTAGGGATCATCCTAGGGGCTCTACCATGAAGGGAATCAAGGGAATGGGAATTAAGCACCAACATTCACCCTATTCCTGGCCAAGACGCAGCCTTAAGTATGGAGCTGGGGTCTAAACCCAGTCAGTGTAGCTCCAGTATCCACTATTATAGCCACTATTAAATTACTCTTTAATGAATAAAGGAAGATAGAAAAGAAGAACTAATACTGACAACTCTGTACCATGGGCTATCCTGCCTCCACACACTAGCACCTGCTTAGCCTGTTATTCTAAGCTCATTAAATTTTTTAAAAAATGTTGAATTAATTTAATCCTACAAAACTAAAGAGCTATGAAGGGGAAAAAAAGACTTCTAATTTATTTATGCAGATTATATGTTTCTGCATCTGCTAGTGTAGAGCCAGCAGACGTAAGCATTTATTCAAATAGGCCCACATTTTAGAGTTGTTACAATACCTGCAACTTACAAGATGAGCATAATTATCCTATTTTTACAAACTCTAAAATGATTTCAATTGATGTCAGTAAGTTTTGATTGAATTTACTGCTGATTAGAGTTGATCATCTCTTTGAACAACAAGAAATTATGTCTCATTCAGTTCGTTAGCAAGACTAGTGTTCAGCTTATGAGCCATAGCACCAATGGTAATTATCAAGGATAATTGATTTCTAATGTGGACATATTAATTATGTAGATATAGGAAAATTAAAATATTCTACCCTGCCAATTATTATTATGAAAAATAAACAAGCCATAGACCATGGACAAGAAAGTTTAGTTTACTCTGCCAACTTACCTCTCCTCTCCCCGGGGAAACTGTACATCCCAATAATGTGGTCATGACATGGACATACCACAAAGAGAGGCTCCAGAAAACCCCAGGGGGATCCAAAGTGACACTTCATAGTAAGGGGAGGAAGAAAATGTACATGGGAAGAGAAAATTATGACCTCTGTCTCATCTGAAAACTGGAAAGAATGTGCCTCATGGAGATTGTACATGGGAGAACTCATTCAATCATGCATTCACACAACAAATATTTACTGAGCACCTGCTATGTTTGGACACTGGGGTTAAAGTAGTGACACATGGCTCCCCTGATGAGCCTACAACTTAAAGGGGATGTTGGCATCACCCATGAAAATTTCTAAATACCTCCATAAATCTAAGTACTATAAACAAAAATTATATGCTGATAAGAGAGGGGCTAACAGTGGGACTTTGTTAGACTAGAGGCAGGGTCATGGAAGGCTTCTCTGCGGGAAGGGTCATTTAGCCTGAAATTATAGCTAGAGAGGTAGAAAGGGGAGAGGACAGAAGTGTGAGTGACAGTGGAGAGAGTGGGATGTGTTGGAGAAAATAAGAAAGAGTCTGAAATGCAAGACCCCTGGTGATGATGTGAAGTAGTCAGGGTTAGGCTATGCAGAGCAGCACCAACCAACAGAATTTTCTGGGATAATGGCATTGTTCTATATCTGCACTGCTCATTACAAATCTGGCTATATCACTGAAAATGAAGCCAGTGCAATTAAAAAACTCAACTTGAAATTTTAATTTTAATTAAATTAAATCATGACACATGGTTAGTGGACACCATATTAGGCAGATTAGGAGCCTTTTAAGGATTTATTTATTTATTTATTTATTTATTTATGAAAGAGAGAAAAAGAATGCATGAGTGGGAAACGGGCAGAGGGAAAGAATCTCAAGCAGATTCCCCATTAAGCACAGAGTCTGCAGTAGGCTTGATCTCAAGACCCTGAGATAATGACCTGAGTTGAAATCAAGAGTACCCCACTCAGCCAACTGGGCTACCCAGGCGATTAGGAGCCTTTTAGGCACTAATAAGGACTGCAAATTTTATTTTAAGACCCACGAGAAGCACTGAAAATTTTGTAAGTTCAGGAGTGCCCCAGTTCCATATATATTTTTAAAGACTACATAGTCCTTAGAGCCAGGAGACTCATTCACAAGGCCAGTCACTCCGGGAAAATAGAAATGGAATTTGTCAGATGTCTTTGTCAACCAAGGGTACCATGTAATATTGTGTGCTATTGATTCAACCTGTTCTTCCAATTCTATCTATAGTGTTTGTACGGAGTGAATATGACTTAAGTCTAACTATAGTGATCCTAAGAGTTTGTATCAGATTCCCGAGTCAGACACAAACTGCACAAAGCAGAATATTTTTGTGATGTTCTTAATTTTAACTCTTTAGACCAAAGACAGAAGACAAGAAGGTCTTACACATTCTGCATTAATGCATCATTCTGGAGAATAAAGAACTGCTTTTCAACCCAATGTTGCATTTTTGAGTCAACAATTGCAAAAGCATGTAATGAACGGAGAAGACTCTTGACTTCCCATGAGGATATGGCCCCACACACCAAGCCTGATCCGAGTTAGAAAGATTAAAAATACCCTAGTAAAATGGTTCAGATGACCCAGAATTGAGTCCTTCTGAATTTAAATCTGGTCAGTGTTGGTGGGATCAAGTGGCATGCAAATGAGCGCAAGAGAGAAGGCTACCCATCCAGGCCATAATTTCAGCACTGTAATTAGGAGAAATAGCCAAGGTCACACAGCAACCCAAGCCCCCTACTTCTTTTGGAGAACCATTCCTCCCAGCTCTGCTCTAGTTCATAGCTAATAAGTCATCACATCTATGTAACAAGTACCATGTGTTAGGCACTGTTCTAAGCAGCAAGAGTGATAATAGTGCGGACATTGTGACAAAATGAGAAAAAATGAACATTTTATTTATGTATTTATTTATTTATTTATTTATTTATTTATTTATTTTAAGATTTTATTTATTTATTCATGAGAGACACACAGGAAGAGGAAGAGACATAGGCTGAGGGAGAAGCAGGCTCCCATGGGGAGCCCAATGTAGGACTCGATCCCAGGACCCTGGGATCATGACCTGAGCCAAAGGCAGACACTCAAAGGCTAACCTACCCAAGTCCTGAATGAATATTTTATAGATATACATGCATACATATAGACATGGATATATAGATATATACAGAGATACATATGTAGAGAAAGTATTTAGTGCTTTTCTATATTACATATACATCTTTTCACACTTATTCTATATACATTTATATTTAGTTCTCCCCCCTTAGGCTTTTTTTTTATTCAATTTGCCAACATATATTTAGTTTTAATAGTATCTGTATTATTATTTTTATCTTCAATCATCTCCATTATCCTCAATAATAATACTGATATTGTGAAAACAAGTGACCAGTTTACATACACACAGAGTGTTTAGTACTTATATGTATGAAATGTACATATATAATACATATAGATAATGTATACATGAATGTAGTGTATCACAATATCCGTATTATTATCATTATCATCACAAATGATAATTGATAATTGTCATCTCTATTTTCAAATATGTAACAGATTGGGCACAATGGGTTAAATAACTTATCTAGGATCATGCAGCTAAAAAGTAGCTCCAGGATCTGTGGTCACCTCCCCAGATGGCCTCTCCCACAGGTGATGCAGAAGTTGATGCATGAATGTAGCACACTGGACACAGTACTTTGAGGGTAGATCACTAACCCAAACTGGCCTGATAATTGGATCTTCACCCATGACCACTAATAGATCCAGATTGCATGGCTATCACCCAAGTTTGGGCCAATCAGAGTATTTCCTGAGAGTTTTTGTCTCTCCAGAGACCAGCCTGAGAAGATGAAAAGCAAGGAGCTGTGGAGACCCTGATACCAGTCCCATATAGAAAACAATGGGAGAAAATGATGCCCAAAAGCAGAGAGAAGGAAAATCAAGAGGGAGAAAAAGTAAATCACAGTGGAATCAAAGTCATGTGTCTAGTTGTTGAGTGTCCCTTTCACACCTGGGTTTCAACTCTTCCTCTGACTCTGAGAGCGACTTCAGAATGGTAGGCTGGTTCTGATCAGATTCATGTCTCTTATAACACTTTTATGGAAAGTGACTCACTAGAAGAGATTTGCACATATTGTCTATATCACCACCATTCGGCAGGCCCAGGGCATGATGCAGAGTGCCGAAAGTAATATTAATTAAATCTAAATGTTTTTGTCCCCTGAGGGACCTCAAATACAGTGATTAAAGTTCCCAGGAATCATTCACTCAACAGTTTTAGAACATTTGGCTATGATCTGAACTCAGTGAGTTCTGCCTTCAGCATTTAATTTGAGTGATTGCCATCAACAGCACCCAGCAAAGGTGGAAACCATACCTCCATATGCTTTTCATTAGCAGTCCATCAGTCTGCATTTTTAGTGGCACTCATTGTCCTCTGAACCTTTGTTCAGTGGGTACCTACTTAATTTTAATTACTGATGATGACATTTCTACAATTAAGAGGACAGAAATCATCTGGAATAACAAAGGTCAAGATTGGCTAGGGAGGTAGGGAAGAGAGTGCTGAGAAGGATACATTGTTTTTTTGAGTTTGGGCCAAAGTATGACTTTTCTCTGAAGGTTGTCTTCCAACTAACTAAATTATATTTTAACTTTATTGTAATTCAGTTCTTCAGCATATTTATACTGAATACCTACTATATATTAGGCATTGTGCCCAATGTTGGGAGTAAAAAAGATGAAAGAAGCAACATCACACATCACTGTCTTCAAGGCGATCCACTTAATAGTGGATTCAAGCACAGCGCAGAACGGTGTTGATGGCTTATTCAGCATCTGTAGCCCCTTCCTCCTTCCTAACAGACCCCTGCTATTGTTCAGTTACTCATGGGCCCCAGAACAAGCTGGCTCCATCCTTGGTTTGAGGACTGGGCATGGTGGTTCTAAAAGAACCCCCTTGCCTTGCCAGGGAGTGAACGGTACAGGAATGCAGGCCTGACCCAGTCAGCACATAGCTTTCTGAATTAGCAAGAATGATTCAGAAGCAGACACAGGACCTCAAAGAAGTCAATGAGTTAGAGGGAAAGTTTGCTATCTCTCACCATTGTTTGCAGTGAAACCATTACAGCCATCATGTGTCCAACTTGAATATGAAGCCAGCATCCAGAGGACAGAAGAATCACAGAGAAATTGAGCAGAATCTCCAGATTAGGTCATCCCTGAAGCCTGATCAGCCCCATCTTCCCAGCAGTGAGGGTCTATATATTTCCTCATGATTCCAATCACTTTGAATTGGTCTCATCCTAATTAATAGAGACAAATGAACAGAAATGTGGGATGTAGCAGATGAATATATGCAGAAAGTATGAAAGGAAAACCAAGGAGCAGTGGCAGGAGATCCCAGGGGGACACTGGTTGCACGGGCAGGTCAGGGAAGAGACACCCAGTGGAGCCTTGAAGGATGAATAGGAGCCAAATGAATGACAGTAGGGGCTAGGGAAGAACAACATTTCAGGTAGACGGAACAGCCAGAAAGAAAAATAGGAGGAAAATAGCATGAGGTTCAATATTCCTAACATAGTATAGAAAGTCTAAGGTGAGGCTGGAGCCAGATCATGAAAGATTTGGATACCATGAAAGGAATTTGGACTTAAACTTGACTGAGAGAGCTGCTGTTACAAGCGAGGCAGGCTTTTTATAGTCAGACTTACACTTTAGACAGGTTTCCTTGGTGCCCATTGAGAGATGAGTACTTCATGGCTCATACAGTCCCTGTTGCAACTACTCTATCCTTGTAGTACAAAAACAGCCAGAGACTATCTAAATTAATGGGTGTGGCCCTATTCCAATAAAACTTTATTTATAAAAATAGGCTGTGGGCTGACTGATTCTCAGCACCTCTTAATCTCATAAGAAGCACAAATCAAGCAGGATAAGCCCCCAGCTCGTATCAGTACTATGACCTCTCATCACATATGAAGGAACTCAATCTTTCTCTACCTCCCAGCTCTGAGCAGCCCTGCTTCCCTTACTGACTTCACTTCCTGCCACTTCATCCCTTGCTGACTTTGCTCAATCTGTACTGGCCTTCTGGTGCTTTTGGGGTACTCCTAGGTTACTCTCACAGGAGGACATCAGCACTGGCTGCACCTCCTGTGTGGAATGCTCTTCCCCTAGAACTTGGCATAGCTCACTCCTTTATGTTATATATGTTTCTGCTCAAATGTCACTCCCCAGAGACACCTTTGCTGATCACTCTCTTCAAAATAGCTCCCGCTCCTCTTCCAACAATCTCCATCTTCTATCTTCTAACCCTGATAATTTTTTTTCTTCACAGCACTTACTACTACCAGACATTATATTATTTATTTGTTTGTTTACTGGTTTCTTATCTGTTTCTCTCACTGAAATGTAGCTCCATTAGAGCAAGTAATTTCGTCTTGCTCACTGTTACATCCTCAGCACCTAGATTATTGCCTGGCACATCACAGACAATAAGTATTCATTAAATGGATGAATGAATAAATTTCTGTCCCCTGACATCAGAACAACCCATACTATTGGGGCTTTATCAGGAGAGACCAAAGCCAAATTTTGAAACTGTGACCCTCATTTACTATACAAAGATATTCATGTTCCCCAATTAGTAACCTCAGCTCTACTCATGGACTCTTAACACCCTAGGATAATTCCTATGCAATCATCTTGGAAAAAATCTGGAATGCTTTTATATCAGGATTATCAGTTGCAATATCCAGAAATATCAGGCATACAAAATCACCAAATAAGACTGCAATTACTTGAAGATCAAAGGGAATTCAGGATGTTATTGTGATAGAAATGTGACATGCAGAGACAGAGACAAGAAGGATGGAGGTCAGGAATGGGTAGCGTACAGACTTTAAAAGACAAGTCCAGTGTAGATTGGCCTAATGAGGTTTAAGAATCCCAGCATCACCACCAACTGCTTGAGATGAAGGAAAGCACTCTGAGATCATCCAGTCCCTTTGTAACTTTATGTGTGGTTCCCGGACCAGCATCACTGCATCACCTGGGAGCTTGTTAGCATCCCACAATCTCAGGTCTCAGGTTCCAGACCTCCTGGATCAGAGTCTGCCTGTCAGCAAATCCCCAGGCAATTTATGTACACATTCCAAAATGTCATGGTAGCCCATTTGCCTGGCAGCTCAACATTCAAGGTCTTTGTTTTGTCCACCAAACTTTATCTAATTCAGGTTACCATAAAATGTGATTTTTCCCACATATAAGAAACAAGAAATGTCACAAAGAAATCAGATCCCTAACTTTTTTGGAAAAATCTAAAACCTGGCAGCACTCCTGGTGTGCATTCCACATGGTGTCAATTGGTGAGGGGTAAACAGTGATTCCCCTTTATCAAACCCTACAGTTCTCACCAGGCCTGCTGTAATCATCAGAGATACTTGTCCAGACACCACAGATATTTCAGTTTCCAACCCCTCATCTAGTCCAACAATCTATTTACGGAAAAGGAGAACATGCTCAGAAGGGTTAAACATTTGGGCTAAAGATTCATAGCTAGTTTCATACTCATTCACTTATATTATCCTCCCTGAAAAATAGGTAGCATTATTGCTCCCTTGAAGATGAGAGAACTAAAGTACTTTAAAGAAACTCACTGGCTCTCTTAAAATAAAGAAATAACAAAAATATCCTGATTCTCCAAGGCTGGTGGGTGAGGAAAGAGTCTGCCGTTGATGGAGAAGGGAGACTGGAGGTAACCTGCACAACTGTACATCCAAGCAAGGGATGGTCCTTTGCTCAGTGATCCACCAGGGACCACCTCACCACTTCTCAGGCAAAGGGAAATCTTGGGAGGCAGAGAAATCTCCTCTGCAAATGGAATTTACCCTTTCTCTGACAAGGAGAGTAGATTATGGTGTGACACAGAAATAAGTTGGTGGGTCCAGAGCATCAATGATTGACCCAGGCTCATCCAAGTGCCAGAGGTAAAAGCCAGGGATGGAATTCCAAATTCCAAGCCCAAATTAAGCTGCTGCAGCCTAGATCCATGGGTGATTCTCTACTTCTGGATTTATCAAGCTTCCAATTCTCTGATTTTCCACTCTCAAAATTAATGACAACAGTAAGAAAGATAGTAACAAAATAACAGTAAGAGAAACAAATCATTTGGAATAACAAGACAAGTATCTGTGATGGGTATTGCACTTCAGAGTTTATCACAGACGTTATCTTCTCTGAACATCACAAGAAGTATGATCACTCTTCCATTTCACATGTTCAAAAATAACCTGTCCAGGCCCACTGAGTTAGTAGGTCCTCAGACTGATACTCTAACGTACACCACGTGACTCTTTTTAAGGCACACATTTCCTCAGTCATTTAAAAACAAAATAACTGAAAAACAGATTATGGTGTCATATAGATAGTCTAACAAGAATCAATGGAAAGACCATGTGCAATGGCCATATTTGAAGGGAGTAGAGAGGAGCAATTATGAGTTCATACTTAAGACCAGAATGCAAGACACAACTCTGCTGCTAACAAGCTATGTGAACTTTCAGGTGTTACTTAACCTCTCTGGGCTTTAGTTTCTTTTTGGATTAAATAGGGTTAACAAGACCCCTTTCCTCATTCTAAGAGTCAAACGAAATAATGTGTGCAAAAATGCTTAGTCCACTGCCTAGCACATAAAGGAAATAGTCAACAATTGAAAGCAATTATTTTTAGATCAGTCTGGAAAGAAAAATATCTAAATACAGCACCTAGAAAGACCTTAGAGGTTTGTAAACCAAAAATTTAGGTACAGAGAAAAAATGGAGAGAGAGAAATCTTATTCCTCTAATCTAGCAAAAAGAGACTCCAGGGAAGCAGAAATTGTGATGTATAAACAGCTTTGAGATTACAATATAAATTAATCAAGGGAATTATTCTTCCTTTCAGAGGATTTAGACTAAGGAGCAATGGCCTGAAGCCACAGAAAGGGAAATTTGGGTTAGATACAGCAAGACAAGAATGTTCTCAGCAGGGAAAGTAATTAGGAAATGAAATAGACTCCCAGGGGTTAGGATGGAGGAATCTGCCCTGGCAGTAATCAAGGAGAAAGAAGGGAGAAAACAAGCAGGCAAGAACTGCAAAATATCCATTGACTAGGGGTTGGGGGGAAAAGGGAGTTTCTGCCCCCTTTAAGGAATCCATCAAAAGGGCAGCGGCAGTCATTTATGACCACCTATGTACCTGGTGCCCCACGAGGTCTTAAAGGGGATGCATAAGAACAACAGGAAGGATACTGACCTCAGGAAGCTTGCCATCCAGTACAGAGAGCAGAGTTCTCAGACTCAGAGGGGAAGAGGGAGGGAGTAGTACCATCTAACCTGGTGGACCATTTTTTTCCCCTTGGATAACACTCAACTGTTTCTACACTGTTGCAGAACAAAAGGCATGAGTTAGGTTTAACAATTGATAATATTGGAGATCCCTGGATAGCTCAGTGGTTTAGTACCTGTCTTCGGCCCAGGCGTGATCCTGGAGTCCCAGGATCAAGTCCCACATTGGGCTCCCTGCATGGAGCCTGCTTCTCCCTCTGCCTGTGTTTCTCTCTCTCTCTCCCTCTCTCTGTCTCTCTGTCTGTCTCTCTCTCTTTCTCTCTGTCTTTTATGGATAAATAAATAAAATCTTTTAAAAAATTGATAATATTGATTTTATGTAGACAATTAGAAAATCCTTTTCTCCTGTGGGTCACGATGATGTTACATATTGAGTTGTCATAATAAGACCTTATTCTGGTAGGGGCAATGTGGTGAGATAATAATGAGTCTCTTATATACAAGAGAAAAATTCGAAAAGTCACAATACAAAGCTGAGACTGATGCCTAATTCTACCATAAAGAAACTTGGCTAAGAAGAAAATCATGGTAGGCTAGAGTCGGCAAAGATATCTCTTGGATTGAGCTGAGATTGAAGTTAAGTCTTGGCCTGAATCAAAATGCATTTAAGACAGTAGACAGCCATCGATAGCTATCTATTGCCATAACACTGCTGCTTAACAAAAATCCACCCAAAACCCAGTGGCTTAAAGCAATAACTGTATATTGATTCTCACAATTCTGTGGGGGCACCTGAGTGGTTCTGTTGACCTGAACCAGGTTCGGCTGACCTTCCCTGGGTTGGCTCATGGTCTGTGATCAGTGGTGTGTATACTGCAGCCTGGCTGGTCACGAGTGGCCTCTGTGCCTCACACTCTCACTCTCCCCAGGGCATCTTGACCTGTTCCTATGACATTGTCCTAAGAAAGCACAGAAGCAGCAAGACCTCATGAGACCTGGGCTGAGAACTCAGAACTTCTCCTGACCGTGTTGGCATGGTCTTGTTGAAGGAGGAAGGTTCTGATGACATTCACTCCTGGCTCTTCTTTGGCTCCATCCAGATACTGAGGAGTGGGGAATGATTTTGATTGACCTGATAAATAATCTGCAAAAGGAAAATGGAGGAAAGAAAAGAGTGAGAATTTTTGGTACTCCCACTGAAAGAGAGTTGTATGGGGGAGTTTAGAGAGAAACAGAGTTTGGAGATGGAATATTCTAGCGAAGTCTATATAGCAAAGATGGCAAAAGTAGATTTCAAAATATGTTACTGGGAGTGAGACTGAGATGTTATTTAAAATCTTGTCAAAGCTTTGGTAGAGGTTGAATTGCCCTGCACTTATCCTTGGTTTGGGACTGGCATTGCTTAGAGTGCACCTTGGTACAGGGTGGCAGCAGCTTGGTGTGGGGACCAGACAGGGGGCCCACTGGGAGCAGGTATACCATGAGGCTCATGCTACAGTCTAATCAACATCTCACATACACCCTGGTTTGGGATCGACTGTGTGGCACTTAACCAAGGGGATAAATCAATCCCAATTTTAAATGAAGACTGGAAATGAAATGGCCTTTTCTAGCAAGAGATGACCAATTCACCCGATGGCACATAAATATTGCCTTTATTTGAATTGGAAGAAATCTTGCCGCTCCTTCCTCCTGATTAAGAATGTCATAAATCCCAGGGATCAGAGGGAGAACCAAATTCTCTGGCTGGAGGAGTCTAACACATTCCAGAACGACATTGACCCTACTCACAGAAGTCTGCTCATATTTTGTTCAAGACCTCAGAAAGTTCATATAGAAAATCAGAACTTGCTAACCCAAAAATGTTTCCAAATTATTTCTGAAAACAAAGCCTCATCCTGAGACTATTTTCTATGTCTTTATTATCTGCAAGCAAGAATTTATAGACACTCAAAGCCCTGTATATTTGTTATCTAATCACATGAGGAAAATGCTAGCCCCAGGGTCTGTTAGCCACAGCAACACCTGAAGAACAAGTTCATGAATTAGCAGTTGTCCCAATCCTAACACAAAGTCCTCGAAGATCTCTATCATGGAGGGAAAAAGATGGATGAAGGACACAGGATTGCATCTGAGGAGTGGCCTTTTTTCATGGCAGCCAGGGTTAGACAGAAAGCAGAACCTGTTACATGGGATCAGACTTGTAGCTGGAAGGCTTCTTAAGTCTTGAAACCCCACAGTTGTCAGATCATGTCAAACCTCTGCTTAAAATCCTTCCATGCTGCCTGTATCTTTAGAGAAAGGTTCTATTCCTATGGACCAAAAAAGCTACCCATACCCGAGACCCTACTTATGCCCCCCAGCATCACCTTCATCTAGCTACCCACCTGCTACTCTCTCACAAACATGTGAAATCTTTGAGTAGTCAGTAAGGTCTGGTGAATAAAATGGTCTCAGAAGCTGCCTGTGATTCTAAAAATTCTACAAAACCATTCTAGTTTATGTCTTTGGACATTTTGTTTCTACTGCTTGCAAAGCTCTTTCTGCTTTGCTCTTTCTGCTGTTCCAGATGGAAAAGGAACCCCCCCCCATCCGAGAAGTCATCCCCTCTGAAACCTTACTTGACCACCCCAGGCAGCTGTATGCTCCTGCCCCCCACCTCCTTGGAGCTCTGTACACTCTTTGTCCCTAACACTTCTTTGCCTCCTTATGCAGGATTTTTCCAGACGTCCACCAGGGAGCGCTGATATAAAGATAATGAGCACAGTAGAAATGGATGGGACTATTTATGTTAGCCCCACAGACTCAGATAAGGGATTATCAAGTACATACCATTGACGGGGCATCTACAACAGATAATCTACAGGTCTTTAGAGGGGAAACCAGTTTGTTTCATTTACTCATCATTCATTCATCAATATGTAATATCTAAGGGCCACCATATTAATTATCTGTTGCTGCTTAACAAATCATTTAAAAGCTTAGTGGATTAAAGTTAAAAATGAGGCTTCAATATCCACAACCATTTAATTGATCACCATTTTACAATTTTGGCAGGTCTAATTGTAATTAGAACAGCTGTGTCTATGATGTCGACTGGGACAGCCCAGTCAGGCCTGTAGGACTCAAGATCATTCCACATCCCCATCTGGAGCTCACATGACCAGATCGGCTGTGGTCTGGCTGGATCTCTCTCTTGGTTCATGATCTCTCATCCTCCAGTTTCTGTCTTTCTATGTGGGCTCTCTAGTAAGATAATTTGAACGTGGCTTCTCAGGCCTCCAAGAGGGGGAAGTGGAGGCAGAAGCTACAAGGCTACTTAAGTCCTAAACTCTAAAACTCTCATGATGTTGCTTCTGCCACATTCTGTTGGCCAAACAAGTCACACAGTCAGCCCAAATTCAAGGAGTGAAGAAAACAGACAACATTTCTTGACGAGAGTGCAAAAGGGTAGGACGCAGGGGAGCAGTGGGCGCCAAGGACACCCAGGAAGTGTTCAGGGTAGATACTAGGAAACGCTGGTGAGTTAAGACCACAGTTGCTGTCCTCAGAGAGCTCCACTGAGGGTAACAATAAATAGATTCGTAGATAATTACAAAATGCTAAATCAAGTGCCTCAAAGATCCGCAGGTTGGGAAACATGCCACCCGTAGCAGTCAAATGATGTGAAGCACGTTTGTAAGAGAATACTAGGATTCCTCCTGCCCGGAAAGGGGTGATTGAGGTGGGGAAACCATAGGCACTTTTTCTTCCCAGAATATTTGCAGACTCCTCAGAACCGTTAAGACACAGATTCTCCATGCGGATTTCCCTCTCCATAGGTTCATCCTCTTCTCACTGCACAAAATGTTTGTGTTCACCTAACTATTACCAGGCACCAGATTAGCACCCCAGGAGAAATCGCTGCTGGTCGCATCTGGCTGCTGTCACACTGACTATCTTTGGCTGCCCCCCTGAGATTGATATTTTCACCAGCACATCCCACCACCCCCCCCCACCAACACAGAATAGACTCATACATTCTACCCTTTATGACAAAAGCCTTTACAACTGATCTTTCCCATGAGTTAGCAGCTCTTAAACTTTTGAGAACCTGATCAAAGCTATATGTTCTCTCCTGGATAAATGCACATTAGCATAGGCATGCATTTTGATTACAAGATCCGGCGTTCATAGACCTCTACAGTCTAGGTAAGGAACCATGGTACTGATTTCATTGTTTAATCTCTGCTTCTCCATTGCCTTACACAAAGCCTGATACATGAATGAATGAATGAATTCCACCAGTATTATAGGGCAATGCCTCATATCTCATTTTTCTTGCTTAGAGCAGAGTGAGGGTCACTTCTCCCAGAGATGTAGATTGTCCTCTCAATAGTTAATCAAGAACAAGGAAGGGAGGATTCCAGAAGTATTCACAGTCAAATCCTTCAAGCCTGCAGTGAGAGCCAGAGAGTCTGAGCATTTAGAAGAGGCTTTCTCTTTACAGTAATTCACCAATCCCTGTCTCAGGCCGGATCACTGCGTAAGCCTGTGTCAAGGATGGAAGCTTAGCTGTTGGTCACATGATTGCACTTGCTCGGCCTCCATGTTCGCGTCCCACAGATCACTGTCAGGTTTGGTGTAGGAAAATATGAGAGCTGCCAGAAGGAAGACAAAACTGTCAATCACTTTCAAATTCTTTCATGGTGCAGGGGGAAGCAGAGGGAGCCTCTGAGTCCTTTTGTAAATAAGCAAACAGGCTAGATTCAAGAATGTTACCCTAGTGTGGCCAGACCTGATAATTTCATCTTTTCTCTTCTCTTCCCTCCGTCTCCCTGTTCTCCAAGGAACAGAGAAGGCTTTGTGGACTTGATTTCATTAATCTTCAGAAAATCCTGGGGACAGCCTGCGGGCAAAATGCTGAATCCTCTTGTGCCTGCGGAAAATGTGTCCAGGGAGAGGGAGAGGCTTGCCAAGGTCACAAGGTGCAGGTCTTTAAAAGCTGAGAGCTAGGCTTTAAGCCTAGACCAACACTGTTCAAACTGCTTGCCAGGCTGTATGGGGTTTTGCAAAGGGTCTCCATGATAAAGGTGGCACCATGTGGGTACCTGGGTGAAGGAAACTTTAATCAGCCCATATGCTAACCAGTTACCTCAAACACAATAACCTATAGTCTAATAAAATCCTGTGTCTAATAAAATCTATAAAATAACCTGTATCTAATAAAGGCCTATAATACTAATAATCATAATAATCTATAACTTGTAATATAATAGATAGTATTTACAATTATAACATATAACCTACAATAATAATAATAATGTTATATCTAATAAAACCTTGCTATTTAATCGTAGCCAGGTCGCTGGTACCTTTTAATTTTTTTTAAGATTTTTTTAAAATTTATTTATGAGAGACACAGACATAAGTAGAGGGAGAAGCAGGCTCCCCATGGGGAGCCCGATTCAGAACTCCATCCCATAACCCCGGGATCACGACCTGAGCCAAAGGCAGACGCTCAACCACTGAGCCACCCAGACACCCGCTGTTACCTTTTAAAACCAGAGTAATGGTTCTACTCTCCTTCTATATTGATATGCTGGAACCACCACTGCCAAGGCCAAGGAGAGGCTAAAGAGAAGGGGCCTAGAGGTTCCTCCCAGAGCTGTTATGTATCAGATATCTGTGCCCTACTTCAGCAGAAGAAGGGTTAGGTACTGCTTTTTTTAAAAGATAGGAAACCGCTGCTCTTGACTGCCAAAAAGAGCCCAAATTTGGCTACAAAGAATATTTGGCCAAAATCACAAAATCCTTAAATCACAGCACTGCTGAGGTGGTGGGAATTGTCAAAGACTCATAAATCAGTTGACAGGGAGGTTTGAGCAGTACTTGCTTAGCTCAAGTCATCATTTGGGCATCACCATTATTTGTAAAGTTTGCTGATTCAAGTAGTATAAAACCTTCTTGCTTAAGTATGCAGCCTGTATCAAGTATCTTGTATTTTTCTCTCAGATTTAACCTCACAGTGTAAATGATCCTGGAAAAGTTGAATGTCTCCTAGTCTTAGGTTCCACGTTTGCAAAATGAAGATAATAATGTCGACCGAATAAATGCCCGAGGAATAGGAAAAGGCCCTATGGCTCCACTTTGCATGCAGGAGGCTCACTCTTTTCAAAATTTCTGTTAAGGAAGTGAAATTGGTTTTGTTCTGTTCTCCATTTCTCTGACTTAACATGGAACTATGATCTCAGTATGTTTCTAATGTTTATTGAAAGAATGAACACTCTCTAAGATTACATATAAATGATTTAAACACTGTGCAATGTTTTGGAATGTCTACCTTATATTCAATTGTAAAGCATCAATAACCGAGAACTAGTTATGTGATCAGTAGGCAAAATGTCACCAGAATGACAGAAGTTGCCAATTAAGTAATTTATCATGGAAATATGGTGAAAGATTCTAAAACTATGTGCAAAGGGACCATTCTATTATTTAGATCTACATTTTTACTGGTAAATTTATGTCAATAAAATGACAAATTCATTCTCATTAGGCATAATGAGTTCATCCAACTCAACTAATAATGTAGAACATCTGTCAGAGTGACCTTCTAACATGCTTTTTTCAGTGATGTCACAGAGCTTGTTGATTTGTGCCTCCTTAAGTGCACCAGGAGGTCAAGGTCAGCTGCTGGTCAGCATACAATGGCTATGAGACCCATCTCTCACTTGCAATTGTGGATTGGTCCGCGTTTATAAAGCTGCATTACCCAAAGTATATTCTAAACAAATCCAAGCCTTCAGAGCATGAGGAGAAATAAAGAAAGGCAGAGAGGAAGGAGAGGAGGAAGGGGAAGAAGAATGAAGGGAGGAAGAGAGAAAGACAGGAAGAGTTTTCATGATCTTTTATGTTTGGCAAACACAGAGTTAAATGATCTTTATTGCAAGACTTCTCAGAGCCATTATGACTTTCCAAGTAGAGGATCAGATGTTCAGTGTTTTGTATTTTCTCTGCATGGCATATTGGAAGGAATAATGTTCCATGAACATCACTTAGGGGAATACTGGAGAAAATATTGTAGGCCTGCATTCCCTTTTCACTGAGTATGACTCAGTTCAATGTTCTTTGCTCAGGTTCCATCAAAGCCCTTAGCTATCCTCACATTAGACTCTTTAGCATCATGAGGAGAACATTGCACAGTGTGGATTTATTGCCAATCCTTGCTTTCTCAGTGCTCTTCAGAATCAGCATGCAGAGTCCCTTCAGGACACTGTAATAAGTTGGCACCAGCCTTGAGTTCCTAGCCGGAGCCCTCAAGTGGAGAAAGAGCTGGAATGAGACCAGAGACCATATAAGTCCTATTTTTAGGCTGGGCTGAGGTTAAACTAGGGTGTCTCTTACTCAGACATCAGTTTCCAAGTCCAAGGAGTAGGCACAGTAAGAAAAGCCAACAATTTCAAGCTTATAGATCCACTAAAGAAACAAAAACAAAAACAAAATTTCTAGAAGCAAAAGGAATGAGCCCAAGGCACTGAGGAAGATGGACCTGGGGACATAGTAAATAAAGTGGTCAACTTGCTTCAAAATTCTAGGGTGCACACTAACAAGCAAGGTCCTGAGTGGACTCTAAACAAGGCAGACTATGTGTCAGGGAACCCAGGCTTGCAGGCTGGTGGCATCTAAAATTCCTCTTGCTGTCATAGTCTTGGAATCCGAGAAGTTTGGGGGGAGTCTTTTGCCCTTGCAAGCCCCCTGAAACCTAACCACCACTGTGTCTGCCTTAATTATCAGTTGGAAATCTGATAAGCACTTCAGTTCCCCACTTCCTGCCAGACCCTCTTGCTAATCATGACTTTGCTTCATGTTCCAGCCACCAGAAAATGTCTTGTGTCAAGACAGAAAACCATGCAGAACAAGAACATTGCTACCCTCATGAATCCAATATCCCAGCTGCCTGGAAGTTTCTGAGTAGGGATGGGGACAAGAAAAGACCCCAACAAGAAAATAAGAGGTCACAGTCTGGAGGAGTTTTCAGCTCCTTCTTATTCATTTTGCCTTCTACTTTTATCCCTTGACAGTAGTGTTGAGCCTAAGATACTCTTTAGTTTCCTTTCCCCTTTCTTCTAAAAATGTTTATAATGTATACTGGAGAATTGTTTAAACATAAAAATACAATACATATTTATAATTTTAATAATAATAATGACCCATTATCTACCTTGAAGTTTAACAAATTGAAGCTAGAACATCACAGTGCCTCTGAAGTCCCCACACAAGACTAATGGGCTGCTTCAACCTCTTCACCACCTCCATAAGAAACTACTATCCTAAATTTTATGTTTATCATTCCCTTGGGCTTTGTGTGTGTGTGTGTGAGATTTTGGCATGATAAACCCTAAACAATACAGTACTCGGTCTTGCTGGGGTTTGAACTTTGTCTTACAAAACTCATAGTGATATATTCTTTTGTAACTTGTTCTTTTCACTCAGCTTTGAAAACCATGAAGATAAATATAACTTTCATTTCTTAAATATTATTGCTGTATGGTATTCCATTGTTTGAAGGTATTATAGATTATTTAACCCTATTTTAAATGGGCATTTGATTATTTCTAGGATTTTGCTTTTAGGAACAAAAGAGATTCCTATATATGAGCCCTATTACATATGTGCAAGAATTTCCCTAAAGCAATGCTCCTCAAATTTTTATTTTTGCCCATCTGATAAAAACTGAAAAGATAAATATCCCCTCAATAGTTTTAAATAAATATCTAGAAATAAAATAAAATAAGCAAAATTTTTCAATAGAGGCTTAAATAGTTGCAAAGACTATGATATTTGTCATGCTGTAAATATGGTGAAACTTGCTGATGAGGCCAATTCAAATAGGAAGACGTTGTAGTTGGCATTTTGTTCCACACGTTCCTGTTCTCAAATGAGCTTTTACCTCCTGCAGTAGTGAGACACAGAGGGGATGTAAAGGAGAGAATGAAGCCGGATGAGGAAATAACAGGCAACCTTGTTTCAGGGAAACTAAGACGGAAGATGAGTTCCTGTGTCTCTAGGTATCTCCTAGCCCAGACTCCCCAGATCAGGCTGACAAAATGGGCATCCACTAACAGAGATTCCTGCAATTGCTGCCACTTTTCTGGACATTCTGGACAATTTCAAGACACAGAAGTATTCCCATTGATATTAAAGCTGAAAATGGAAGGAATATTATTACAGAAAAGTCTCCCAATTTCTTGAATTCTTTCAAGTTTTATGCAAAAAGTCACTTGGTAACCTAGCATTTTTAAACATTATTTTTAATGATCCATCAGCTGACAACTTGATTGGATCCTTTGTCAACTTGGTTGAAAGTAAAGAATTGCAAACTCTTTGACTTGTAAAAACACACACACACACACACACACACAAAACACAAAAACAACAACAAAACCCTGTTCAGTCATTTAGTATTATTTTTTTCAGTTTCTCAGAAATATAACCAAAGGCTTCATCATATAGCTAATCAAGAAAGATTTATCAAATAACTATTCATCATATATATAATTTCTTCACTTAGAATAACCTTGTTTAACCTAATGTGGTTGGAAAGGGTTGAGGAAAAATAAATACTGTATATTTTCATCAAATTTTGCTCAAATAATTTTTTATAAGATGCTTTTTATCTTATCAAGGTCTCTTAAAACACTTTCATCTAAATCTTGGAAGTAAGAATATAACTCAAACAATCTAAGGAAAATATCCAGTTTATAACTGAACAAGCAAACTAGTCTTTAGTTTTAATCAGTCAGCTAGGCCAGACTTACTTTGTGTCAGAAGAAAATCTGATTTCAATCCTAAATTAATGTGTTACTATGAAGCCCTGACAAACATTTTACTTTTATAATATAACTTAAGATTGATAAACGTATGGACAGATGGATGGATGGATAGATAAGTGATTGAGATAGAACCTTGCTCTAAATTTGTTACCCGGTTGAAATAAGGTGCTTCCATTTTTTGATATTCACAGGGCTGATGTATTTTGGATAGCAGTCACAGATTTCAAGAAGTAAGGTCATTAAATGAAAATTGTCACCACTCATGCTGGATTCAGGACATCCTAATAGGAGCCAAACTATTCCATTTCTAATACAATACTTTGCTCTTAGAAAAATTTACTGGATCAGAAAAATCACAAAGCTCTACCACAGGAATATGGAATCTTGATTGAAGGAGGCTTCAAGGTAATAATATCTTGCATTACCTCAGTGGTGCCCCCACTTTCAAGGGTCTTTATATTCCAGAGTGATACATCAGAGTAAGAGAAGATTGGCGAGAGGTTTTCATTCATAACAACAAGACAAGGGTGATTGTAAAAGGGGAGTTAGGAAAAGGGGAACCAACATGATGTTTTTTATCCAAAACATATTGTCAGAACAATTTTAGTAAAGAGTATAGATAGATACTGACAGTATAAAAATTAATTCATTTAAAATCACCAGTGTTTGCAAACCCCCTGGAAATCTTTATGACGTTCCAGGAAATACATGCTCCCAGTTTGAAGGCCACTGCCACAGGATATTTACTTAGGAGCAGAACTAAGGGTCACAGAATCCGGGCATCTTTGACTTTATTAGATAATCTCAAACTGATTTTCAAAGTGATAAAGTCAATGTATGCTTTCACCTGCAGAGCATAAGACTTCCCATTATTCTACATTCTTGCCAACAGCCTTGTCAAGGTTTTTGCTTTCCAGTATACTTGTGAAATTTTATCTCATATTTTAATTAGCATTTCTTTCATTACTAAGGAGATCAAGCACCATTCCTGTGTTTATTGACCAAATATGTTTCCCTTTTGTGAAATTCTTATTCATGTCGCTAGTTCATTTATCCATTAGGATCATTTGGCTTTTCACTTCTTAATTCTCAAGGGTTTTTTTTTTTTAAAGCATATTGTACGTAACAGTAATCTGTAGATTATAGGTATTAAAATATCTTCTCTTGGTTTATGGGTTACATTTTTACTCTGCTTATAATGTATTTAGATGAACCAAAGTTGTCAATATTAGTGTGGCTGAATTTATCAATATTTCCCTTTATGGTACATGCTTTTTTGTATCTTAAGAAATTCTTCCTATCTCAAGATCATAAAGGAATTCTCTCACATTTTCTTCTAAAAGTTTTAAAGTTTTGCTATTCACATTAATAGTCAATCCATCTGGAATTGATTTTTGTGTCTGAGATAGAGTGAGGATCCATTTTCATTTCTTACCATCTAGATAAAGAATTGTCTTGGCACCATTTATAGAATCTTCCATTCTTTTTCCAGTGATCTGCAGGGCCAGCGCAGTCATCAAACAGGTTTCTGAATGTGTGTAGATCTGATGCTGAACTCTGTTTTTTCATTCACCTGCCTAACTATTCTTAAATCAAAATCACGATACCTTAATTAATATAGCTTTAGTATAATACAGTCTTGATGTCAAGAAGCGCAAGTATCTTTTTTTTGTATTTTTTTTATTGGAGTTCGATTTGCCAACATACAGCATAACACCCAGTGCTCATCCCAAGTGTCCCCCTCAGTGCCCATCACCCAGTCACCCCAACCTCCCGCCCACCTCCCTTTCCACTACCCCTTGTTTGTTTCCGAGAATTAGGAGTCTCTCATGTGCGGTCACCCTCTTTGATATTTCCCACTCATTTTCTCTCCTTTCCCCTTTATTCCCTTTCACTATTTTTTTATATTCCCCAAATGAATGAGACCATATAATGTTTGTCCTTCTCCGATTGATTTACTTCACTCAGCATAATACTCTCCAGTTCTATCCACATTGAAGCAAATGGTGGGTATTTATCATTTCTAATGGCTGAATAATATTTCATTATATACAGAGACCACATCTTCTTTATCCATTCATCTTTTGATGGACACCGAGGCTCCTTTCACAGTTCGGCTATTGTGGACATTGCTGCTAGAAACATCGGGGTGCAGGTGTCCTGCCGTTTCACTGCATCTGTATCTTTGGGGTAAATCCCCAACAGTGCAATTGCTGGGTCGTATGGCAGGTCTATTTTCAACTCTTTGAGGAACCTCCACACAGTTTTCCAGAGTGGCTGCTGCACCAGTTCACATTCCCACCAACAGTGTAAGAGGGTTCCCTTTTCTCCGCATCCCCTCCAACATTTGTTGTTTCCTGTCTTGTTAATTTTCCCCATTCTCACTGGGGTGAGTTGGTATCTCATTGTGGTTTTGATTTGTATTTCCCTGATGGCCAGTGATGCGGAGCATATTTTCTCATGTGCTTGTCGGCTATGTCTATGTCTTCTTTGGTGAAATTTCTGTTCGTGTCTTTTGCCCATTTCATGATTGGATTGTTTGTTTCTTTGCTGTTGAGTTTAATAAGTTCTTTATAGATCTTGGATACTAGCCCTTTATCTGATCCGTCATTTTCAAATGTCTTCTCCCATTTTGTAGGTTGTTTTTTAGTTTTGTTGACTGTTTCTTTTGCTGTGCAGAAGCTTTTTATTTTGATTAAGTCCCAATAATTCATTTTTGCTTTTGTTTCCCTTGCCTTCATAGATGTATCTTGCAAGAAGTTACTGTGGCCAAGTTCAAAAAGGCTGTTGCCTGTGTTCTCCTCTAGGATTTTGATGGATTCTTGTCTCACATTTAGATCTTTCCTCCATTTTGAGTTTATCTTTGTGTATGGTGTAAGAGAGTGGTCTAGTTTCATTCTTCTGCATGTGGCTGTCCAATTTTCCCAGCACCATTTATTGAAGAAACTGTCCTTTTTCCAGTGGATAGTCTTTCCTCTTTGTCGAATATTAGTTGACCATAGAGTTGAGGGTTCATTTCTGGGTTCTCTGTTCTGTTCCACTGATCTATGTGTCTGTTTTTTGTGCCAGTACCACACTGTCTTGATGATCACAGCTTTGTAGTACAACCTGAAATCTGGCATTGTGATGCCCCCGGCTCTGGTTTTCTTTTTCAATATTCCCCTGGCTATTCAGGGTCTTTTCTGATTCCACACAAATCTTAAGATTATATGTTCCAACTCTCTGAAGAAAGTCCATGGTATTTTGATAGGGATTGCATTGAATGTGTAAATTGGAAGGGCAAGTATCTTGATCAGTTTTAGCACTTTTCCTTTTGTGGCAACCATAAAAGCACACTACTTAGACCTCCCTTCCAAAAGAGAACCTGCCATGGGGAGTGCAGTCAGCCAACAGTCTCCAGCTGTAGGTGCCTTCAATATCTGCTTCAGCTTAAACCTGAATCCATGCACTCCACAGACAGGTCTCAGATGATAACTGAGCATAGTGGTGGTTGAGCAAAGGTTCACCATATCTGGCCAGAGTAGGACTCTTCTATGAGCAATCATTCACCCAAGCTCCCCACTGGTCTAGTGGAGCTATCCCCACAGCTGCACTGCCCACTGACACTCCTCCTGCTTCATTCTCCTTTCTTTCTCTCTTCTTTTTACAGGGGTTAGATCGACGTAGCAGTATGAAGGCTTTGCCTGCCCACTGCTGCTCCCTCTTCTCTTTATCTTTCACAGGCATCATACCCCAAAAAACCTCTTACACCTCTAACTCCATCTTGGCTACTGCTTCCCAGAATCCTACGAATGCACTCTCATGAGCATTTTAGAATTTTTTTTTATCATGTTCCACAGGAAAGTTTGTTAAGATATAGCTTGGAACTGCATTGAATCTATTGATCAGATTAGGAAGAATTAACATCTTTACAACATGAATATTTTCTACACATATACATATTATGTCTATTTATTAAAGTCTTCTTAATGTCTCCCAATAGATTTTTTATTTGTTACCAAAAATTATGTGCATGTCATTGTCAAATTTTTTTCAATTCCAGTATAGTTAACTTGCAATGTTATATTAGCTTCAGGGGTACAGTGTGGTGATTCAGCAATTCTATACATTACTCAGTGCTCCTCATAAGTGTATTTTTAATCCCCTTCATCAATTTCACCCATCCCCTCTCCTTCCTCCCCTCTGGTACCCATCAGTTTGTTTTCTATTTTTATTTTTATTTTATTTTATTTTATTTTATTTATTTATGATAGTCACAGAGAGAGAGAGAGAGGTAGAGACACAGGCAGAGGGAGAAGCAGGCTCCATGCACCGGGAGCCCGATGTGGGATTCGATCCCGGGTCTCCAGGATCGCGCCCTGGGCCAAAGGCAGGCGCCAAAACGCTGCGCCACCCAGGGATCCCTGTTTTCTATAGTTAATAATCTATTTTTTGGTTTATCTCTTTTTTCTTTTGTTTTGTTTTGTTTCTTAAAATCCACATAGGGGTTAAATCATATAGTATTTGTCTCCATTTCACTTAGGATTTTACTCTCTAGATCCATCGATGTTGTTGCAATTGGCAAAATTTCATTATTTTTTATGGCTGAGTAATATTCAGTTATATGTAGGGGTGCCTGGGTGGCTCAGTTGGTTAAGTATCCGACTCAGTTTTGGCTCAGGTCATGATCTCAGGGTTGTGAGATCAAGCCCCACATCAGGTTTTGCACTGAGCATGGAGCCTCCTTAAGAATTTCTCTCTCTCCCTCTTCTGCCCCTTCCCTGCTTGTGCTCTCTCATTCTCTCTCTTCCTCTCTCTCTCTCTCTCTTTCAAATAAAGATAAAAACAAAAACCAAAAGTAAATAAATAAAAATATTCCAACTTCTTTATTCATACATCTATCAATGGACACTTGAGCTGTTTCAAGGGCTATTATAAATAATGCTGCAGTAAACATAGGAGTGCTTATTATTTATTTATTTATTTATTTATTTATTTATTTATTTATTTATTTAAGAGAGAGAGAGGCAGAGATACAGGCAGAGGGAGAAGAGGCTCCATGCAGGGACCCCAACGTGGGACTCAATCCCAGGACTCCAGGATCCTCCCCTGGGCAGAAGGCGGCGCTAAACTGCTGAGCCACCTGGGCTGCCCCATATTATCTTTTTGAATTAGTGTTTTTGTATTCTTTGGGTAAATAACCAGTAGTGGAATTACTGGATCATACCGCAATCCTATTTTTAATTTTTATAAGAAACTCCATACTATTTCCCACGGCAGTTACACCAATTTGCATTCCTACTAACAGCACACAAGTGTTCTTTTTTTCTCCGCTTCCTAGTCAACATATATTTCTTTCTTGTCTTTCTGATTCTAAGCATTTTGACAGGTATGAGGTGATATCGCGTTGTGATTTTGCTTTGCATTTCTCTGATGATGAGTAATGTGGAGCATCTTCTCATGTGTCTGTTGGCCATCTATATACCTTCTTTGGAGAAATATCTGTTCATATCTTCTGCTCTTTTTTTAATTAGATTATTTGTATTTTGGGTGTTGAGTTGTATAAGTTCTTTACACATTTTGGATAAAAACTCTTTATCAGATACGACATTTGCAAATATCTTCTTCTATTCAGTAGGTTGTCTTTTAGTTTTGTTGGTTGTTTCTTTTGCTGTGTAGAAAATTTTATTTTGATTACTTCCAATAGATTATTTTTGCTTTTGTTTCTCTTGACTGAGGAGACATATCTAGAAAAATGTTGCTATGGCTAAGTCAGAGAAATTACTGCCGGTGCTCCTTTCTAGGATTTTTATGGTTTCAGGTGTCACATTTAGGTCCTTAATCCATACTGAGTTTATTTTTATGTAGGGCATGAGAAAGTCATCCAGTTTCATTCTTTTGCATGTAGCTCCCCAGTTTTCCCAACACAATTTGCTGAAGAGGCTGTTTTTTTTTCCCCATTGCATATTCTTGCCTCCTTTATCAAAGATTAATTGACCATGTAATCATGGGTTTATTTCTGGGCTCTCTGTTCTGTTCTATTGATCTATGTGTCTATTTTTGTGCCAGTATCATACTGTTTTGATTACTACAGCTTTGTGGTATATCTTTTTTTAAGATTTTATTTATTTATTTATTTACTTATTTATTTATTTGAGAGAGAGTGGGCACAAGCAGGGGGTAAGAACAGAGGGAGAGGGAGAAGTAGACTCCCTGCTGAGCAGGGAGCCCAATGTGGGGCTCCATCGTAGGACTCCAATTATGATCTGAACCAAAAGCTTAACTGAGCCACCCATGTGCCCAAGCTTTGTAGTATATCCTGAAATATGAGATTGTAATACCTCTTGTTTTGTTCTTTTTCAAGATTGCTTTGTCTATTCAGGATCTTTTGTGGTTTCATACAAATTTTAGCATTATTTCTTCCAGTTCTGTGAAGAATGCTGTTGGTATTTTGATAAGGATTACATTAAATCTGTAGATTGCTTTGGGTAGTGCAGACATTTTAACAATATTTGTTCTCCCAATCCATGGATATGGAATATCTTTCCATTTGTTTATGTTATCTTCAATTTCTTTCATCAATGTTTTATAGTTTTCAGAGTACAGATCTTTCACCTCCCTAGTTAAGTTTATTTCTAAGTATTTTATTATTTTTGGTACAATTGTAAATGGGATTGTTTCCTTAATTTATCTTTCTGGTGCTTCATTATTAGTGTTTAGAAATACAATGGATTTTTGTATATTGATTTTGTATGCTGTAACCTTACTGCATTCATTTATCAATTCTAGTATATTTTTGGTAGTATCTTTAGAATTCTCTATATATAAATAGTATGTCATCTGCAAATAGTGAAAGTTTTACTGCTTTCTTCTAATTTCGATGACTTTTGTTGTTGTTGTTGTTGTTGGGTTTCTGTGGCTAGGGCTTGCAGTACTATGTTGAATAAAATGATGGTAGTGCACATCTTTGTCTTGTTTCTGATATTAGGGGGGAATTCTCAGTCTTTCACTATTGAGGAGGATATTAACTATGGGTTTTTCATGTATGGCCTTTATTATGTTCAGATATCTTTCCTCTAAACCTACTTTGTTGAGGGTTTTTGTTTGTTTTGGTTTTGGTTTTGGGTTTTTTTTTTTAAGATGTTATTTATTTATTCATGAGAGACACACAAAGAGAGAAAGACAGAGACATAGGCAAAGGGAGAAGCAGGGTCCATGTAGGGAGCCTGATGTGGGACTCGATCCTAGGACTCCGGGATCACACCCTGAGCCGAAGGCAGACGCTCAACCACTGAGTCACTCAGGCATCCCTGTAGAGGGTTTCTTTTTTATCATGAATGGATGTTGTGCTTTGTCAAGTGCTTTTTCTGCATCTATGGAAATGATCATATGATTTTATCCTTTCTCTTGCTAATGTGATGTATAATGTTCATTGATTTATGAATATTGAACCACATTTGTATCCCAGAAACTGTGGTGAATGATTTTTTTAATGTATTGTTGGATCCAGTTTGCTAATATTTTGTTGAGGATTTTTGCATCTATGTTTATCAGAGATATAAGCCTGTAATTCTCTTTTTTTGTAATGTCTTTATCTGGTTTTGGTTTATATATATCTGATATATATATGTGAGATATATATCTTTTTTATCCTTTCATCTGTCAAAGGACATCTCAGCTCATTTCATAGTTTGGCTATTGTGGACATTGCTGCTATGAACATTGGGGTGCAGGAGTCTCTTTGTTTCACTATATCAGTGAAATACCCAGTAGTGCAAGTGCTGGGTCATAGGGTAGTAGCTTTATTTTTAACTTCTTAAGGAACTTCCACACAATTTTCCAGAGTGGCTGCACCAGCTTGAATTCCCCAAAACAGTGCAAGATGGTTTCCCTTTCTCCACATCCTTGCCAACATTTATTGTTAACTGTATTTGTTAATTTTAGCCATTCTAACTGGTGTAAAGTTTTTCATTGTGGTTTTGATTTATATTTCCATGATGACAAGTGATGTGGAGCATTTTTTCATGTTTCTGTTGGTCATTTATATGTCTTCTTTGGAGAACTGTCTGCTCATATCTTTTGCCCATTTCTTGACTGGATTATTTGGTTTTCTGAGTGTAGAGTTTGATAAATTCTTAATAGATCTTGGATACTAGCCCTTAATCTGATATGTCATTTGCAAATATCTTCTCCCATTCCCTAGGTTGCCTTTCTTGTCAAATCTTTAAACTCGCAATTTTTGCCTGACTATATGATCATGGCTTCTAGAAAAAGGTTGAATAAGAGAAGTTTCAAGGACCACCCTGGTCTTTTATTGAACTTAATGAGAATCTTTTCAATTTTCTTTGAGTATGCTTTTTTATTTATTCTATTTATTTATCCTATTTATCATTTCTTACTGTTTTTTCCCCTCCTTTTCACCTGCTGAATTAATTGAATTTCTCTCCCTCATCCACACACACTTCCATTTTTTCTCCTTTTACTACTTGGAAATTATATGCTCTATTTCTATTCTTTTGTAGGTTTTCCTAGAAATTTTAAAATGCATACTAAGCTTGTCAAAATCAAGAGATACTTAATATTTTTATCTTCCTCTTCATCAACATGTCTTTTTAATGAGTTTAGCTTCAAATACCCCTCTGATTTATACATATAAATATTCAGAATTTTCTTTCTACTTTAAATTTTCTGGGATCCCTGGGTGGCTCAGCGGTTTAGCGCCTGCCTTCGGCCCAGGACATGATCCTGGAAACCCGGATCGAGTCCCACATCAGGCTCCCTGCATGAAGCCTGCTTCTCCCTCTGCCTGTGTCTCTGCCTCTCTCTCTCTGTGTATTTCTCATGAATAAATAAATAAAAATCTTTTAAAATTAATTAATTAATTAATTAATTTTCTATTGCCATATGTTAGACACTGTTGATATTGCCTTTTTATACTCAATGTATGTTTAGATTTACCCACAGGCTTACCATTATCTTTATTCACTTTTCATCTTTCATATCAGATCTTCTAGGATTATTTTTCAACTGTCTGAAGTGCGTTTCTTTAGAAATTTCTTTAGTGAAAGCTTAATGGAAATAAATTGACTCAGATTTTGTTTGTCTGATATACTTTCATTCCAAAGTTATTTTTAAAAAAGATAATTATGCTTGCATCAAATCATAATTTGGAAGCTATTTTCTCTTGGCACTTTGAAGAAACTTTTACCAGTCCTCCAATTTCCTTTGTTACTATTGAGAAATCAGTTTCCAGCCTAATTTTAGTTTCTTTACACATTTTTATCTTTTATCACTTACTGATTTTAAGATCTCTGTTTTTACTAATCTTTAATTCACTATGTGTCTAGGTATAGCTTACATTTTATGTATCTTGGCTGGAGGTTATTGGGCCTCATAAGAAATGGCTTATTACATTAGTACTAGAAATTCTTAGACATTATATAATTTTTATTTTTATTTATTTATTTATTTATACTTTTTTTTTATTTAAATTCAATTTGCCAACATATAGTATAACACTCAGTGCTCTTCCCATCAAGTGGCCTCCTCAATGCCCGTCATCTATTTACCCCATCCTCCCAACAACCATTTGTTTCCCAGAGTTAGGAGTCTCTCATGGTTTGTCTCCCTCTCTAATTTTTCCCCCTCAGGTCCTCTCCTTACCCTTTCAATCCCTTTCATGATTTCTTATATTCCCTATATGAGTAAAACCATATGATGATTGTCCTTCTCTGATTGACTTATTTCACTCAGCATAATACAGCATAATACCTACCCTCCAGGTCCATCCACGTTGAAGCAAATGGTGGATATTTGTCTTTTCTGATGGCTGAGTAATATTCCATTTATATTTTTATGTAAATTCTCCCTCTTCTCTCCTTCATCTCTTTCTGGAACTCCCAGTAGACTTATGTTCAACTTTCTAATTCCTTATATTCTATTATTTTCATTCATATTTTCCTTCTCTTGTCTCTGAGATGCATCCTATGTAATTTCCTCATATCTATCTTCCAGCTTACTTATTCTGTTTTGCTATATCTAATCTACATTAATCTTTCCACTGAGTTTTAATATTAGCTTTTACTTTTTAAATTCTAGATATTGTATATGTTTTCTCCAATTATGATGAATTAATTATATATGTTTCAATATGTATGAAAGTATTATATAATACATTCTTATATTTTTACCATATTTTTAATACTCAGATTTTTAACATTTGAACATGTTTATCTTGTATTTTATATCTGAAAATTCTAGTTTGAGGATCTGGCTCCACATTTTTTTCTATCTGCTGACTTGTTTAAGACAGCTTCTTTTGTTTGTGCTTTAGGTGATGTGTGTGTATGTGTTGTATATCTGTGTGTGTGTGTGTGTGTGTGTGTGTGAGCTCATCTTCCATGGAATTTTACTTCTGATTATTATTTGATGTCTGAGTTTAAAGTCTTTTCAACCAGAAATAATTGGAATTTGCCTGTACCAGGTTAATGGAGACTCTTTCAATCCAGAGTAAGAATATGTGAATTAGAAGGTAGATATGAGGAAGTTACAGTTAATACACAGTCAGGGAGATGTTTTTAAAGGATAGAAAATATGACTGAGAATTAAATGACTTTTCATCTGGAGATTTTGGTTAGTATAGCCACTCAGATAATGTGAATTCTTGCCCATACTTATAAGAATTTGAGTTATTATTAGAATTCTTAGCAGAGACTTTATTCTACCTCTGCTCATTCTTACCCCTCCCCATCCTCATACATCCATCCAGACACTTGGAAAAACAAATTATTTTTGCTACTTCCTCTGCAAAGCAAGTTTTTTTTTTTTTTTTGCTTTGTTTTGCTTTTTTATTTGGTTGGTTAGACTTTTTTTCTTTTTTCATTTGTTGCAACTTCTGTTTGATGGCTGGGCTGGGGATTAATCTTCCATACGACCACCCATTATTTAGGCTCTAGCCTTTCTCTTCCATTCTCCATTGATTGCATTACACATTAATACTTCCAGGTACTGACAAAAATCCCCAGAGAAAACACTGGTTCCAGAATTTGCTTACCCATGGAATTATATTTTCTTGACATTTCAGAATTTTCAGAATTTCCTTTCTTCCTTCCTGCAAGTTTATCATGCATTTAAAAAGTTAAGACTCAACAATAAGAAAACCAAAAGCCAAATAAAATAGGCAAAGAATATGAGCAGACAGCTCATCAAAGAAGATACATAGATGACAAATAAGCACATAAAAAGCTGCTTAAATAGTTTGTGCTGTAAACTGAATATTTGTGTTCCCCCCAAATCCATATGTTGAAATCTAGTCCCCATTATGATAGTTTAAAGAGGTGGTATCTTTGGAAGGTGATTAGGTCATTCATAGAGCCCTCTTGAATAGGATTAGTGCCTTTATAAAAGAGAACTCAGAGAGCTCCCTTGCCACTTCTGCTATGTGAAGACACAGAGAGAAGATGGCCATGTCTGAGCCAGAAAGTGTATTCTCACCAGACACTGAATCTGCCAGAGTCTTTTTATTTATTTTTTTTTATTTTTATTTTTTTATTGGAGTTCAATTTGCCAACATATAGCATATATGCCGGAGCCTTGATCTTGGACTTCCCAGCCTCTAGGACTGTGAGAAATAAGTAAGCCCCCAGTGTATGGTATATTTATCATAGCAGCCCAAATGGACTAACACAATTTATTATAAGGAAATTACAAAGTGAGATAAGATACCACCACACACTTATTAGAATACCTAAAAAAAATTTTTTTAACTGACAATACCAATTTTTGGTGAATATTCTCATCAGTAGAAACTCTCATTGTTCATGAAAATGCAAAATTATATTGCCACTTGGAAGATGGTTTGGCAGTTTCTTACAAAGCTAAATATAATCTGACAATTGCACTCCTAGGTATTTACCCAACGTATTTGAAAAGTTATGTCCACACAAAACATGCATATGAATATATATGGCAACTTTTTCATGATTGCCACAAACTGGGAACAATCAAGATACCTTTCAATGGATAAATGGATAAGGAAACTCTGGTACATTAGTACAATAAAAATTATTCAGCAATAAAAAAGAGTGATAATTCCATGAAAATCTTTTTTTAAAAGATTGTATTTATTTATTCATGAGATATACAGAGAGAGAGAGGCAGAGACACAGGCAGAGGGAGAAGCAGGCTCCATGCAGGGAGCCCTACGTGGACTCAATCCTGGGTCTCTAGGATCAGGCCCTGGGCTGAAGGCGGCGCTAAACTGCTGAGCTACCCAGGCTGTCCCTGGATTAATCTTAAATGCATATTACTAAGTGAAAGAAATTAATGTATAAAGGCTTATGATTCCACTTTTATGACATTCTAAAAAAATTATAGACACAGTAAAAGATCAGTGATTGCCATGAGTTTCAAAGGAAAGAAGAGGGAGTTGAATGGGTAAAGCAGATATTTTCTAGGGAGGTAAAGCTATTAAGTATGATACAGTATGATACTGTGGATACATTATATAGGCATCTATTGAACTCTGTTATGCAAGAATTCATCTTAACGTGCACAAAGAAAAACTCTTTAAGTCCTCAGAAGAATCCCAGGATGGAACGCAGAATATGGCAATCTAGCTGTATTTGAAGGGATTAGAAGAACGGGTACTCACCTGAGTAATGTGGAAATGAGTAGAGTCCATAAAACTAAAGCCAATGTAAATTATATATAAGCAAAATTAAATTGTTTATAAATTAAACAATTAAATAAATGGACAGCAAATGGTAGTTTCTCACTGTTGGGGTGGAAGGTTACAGATATGCCAGGGGAAGTGCTAGAATTAATCTTATGATAATAGATTACAGTTGGGCACATCAGTAGGAATGCATATTTGGCTTAATATTTATACATATGGTCAAATAGAGAAATATTTATAGATACCTGTGTATACATTAATTAATATACATGCATAGGTTTCCCTGTTTTGTCAGCTGAGAAGACCTAAAAGTAACAACACTGCAATAGCAATAAACACACCTAAGCATATGGATCTTGGTTTCTAACATCAGTCTTCAAGAAAATGAAATGACTCATTGGAGAATGTGAGCTGGATATAGTGACTTTCTCCCAAATGGCAGAGTATATAAAAAGAAGATGAAGGAGTTGAAGTGGAGAAACCTGAAAACGCTACGTTTTCTAGGTTAATCAAGTCAACTTCAAATAATAAAGTCATGCTGTGGCAAAGTCATATTGTTAGTGTGTATCCTTGACAGGATTTCATGAAAATGGCATTGTACCTTTATGAACTTTCTTCCAAAACTTCTGCCCCAATCTAAACATAAGAACAATAGACAAATGTAATTGAGGAGCAATTTTACAAAATATCTGACAGATAATCCTCAAAAGCATCAAAGTAACCAAAAACAAAATCTGAGAAACTATTACCACCAAAGGAGCTCTCAGAAAACTTAACTAAGTGTGATATTGTATCTCAGATGGAACCCTAGAACAGAAAAAGGATATTAGGTAAAAATTAAGGAAGTCTGAATAAAGTACGAATTTCAATTAGTAATAATGTAATCAATATTTGGTTAATTAGTTGTAGCAAATATTCTATATCAATGTACGATTATTTTTTTAAGATTTATTTATTTATTTATTTAAAATAGAGACAGAGAGAGAGAGAGGCAGAGACACAGGCAGAGGGAGAAGCAGGCTCCATGCCGGGAGCCCGACACGGGACTTTATCCCGGGACTCCAGGATTGCGCCCTGGGCCAAAGGCAGGCGCCAAATCGCTGAGCCACCCAGGGATCCCCCCAGTGTAAGATGTTAAGTAACAGGAGAAACTGGATATGGAGTATATGGGAACTCTGGAATATTGCTATCTGCAATATTTTTTATAGGTCTGAAAAAATTGTCCTAAAACTTAACATTCATTAATAAAATACTTTAAAGTACTTTATCCAGCATTTTTAGATGTGCTATCATGGCAGGAGTTTTACTTAACATCTAATCTTCCATATTGCCATAAAACCTGGAGGCTGAAAACCAGGAGAGCCAACCATGTAAATTCCAGTTCAGAAGCCAGCAGGCTCAAGTCTCAAGAAGAGCCAGTGTCCTAGCTCAAAGCAGTCAGGGGGGTGGAGTTCACTCTTACCCTGTCTTTTTGCTCTATTCAGGTCTTCAGTTTTTTGACTGAGGCCCACTCACATTAGGGAGGGCAATCTACTTTACTCAGTCTACTACTTCAAATGTGATTTCATCCAGAAATATCTACACAGATACACATAGAATAACATTTGACCATATGTCTGGGCACCTGGTGGCCTAGTCAAGTCCACACTTCAAATTAACCATCTGAGTTGGTTTCAACAAGACAGAAGACCTCTAAGCCCTGGAAACTGTTCCTCTGTTCCACTTTCTGAACAGAGAATTCAGTTATATGGTCTATTCCTACTCCCATGGAGCCCTTCCTTCCAGAGGGGAATCCTCAGGGGCACAGCTCACTGCAATGATGAAGGCACTTGAACATTCACTGCTTGGGCCTGTTGTGAGGACTGACAGTGTTTGGGAAACACACTTTGTAAGCCATTGGTTCTACAGAGGTGAAAAATTGTCATTATTTTTATTTTCCTGGGCATTAGCAGCATTCACGTTATCTTTATGTGTTCTCAGCAGAAATGAAAATATAACAAATCTGAAAAGCTTAGCTCCTAAGAACTCACAAAGAGAAGACAGCTGGTATTGCCCACATCAAAGAGAACACTAGCAGCTCAAATTTGCGTGTTGCTTTTAGCACATGAACCACCTCCTAACCCACTATTTCATGTAATCCTACCAAAATCCTGTACAATAAAGGATGTTATTATTCTGCTTGTATAGATGTGGAGAAAGAATGAAAGAGGCAAATGACTCCTCCAAGATAACACTGCTAGGAAGAAAACAAATTATCCTTTAACATCAGTCTTCAAATTCTAAATCCATGTTTTTCCATGCCATCATTATCCCTCTCCAGGCAGGAAACAGGGAATTCAGCACTCAGCAGCACAATCACTAAAGAAAGACAAGACCACTTTGTTAATAACTGAATAACAGGTTTTGGGTTCTTTACATTTAAAAGAGCATATCCACATGAGGGGTAACAGTATCTGAGGATTCTAGTTTCGTGATATCCATTGATTTATGCATTCCACCTCCATCCATGCAACCAATCAACAAATTAAAGATCTACTGTTATATCTACCACATTATAGGCACTGAGAATACACATGGCAGCCTTCAGCCTCACCATCACCATCATCAACAACATTTTCATCCCAATAACTTTGGATATATGCATGTTATGTGAAATGAGACTAGGTGAAATGTCCAGAAGTCCAAGATGAGAGAATATGATGTTTATAGTGTGTTAACCACTAACATGGCACACACTCAACAAGGCAGACTTCAGAAGATATTATACCAGAGACACAATCACCTCAACAAAATAAAGAAATGCACAATTAATACATGATGTACATAGGAACCAATGAACTGTGAAGGGGTGTATGGGGAAGGAAATGTACTATTTGAATTAATAGAATTGTAAAGAACTCTTGTTCCTGAGTAGGTAGCTTGATGAAAGCTCTTCAGGTCATAAAATGGGGCTGTGTCTCTTAACTGTTGTGATTTCCAGTAGAAAGAAGTCCCAGTAGGAAAGTGAGCATTCTGTACCCAATGGAATGGGTTTGTCTTGCTATGCTGGCACGTAGTAGGTCTTGACTAAATATTGATTTCTTTTGTTTCCCTTGATTCAGGAGAATATTTGTGGGGTATTTTCCAGAGGAGCAGGTTTCATTTGGAAAGTAATAAAAATTCCTCAGATGAAAGAACCATAAAATATATACTCTTATCTCTTCTTTATCTGAATAATGTTTCTTACTCCTCCCTAAATGCAGACCAAACATGGCTTCTGTCAAGAAGACTTCTTCCATTCTGACAAGCACCACTCAGAGTTGATGCATCTGCTTGGGAACCTCATGGAACACATTCCTGGAGAGCTGAACAAACTGGACGATAGCCCTTACAAAAACTTCTTCTCTGTCTGTTGTTATTGTGGATAAAATGCCATGCTTCTATCTTAGATAAACCCATTCACTTTTAAACTGGATCCGATCTCCACTTATGCACTCAGCTACAGCAATTCTCCTCTCTCATTTATCTTTACATTCTCACTTTTTACATGGTCATCCCCAACAGCAAATATGTTGTTATTTCATCTAGCTTAACAAAACAACAACGAACAACAACAAAACATCCCCGTTAACTGCAACTCCCCTCCATCTATTCCACATTTACCTGTCACATGTGTGCTGCATCTTTCATAGAATTTTCCTCAGCCAACAAAGCCAGCCCTTCTTCTCAGGAGCAGATCACAGCCAATGACTGCCTGGCACATAGGTACAAAAATTCTGGTCCACTGCCTTGAGGTAAAGCTAACTTAGGAGTGCAAACTGTTTTCCAGAGCTTCCCTACAAGATGGAACTGAAACTAGTTGTCAGTTGAGACTCTACTCCTGCTTGGCATTTTTTCTGCCCTATATTTCTTCCCATACTTCACCTTTTCTGGAAAGTATTTCCCCAATAAATTATCTGGTTCTAGGGGACCCAGCCTAAGGCAGTTGGCACCAGAAGTGTTGGAACTCAGTTGGGGATGCTCCTTAGAAGCTCGAAGGATGGGATTCTCAAACTGGATTACTTGCAAGGTGAATGGCAATGAAGACCCCATCACTGGTATTAGATGTAATGTAGACCATTCCTGATAATTCAAGTATTGTAATGGTGAAAACTCTTACCTTAAAGAGTTAGAAAGAGGTACACTAGCTGGTACACATCTTTGGTCCTTAAAAGATATAGAAAAAATAATCATTATAAGAACTGTGGAATCAGGTAGCTGTTTCTAAGCAACATTGATTTACTAAAAAGAGAAAATGACAGGGTTGGATCTATTAATCAACAATCTACAACAAAATGTGAGAGCCATAGGGTATTTGCGACAATATTTAAAGACCTTTACCTCTGATAGCTACAAGACAGACATTGCTTAAGATCAGGCATGAGACTAAAATTTTAAAATGAGACAATGAGAAGTCTGAATCATCAGCTTAGGCAAGTATCCAATAAAAAAGTAATTGGATACAAAAATAGTAGCACTCTGAGGCTTGGAATGGAGATATCTGGACAGATGTATGTGAGAACACTGACTTCCAAATTCCCTTGGACTTCCTAGGCCTGCAGAAGTGGTCTACTCTTCCTTTTTGAAAGATAGACACCTCCCTTGCTTGAAAACCATGCAGTAGTCTAAAATGAAGCAGGTACTCTACAGTATAGTACTTTCCCCTATCAGAATCTCTTTCCACCTTTCCTGCTGGCCACCAATCCATAATTAGAGTTAACTCTCAGCTGTATGTAACTAAAGAAATGCAAATCCTGCTAAGCAAAGAAAGAGATTATGTGCTAAAGGAACTGTAGGACCAAGGCAACATGTACTGTCAGGGCCAGAGAATATTACTGGGACTGTATCCTGAGCATGCTGGATCAAGGCAGAGGAATATAAAGCTGGATAATGGAAAGCTCCATATGGTATTCTTCTCTGTGACACAGCATTTAATATCTTGACAAAGTCTCCAGGTGATGGTTGTAACACATCACTGGAGTAACTATTGGGAACTTGGCAAAGAAGGCCCCACCTTATGTGAAGGAAGGGTCCCAGAAATCATGGAGGAAGGAATTATGATCCTTAGAGACATGGGGATGCTAAGATACACCTACTGTTTGAGACCAGAAAATGTACCAACTAGACATGTTTCTTGGGATCGCTCAGAGGACACGTTGTTTACCAAGATGATGAAGGATGCTCTAGTGAGAGAGTCACAAGATGTGAAAAACTGAGGGGTAATTTTCTTCTGTAGGCCAGGACTAATGATAGCAGATCCTGCTATGGACTTGGGCTCCCTAATAGCAATGAGGATGATAAGATCCTGGAATGGAAGAGGCCAGGTGGTAACCAACCAGAAATAGAAGTAGCAATCAGAAATAAAGTGAATCTATTTGGACACCAAGATTGAAATGGCAGCCAGGAGCATAGGCTCTATAAGGATCTTCGAAATGGCTCATAATACTTCGCATTCTTAGGGACAGTACAATACAGATGGACAATGAGCAAAATACATAACCAGAGAAGTTCAGAAATGATGATCAGAAAGTTACAGTCAGCTCCTCCAGTGGAAAGTCATGATTGACCAGTTTACAGACCAGAGGCATTCTCAGATCCAGA
The DNA here is from genome assembly GCF_003254725.2 of Canis lupus dingo. Taxonomy (NCBI): domain Eukaryota; kingdom Metazoa; phylum Chordata; class Mammalia; order Carnivora; family Canidae; genus Canis; species Canis lupus. Next base: position 64,096,303 of record NC_064245.1, read on the forward strand.
GTGCACTGACTGAAGGAAAGACCAGATCAAGAAGAAACAAAAAATCCTACAACAATACAACAAATGTACATAACAATGGTTTCCCAATCCTTTGCCCAAAAGAAGCAAATAGGAGCAACAATAAAAATAAGAAATGGCTTACTGCTACAAACTGGGGAAAGGAGCATAACCAGATTTTTCAAGGTTTTTAGGATATAGGGTATGAATAGTCACTACTACCTAGGAATCCAAAGTGCCACTGTTGCACTGTTAGGGTAGGGAACAGAGCAGTGAAACAGTAAATGAAGTCCTGGTTCAGGATCCATTGGATCCATAAACTCACTCATTGCTATTTTTCTGATTTTTGAAAGTAAATATGAAATTGTCATACTCAGCAGTTTGGCAAAACTCTTACATTGACCTATAGAGTAAGAGCTCTCCTACTAATAAAGGTTATGTGGAATCTTCTCAAACTGCTCCTCCCTCCAAAGACAGAAAATCAAAAACCATATCTCATCTCAGAGTCTATGGCAGATATTTGTGCCATCTTTAAATCCTTAAAAGACGGTCATGTCCCATTTACTTTACTAGTGCAAGAACTAGATGGATCATAATAGATGTTCATGGATTATCACAAACTTAACCAGGTATAGTCTTATTTGTAGCTTTTCTGGCAGATATGGTGTCTTTACTAGAGGAGACTGACATGGACTGAGATACATAGTAGTATATGGCTATTGATCTGATGAATGTTTTCTTTTCCAAACCTCTACAAAAGGAAGATCAGAAGCAGTTAGTATTCTCATGGGATATAAAATAGTATATATTCACAGTGTGCAGAAGGGCTATGTTAATTTTCCCACTTCCTGTCATTATACACTCCAAAAGGATCTTGACCATTTGGACATCTTGAAAATGGTAGTGGGTACTTAACTGTGGAATCCATTAGTACCAACATAGAGCAAACCAACTGGAAGTTGCTGGCCTGATAAAGTGATGGAATAATCTTGAGGGTCCAACTGAGGGGCCAGATTGAAGATAATACCCCTTGGGATGGGGTGATATTAAGATGTGGTATACCCTTTAAACCAATGGCCAATACATGGTGATGTGTGTCCAGTAGATAGAACACATGGGTGAGAGAACTAGGGATGGAAGCAGGGTGAGCCATTTAGGATATTGGGTTCCCTTTACCTGTAATTTCAGACTCTGAAGAATAAAGGTTCTGGTCTCCAGAAAAGGGGATACTTCCACCAAGGGACCCAGAAGAATGTTACCTGGTCATTTTGGAGATCTTTGTGAAATAAGCCAACAGTCACAGGAAGCAGTTTCTATACCACCAGGGGCAATAGATCCTAATTCTCATGAGGTTATAAAACTCCTGCTATATAGTGGAACAAGGAAAAAGTAAGTTAGTCATGGAGGTGACTCTCCAGAGTGTCTCTTGTGGGTCCTATGTCCTACAAATGGACAAGCACAATGACTTCAGTCCTATGAGATTATATCCTATATTCTTCTTGGAGACAGACTTCAGCCAATGACTGATTGAGATGGAGGTTCAAAAGCCTAGTCTCTTTTGTCTCAAGGTGGGACTAACTCTATAAAATCAAACTAAGGCTAGTTTCCAGTTAAGAGCACATTCTTGTCTAGCTTTATTCCCCTATCCTGCTTCCCTCACTCCTCTTGTCCCATGAGCACTTCCTGGGTGACTCACTAGAACAAGAAAACCCATTTCAGTCTCTGCCTCCAGTGAATCTCACCAAAGATACAGAGACTTTTGACATTTTTGCTCAGTGATGTATCAAAGTTTCTAGAAAAAAAAAAGTAGGGCACACAACAGGCACTATATTTGCCTATATATATGTATACATATATATATATATATGTATATACATATCAAATAAAATTTTAATCATCACATTGAATTAACATGCTTGGTTTACTTACTATTGTTTATTTATTTCATGATTTATTTTATTTATCTAACAAGACTTTATCCAGTGCCTCCTATGTTTAGGCTGTATGCCAATTGTTGGAGATACAGAAAAATGTAAGTCAGTAACCCTGCCCTGAAGAAGCTCTCAGCCTTGTCAGGTGGACATGTCAATAAACCAGCTCATTTGAGTATAATGTAATAAACATCATGATACAGAGAGGGTTCTGGAACTTCCTTTTTTTTTTTTTTTTTTAAACCCTCAACAAGAAACACAGACACTAGCGCACACTAGCCACTCAATAAATAATGAATAATTTGAAGTAATTCTTTAAAGCCTTATGAAGTGTAAACTCTGGTTAGATCTTACTAAGCACAGCCTCTGTTGCATCTCAACAACCCAGCAACTCAGAATGCTCAGCCCTCCATGTGGCTGCTTATATTAGAAAAGTCATCCCATTTTAACACCTGCTCACCATATCAGACTCAGCTCTGACATCACTCCTCTCTATTCCCTGACCCTACTCCTCCTTGAGACCAGATTAGGTGCGTCTTCCAAATATTGTGCAGCCTCTTCCACTGCACTTAACATTTTATGCCCTGCTTTTCTGGCCATGTGTCTAGCTCTCCTCGACTTATTTATCAGTCACGGACTGTGTTCCCAAAACCTATCAATTGATAAATCTTTCAATTGATTTAATTTTTGTTGTTTGTTTGTTAAATTGGTTTTTTAATGTCCAAGAAAGAATATGTGTGTGAAAAAAAAATATTTACCATAGCTTGGGTTTTCACTAATAATCATTTTCTTCAATTTTTTAATTAAAATTTATCTTTCCTTAAGCCTTTAAATTCACTTTTCAAGTTCAGTATATTTGCTTATAAATTTAGTAATTGGATGTGAAAATGTAAAACCCTTTTTTGTTCTATTTTTTATTTCTACTAATTTATCTGATAATTTTACAGATTAATTTTCCCTAAGCATGTGAACATTAGTTTTAAAGTTTATCAGATTTTCTCAAACATATCATATAAAAGTCACAAAAAGTTATAAGCTTAACAAATTAAAATCTCCCATATTATCTAAAACATTGTTAATTAAATTTCCTTAAACATGTCAAACTATGATCATATATCAAAAATATTTTATTAAGTACTTCAAACAGCCGATAAGACAGATGTATAACCCTAACAACAAAAATCATTCTAACTCTTCCAAGATCTTCTGAATTTTAGTAAATAGGAACTTATAAAATGAGTAAATCAGATAGTTAAATATTTCGGTATCTCTGAAAGCAATGTATAAATTCAGTAACTTAGATTCTCCTAAGCTTTTAAACAATGTAATTAGATAAAAGCTCTTGACATTTTAAATTATAACCTCAAGTCTAAATTCTCCAAAATGTTCAGATTCTCTTAAATATTTCAAACATCTTACAAAGTATATCCAAACAGTGCAATGGATGCAAAATTTTCTGTCACACTGGCATAATCACAATTTACACAAAGGTTTAAATACCAAGTTTATATCTTCATTATTCATATACTTACGTTTTATACTTTCTAGAGTTACAAAGTCACTTATCCAACCAAAGATAATAGAATTACCACCTTGGGCCCTCCTGCAGCAACCGAAATGACAGATCCAAGGCTGTCAGAGATTGGAGTCCTCAGTTGCAAAGTCAAGGAACTGGTCAAAGAGTTGTGACTGCATAACCTTAATCACATCATGAGAAAACAATGGGACAAGACCAAATTAAGAAACATTCTACAAAAAAAAAAGAAACATTCTACAAAACAAAAGATTGTGCTCTTCAAAAATGTCAATGTTGTTTTAAAAAAATGGAGAGAAAGAGAGACAGAAAGACAAAAAAGAAGATCAAATAGACATGACAACTGAATACAAGGCAAGATCCTGGCTTAAGGAAGAAAAATGGCATCATTAAGAATATTACCAAAGTGGAATATGGACTATATATTAGATAGTAGTTTGTATTAAATTTAAATTTCCTGGGGCACTTTGGTGGCTCAGCAGTTGAACATCTGCCTTTGGCTCAGGTTGTGATCCTGGGGTCCGAGGATTGAATCATGCATTGGGCTCCCTGCAGGGGGTTTGCTTCTCCCTCTGCCTGTGTCTCTGCCTCTCTCTGTGTGTCTCTCATGAATAAATAAATAAAACCTTTAAAAAAAAGTTTAACTTCCTGAGTTTGAGGGATGCCTGTGTGGCTCAGTTGGTTAAACATCCGACTCTTGATTTCAGCTCAAGTCATGATCTCAGGGTCCTGGGATTGAGCCCAGAGTCTGGATCCATGCTCAACAGGGAGTCTGTTTGAGTTTCTGTCTCCATCTCCCTCCACACTCTTTCTCTTTCTCTAAAATAAGTAAATAAATCTTTTAAAATTTTTTTCTCAGTTTGTGATCTCACTGTGATTAGAGAATGCCACTATTTTTAGAAGAATCATGTTGAATTATTTGGGGGAGAAGTGTCAGATCTCTATAACTGTTCAGCAAATTAATAATAATAGTGAGAATAACAGAAAGAAGAATGTGTGTGTTTGCGTAGAAAGAGAGAAAGCAAAAATAAGGCAAAAATATCAATAATAGATGAATTTGAAGTCAAGAGTAGGTTGAGTGGATTATTGCAAGTTTTTTGTAGTATTTTTTACAAAAAGGAAGGTGTAATTTAAAATTTTAAATAAAAATATTAAAAATAAGATTTGCAATGAGTTCATATGAATCTGTATGTATCTTTGAAGAAAATCAAACTTTACCAATAGACTATCAAAACAATAGAAAACAACTAGAAAATTTAAACGCACAAACAAAAAGGAGCTGAAGGAAGGTTATAAGCCTAGTTTCTAAGACTGTGCTTCCAGAAGATTCCCTAAAATTTTATTTCCTTTCAAGGATGACATTGCCTCCATTGTTCCACTGTACTGAAGGCACTGGACCCTTACAATGCCATTGGCAGAATGGCCACTAGTCCTCTAGAAGCTAGATGCTCTTGTCATAGCTATTCCACTGGCCATGAGAACACACATTATCCACTGTCTCTGTTCTTTATATCAACTACTTGTCATCCAAAGCCAAAAGCATTTGTATCTGATTAGCTGAGCTTAAGACACAGCCAACAAACTAGCTGCAAGGGGAACCCCGGAAAAGGCACAGCTGACCTCCAGCTCTTACAACAGCAGATGGCCTATGCCTGTTATCATCAAGTGTCCTAGTGATGGGCTTCCTCAATCAGAGGAAGTGAGTTCTTATGATGGGGTGAGAAAAAGAAAAGGACACCAGTCTATAGCACACAGTGCAACCCTTTTAGATTCTGCATGCCATATCAAAGGGGCTCCAAGGCCCAGTTTTCCGGCTGGGATCTACTTTTGCAATCCCCATTCTTAAGGTAACTACTCTTTCAACTCATCACTGATTTGAGTAGACAGAAGTCTGTCTACCTCACCCCTACTTCTTTCAACTAAATATTTTGTTGCCTAATCACTTTATGGAATTCTGTGACCCTCCACACCTCCTCTCCCTTCTACCCCCCAATCAAGGTGGTAACTAATGACTCTTGATTATTAATTCCAGTGGGACCCTCTCCAGCCTCTTTTTAGCTTTCATATAGATCTTCCCAATCAGCATTTTGTGATGATCTATCATCAGGCTCAGCCCAGGGCCTAGAAGACAGTAGGCACTTGGGAAGAAGGACTTCCCATAAGTGAACACATGAAGAAATGAGTAATGAACAAGTGGATGAATAAACTGATGGGTACTGTGAAAAGTTTCCTCTCTAGCTAGCAGTGACATAGGGAACACACATATTCTGACTGAAATCACAGCAACATAGAAGTAGTTTCAATCCATTCCTTGGAAACTTGTATTCAAACATAAGATTTGATTTCCTAAGGCTGCTAGGTCCACAGAGAGTGGGAGAGCATTCCTTGGTTCTGGCTGTGTGGGGGAGGAGAGGGCAGGGGTCTCCTTTCTGCCCTAGAAGATGGCAGGTCCATCTGAAGATCTTCCTCTTACAGCAGCACTGATAACTTCTTTCCATCCCGTCCGTGGCTAATACCACCTTAAAAGGGACAAAAAGTGACTAACCTTACCCTTAGTCGGACACACTAGCCAGACACAGAGAACTAGAGAACTAGAATAGTTTGGTTCATTCCCAGATCCAGATTTCTTTAAGGGAGCTGGGGAGAACCCAAAAGGTTAATTAGCGTTCAGAATCAGCACAATGAAGCTAGTCACAGGGCAAGACTTTCCAACTTTCTTCTCTCTCTCTCTCTCTCTCTGGCCTTCCCTCTGGCCGGGGACCTTAAAACATAAATGCTGAAAAACTCATTAGCACCGGGTAGAAATGTAAGTAAATAAAGCATTACAATAATGAATTCTACAGCAAAAGACAGGAACAGAGGCAACGAATCTTTCCTGCAAAGGACTGGACTGAAACTGGGCCATTTTCCTGCTACGACAAGAAGGCTTTTGTCAATTTCCAGACATGTAAATCAAAAGGGACACTTCAAGACAGAAATGGAAGGGAGAAACAGTTTCTTCACCATTGACCCTCAACCTGCATTCCAAAACTGGCTTTAAGGCTAAGAAGCTCTAATCCCTCAGCCAAACAGAGGGAGCTAAAAAGATTGGATTTGAAAAGGCCACAGGAAATGAGATTGGCAATAGCTGTCGACACAGCCCTAGTCACACGGCTTGGGGAAGTTAAAAGAAGATGAAAAGGAAGAGTCGAAAAATTATCTGCAGCATATACATAAAACACGAGGCTGGAACCAGCTCAACTGTCTCCCCTAATTTCTCTACCTCTCTGTGGATGCGTTAAGTGCTAAATCCTGGGTTCCAGTGGCTGGAGTTGATGTGAATAGAAATGCAAGTGCCTCTGTTCTTGAATTTCTAGTCTAAATTGTATTAGCGTAAGTGACAGGGACTCTGTCACGATTTGATTCGCAGGAGCCGACTGTTTCTGATGTTTTACTAACAATTTGGGTAAATATGCCGAAACCAATATGTTCAGCCAGGTGCTGGGCAAATTTAGCCCAGCGTGGAACAGGGCCTGCACAAATCTGTATCCCCAGATGGAGGACGCGGAGTTACAAATTAGTGCAATTCAAACAGAAGAGGTTTGACCAAGGGAAAGCTTAAAGAGATCAAAGGGAAAGCAGTGCGGAAATTGGATACACTTGCATGAGGTTCATTAGAAGGCAAAGGGTACGTAATTATTTTATTCCAGTTTTTTCTTCTTCTTGAAGAACGAGGTTAATGCTTTCACTATTCTAGTTTGGTCCTATGCTTTCCCAATTTACAAGAAAGCTGTGTGTCACAGTGATATGTTAAATAGGAAAGAATTTTCCTGCGTTATTAATCTGAGACCAGGCATGGAATTCCAAACATATTCAAAATTTGAGTTCAAAATCAGAACTCTACCTTTAAAAGGACTGATTTTACACACAAGTGTCTTCAGAGAGTTATTTATGTGGGGTGCCATAATTTCCCTACATTCCCACCTATTTATTAATTATTTCCCCTTCCAACAATAAATCATTTTAAAAACCTTAATTAACCGGGCAGCCCCGGTGGCTCAGCGGTTTAGCGCCGCCTTCAGCCCAGAGCCTGATCCTGGAGACCTGGGATCGAGTCCCACATCGGGCTCCCTGCATGGAGCCTGCTTCTCTCTCTGCCTCCCTATCTCTCTCTCTCTCTCTCTCTCTCTCTCTGTGTGTCTCTAATAAATAAGTAAAATCTTAAAAAAAAACTTTAATTAACCAACATAATAGCTTTTCAGTTATTATCATGTTATACTGTCTTATCTCTCTGTAGGCATGTAAAATCACAGTGATTTAGTTGTTTACCTCCCAGGTTGGGGGTCTCACTCAGAAATATGAATAATAATTATATCTTTAAAGAATTGGAATTGTGCACTCTGCCCATAGTGAGTTGTTGGCTAAAATCACTGTATAAAAGATAAAGACAAGAATGCCAGGAGGTATGTTAACATTTACAGTGTCCCTAGAATTCAATTTGTAACCAAACAGCATGGCACTAAACTCCTTTGAAGATTCTGGAAGGGAGGGGTGGGCAGGAGACAGGAACAGCGTGACACTAGAACTGATTAAAAGTATGGAAGCGGACTCAGGGTGAAGTCGTGGCACACTGGAGCGGGACCCCTAGAGAAAGACCTAAGCCATGAGCTGGCTGCAAACTGAGAGATATTAGGAGGGTGGGAAAATCCATGAAGCTTGTTTGCAGAGTGCTCCAATGAGTCCTATAAGGGAAAAAAAAAAAAAAAAAAACTCATGCTAAGGAAGTAATACTCTGACACCAATCACAATGTGTAGTAGGTATTTTCCCCACACTACCAATTCTCAGACCCCAGCTGGGTGTCCTACAATCTAACTCAGGTCTGACCTCATCTACCAGGCAGATTCAACAAGATAAGGGCTCAGTCCCACAAGACCGTGCCCACTTCAGATGCCAGTCATATGTCCAGGTTGTCACCCATGCTTCTGACTGATCAGATCCCCATAACCCTTCCTTGGGTTTGATTAATCTGCTAGAGCAGCTCACAAAACTTAGGAAACCCACTTACTCACTAGATTTCCACTTTATTGAAAGGATGTTAAAGGATATGAATCAATAGGCAGATAAAGAAAAACATAAGGCAAGATCTCATAGAAAGGAACGTCTGTCCTCCTGGTGTTTGAGGTCTGGCATGGTGGCTCACGGAAATGTTTTCTCCTCCAGAAGCTGTCCTCATGCCATACTTTGGGGTTTTTATAGAGGCTTCATTACACGGGCATGATTGATAAAATCATTGACTATTGGTGCTTGAACTCACCAGCCCCTCCACCCTCCCCTGGAAGTCAGGGGCAGGAGGGCTGTAAGTTTCAACTATCTAATCAACATGGTTAGTTCCACTGGTAACCAGCCCCTGATCCTTTTCAAGAGTCACTCTGTTAACATAACAAAAGATACCTTTATCGTTTTCACCACCAAGGGTTTTAGGAGCTGTGGGCCAGAAACTGGGACAATATATACAATATAAATCACAATATTACAGGAAGAAGCCCCATGAGGGAAGAAGAGAGAGGATAGCGACAGGGTCAGAGAGGCAGGAATGAGGTCACATCCACCTTGTAGGATGAAGCAAGGAGTCTGGATCTTATTCTAACAGCATTAGAGTGCCTGCTTGTACATGTGTGTGTTTGTGTGAGATTACAATTCGGCATTTATTTATTGAAAGCTACCACGTGCTGCACATAGAGCAGGAACATGGCCTCTGCTCTCTTGAAGCTCATATTCTCAGAGGAAGAAGCAATGCAGAAATAAACAAGATGATGCTATGGGTCCTGTGAAGAACTAAAACAGACAAATATGATAGTGACTTAGGGCTACTTTTTTTTGACTGAGTAGTCTAGAGAAGTTTCTCCAAGACAGTGATGTTTCAGCTAAAACAATAGTAATAACTAATATTTGCATATTATTTAAATATGTAAGACTGTACTCAGTACCCAACACATCTTAAAGCTGTTAAGATAGGATGTATTGGTATCACATCCCTTCATAAATATACTGGCGCAAAGACCCTTTCAGTAACTTCCCTAATATGTCTCTGCTAATAAGTGATGGATTTTAACCAGTAAGTCTCGCTGAGGATCCCTCATTGTTTACCACTTCACTCTCTTGGTGACATTATCTGGATGAGAAGAGATGTGAATTTTGAGAAGGAGCTGGTCCTGTGAGACACCATGGGAAGAGCTTTCTAGGTAGAGGGGACAGCCAGGAACAGCAGGAAGGAAAAGAGGCCTTAACTATTGCAAACAAAGGAGGAAGGGAAAGGAGAAGCCAAAGAGGTGAGGAGAAACCAGAACACATAGGACTTTGAAAACCAGGATAAGGGTTTTGCTCTAAATGTGATGGGAAATTTTAAATATAAAAAGGGTATAATCTGTTTTAGGTTTTAAAATATGACTTTAGCACTGGATAAAGAATGGAATGGGGAATTCTAACCCCCAATATGATATATTAGGAGTTGGGGCCCCTGGGGGGTGATTGATTAGGTCATGAGGATGGAGACTCATGAATGGGATCAGCACACTTATAAGAGAGTTCAGAGAGCTCCCTGCTGCTCCCACCATGTGAGAACACGTGGAGGAGAGGGTCATCTATAACCAGGAAGTGAGATCTCACAAGATACTGAATCTGCGAGCACCCTGATCTGAGAATCTCCAGGCTCCAGGACTGTGAAAATATAAACCACCCAGTCTATGGGATTATTGTCACAGCCGCCTGAATGGACTAAGAGAGAGAGTGGGGGGAGAGTGTCAGCAGAGGGGCCAGTTAGTTGAATGGTGATGTCAGAAGTGCTAGTGAGAACCCCTCTGGCTTCAACTAGCTTGACCATAACTAATTTGAAAAGAGGTAGTGAGGCTATAACTTGGAGGTAGAGTTGACAAGGTGTGCTATTGACCTAAAAGTAGGGAACTTTGGAAAGAAAACAAATAAGAATGAGTACTATACTTCTAGTGTGGGTAACTAGGTGAATAAATGATGGTTCCCTTTGTTGAGACTGGGTAGCTAGGGAAGGTGATGGAAGGAGAGGAGGGATAAATGTCATGATAAGGAAAGTAGAAATGTAGCAAGGTGACCCGAGTTGGGCATGTGGGTCAGAGAAGATGACTTAAGGAAGAACCTAAAGGTGATTTAGGAAAGGTAGGTTATTCCTTCTTGCTTGAATGCCTCTTTCATGGTATCTGTAGCCAAAACTACTCATCCTTCAGGACCCAGTTCAGTCACCCCTTCCACTGTGAAACTTCCCCAACAGCCAAATATGATCAAAGAGAGCAGGTGCTATGCTGAGGGTACAAAGATAATAGCACATTGGTCCATCCTCAAGGAGGTTACTGTCTAGGGAAGGAAAAAGACTTTAAAAAATATAACACCTTCTGGGATAGAAGCATGCGCAAGTTATAATGTGTGTTAGTCTCCTAGGGCTGCTATAACAAAAAACCACAGGCTGAGTGATTTAAAGAACAGGAATTTCTTTTTCATACAGGGTGTGTGTCTGGTGAGAGCACTCTCCCTGGCTGGCATACAATCTCTTTTCCACTGTGCCCTTACACATCCTTTTCTTGATGCTTGAGAGCAGAGAGAAAGGAAAAAGCAAGCTCTCTGGTGTCTCTTCTTATAAAGACACTAACCTTAACATGAGAGTCTTATCCTCAAGACTTATCTAAATCTAATTACCTCCCAAAGATCTCATTTCCAAATTGCATTGATAGTTAAGGCTTTAACATACAAATTTTGAGGAGACACTGTTCAGTGCCTGGCACAGTGAAAGTACAGACAGACCTAAGAAAATCTTCAAGAGGGATTGATGCTATAGTTTTCTCATAAGACAAGAACATGTCTTCCAGGAAGATGAGAATATGTTTGCAAGGATGAAAGATGGAGAGAGCCACCAGACAGAAAAGGCACAGAAGCATCATGCACCAATGGCACCTTGGAAAATTATGTATACCTGAGGCTCAGATTGGGTGTGGAAGGGGAAGAGGATTGGCAGTGTAACTATAACTGATGAGATATTAGCTTGGAGAGGTATCCCTGGGATCAGGAATGTATCCTGTGGCAGATGCTGCCTATGGCATATTCAACTATTTTAGTCACTTTAGGCTGCTATAACAAAGTGCCTTAGACTGGGTGGCTTACAAATAACAGAATTTATTTCTCACAGTTGTAGAGGCTGGAAGTGTCCAAGATCAGGACACCAGAATGGTGGAGTTCTGGTAAGAGCCTTCTTCTGAGTCACAGACTGCCAACTTCTTACAATGTTCTTATGTACAGAATTGTGCAATGAGCAAGAAAGCTCACTGGGGCCCCTTTTATGAAACAATGAATCTCATTCATGAGGGCTCTAATCACCTCTCAAAGGTCCCACCTCTAAATTCCGTCGCATTTGGATAAAGTTTCAACATATTGAATTTTGAGGAGACATAATAGGCGGTCTATAGCACCAACATTATTTGCTAGTTCTTCTCTGCTAACAGAACCTCGATTCAAGTAACATAGAGAGATCTCTTGGTCTCCTAGAAGTCAATCCCCTCTCCAGCCTAGAGAACAAATCATGACTGGCCTAAACTAATCATTCCTCTTCTCCAGTGATTGGTCAAGGAGTAGACATGGGATTCAGTTCTAGACAATACGAAGTAAAGAGAAGTCTTTTGCTCTACCTTCTTTTTCCTGACCCAAACATGGATGTGTTGTCTGGAGTTGCAGCAGGCATCAAGGCTAATGCTAAAATCATCAAAGTCAATGGTGATGAAAGCCTGAAAGAAGAGATAGAAAGAGGAATGGCAAGAAGGGAAGAGGAATGGGATGCCTGGTTGAACGTCTGCCTTTGGCCCAAGGCGTGATCTTGGAGTCCCAAGATCAAGTCCAGCATTGGGCTCCCTGCATGGGGCCTGCTTCTCTCTCTGCCTATGTATCTGCCTCTCTCTGTGTGTCTATCATGAATAAATAAGTGAAATATTAAAAAAAGAAAATTAAAAATAAGGGAAGAGGAAGGTTAGATGTTAAAGAGAGAGGATGGACAGTACTGGACCACCAATGAGATGTGAGGGATAGGAGCCAGGGAAGAGCAGGATAGTATCTAGATTTCTAATATTTCTAATATGGATGAGTGGAGAACCATGGTTCCTGAGAGAACATAGGAGAAAGGGCAGATTAGAGTCGAGGAGAAGAAAATAATTTGCTTATGTTCAGAAAAATTGAATTTATTGTATAATCAGAATTAACTAAACCTCATTGTATCTAAAATTTGCCTCAACCATAGAAATAACACTCTGTTTACTTGCCTGAATCCACAGCCAAACCTTGAGCTTCTTCGGGGCAGAAAATGAAAATGATAATACAAGTAAACATTTATCTATTGTTTATACATGCAGGCACTATTTCAAGCCCTTGTTGACAAGGAAGCTAAGGCATGCAGGGAGAGAACTATCCCAGAATCAGAGACCTCAATAGTGTTTCTGCTGAGGTTCTAGATTCAAGACCAGGTGATTAAGTCCTAGAGTCTGTGGGCTTACCTACAATGCTCTGCTGCCTCTCAGAGACAGTTTCCTTCTTGACGCCTCCTCCCAGAGTACTCAGAACCAACAATGGCAATCAAAAACATCTTCACAACGAATGAATAAATAAGTTAATGAATATACAATTGCGTCTCACAAAATTTTAGACACTTTCTTAATTTTCTTAAAGTATATTAATAAAAGTTACTTGTTAAAAAGATACAGAAACCTGTAGCAAACATAAGGTAGGTAGAAAAATGGCCCCACAAAGTTGTACACATCTTAATTCCAAAAATCTTACCCCCCAGAATGTTATAGTACAGTACATGGCAAGAGGGGATTAAGATTATTAACCAGTTGACCATAAAATAAAATGATTATCCTGGATTATCTAGACCCAGTATAATAACACAAGTCTGTAAATGTGAAAGAGGGAGGCAAAAGAGTCAGAGAGATATACTATGAGAAAGACTTGAGTGGTCACTGCTGTCTTTGAAGATGGAAGAAGGGAACCAAGAGCCAAGGAGTGTGAGCTACTATTAGAAGCTGGAAAAAAATAAGAAAATAGATTCTTTCTTAGAGTATCCACAAGGAATTTAGTCCTGTCATCTTGATTGTGGCTCAGTGAAACCCATCTTAGACTTTGAACTTCCATTACTATGATATAATAAATTTATGTTGTTTTAAATCACCAAATTTATAGTAATTTGTTACAGCAACAATTTTGTACCTGAAAGTGGGGTGCTGTTAAAACAAATACCTAAAAATATGAATGGCTTTAGAATTGTGCAGTGGGCAGAGGCTAGAAAAATTTTGAGAAGCATGATAGAAAGATCCTGGATTGAGACACCTGGTGGCTTAGTCGTTGTGCGTCTGCCTTTGGCTCAGGGCATGATTCTGGTCTGGGAATTGAGTCCCACATCAGGCTTTCCATGAGGAGCCTGCTTCTCCCTCTGCCTATGTCTCTGCCTCTCTCTCTGTGTCTCTCATGAATAAATAAATAAAATCTTAAAAAAAAAAAAGAGAGAGAGAAAGGTCCTGGATTGTTTTGAAAAGAGGTAGTAGAAATATTAATGTTAATTGCTCTGTTAATGAGGACCCAAAAGAAGTAAGAATAATGGTAAAGAAAGCTTATATCATTCTAGAGAAGTCCTACATCGTCGTGAACAGGCTGTGGGTAAAAATATGATATTAAAGGTACTGCTAGTGAGAGACTGATGGAAATGAGGAATTGGTTATTGGAAGCCAAAGGAAAGGGGACTCAAGATACAAAATTCATATAAATTTTACTCAAAAACGGATCTACATCTTAGGTTGTATTTCTAGGGAGCCCAGCCTTAGAATAAAGTAAAACTTGGGGATCCCCGGGTGGCTCAGCGGTTTGGTGCCTGCCTTCGCCCAGGGGTCATCCTGGAGTCCTGGGATGGAGTCCCACATCAGGCTTCCTGCATGGAGCCTGCTTCTCCCTCTGCCTGTGTCTTTGCCTCTCTCTCTCTCTCTCTCTCTGTCTGTCTCTCATGAATAAATAAGTAAAATCTTAAAAAAAAAAAAGTAAAACTTAAAAGCAAACAGCAGAGGAAAGGGAAATAATTTAAAGATATAGATGGATAGATAGATGATAGATGATAGATAGATGCTAGATGCAAGAAAGGAGGGAAAATGAACAAAATGAAACAAAAAGCAAGTAGTGAGATAATAGATTTATATCGAAAGATATCAGTAATTACATAAAATGTCAACAAATAAAGTACTCTAATGGAAAAAACACAAAGATTGCCAGATTGGATTAAAGGGAAAAAAACCCAACTCTATGCTAATTTCTTTTTTTTTTTAATTTTTAAAAATTTCTTAAATTAAAAAAAAATTAAGATTTTATGTACTTATTCATAAGAGACACACACGCAGAGAGAGAGAGAGAGAGAGAGGCAGAGACACAGGCCGAGGGAGAAGCAGGCTCCATGCAGGGAGCCCGACGTGAGACCCGATCCCAGGACTCCAGGATCACGTCCTGGGCGGAAGGCAGGTGATAAACTGCTGAGCCACCCAGGGATCCCCCTCTATGCTAATTTCAAGTGATATTCCTTAAATATAAGAATACAAAAAGAGGGACACCAGTGTGGCTCTGTCAGTTAAGCATCTGCCTTCTGCTCAGATTATGATTCCAGAGTCCTGGAATAGAGCCCTACATTGGGGCTTCCTGCTCAGCAAGGATCCTGCTTCTCCCTCTCCCTCTGCCTGCTGTTCCCCCAATTCTGCTCTTTTTCTCTCAAATAAATAAATAAATAAATAAATAAAATCCTTAAAAAAAAAAGAATACAAAAAGTAAAAGTAAAAGATTGGAAAGTATGTACCATGCAATAGGAAACAGAGCAGACTTTAAAGCATGAAATATTACTAGGTACAGAAAAGGATGTATAGTAATGATAAAAGTGTCAATTCACTAGAAAAAAAAGAATTAACCTAAGCTTGTATGCACAAAATAACATAGCTTCAAAATATATAAAGCAAAAAAGAGCAAGAGAGAGTTTCAAAAGGGAAATATACAAAACTACAATAATAGTGGGAGATTTTCATAGTTCTCTCAGTACTTGGTGGAACATGCTATCAAAAAAAAAAATCCTTAAGATGTGAACATATATGGAACAGTGAACCTAACTGACTTACGTAAAATAATTCATCCAACAACTGCAGAAAATATATTATTTTGAAATTCCCATATAAGATCTTCCAAAACTTATATGTGCTATGCTAAAAAGTAAGTCTCAACAAATTATAAAATGATTAAACTACAGTATATTCTTTGACTATAGTGAAATTAAACAAGAACAGAACAACAAAAGCTAGCTGGAAAATCTCCTAATATTTTAAATTCAAGCTCTCTAACTCATGAGTCAAAGAACAAACCAAAATGGAGATTAAAAATAATTTAGACCAAATGATGATAAAAATGCAAGATATTAAAACTTTTGGTTTGTGGCTATAACCATGCATATAGTAAAATGTATAGCCTCAATTAAATATATCAGGTAGGAAGAATGGCTAGAGGTAAGTAACACAAGATAATAGCAGGAAGGACATGTCAAGAAGGAAAAAATGAAAACAAAATTTCAAATCAATACAGTATGATATAAATGTTTAATATAGAGAATCAACAAATCCAAACATTGATGTTTGAAAATTTCATACATTTGGTAACTTAATTGCAAAACACATCAAGAAAAAAAATGCCAAATTGCAAAAAATAATATAAGTGAAAAACAGTAGTGATCCTATAGACACTAAAAGTACTAAAATGTTATGATATCTGTTTCCATAAATGTGAAAACTTAAGCAAATGATTTATTAGAAAACAACTTATCAAACTGACATAAGAAGGAATAAGCTAAATATCCCTAAGTATACTAAAGATATTAAAGTAATTAAATGTTACCATAAAAAATTCAAGACCAAGATAACTTCACTAGTGAGTTCTTCCAAGAACTTAAGGAAAAAAATAACATCAATAGTATATAAATTTTTCTAGAGTATAGACAAGGCCGGTACATCAAAGAAGGTACATTTTCCAAGTCATTATATAAGGCCAGTACATCTTTGATACCAAAGCCTAAGACATTGCAAGAAAAAAATTAGAGACTAATATCTAACATGAACATAAATTTTTAAAATAGCAAACAAAATATTAACAAGACAAATCGAGCAACACATATAAAGGATAATACATCATGACCACATCATGTTTATTTCAGGAGCATAAGATCAACTTAATAGACAAACATCAATGAATATAATCAATCATATTTAATAGACGAACATAGGAAAATTATATGAACATGGTAATAATGCAAAAGTCTGATAAAATTCACTACTAAAAATTCTCAGCAAACTAGAAGGGAATATAATATACTTGATTAAGGGTACCTACCAAAAAACCTTCAGAAAACATCTTACTTAAAGGTAAGATATTCAAAGTAATGATGCAAGATAAAGAAATAAAATAGACAGGGTTTGGAAAAGAAGCAGAAAGAGTGTCGTTATCCACAGATAACAGTATTGTGTATATAGAAAATCTAAACTAATATAGATATAGAATTGATAAGTAAACATAGTAACATAGGTTACTAGATAATTGCTTAATATAAAAATTCAGTTTTATTTTTATATACTGACAACAAACTACTAAAAAAACTAAATTTCAAAAGATACTTTTTATATTAGCATTAGAAATACTAAATAATTAGGAATAATATTGAAAAGAGAGATAGTGTGAGAGAAAGAATAAGACCTCTATGGAGAAATAGGTTGAGAAAGGCATTTTTAAAACCTGAAAAATAGAGAAATACATCATGTTCACAGACTGAAAAAAATTCTGTAATGATTAACTCTCTACAAGTTAATCACTGTAATTTAAATCAATATCCAGGAGGATTGCTATAAAAATTGACAAGCTGGTTTAAATATTTTTAATGGAAACATAGGGGTCAAGAAAAGTCAAGATAATCTTAAAGAACAAAGCTAAAGGATTTATGGTGTCAGATATCAAGATGTAATATGAAGCTACACTAATTAAGAGACCATAGTATTGACATAAAGATAGACAAATAGGCCAATGAAATGGGATGGAGAGTCCTGGAATGGGCAACACATAATGGACATTTGACATGAGAATAGCAAGGCAGTATAGTGGAGAAAAGATGGTTTTTCAATAAATAGTATGTGTCACTTACATATCTATGTGAATCTGGACTATTACCTCATAAAATATATAAAAGTCTAGTCCAGATAGATAGTAGATATAAATATGAAAAGAACAATAAAGCTTTTACAAGAAAACATAGAATATCTTCATGACCTCAGGGTTAGCAAAGATTTTTTCAACTGGACATAAAAGGCATTAATTACAAAGGGAAGGGCTGATCAATTGGACTATGTTGAAATTAAACATATTTGTTCATGTAAAGACACAATTAATGGAGTAAAAAGACAAGACAGAGTGGAAAAAGATAAGCAACAAAGATTTCATTTTAGAATGTATCTTATGAATCAATAAGAAAAAGACTTGGCAACCTAATCTTTTACTGGGTAAATAGCTTGAGCAAGCAGTTCAGAAAAGGCCAATAAACATATGAGAAGGTATGCAAGCTCATTAATCATTAGGGATATATAAATTAAGCCATGACATTGAATGATAACCTTTAAAAAGACTGAAAATGCCAAATATTGAGGATGTGGAATGATAAGGACTTTCAGAAACCACTGGGATATATGTTGGTACGCTTTAGAAGACTAGATCGTCAATTGAATTATGATTTTTAATTCCTCATTTCTGTGTAATAGAATCATATATCCATACACCAACAAATACTTCCTGGTAGGTGGAGCAAATTTCCCCCATCTCTTGGGTTTGGCCATGTGATTTGTGTTATATGATGGATGTAGGTGGACATAATGTGAGCAGAGACTTAAAATGTATTTTAGCAGTAAGTATCCTATTGTTTGCAGCCTTGAGAAGAGGCTCAGCTGGCCGTAAGAAAAGTGTGCCTTAACAAGCCACTGCTCCAAGGATGACAGACATATGAAGTGGATCTGAACTGAATGTCCAGCTTTGATCTAAGTACAGCTGAATTCAGCTTAGATCATTAGCACCTCAGCCAACCCACAGATTTGTGAGCGTTAAATGCTTACTGTCATATGCAACTCACTTTGATGTGGTTAATTATGTAGCACTATTAAAATAATAGTTGATTGATATTTGCACTATATACTAAAGCTCGACATATGTCTACTGAGCTGTCACTACTACATATACCTCTTAAGTATGTATCCAAAAGAAATGCAGGCATATACATACCAAATGTATAAAAATGCTCATAGAGCCTTATTCTTAACAGCCAGACATTAGAAACAACTCAAATATTCATCAGCTTCAGAATGGATAAATACATAGCAGTATACTCACTGAAAGATTACCTAGCAAAGAAAATGAATCCATTTCTGCCACACCTACCAACACAGATGAATCTCACAAAGATAAGGTCAAATATAAGAAATTCAGCCTCAGGGGCAAGCCCGGGTGGCTCAGTGCTTTAGCAATGCCTTCAGCCCAGGGCCTAATCCTGAAGACCCGGGATGGAGTCCCACACTGGGCTCCCTGCATGAAGCCTGCTTCTCCTTCTGCCTGTGTCTCTGCCTTTCTCTCTCTGTGTCTCTCATGAATAAATAAATAAAATCTTAAAAAAAAAAAAAGAAATTCAGCCTCAAAATAATTCATAGTGTATAATTCTCTGTATATACAATTTAAAACCAAGTCAGAATAGGAGTCATCTGGGAGAAGGAGGAAGCACAAGAGCACATTGTAATGCTGGAAAGGTTCTAATTCCTGATCCTCCTGGTTGGTCGTATGGGTTCGCTTCGGGAAACTGCACAAAGTTGTACACTTATACCAAGTACAATTTTATGAATACATGTTATACTAACTAAAAACACAAAATTTGCTATTTGCTTCTTCATATTTTTTAAGGAATAAAAGCCCTTATTGGAAAATCAGTAGACTCGGATTGTAGTTTTTCCTCTTCCATGAATTCAATGGCCTCCAAAACGAAATGGGCAAAAATCATCATTTCAGATATGAGAAGAAAATACTAGGGCAATTATTTAAGTATTTACCTTTTAAAAAATCAGAAAATCCTTACTGGCATTTGTTGTTGTTGTTTTTAGAAGATTGTATTAAAAAAAAAAAAGATTGTATTTATTTATGAGAGACACAGGAGAGAGGCAGAGACATAGGCAGAAGGTAAAGCAAGCTCCCTGTAGGGAGTCTGATGCAGGACTCAATCCCAGGATCCCAGGATCATGACCTGAGCCCAAGCAGAAACTCAACCACTGTGGCACCCAGTTGCTGCTGGTATATGATATACAGACTGATATTCTCACCCTCCTTCAGCCCTTATGTCAGGGGGTTCTTGTGCCTGCCACACAATGTCCACAGGAGATCCCATAGGACAAGTTCCAGGATGCACAAGAGATAGCAGGAGCTTCCTCACATGTCAATTCACTGTCAGCATATTAACATGTAGCTGGCTAAGTGATTTTGGGCAGTCTATTGTCCAGTCTTAACCTAATAATCCCAAAATGCAGGGACTACAAATACCTCTGCAAAGAAAC
Organism: Canis lupus dingo; assembly: GCF_003254725.2. Lineage (NCBI taxonomy): Eukaryota > Metazoa > Chordata > Mammalia > Carnivora > Canidae > Canis > Canis lupus. The sequence continues at coordinate 64,116,448 of NC_064245.1, forward strand.
TGGATTGAGTATTATACAAGTACAAGAGAAAAATAAGAAAACAGTAGATCTGAGTTTTCTCCTCCTGATACTAAGTCTTAGCCTTATCATAAGAAATAATTAAATCAGTAAAATCCCTCAAAAATATTTTTTAGAGTGTTGTGCTGTGGAATTGAAAATTCACATTAATAATGAACTTCACTTGAGTATATAGTATTTCCTGAGAGACTAGGATGTATGCTTTAAGCATAGTCTGAAGTCATCACAACTCGTGAAACAACAAATATTATTCAACTCATCATCACCTCATGCTTTATTTCTAAAACATATATTTTATAAGGTACACAATATATTAATAAAGTGGTTCATGTCTATGAATTATTTTAGACACCATTATAAACAGAATTTTTTAGACACATTGCAAATTAAATTTGATTGTCTATAAAACAAGGAACATTGAATGTAGAGCTGAATATTTCTTAGACTCTCTCCAAGTCTGGTGTTCTATGACTCTATAGTTTTATCTCAAAAGTAATTTCCCAAAATCTATTAAAAATGCAATGTTAAAAAGTAGGCAGAGAATCAACGTAGTGTGCCAACTATGAGCTGGCAGCTTTGCATATATAACTCATTCAACCACAGCACACCCATAAGGAAGATATTATTGTTCCCACTTTCCAGATGAGGATTAATAGAATCAGATATTTAAGTAAATCTCAGATAAGGAAACAGATTCAGAGAAGTCCCATTGTGGAGAATTGGGAGTTTAAAACCAAGATCTGGCTAATTGCAAACTTTCCACTCTAACACATTACCATTCTGAAGCAGAAAACAAAATTTATGTTTGGGTTTTTATATGACTTTTATGTTTACTTATAAGAAATGCTCTGTTTTATTTTCCTTTGGAAGTGCCAAGGGTCTTGCCAATTATCACTGTTAACTTCTCTATTCTCAGCGTCTAGTACGAAACCAGGCACAGGGTGGCATTCCATAAATACTTTGTGGGAAGAAAAGTCTGATTGAATGAATGAATGAATGAATGAATGAATCACATATTAGAATATATTCCATGCCAACTAAAAAGCCATTCTTTTGTGAACAGAGAAACTCTCCTACTCTGAATTTTGATTTTGTCATAAAAAAATACATCCAATATGAGCCTTCTTTCAGATCTATCTTGCACTGAATACAGAACCAAAACATGCATTTAAATCACTTATATCTAACTTTTTATGATGCCATTGGGGATGGTGTTCTTTTTGCATTTGCAGTTAAAGGGTAGAACAGATGGTGGAAGTTTAGTTTCAAGTGATGGGCCCATTAAAATAACTTATGCTGTTGAGTGATTGTTCACTCTAATGGCTCCATTCATTACATCCGAGCTCGCAAGCTCCAAAATACTTGGGAAGGAATAAGACTACAGGAAATGTTTGTGCTATCAAGAGATTTGCTGGATTAGGACTGCAGACTCACAAACTCTATCCTTGAAAGTAAGAGCTTGCTGGAGCCTTCACATAGGACATTGGTTTCATGAAGCACCCATCACGTTGGGAAGAAACCTGTGTTAGGAAGGAGAGAAGGTTCTGGGGAACAAGTATCAAGCTCTCTTGAACCACATTTTAGCTTCCTTTTCTGTCTTCTATGAGAATGAGAATTTTAGAGTTATAAAAACACCTGTAAATTTAGGAGGAAAGAGGAGAAGTCACAAACATCAAATCAGGGTCTGGAGGAAAAGAAGGCTGAAAACCAAGTGCAAGCCTCCTTCACCTTATTACCAGTCTAACAGCAAGGAAGTTCACACTAGAATCTGGACCACATCAAGTCCTTTCTATCTACTGAACTATTTCATGTTCTTTTCAGTTTCATTGGCCAAATGGTGGAGTGGAAAGCATGCCTTGAACTGGAAATCCAGGTTCTGTTATTAATGGCAGTCAGTGAAGTGCTACATTCTGTGCCTGGGAATTTCAGATGCATTAGCTCATCTAATCTTTTCAAACAACTCAGTGACAAAATTAATATTGTCTTCATTTTGCAATTGATAAAACTGAGTATATCCAAGTCTCCAGGCTACTAAGTGGTGGCCCTTCGGTACAAACCCAAGCCTATGCAACTCCAAAGTCTTTTATCAGCCTTCTATTTCACATTCCAGTGCTACCACAACCCACACTAAAAGTCCTCTTAGATAAAATGATGGGTCTTACTCGGGACAGAGCTAAGATAAGTTCCAGTTATTATATTTTATGATTACTGCATGACACTACAAAAGTATACAACTTTTATAATATTTCATTCCATAAACATTATCTGAGTATGGGATACATTCTAAGTATTGAGGATCTGGTTACCAGTTCAATATGCCCACTGGCCATATTGGTAGGAAGCAGAGAGCATATTCAAGTTGAGTAAGTTAAGGAGAGGATAATAAAGAGAATATTTGCATAGACAGGCAGGATAGAAAAGCCTAGAAGGACTAGTGCAGGAACTGCACCTAGTCACAGCCAGGGGCAGTACGCCTCTCATCCTGAAATGGAAAAAGGGAGACAAACTTACTAGGGACCTCAAAGCAAGTAGCTACAAGGAGAGAGGCATCTGACAGGATCTGAGGTCTTTGGACAACCCTCAGAGAGCTGGTATGAAGTCAAATTTGCCATCTCCTCTTCCTAGACTGTATTAGTTAGAAAATGTTGGAAGTTCCTGGGTTGGAAACCTAAAGGAAGCTGCACCTTTTTAAAGACAGTTTCAAAAATAAATGCTGGCTGTAAAGACCATTATTTCTGATCTTATATATTCAACAAATATTTATTGAGTGTCTACTGTGTACCAGTCTCGGTCCAAACACTGTGATTACAAGGAGTAATTAAATCAGAAAGTTGACACATAAACACAGGCATTTATAGTACAGAATGAAAATTAAAACAGGCATAGTTCTAGAATATATTAAAACTCATCTGAAAAAAGCTTCCCAAAGAAGAGAAGACTCATTCCTTGAGTCTTGAGGGACAAATAAAATCATGTTACTTGATGAAAGGAGACAAGAGAGTTCAAACCAAGATAGCAAAGTGTGCAAAGACCTAAAGGTGGGAAAAAGCATGAGTTCCAGGGCCTGTGGGACATCAGAGAGGAAACTGCCCAATAGTTTCAGTATGAAAAGTAATATAAAGGCTAAGAGAATACCCATTGGGTTCAACCTATGAAAGGCACTGGTGGCCTCAGAAGGCTGAGAAGTCAATGAGATGTCAGAAGTGGTGAGAGAGAGAAGGTGCTGTGTCTTTAGGAAACCATAATGGAAAGAGAGTGTTATGGAAACCAGAAACACTCAAGGGATGAGGAAGGGGGTGTCCCAAGATGGTAGAGGCTTGGGAATATTTAGGTGCTAACAGGAAGAAGACAGAAGAGAAGCGAAGCTGAAGAGGGAGTAGATAATTGAGGGAGCCATAAAGCAGGTGACAGAGGTGTGAAGGGAAGCCATCTAGTGCACAGGAAGGGGGCACATCCTTGCAACAGAGCATGGGAATCCTTGAAGACAAGGCTGCAAGGATAGATGAGCACAAAGAGGAAGGTGGTAAAGGACATCAATTCAGTTGGCTTTGTTTTTAGAAAATAGGATGTGAGTCTGTGAACTGAAAAGGGGATGATGATTGGTTGGGAGCTTTAAGGAAAGTGGAAAGGTGTGAAGCACTATAGAGAATTGGAAATAGAGCTTATCCTGGGCATCTGGGTGGCTCAGTGGTTGAGCGGCTGTCTTCAGCTCAGGTCATAGTCCCAGGGTCCTGGGATCAAGTCCCATGTCAGGCTCCCCATAGGGAGCCTGCTTTTCCCTCTGCCTATGTCTCTGCCTCTCTCTGTGTGTCTCTCATGAATAAATAAATAAAATCTTAAAAAATATATAAAAGGAAATTGAGCTTATCCCAGAAATGCACAAGTGATATGAGGAAGTGTTAAAAACCCAAGTGAGTTCAAAGGCCAGGAACCCAAACACATGCTGGTCACTGGCAGTAGTGCCCAGGAGCCAGGTAGACACTCAGGGGAGAAAGTCAAGTAGATTGACCCAGGGATAGGGCTTACAGTTGCTCTAGTCAACAAGGACCTATGACTCCTCCCTCTCTCTCCACTTCCCATAAGTAACTAATCACCATATTTTGTTGAATTCAGTTCCTGAATTTCACTTGAAAATGTCCATCTCCAGGGGCACCTGGCTGGCTCAGTCAGAGGAACAGTGACTCGTGATTTCAGGGTTATAAGTTAAAGCTCCATGTTGAGTATAGAAATTACTTAAATAAATTTTTTTAAATGTCCATTTCTCCCCATGCTTGCAGGCTTTGCCTAAGTTGGGTTTGACATCCCATCTCACCTGGATTATTAAGGCACCCTTCTCTTCCATTCTGACACTATATGCCAAGTCCCCATTTTAAAAAGTAAGTTCAATCACATTCTAAATCCCTTCAATTCCTTCTCTTTCCTTCAGGACAATATCTCAACTGAACCTGCCCTGTCTTAACTCTTACAGAGTCCAGTCTCTAACTTCTGACCACACTGAGTGTCTTGCCGTTTCCCAAAGATGCCCTGCCCATTCTTGACTGAGCCTGTGGCTGGTTCCTCTCCGAGAAATGTCTTCCTCCAGTTCTTCAATGTGTGAAGCTTGCTCATCTTCCTGCTCCCATAGGAGAGCTCATTTCCTCCAGCAAATCTTCTCTGGCTTCCAAATCTGAAGAGATACCTCCCTACATGCTCCCATGAGCACCTCTTCTCTCCCATCTTAGCCTTATCATGCTGTCACAACAGCAAGTTTCCTGTGTGTCTTCTGCCATTAGATTCTGAGCATCATGAAACTTGGGTGCTATGGCTTGTTCATTAGTGGATCCCCACAACCTCGCACCATGCCTAGAATACAGAACATGTTCAATATATATTTATTGAATGTTACTGAAAACCAAGCTTCAAATCCTGAGCCTTTCCCACTAGACTCTCTTATCTGTAGCACAAAAGGTTAAAAACATGGCACGCAGGTATTTGGAAAAGGGAATTTATTCCTGACAAGCTAATGAGCCAACCACTTAGTATCATTAAACAGGCAGCATTTATCCTCATGGCCTGAGAAGAGTCTATTTTGATGAAGGATGTGCCAGGTTTCTTAACATCAATGCCAAATTATTTCTTAATTAACTCACAGGTACTGTCAATAGGAAAGTCCGGTGTTGATTATAAATGAGAATTAAGGCAGGGGAACTGCTTCCTCCAGGATTTAAAAAATATGTTGTAGCTCTTACATAATCAAGATAATATTTGAATGAGATTTGCACAATGCCTAATCTGCTGTTAATCCTATCTAGTGTGTTTTTCATCTCAGACATTATAATTTCCACCTCTAGAATTTTGATTTGGGTCTTTTTAAAATCTCTGCTATGTCTCTACATCATGTGTTCACTCATTCCTCTTGCTTCTTAAACACATGGAACATGGATGTAGTAACTTTTAATGCTTTATCTACCAATTCTATCATCTGTGTTGGTTTGTTTGTTTCTTTCTTTCTTTCTTCTTTCTATCTTTCAGATTTAGAGAGAGAGAGAGAGAGAGAGGAGAGAGAATGCACCAGGGGAAGGGTGAGGGAGAGGGAGAAAGTTCTCCAAGCAGGCTCCCTGCTGAGTGAGAAGCCCAAAGCAAAACTCCATCCCAGGACCCTGAGATCATGACCTGAGTTGAAATCAAGAGCCAAAAGCTTAGCTGACTAAGCCACCCAGGGGCCCCTCATCTGTGTTATATCTGTATCAGTTTCAATTGAATGGTGTTTCTCTTAATTATGGGTCACATTTTCTTGTTTCTTTGCATATCTGATAATTTTTGACTGGGTGGTAGATATTCTTGCAAAACTCTTGTTCATGAATGCCTTGTGAATTATGAGGTTTTCTGCTGTGGCTGTTGGAAAAAGGCATCATTCCTATCCCTGTGTAAGCTCTGGACACTGTTCCCTCAAATCCCTTTGGGTGGTTCTTTCTTTGGTCCTGAATGACTTTCACAGGGACTTGTATTGTTTGCTACTCAACTGTATATTTGAAGGAGGAGACCCTCTGTAACTCTTCAGAGTTCTCTGGGCAGCATTTTCCTCATTGGTATTATACCCTGTTAGTTTTAATTGCCTCATCTTCCCAGGACCCCTACATCTGTATCTTCAACTCCTTGAGTACACTGGGCTCTGCCTGACTTCCTGTTCCCTGTTCTGTGGCTGGATAGCTGAACAGACTAGATGAATTCCCAGGACCATTCTATGGCTATAATCTGTAACTCACCTCCACTACCTTTCTATTGGATTCCCTGGATCCCATGTTTTCCTATTTCTTGGTTTACTCCCCTTTTTGCTGAAATGTATCTTCCAGTAGCTTTATAAGAACGGGTGCATGGGAGATAAAAATTTTAATCCTTTACTGTCTAAAAATAGCTTTAGTTTACACTCAGGCTTGTTTGAAAAGGTGACTTAAAAGAGAATTATTTGTTGAAATATTAAATGTCCTTCAGAATTTTGAGGATATTGCTCTCTGTCGTCCTGCACATTGTGTTATTGTTGTATTTTCTAATGCCATTCCAAACCTAATCTTTTTGTATTGACTTGCTTTTTCATCTAAAAACCTTAATTCTTCTCATTTTCAGTAGTAGTCTAAAATTTCTTGATGTTATGCTTTGCTGGAGGTCTCTTTTCATTCACTGTGATGGGGATAAGAGGAAGGCCCTCAGTTCTGAAAAGCAATGTATTTCTATTGTAAGTTCTCTGTACTATTTCTCTAATAATTTCCTCCCAATTTTTCTTCTCTTTACTCTTTCTAGGATTCCCATTAGCTGGATATTAGATCCCCTAGGTCAGTTCTCTAATTTTTCCTATCTCTTCTAGTCTAATGTTCACCTCTTTGAATTTAGCTCCAGTTTTTGAAAAATTTTCTTGACATTTCTACCAATCTTTCTATTTAATTTTTCATTTCAGTTATTATATTTTTAAAATTGAACAGTTATTCCTTACATATTGTTCCTTTGTTAAGTCATCCTGTCTTTTTCATGGATTCAGTATGTTGCTTTACATCCTTGAGGATATTAATAATACAATTTTTAAATGTTCTTTTGCTCTCTTTTTTGCCTTTATTCCTTCTGAGTTTCTTTTTCTCTGTTTTTATCTCTTTCATGTTGGCATCTTTCTGGAATTTTTCAAGTATTGAGTGATGCTGTATATGTGAGAATGAGCCTCAAAGACATGAGTGGCAGCTCTGAGCTGGTGGGCCTCACTGAGATGTGTTGTAGGCAAACTGGATCTTTCATCAGGGAGACCTCTGCAAGGGCAGGGTGTCAAGATATGTAGCAGTTTTCTCTTCAGCAATTCCATAGCTCCAAAGAAGAATATGTGATCTCCTGTTTGTGTTGGTAGTGATAGGAAGCTGATGTTCTGGAGGTGAGTCGTATAGCAGGGACCAGGGTAGGCTGCAGTGTCTCATCATTTAGTCTGAAGACTTTCATTTGATGCCTCTTATTTCAATCTGATGCCTCTCTTTTCCACTCCACTCTGACTAGTGTCCTCAAGGCCTGAGACCATACCTCCAGTCCATAGAGAGGAGGAGGGACTGTTTCCTGGCAGCAAGAAATGGAAGATCTAAGATCTCACTGTTCTGTCACATATTTTCAAGTCATTCTAGTGTTTTCAGTCTTGGTCCTCACCTTCGGACTTGAGCGGTTCATGGTTTTCCAAGTCTTCAAATTTTATTGGGTTCTATAGGGCAAACATGGGCTCTCTTTATGCCCTCCTCACTCCCTGTAGGCACTGAGGCTCCGCTTCCTTCACTCTGCTGAGTCATTTACCCCTCTTCTGTACACTTCTGGCAGTTATGGCTATTCTTCATATACTGTTTTCTCCTCTCTTGCTTCTCTCATTTTATTTTTTTTTAATTTTAATTTTAATTTTAATTTTAATTTTTTATTTTTATTTAAGTAGGCTCCACACCTAGCATGGAGTCCAACACAGGGCCCAAACTCATAATCATGAAATCAAAACCTGAGCTGAGATCAAGAGTAGGATACTTGACCAACTGAGCCACCTAGACACTGCTCTTTTCTCTTTTATTCTTTTCCTTTCTTTTTGATGGAGAACCAAAGAGAGGCTGAGGTACACATAAGATCAATACTGATATATCTTAAACAAATCACATGCATTCTCTCATTTAGTTCTCACAACCATGAGATGAACGGTAATGATCTCTCATTGTACAGACAGAGAAACTGAGGCTCAAAAATGCTAAGGCATTTGCCTTAAGTCACATGGCCAGCAGGTGACAGAACCAAGATTCAGAACCAGTTCTGACCCATAAGACCATGACTTTAGCCATATGTGATTCTGTTCTGATTTGAAGGGTGGACACATGGACATTCAAATTTATCAGTTCCACTAATCTTTGGCATCTGTGTCCCCAAAGCACCCTCAACCAGCTGTGCTTGGATCACCAAAGCCATGTGGTTCATGTGCATATAATCCCAGGGTATCCAACCTTGGCCTCCAATGTCCTGCATTTCTGGAACACACAGTCACTTGGACTCACTTCACAAGTTTTCTTTTGTGTTCCATTTCTTTCATGTGTGTTCTATTTCTTTTATTAATTACTTAATCTTGGACAACACCTTGTGCTGGGCACTGTATAGATAAATGACCCAATGAAGCAAACAAGGACTGGTCTTTGGAGTGTTCACATATAGTTAGGGGAGAGAAACCTCTGAGACTAAGACACCAGGAGAGAAAGGACAAACTGTGACAATGTTCCTTGATGGAGAAGAACCTTTTTTAGCAGGGATTTCAGGGAAGGCCTCAGGAAAGAGGTGATACTTAAGGTGATATTTACATAGTTCATTCATTCATTCTTTCCTACCATTATTGAGCACCTATCATAAAAAGGGTAATCCAAACTGACATGGCACCTTCCAAGTAGCTGGCACTGGCCTACATGTTTAATGTAGTTTAATTCTCAAGAATCTATGACACAGGTACTGTTAGTTTCCCCATTTTACAAGGATAAAAAGGAAACACTGAGATTTGAAGTCACTTTTTCAAATTGACACATCTAGTAGTTTGGGGCTAAGATTCTGCACAGGTTGTTGGCTGCCAGAGTCAGCACTCTTAAGTACTATGCAAGAAGGAAGGGAAAAAATGGAGGTAAATGTGCCAGGTGGGTGCCCTGCCCCCTTGGAGTGTATATTCTAGAGATGGGAATGAGATGAAGTCAGTCATCAGGCACACACTAAGGCCATGCACTGTAAATACACAAAATGGGCTTCTTGGAGGGATGCTAAAATATGTAGAGGTAGCAAAAGGTACACAATATCCCCAACACTCATTATCCCACACACAAAGGTGGACTGGATCTGCAGCTGCAGGTTTTCTAGAAGAGAGGAGGGCAGACCTGCTATGCCAGCTGATAAGAAACCTCTGCATGGAGGAATAATGGGACCTTGAGGTGGTCTTGATTTGTCTCCCTTCACTGTTTTAACAAAGAGGGCATAGTGGGGGAGGGACAAGTGTCTTATGCAGAGGTAACCACATCTGTGAGGGGTAGGGTATGAGGGAGTCAGAATACTGGAGGTCAGGGTTGGATACCTTGGGATTGTACACATGGACCTGAAGGATTGGGGATTTGTGAGAGGTTGGATGGGGAAATCTTAGATACCCTGGTGGCCCTTGATGAATGGAACACACATGGCCAAATGAAAACTCTGAGTGAAGGCTTGGGCTAGAGTGTGTTAGATGAGAGGGAGAATGGTAGGAGCAGGGTTTGGAGTGAAAGATGTGAGTCACATGATTCAGGATTGGTAAGCCAAAGGAGGCTTTGTTTTCAAGCCACTGAAAGTCTGACCTTGGTTTAAAGAGCTCCTCCTTGCTACCTTTAGGAAACTGGCTATGCAAAAAAAAAAAAAAAAAGGAAACTGGCTATGCAAAAGGCACAAGGGGAAACAGAGACACCAATTAGATGTAAAAGATGTTGAAAGTTTGGATTAGCAACCTGGGAGCGGTGAGGGAGGGAACCTTTTAGATTAGAGACATATTTACAAGGTAACATTGACACACTTGCTGATGGACTGGATAAGGAAGTTAAGAGAAAAGGAGAGAAGAGGATGACGCCAAGATTTCTGTCTTGGGTTGATGGGGAATTGTGGTACCACCACCATTGGGTGACAGGTAATGACAAGTTGAGAAACAGCATGGAGGTGAAGTAAATGGGGCTTCAATTTATACTGATCAGCAGCATCACTGGGATTGTGAAATACTGATGCAGAAGCACAGGCATCCTCATCCACAGTTCAGCCCTTCACTTACCTGGCACAGAGTGACACCAATGAAACTGAGGTCTCTGTAAGCTCTAATAGGCTAGAAACCAAGGAAGTTGAAATGAACATATACCCCAGGCTCCTCTGGGTCACAGAGCAATCACCCATTCTAAAGTATAACCATTTTCCTTACATTTTTAAAGGCATTCAAGGATACCTCACATTTCAGTTCAGATCTGCCATTTTATCCAGCAAGATTTCTTTTCAATTCAACCCAATTTTAACCCCAATGTTCAAGTTATTTTTTCGCATTATGCCCATAAATGGAAGCAAATCATACTATCTTGATATGCAGCTGTTTTTCTCTCTCTTTTTTCATTTTAGATGAAAATCCCGTCTTTTTTCTTTTTATTAACACCACCCCCTCCCTGCATCCAGCTGAGTTCCTCACCATCAGCTGTTCCTCATCTCCCGTGTTCTTTCCTGTTTCTTCAGGGAGCCCCTGCAGAGATGTTTTCTTATATAATCAAATTATAGGTCAAATTCATCAAAGAGATAGCACACAGGTACATTTCTTAGGAACATTTAAACTAATGCAGTAACACATCCTTGGTTTAAGTGGGAGCATTGGTAAATAATGATGCTTTTTGGTAATGAAAAATGAAGTAAGGAGTAGAACTTAATAAAAGCAAGCCAAAGTGCCTCGTTAAGCTGTGAAGCTGTGCAAATCCATGTTGCCATCACCATCATTAGTATGACTATGGTATGGTATTATATATTATATATGTTTTGTGGTTAATTAATTGATTTCAATAAATATCTTCTGGGTGCCTAATAGGAGGTACTCTCTGCACTGAGCACAGGAGATGCTCAGAAGATGGTCCCCCTGTGGCAAAGGGAAAACCCAAAAGAACAAAGTACATAAACAGATACTTTTGATGGGGGAAAAGAAATACTTCATCAGTGACAACAGCAAGGAGAACACCTGTAGTAATACTCACAGTGAGAGGTGCTCTGGTTGATCGCCTATTTGGAGTCAGACATTGTGAATCATGCTTTGTATACATAATCCCATCTGAACCACGTGGTGATCATGCAAAATAAGATTGTCCGCCTCATTTTATAGAAGAGAACACACAGAGGTATAGCCAGGTTGACTAGTTGGCTGAAAGTCACCAAGATTTGAAGTAGCAGATAGAATAAGAGAGAACCAGTTATCTCTGGCACCAGACTTGAATTCCCCCAACCCCACTTCTCCCAGAGACATATATGGTGTAGTTCAGGTGAGTAGAGGAGGGCCCTGTAATCAGCCTGGAGTAGGATAGGGGAGAGTGGATCCTTGAGGAAGGCTGCCCAAAAGAGAAGACATCGGAGCTAGGTCTGGAATGTCGAGTAGGCACGAACAAGAAGGAAGGGGAGATTGGGCATCCTCAGCAGAAGAAAAGCCTAGAGGCATGGAATATCATTAGGCTGGTGGACCACACTCAAGTGGTACAGGATAGCTGGAGAATCCCACTCAAGGAAATGGGGCTGGGAGAAATGAGACCAGACCACATCACAGAGGCCTATGTTCTGCACTGAGCAATCTGGACTTGATTCTGAGAGCAGTGGAGCAGTGGTGGGCACAGTTTGATCTGATCTGGGCACCAGAAATCACACTCTCAGTGTAGTGGAGGATACACTGGGCTGGGCAGGGTAGGAACCAGGCTTATTATCATCCAGGCTTCCTAGGAAGGATTAATGCCATGAGGCTAAGCAGTGTGTGCAAAGCTCTTTCTTGCATCTTTAGTTGTATTTCTGATGGCCAAGGGACAGCTCTGCCACAATGAGGCTGGCACCATTCACCGATCTCCTTCCCATCCCAGCATCTTCACCTATCTTGCTCCCTTGGCTTGGAGTCAGCCTTCCTTGACACATCTCTTACCACTCCCTTCCAGTTCACCAGGAACTCTGGTCACATTGCACTTTTTACCAAGTACCAAATGTCACATCATCCTCTCTCTAGCCCTTGAGCACTTTTTCTACCTGGAGTGTCCTATTCCATACTTACTATCTGGAGAATTGTCACCCATAGATCAAGATTTACTCTTCCTTTTACCAGTTCCTAGAAAGTGTCATTTTTGTCTCTGAGCACCCATGGTACCTTATACTTTCCTCTACATTATCACATTCTGCACAGAGAATCATTTCTTCTCTCATTGCTTGTGCAGTGTGTTCCTCATTCCACAGATATTTCAAGCTTGTACAAGCAAATATTTAACTACCTATATGTAAAATACATATATACATATAAAATTTTTTAGCATGTTTTTTGAAGTATTAGGGTTGGGTGTGGAGTACACCATCTATCAAGATCCTAAAAGAACACAAACACTTTGATAGGTCAAATACCCTCTAGGAACCATGCTTTAGATAAATGCTCACAGGTTCACCGAGGGGTCACAATACCATTGTCTTTGGAGCAACAACTTGACTATTTATGAGTAGGGGACTGCCAAATAAAAGATGTGAGCTTCCTGACTGGCAGAGACCACTATGTCTGTTCATGGCTATATCCTTGCTGCCTACATTGAGTCCTGGAGAGAACAGGGGCTGAGTAAATATTTGTTAAATAAATGGATGAATTCCAATAATGTGATATTATGCAACTATGACAATGAATGAGACAGAGCTACATGTACTGAGTTGGAAACATGTACTCAACTTATTAAATGATAAAAAGAAATATGGAAACTCTGGAAGTGTGCAAAAATATCAATAGCATTTATTTCTGTGAGAAGATAATTGCTTGACACTCTCTTGGGCTTCTTTTCTTTTGCTTTTTGTATTTTTTAGAAATCTGGTTTATTTTTCACGAATATACTACCACATTCCCAATAACCTTGGCCAGGATTCAGAGATAAGGCCCTTATCAACTTCGAAACCCTAGACTCTGGGTTCTAGGATCTTAGTAATGGGAGAAAGAAATACTGAACACCTACTATATACCAAGCACCAACCTCAGCTCTTACCAACACATCTTCACCAATTCAGTGAGATGGACCCCTGTCCTCCTTTAACAAGTGAAAGAATTGATAATCTGAGTCTCAGCAGAGCGACACAATTTGTGATACAGTATAAATATTTAACAATATGGCTTTTTTTAAAGATTTTATTTATTCATGAGAGACAGAGAGAGGCACATACAGGAGGGGGGAGAAGCAGGTTCCCTGCAGGGAGCCCGATGTGGGACCTGATCCCGGGGCTCCAGGATCATGCCCTGAGCTAAAGGCAGATGCTCAACCACTGAGCCACCCAGGTGTCCCAACAATATGGCTTTTGAAATCTGACAGGTCTGAACTCAGTTTATATCTCTGCCACAGTGCTTCACTTCTCTGAGTTTCAATGTCCTCATGTGTACAATGGGATGAATAAGATACCTGTTTCATAGGGTTAGGTTTTTTTTTCTTTTTTATCGAGATATAATTGACATATAACATTATATTGGTCTCAAGTATACATGATTCAGTATACATGTAAATTGCAAAATGATCAGTTATGTCTAGTTAACATCCATCACAGTAGTTGCACATCTTGTCTTGTGATGAAAACTTTTAAGATTTACTTTCTTAGCAACTTTTAAGTATGCAATACAGTGTTATTAACTATAGTCTCCTGCTGCAGATTACCTTTCCATTACTTATTTATTGTATAACTGGAAGTTTATGCCTTTTGACCCCCTTTACCAATTTAGCCCATATACAAGTGAATACTTTCCTACTTACTACTAATACAGGCATACATATGTTTTTATCCTTTTTTGAAACAAACAGTAGACTACTATACACTTCCTGAATCTTATATTTTTTACTTAATAACATCTTAGCAATCTTCCCATAAATATACATGAAGAACTTCTTCATTGTGAAGATGAATAAAAATTTATTTATCAGTCCCCTTCTGATGGACGTCTAGGTTGTTTCTGATTTTCTGCAATTATAAACAATGATGGAAAGAATAACCTTGTATATACAGCATTTCTCCCCCATATGATCATAAATGTTGGATAAATTCCTAGAAGTGGAAGTGCCAGGTCAAAAAATGCATGCATTTGTAAATTACGCAGCTGCTTCCAAATTGTCTTTTGTAGAGTTGTGCAAATTTGCACTGCTGCCAGGTACATATAAAAGTATTTGCTCTCATGTGGCTCCAAATTTCAGATTTCTGCCTATCTACTAGGTGAATAATGACATTTCCTGGGTAGTTTTAATTTGCATTTCTCTTTTATGAGTAAGTACAACCTTTTTTATATGTTATATGATTCCATTTATATCTTTTTTCTATCTGTTCACTTCCGTTGCCCATTTGTCTTCTGATTGTGAGTGTGAAATAATAGAAAATATGTATATCGGTCTCTGCTTCCAGTTCCTGCCTAAAAGCTCCTAAAACTCTTACAATTTTGTAAGTGACAAGAGCACTAGGAGCATCCTTTGTTCTAATTGGTTTTTGATTCTGCTTCCTGTAGCCAAGTTTCTAAATCCTTTGAAATTTCTTGGGTGATAGGAATATCTTTTGATCTAATGAGGGAACTCTTGGTGGGTTCCTGTAATAAGGGAGGGCTTGGTTCTTGTCTCATAGAGTGGAAGAATGAATTTCACAGACACAGGAGAGTGAGTAAAGGGATAGAAGTTTATTAAGCAAAGATACAGAGAAAGCTTTCAGAAGTGAGAGGGGTCCCAACAGAGTTGCCACTGAGGGCTTTTATTGAAAGCCAACAAGGGAACCTAAATCTTTTAACATATCTATTGATATCACCATTGAGTAAGGACTCGTGATAACATCTCTAATGGCTTACTTCCTTTTTAGGGCCCCGGTAATTCTTTGTTGGTCACAAGTAGCTGTTATAACAAGACCCCACCTCTGGCAGCTGGGACAGGATGGTCTGGTTTATTTAACTCTGGTTTACTTTCACCTCCACATTTTTGGGATTTTTGTGAGCCTGATTCCATGGCCCCCTACCTAGCCCTGCCTAGCCCCATTTGTCCCTACCTCACCTGGATGGGGGCTTCATCAGAAAGACCAAACCATGATTAGAAGCTTAGAATTTTCAATCTCACCTTGCATTCTCCAGCAAGGGAGGAGGAGATGAAACTGGAGTTAATGATGGATTTTGCATATGTGATGCGCCCTCCATAAAAATCTCAAAAGTACAGGTTCAGAGAGCTTTCAGGTTGGTGAACCTACAGAGGTATGGGACAGTGGCATACCTGGAGAGGATGTAGAAGTTCTGTGCCCTTCCCATTTACCTTGTCCTATGCATCTCTTCCATCTGGATGTTCATTTGTATCCTTTATCATACCCTTTAAAATAAACATAAACAGTTTTCCTAAATTCTGTGAGCCCCTATAGAAATTAACCAAACCCAAGGAGGAGGTCATGGGAACCTCTGACTTACAGCTGATGAGTCAGAAGCACTGGTTACCAGCTGGACTTGGGACTGTGTACTAAGGGGCTCTGGGGGCAGTCTTACGGATTGAGACATTACCATGTGTGATTTGACACTATCCCCCAGTAGATGGCATTGGATTTGAGATAAATTGTAGGACACCCAGCTGGTGTTGCTGAATTGTGACACACCTGGTATCAGAGTGTTGTGAGTGCAGTAGTGGTGTCAGAGGAATGGAGAGACATGAAGTGAGGGTTTTCTAAACACTGACTCTTTCACTTACACTTTCCTAATTAGCCATTTCTGGGACATGAGTTGGAAATATTTCTCCCAATTTGTCCTGTGCTTCTGAGATTGTATAGTGTTTTCCTTTGCTCTCTTTTTCTGTAGAAAGGGCATGAGATTGGGTAAACCACTGCCAAAGCTGTAAAACTCCAGGTTACTGCTGATTAGAGCTCATGATCTTACTAGAAAAAAAAGACTGCAATTTTTACTAATAATACACACCAAGTAGTAGAAAGAAAAAATACCTAGTTTTATGTTACAGTCTTCTTTTTCTTAAAAAAAATAAAAACTTGCTTTTAAGAAATGATTTGCTCTGAAGTATGAACTTTATAGGTTTCCTTGAGATTTGCACATGCTTTTCTCTTTTATTAAAGAGAACTCATTTGGATTAAAGAAAAAAAAACTTAGAGAAAGATGCTAATCTCTTATCTCAGACAAGAGTGCCTATGATTTTTGCCATAATACTTGGACCATGTGGCCTTAGAAAGCTGCCACTAGAGGATTACATTTCATGAGCCACTTTTTTAAGAGGTGAATGAACCCCTTTGGGTATTGATTTGAAAAATGAAAGGTAGAAAGTGACAACTTTGTGACACCATTTAAGAACGATAGATGGTTTTGATAAATCCAATACTTATACTAAAGCCTGGCTTGGGATCCCATTTAATCATTCTAAAATCTATCCACAAAGGGCTTCTTGGGTGCTTTTAAGTTGAAGGAGGTTATGACAAGAGATTTTCCATCATCACAGCATGTCACGTGGCAAGTTAATGTGTGAGAAATATTTGCTGGCTGACTGGTATACTTTGCTATGTATAGTACAGTTTCAAAGAATGCAGAACTTTCTCTGGGGAAGTGAAGAAAAGAGCACTTCCTGACCTTAACTTATTAGTATGAGATTTGTATATAGGTAATGCTAGCATTCTTCATTACCCTCAAACACTAATGGGGTGAACTCTAAATCACTTAAACTGATCGTTTGACATAAGGAACTATAGCAGATTCTTCTTGTGACTTCTCCATCAGAGATGGTTGCCAGGTCCCTCCATCTCCACCCAGAGATGGTCACTGAACTGCTCTGTCAGTGCTTCACTGCAGCTGGAAGACTGCTGGATATATGGCTCACACATCATGCCCAGACTCAATCGCAGATTCCAGGGATTCCCACATAGCCTCAAGAAAGAGGCTGTGAGCCAGACTGGCAAGAACACAAAAGCCATCACACTCTCCCCATCTCTCATAACTTTAAAGTTGATGCGATTAAGACATTAAACTCTATCATAGCAAAATATGCACTGAAGGAGGTTAATTCTGTGAAAAGAATTCTTTCTGTCAAAGGTTCTTTTACCTTAACATAGATGTTGAGCACTTCTTAGATGCCAGGCACTCTTCAAATTTAGAAGGTCCAGCAGCGAATAAGACACACAAGATCCTAGTCTTCATGAGAGAGAGAAAATATGTACAACATATATACAAACAGGGTAATTTGGAGAACAGGGCAACTTAGACCAAGTAGTCCAGGAAGGCTTCTCTGAGGGTATAACTTTTGAGCTGAGAGTTTTACAGAATGAAAATGAACCAACTGTGGAAAGAGTCAGGGAAATAAGAATATAGGAGCAGGAATCAATGAGGGCAAATCCCGGTATTGAAAAAGATTCATAGGAAGAGTTAAAGAAAAGGGAGAGGGAGTTTCACATCTTATATTTGAAGAATTGACCACCACTGAGTCAGCTTAACCTTCCCATCATGCAGATACATAAACAGAGGTTCAGAAAAAGTATTTTCAAAAGGCCACCTAGCTTGGGCAACATGAATAAAGGTCACCTTCTTGAATGCCAGCCAGTTAGCTCTTCCTACACCATGACACTTCTTGCATACACTCCTACGTATCTGATGTTAGACTTCCATACATATCCTAAATCTGTGACATGACTCCAGCAAGGAGGCAGATAACATGATTTAGCTATAGAGTAGGAAAGAACAGAAAAAAGCACTTAAATGCATATTAACCCGACTTCCATTTAGAGAACTACCCAGTCACTCAGGATTCTCAAGCACCGTAAAAGCAATTCTAAATGATACTTTAAAAAAAAAAAAAAAAAAAAGCGTCATTCAAAAGTCCCAAAAGAATTATGGAAAAGAGAATGTTGGTTAGGATGGTTGTAAAATGGTCACTTTAATTTAGTCAAAATCAAGGTTTCAAGCAAGCTCTTATGAATAACATGGCTCTGGAAAAAATACACACACACATATGTATAAACACACCCATATGTACTACATACAGTTATATATGTAGTAAATGTAATTCATTACATATATTATATAAAAATATGTAAAAGGCTACTGTTATGCCCAGGGAAGTCCAGATGGGCCTGTTAGTGCAGTGTATGAACAGAAAATACGGTCTTCCTGATTACTGACATGAATCAGGTAAGAAGACTGGCATGTGCTTGCTGATCTTGTGGGGTCAGCTCTCTATCCACACACCCTCAGGACTCAAATGCTAATAGGGCAGTGCCCTTCACCCCTGGACTTTTTTTCCAGACTCTCTAACCTCCCTCTGCCTTCCTTCTCCCAAGAAACTCAGCCTCAGGTTCATGCTGCCCAAGTCCCATATGCCCAAAGCAAAGATCAGCAACCAGAAAGGGCAAGGTTGACTTGTACAAGTCAAATCAACCTTTGACTTGGAGGGGTGGTGGTGGAGAAGCATCTTCAGGACCAGCAAATCTTCTGAGTGCCACTATTGTGCCCTGTCCTGAATGCTTCATTTGCATTTTTTTATGCTAAAGGCCACTCTCTCCTTTTCACTGAGCATGAAAAACAGAGAGAAAGAGGGAATGAAGAGAACGAAGAATCTCAGCCTGCCTCACAGGCACATTTCAGCCTCTAGAACAGCAAAGGGACGCTTTCCCCCGAGGTCTTCAGTGCTCCAGCTCTGTGGGTCACTGCAGCTTTGGTTCCCAGGCAGAATTTCCTCCCGGCTGGTATATCTGATGGAGGCCTGATCCCACTTGTGATTCAGCCACCCTGACTCTCACAGCTCCTCACCTGGGCCCTAGAGGGAGGGGAAGTTTGGAGAATCCAAAAGAGTTAATCTTGGGCAGTTCTCAGAAATTGGTGTTCCCTTTGTATGGGACCAGCCTCTTTCTCTCAGGCCAAATTGACAGAAAGGGATCCAAGTGGCAGTCAAAAAAGTAAATTGTTGAGACTGTCTTTTAAACCACATCCTGCAGTTTGAAAATAAAGCGTCTTATTTTTAGAATGCCAGCAGAATTGTTCCGGCTCTGCCCCTGCAGTTTCAATAGTGGCCTTGGGCTCTAAAACCCTGACCTTGAAAAGAAAACGTTTACATTGTAAATGCACTGGCAGTACGAAGACTATTTTATCATGGAATAGCCAATGGAGGCTAAAAGTTCAGAAGCGGCTTTGTCCTTTCTTCTGAAAGGCCTAATCCGCGGGGCTTTCACAGGGACAAAATCAACTCTTAGCAGTAATTGTGCATGGGTTCTAGCTATGAACTTGCATAAAATCTGAAATTTCACACAACCAATCCTGTTCTGGGGATTTTACCACCGATCATCAGGAAACAGAGCTTCTCAAGGGTTTTGGAGAAAATCAGAGCATACAGGCCCTTAGGCGAGCAAACTTGCTAACAAAATGCCCTTAAAATCATCCCTTCTTCCCAAACACACACAGCACCAAGTTCGGTGAGGCTGGCCCCTGAGGACGGCAGAGGCACCCAGGTCCTGATATGATGGCTTTATTTCAGATATCTGGAGTTGGCCGACCAAGGCACTCAGGCATTCTTACTGTTCCAGAGTTAGGTGGGAGAAGGACTGGACTTGGTGGCCGACTCCAGGGCCTCTGCTGGAGTGTCAGGGGAAGGATTCGGTCCACACTGCCGGGTGGGTGAAACCAGAGTCAACAGGTAGAACAAACAGGAGGAAGCTTTCAGACCCATAGTGGAGGTGGGAGGGGACTCCCGTCTGGTCATTAAGACTATAAAGATAAAACAACCCAAATCCAAAGGCCCTGATCCATTTGTCAGTGGAGATGCCCAAGAGTTTAACCATCGATGACAGTTGGGACTCCTTCATTGATGAACCCTGATCTGGCTCTCTCTGTGGCCATGGCCAGCATAACAGCATGGCTCACGTGGCCTCACAGAAGCAGCTTTGGAAAATGGTGTTGCATGAATGGGTCAGGAGGGGGACACTCATTTTTCCGGGGTCTCGGGCTCCTCAGGAAGTTCTCCCTGTGTGCCAAGGCTACTCCATTAACTCATTTAAACTATACCTCAGCCCTAAGGAAGCAGGTACTGTTATCATTCCTACTTTACAGGTAGGAAACAAGAGCTCAGAGGTTAATATGCCCAAGGTCACAAAGCAAGCAAGAGACAGAGGAGGCAATCCTGGTTGTCATTCCCCGGAGTTTACTCTTTGAGTCTCTAAATCCTTTGGCCCAGAATGATCCCTTAGGGCTCATTGATACACAGCTGTGCGACTCTCACTTTCTGCTGTATCCGCCTTCCTTACTAGGGCTTGTTCCACTGACAGATCAGAACTCCTCTGATATCAATTTTGTAATTGCAAGATGCCCTCCTTTCTCTACCCAGACTTCGGAAAAACCTCAAGGTTATCCTTTTTGGTTGATAATGGGCCTTTCTGTCATTTTATTTTTCAAATATGCCTCCCCCAGTACACACAGTGTCCACCACCAATACACTCAAAGCTAAGGATTGTCAGCATACACAGACATATTGCAGTTGAATTGCCTAGGTGTTATCAAATCAAAAAGAAATTGATGTAGTTTTTGGAATGTAGGTGAAGTTTGGTGGGGTGGGTTCCAGTGCTGACGGCCAAGAAAGAATTCTTGAGACGTTTTTGGTGCAAAAAGGTGGTTTTATTAAAGCACTTGAAGAGTGGGAAGTTATGCTCCACCATTTGAAGACTGGGTAACCATCCACATAAATTATTTGGATTTCTTCTGCATGAGAGATTTATCTATTCTCTCCCACCTATTTATTCATTTATTTATATCAGTATAGGTACACGTATACTTCTTCTATTCTCTTAACTCAATACTACTTTATCTGTTTTGCTGCTCTAATTGTTTCAGATATGGTCATTAGGTGTTCTTTCAGTTGGCTCCTGTGTTCCTTTGATATGACCCCATCATTGTGAGTTTTCTCTCTCTCTCTCTCTTTTTTTAAGATTTCATTTATTTATTTGAGAGGGAGCACAAGCAGAGAGGAGGGGTGGAGGAAGAGGAAAAAGCAGACTCCTAGCTGAGCAGGAAGCCCAACTCAGAGCTAAATCCCAGGACCCAGAGATCATGACCTGAGCTAAAGGCACATGCTTAACCAACAGAGCCACCCAGGCGCCTCACCCTTCCCTCCTTTTTTTTTAAGCACTTCCTTACTTTTTGACACTGTAAAAGGCTCCAGGCTCATGTCATATATTTCCTGCCCCGGTCATAGAATGTCATTTCTCCAATGTGCCTTGGTTCCTTTGTTGAGAATGATATTAGGAAATAAGACCTAGGTTCTAGATATACTCATTGTTACTGGGTATTGTTGCTTGTAGTCCCTTTCAGTTGACAGAGCAAGGAAATATAGGTGTGTATACTAACCTGAGATATACAGATATCTGTAAACATTTCTATATATAACCATCGGTATCAATTTTAAGCTTAACATGAGTTCATACTGATGTCTCCAATTCTAATTTGTTACCATAGAAACCATTCTAGCCTTTTCCCTTGCCTGTCTGTATCCTGCCACTCCAATCATGAGAAGCCTGGCTCCCACCATTCACCACCCCTTTACTTCATTATTGAATTTCCATATACATGTTAGAGGTATCAGAATTGTTGACTACCCTTGTGGGAGATAACTTTATCAACTAAAGTACAGCACTTATGTGCAGTTTCTTCTGCCTTTATTCTCACAGACTCCACTTTTTTCCAGGCACAAGGATCAGCATCTTTCTTCCCATCTCCTTCAATAAAGTTATTTCAAACATTTGCAATATAGTTAGACATTTTGCATCCCACACTGGTATGTCCCATGCCCCAACCTCTTAAATAATTTTTTTTTTTTTGAGAGAGGGAGAGAAAAACAGAGAGAGACAGAGAGAGAGAGGGAAAGAGAATCCTAAGCAGGCTCCACACTGAATGCAGAGCCTGATGGGGGCTAATCTCACAACCTCAAGATTGTGACCTGAGCCTTCCAGGTACCCTCAAAATGATTATTTTTAAGTGGCATGAGTTAATGTTCACTTCTTAAGGTTCATGCTTTAATGTTTTATGGCTTTTCACAAATACATGGTATAATAACAGTATTATTCAGAATTGTTTCACTTATAAAACAATTACAGGTGCTTTACCTATTCAACCACCCCTTTCTCTAACCTGGAATCCACCATTTTACTTTGTTTTGTTGTTATTGGTTTGGGTTTTGGGGGTTTTTTATAGACTCTATAGTTTTCTCTTTTTTGGAATATTATATAAATGGAATCATAAAGTATTTAGAATTCTCAGGTTGGCTTCTTTCATTTATCAATATGCATTTAAGATTCACTCATGTATCTGTATGGCTTGATGGCACATTCTTTTTTGTCATTGAACAATATTTCATTGTATGGATATGCCAGTTTTCTTATCCATTCACCTATTTTAGGACATACCAGTTTGCTTTCAGTTTTTGGCAATTATGAATAAGGGTGTTACAAACGTTCACATACAAGTTTTTGTGGGGACATCAGTTTTCAAGCCAATTGAGTAAACACCTTAGGATATGACTGCTGATCATATGACAACACAGTTTGTCTTTGTAAGGAACTTCCATTGTCTTCCAAAGTAGCTGTACCGTTTTGCCTTCCGATCAGAATACGAGTTCCTGTTGCTCTACATGCTAACCAGGAACTAGTATTGCCAATTTTTTATTTCATCCCTCTTAATAGCTATGCAGCAATATCTCATTGAGGTTTTAATTTGCATTTCTCCAATGACAAATTGTATTTGTTTACTGCTGCTGTAGCAAATTACCACAAACTAAGTGAATTTAAATAACACAAAAGTGCTATATTCCAATAGAATTAGTTAGAAGTCCAACACTGGTCTCACTGAGGTAAAATCAAGGAGTAAGCAGGACTATACTCCTTTCTGGAGATTCTAGGGGAGAATCTGTTCCCTTGACTCCCAGTTTCCAGAGGATTCTTACATTCCTTGGTTCATGGCCCCTTCCTCCCTTGTCAAACCCAGCAACTAAGCATCATTGTGATCTTTCTCCTGTCACTGTATCTCCTTCTGAGTGCAATCAGGACATTTGTCCAATTTGAAGGACTCACATGATTGGATCCACCAGGACAATTCAGGACAATCTCCCTTCTTAAGGCCCGTAACCTTAAGCATATGTGCAGTCCCTTTGCCATGAAAGGTAACATATTCACAGGTTATGAAGATTAGAACATGTATGTATTTGGAGGGCCACTATGTTGCCCACCACACAGAAGATACTGAACCTATTTTCCTATGCTTATTTTCCATTTGTCATTCTTCTTCAGTGATGTCTTTTCAG
The DNA here is from genome assembly GCF_003254725.2 of Canis lupus dingo. Classification (NCBI taxonomy): domain Eukaryota; kingdom Metazoa; phylum Chordata; class Mammalia; order Carnivora; family Canidae; genus Canis; species Canis lupus. The sequence continues at coordinate 64,140,000 of NC_064245.1, forward strand.
ATGTTTTGCCCATTTTTTAAATTGAGTTTCTCATTTCTTATTGTTGAGTTGCAAGTTCTTTGTATATTTTGTATATAAGTCCTTTATCAGTTATATTTGCAAATATTTCCTCCTAGTCTGTGGCTGCCTTTTCATAGTCTTAAAAGTATCTGTTTTCAGTGAAAAAAAGTTGTTATTTTAACAAAGGCCATCTCACTTATTTTTTCTTTCATGAATCTTGCTTTTGGTGTTGTATCTAAAAACTCAGTGCCAAATCTAGAATCACAGAGATTTTTCCCATATTTTCTTCTAGAAGTTTTATAGTTTTACATTTTACATTAAAGCTTATGATCCATTTTGAGTTAATTTTTAGTAAGATGTAAGATCTGTGTCTAGGTTTATGTATTACATATGGACACCTAATTGTTCCAATACATTTGTTGAACAAAACTATTCTTTCTCCATTGAATTGTCTTTGCCCCTTTGTCAAAAATCGTTTACTAAGTTTTTGTGGTTCTATTCCTGGGCTCTCTATTGTGTTCCATTGATCATTGTGTCCATTCTTTTGTCAATACACTTTACCTTTAATGTAAGTCTTGAATTTAGTAATGCAAGTTCCCCAGTTTTGTTCTTCAGTATTGTGTTGGCTATATTTAGGTCCTTTGCTTGTCCATGTAAAAATGTAAGGTCTGAATTTTTTAGAGTCAGAGGGTTGGTATCTACAAAATAGCTTGCTGGGATTCTGATTGGAATTGTATTGAATCTATAGATCAGGTTGGGAATAATTGACACCTGAGTGATATTGTCTCTTTCGACCTATAAACATGGGAATACCTTTTCACCTATTTAATCTCCTTTTATTTCTTTCATTGGTTTTTTGCATTTTCCATATACATATCTTGTGTATATATATATATACATATGCATTTTAGAGAGACAGAGTGGACAAGCAAGGAGCAGGAGGAGGGGCAGAGGGAGAGGGAGAGAGAGAGAATCTTAATCAGGCTCCACGCTCATCATGGAGCCCCATGCAGGGCTCAATCTCATGACCCTTGAGATCATGCTGAACCTAAATCAAGAGTCAGACACTTAATTGACTGAACAACCCAGATGCCCCATATTTTTTTATTTTTTTCTCCAAGTTTTTATTTAAATTCCAGTTACTTAACATACAGTGTAATATTAGTTTCAGATATACAATTTCATGATTAACACTTCCATGCAACACCCAGTGCTCACCACAAGTGCCCTCCTTAATTCTATCACCTATTTAACCCATCTCCCACTCACTTTCCCTCTGGTGACCATCAATTTGTTCTCTATAGTTAAGAGTCTGTTTCTTGGTTTGTCTTTTTTTCCTTGTTTGTTTTGTTTCTTAAATTCCACAGATGAGGGAAATCATGTGATGTTTGTCTTTCTCTGGCTGACTTACTTTGCTTGGCAGAATAATCTCTAGCTCCATCTATATCATTCCAAGTGGCAAGTTATTTTGTTAGATTTATATTAAACTATTACATTTTTATGGTATTTTCTTTTCAGATTTTAGTTGTACCTTGTTGATACATAGAAAGGCCTTTGACTTTTGCACATCGACCTTGTTTCCAGTTAGCTTGTTGTACTTGCTTATTAGTTCCAAGAATTGTTGAGGTATTTTGTAGACTCTTTTGGATTTTCTACATAGTAAGCCATGGCATCTCCATCTTTTAATGGACGTATTTAGACTACTCACATTCAAAGTGATTACTGGTATTGTTGGGTTAATATCTTTTATGTTTGTAACTGCTCTTTGTTCACTGTTTTTTTTCTTGGTTTCTTTTCCCTCTTTTTTTGTCTTCTCTGCTTTTAATTGAGCATCTTGTATGATAATATTTTTTACTTAATAGGTATTATTTTTTAGGACACTTTTAGGTTTACAGAAAGATTGGGCAGAAAGAAGAGTTTCCATATACTTCCTCCCACCTCCAGCATCTTGCGTTACTGTGGTACATTTCTTACATTGATTAGCCAATATTGATGGATTACTATTAACTGAAGTCCCTACTTTACATAAGACTCACTCTTTGTGTTGTATATACTGTGAGTTTTAACCAACGTATAGTGACATCCATTCACCATTACAGTATCCCCCAGAATAGTTTCACTGTGGGTAAATTCCTTATGCTCCACTTATTCATCCTTCCTCCTCCCTCTCACAAACTCCTGGCAACCACTGATCTTTTTATTAATTCCATAGTTCTACTTTTTTTCCCAGAATGTAATATATTGGAATCATCTAGTACATAGCATTTCAGATGGGTTTCTTCCACTTATCAACACGCATTTAAGGCTCTTTCATATATTTTTTGTGGCCTGATAGCTCATTCCTTTTAATCACTGTATAATATTTCATTGAATGGATATCACAGTTTGTTTTACCATTCACCTATCAAAGGACATTGTAGTTGTTTCCAAGTTCTGGCATTAGAAACAAAGTGGCTACAAACATTCATGTACAAGCTTTTGTATGGACATAATTTTTTGACTCATTTGAATAAATATCAGAGAGCATGATTACTGGATCAGATAGTAAGAGTATGTATGCTTTTTTAAGAAATTGTCTTCCAAAATAGCTGTGCCATTTCCCACCAGCAATAAATGGGAGTTCCTGTTGCACCATGTCATCACCAGAATTTGTTGTTGCCAGTGTTTTGGATTTCAGCCATTTTTAATAGGCATGTAGTAGTGTCACATTGTCATTCCAATTTGCATTTCCCTAATGACACATTGTGTTGAGCATCTTTTCAGATGTCTCTTCAGGGACTTTGTTGATTTTTTAATTGAGTTGTTTTCTTATTGTTGAGCTTTAAAAGTTGTTTGTAAAGTTTGATTACCAGTTCTTTATTAGATCTGTGATTTGCAAAGATTTTCACCCAGTCTATGACTTGCCCTTCTGTTCTCTTAACAGTCTTTCAAATAGCAAAAGTGTTTAATTTTAATGATGCCAAACTTATCAATTTATCAATTATCACCTTCTCAATCATCTGAGTGACCAAAGCCAAGGTCACCTGAAGATTTCCTTTTGCATTATCTTGTAGGAGTTTTGTAGTTTTGCATTTTACATGTAGGCCTACGGCCTCATGATCTTAAGTGTAACTCCATACTATCTGCTCTCTCAGTGGTTGCCAGAGTTTTGATATACGCTGGCCACACAGCACTAATCTAAGCCGGCAAGACACTTTACCAATTCGTGGACTGTGCAGGGATTTTAGAGTATTAACAATTCCTCCCTCCTGTCCTTTGTGGCATTGCTGTCATTCCCTGATGAAATTAGTTTGTCTCTGTTTTTTCCCTTAGGTGGGACAGGGAGACTTAAGGGGGGAAGGAACTCCCTTCTTCCATCTGGAATAAGGCTCTAGCAAAGTCTTTCCCTAGAAGCGGAGGTCCTTGTTGTGAAGAAGGCTTTGGACTTCTTTCACAATTATTGCCAGAGCCATTATTGCCAGTGTATTTTTCTCAGATTCCCCCATGAGAACCTGATGGGAATCCTAGAGGGAAAACCCAGGAAAGTTTGGGGGACCATAAGACTGCGGGGCCTCAGAAGTTTCTCATGATCTGGCAGCCCCGGTGGCCCAGCAGTTTAGCGCCACCTGCAGCCCAGGGAGTGATCCTGAAGACTCTGGATCGAGTCCCACATGGGGCTCCCTGTATGGAGCCTGCTTCTCCCTCTGCCTGTGTCTCTGCCTCTCTCTCTCTCTCTCTCTCTCTCTGCATCTCTATGAATAAATAAATAAAATATTATTTAAAAAAAAGAAGTTTCTCATGATCACACTAGTCCATGTCTAATAATTAGCTAAAATTACCATGTTGATGTTCCCACCAGATCATGGCTCTAGCAACTTCTCTCTAGGTAAGCAGCTCTGTTTCTCTTCACCTTGAGCTGACAATTGACCCAGCATTTACAATTCTCTGATAGGTCCAACCTTAATATTCTGATGGGTCTGGGAAAAGTCATCAATCTTCAATTTATTCAGCCTTTCCTTATAAGGATGGGAATGATGGCTTCTAAGCTCTTTACATGTTTGAGCTGAAGCTTGAAGTCCCTACCTACTGCCTTTTTTTTTTTTTTGTCTTTTTTTTTTTTTTTTCAAAACATGCTTCTTTATTTCAGTGCATTCTATTAGACATTTCTTGTGATCCACAGAAACCTTCTGGGGCCTATATTTTGCTATAGCTGCTGCTGTGAACATTCCAAGTAGTAGACTTCGAGGAGGTCTGCAAAGGAATAAGCACAGAGAACCTGGTCTCCAGCTACACCACACACTTCCTGTTTCTTAGCCTGGAGCTTTTCTGACACAGGCCTCAACTCCCTGCGGGAACCCATGCAACACTTACATGCAACATGCAACACTGGAGAAAGGAGAGTTAAGACCAATAGAGGAAAGAAGCCTGTGGATAAATGTTTTTCCCTTTAAATCCCAAGGAGATGGAAATATCAAAAAGCTCTCAGAAGATCCTGGTGAGACAAAACACCAGAGCCTGCAGCAATGGTCAATTCAACAGTTTGTTCTAGTATTTGCTTCTCTATATTCTCCCCAGTGTCTACTCCCTGGAATTGCTTTCCAGATGAATAGCCTACAGGCAAGTCTTTGTCTCTGCCTCTGCTCTAAGGGAACCCAGGCTAAGACATAAGTTTATTTAAAAAGAAATTCTGCAATGAATTTGTAAGTGGAGAAAAAAAAAAAAAACAAAAACAGATGGTAACTGCCCTTCCATTATTTTCCATGACTCTCCCACCTGTCAACACCTACTCCTCTTAGCTGCTTCTCTCCATCCTTCTGCAGTTCACCCACCTCCTTCTACATTTTGAGAAATTAAGAAGAGAGAAGAAAAGAAAAAAGAACACAACAGCATTAATCCCTGTTGCTTGCACTCTTGTGGTTAAAAAGGGGAATGTCAAAAATTAGAAAAGCACTACTCAAAGTGTGGTTTAGAGACTGGCTGCTAGTCTGCAAACTGTTTCCTTGATCTATAAACAGTTAACAGCTTGCTCCAGAATGTAAGTCAGCTACATCACAACATGCAGTATTGTGTTTGGTTGGCTTTTTTTAAATTAATAATTATTTTTAATTTACCACTCCTTTTTTTTTTGGTAGCACAACTCCTTCATCTACATTCTTGTATTAACCTCTTACCTTCTGATAAGATCAGCTCTTTAAGTAGCAGTGAATTAAAGAGTTATGAAAGTACTAACAGTGGATATTTCTTAGTATGTTCTATTTCTGAGCAATGTTTTATGGGTTTTACTGATAATACATATTTAATTATCAAAAAAAGGTTTATAATATCATTCTGATTCTATAGATAAGGAAACTGAGGCACTGTGAAATTTAATAATGTATCCAACATTACACAGCTAATAAGTGGTACTGGTAGCCTCCAAAATGGCCTCCAAAATAGCCCCCAGTGATCTTGGCCTCTTGGAATTCATAGCTTTGTGTAATCCATTCCCTTTTTGTATCAAATTACTATGTGTAACCAAAGAATGCAGCAGAAGTGATAATGTGTGACTTTCAAGATGTTAGGCTGAACATTTGTGTCCCTCCAAATTCATATGTTAAAATCCTATGATGATATCAGGAGGTGAGGCTATAGGGAGATAGTTAAGTCATAAAGGTAGAGCCTTATGAATGGGATTGGTGCCCATCCATTGGTGAAAGACACTGCAGAGAGCTCCTTTTCCCTCTTCCCCTGATATGAGAATACAACAAGAAGATAGCCATCTGCAAAGCAGAAGAGGGCTCTCACCAGACACAGACCTTGCTGGCACCCTGGTCTTGGATTTACAGCCTCCAGAACTGTAAGAAATAAATTTCTGTTGTTTATAAGCCACCCCATCTGTGTTATTCTGCTATAGCAACCCAAACTGACAAAAACACAAGTCTAAGTCAGAAAAGATAGTGTTAGTTCCACCTTATTCTCTCAGATCATTTGCTCTGGGAAAGGCAGCTTCTGTATCATGGGGACACTCAAGCAGCCCTATTGAGAGGTCCACATGCCAAGGAACTGATGTCTTCTGCCAACAGCCAGAACCAATTTGCCAGCCACATGAGTGCATAATCTGAGAAGAGGATCCTTCAGATCACTACAGCCCTGGCTGACATCTTGACTGTAATCTCATGAGAGACCCCCAAGTCAGAACCAACTGGCTTACCTGCTCCCAAGTGTCTGGCCCATATGATCCATATAACATAACAAATTTTAATTGGGGTTTTAAATCTCTGGGTTTGAGGTTAATTTGTTTCACAGCAAAAGATAACTAATCCAGTAGAATGATCTTCCCCCAGAGCCTATTTTTTTCATTGCTATGTGAGACAATGGAAGATGGAAAAGGAAATTACTTCCTCCTCATGTGACATGGATGTTATTTATTTTATTTTTTATTTTTTATTTTTTTTTGGACATGATGTTATTTAATGTCAAGGTTGTCTACTACCTACTATCATCTCAGCTAACACCAAGGGTATGCATTCCAAACTTAAGAAATACAGAGATGGACAAGAGAGCATGTGATTGCAGCAAGATATGTCTGAATTTGAATCCTGGTTCAGACACATTTCTCACTTGGGCCATCTCCAAAAATGAGGCCATCATAACTAGAGATAAATAATAATTTGTAAGGTCTGATCTCTCTAAGCAAAGCTGAGAGCTGGAGATATATAGAGATATTTGGGAAGATTAGAATTTAGAGATCAATGAATTTTTCAGATGGGTGTTCACAGATTGGTTGACCTTTTGCTGTGGGTGCTTGTGTGACAGTGTTATTGACTTGATGACTTCCAGCACTATGGGTGCTAATGCAAAGTGGTTATTGATCAAGTAGGTTGGTTTTAAAACAAGATATGGCTAAAGAACAATGAGTCCCTTTCTATTCTCCATTAGGCCGTTTCAATTCAAAGTTCTCATTGGCAAAATGAAAAGAATGCAGATAGTATAAAAGGCACTATTAAGTGCCTACTATGAGCTAGTTGCTGTACATTCTCAGCTACAACTACTCAACTGAACGATTGTAGAGCAACAGCTACCAGAAACAATAAGGAAACAGGTGAAAGGAGCTGCATTCCAATTAAACTTTATTTAAAAAGTAGGCAGCAGGCTAGACTTGACCTCTGGGCCATAATTTGCTGAGCCTGCCCTAGATTATCTTTAGTGTCAACTACCTCTGCTCCTTCTTCTGAGTTTCTAGATACACTATTCCCCCTCTCTGCATCATCCTTTCTCTTCAAAATACTTTTCTCCTTCTCCTAACTAAAGCATTACTTCCCTGGGGAAGGTGCACTATTCATAACTTTGTCCACACCCCGTTTCTGAAGTGTTCCCAATTTCCTCTCTTATACCCTTCTCTCCCATTACTGTTATTACATGTTTCCGTGTATTTCTTCCCTAATAAGCTGTGAGCTCTGTGAAGGCAGGGATTACATTTGTCTTGTGTACTATTTGATTTGCAGGGCTTAGCCGATTCTTGATGAATATAAGGGGAAAGAATAAATGATCTTCCAGAGGACATCTAAGACAAACTTGGACCATTTCACACTTGCATCTATCTATTTTACGATTTTTCCTAAAGCTACCTTGTTCCCAAGGAATGGATTCCATGCTTGTGCATTTTGTTAAGCTCACTGGCAATCTGGCCTCTATTGTGCGTTTTGTTAAACTCACTGGCTCTCTGGTAATCTGGCCTCTATTTTACAGTGCAAGACTCTCAAAATGAGAAAACATCTGTGAAATTTGTGTTTAAGGCACTTCCATTCTCTTGCCACTATTTCCCCACAATGGTGACCTTTAAATTTATCCTGAGTATAAGTGGGGTTGTCAGAACATCAGGTTACATTATGCAATGCAGCTATTTGTGCCTTTTAAAGACTATGTAACTTCCAACCTGAACTCACAGCAGGTTGATATTCTCGAAAGTGCAACTGCCAGGATTGAATCCGGAAGTGGGTCAGCAGTCAAGAAGATACATGCTTCTTGGAAATCAGTTTCACTGGAAACAGGTCCTCATTTATCCTTCCAGAAAATAAGTAACCCTTGGCTCATGCACGACCTTGCTTCTTCAGGCAGATTGCAGCGATTCTTGTGCTTGGAAGAGAAGCATGGAATTGTGCTCAGGAATTATTTTTCTTTTTCAGAGGTGGTGTGTGGATCTATAGTGAATTGTGGAGTCATTGATTGTCCCACCTTATCTGAGAATCTGAGAGCTCCCCAGGTTGGCTGGTGGCAGCTACTCCTCCTAGGCATGGGCCATCTCCTACCACCTTTTCACAACAGTGTGATTAGCTGCTCCCACCTCCTTGTTGATAAACAGTTCAAAGGTTGAGCTAAGTGGCTCCCAGAGACAATTCCAGCTCTGGTCACACAACTGATTTCTTCTGGGTAATTCCAGTTGCAGAGATGGAAAGGCAAATAAGGCGGGAGGGAGGGAAAGAGAGAGAGAAGATCAAGCCCCAAAGGCTGAGGCACAAACATCTGCATGGGCTTCTGTGTTGCCCCCAGTCCCCAGGAATATGCTATAAACTGGCATCTGAGAAGAAAGACGAGAAACAAACAGTACAGATGCCCAGAGATCATAAGTGGAAAAGAATAAGTACAACATCTAGCTCTCTTCTTGGGAAACTTCAATGTGGCAATAACCAAAGGGCACCCTCTTGGGCTTTTACTCCCAGTCTAGTTTAAATAATAATACCCTCGCTCAATTTTAGTTTGTAAAATTACCTATAGATGGGCAGGATCATCTAATAATAATGAGAAGCATCATTGGACACTGACCACATTCCAGGCACTGTTCTGAGTATTACATGAAGTCATAGGAAACTGCTGTTTTTCCAGGCTCAAAATGACTAAATATCAGAAATTCATGTTTCCATCTGATAACAACTTTTTTTTATTTCAACTACAATCTGCTAAATACTGTTGTTTTCTGGTATGATGTGCTCTAGCTGAGTTTGAAACTCCCCTCTGCCACTCTGGTCAAATAGGCCTTAGCTTCCTTCCCTGTAAAATGGTAGTAATACTACCACTTGTTTTGTAGGATTATCAGGGGATTAAACAAGTAAATAAATGTAATAGTGCCTGGCATATAAGTATTCAGTAAATATAGGCCATTATCATTAGCCCTGCATAAACTGATGTTTAAGGTCTTCATTCTAGAAATATTCTAAGCAATGACATCTGATGGGTTTTTTTTTTTTTCCTGCTGGGTATTTATTTCTTCTTCTATGATAGTACCCCTATCTCCCCTTCAGATAAGTTGCCCTCACCTGGCAGGGCTGTGTGTCGACCTTGTCTCCCCTAGCTATGGAGTATATCTGGTGTTCAAAGTGGGTCAATCTCAATCTCTCCTGCCTCATGTACTACAAGGCCAGGCTCATCTGCTTTTCCTCTGATTCTGCAGCTATTCTGTGTTCTTCCAATAAATTCTATTTTTTCACAGTGGGGTGGGAGGTGGAAGGGGGGGCATGGTGTAATGAGAGATAATTTAGCAGATTATTAGCAAGTTAATTGGTTTCTGTTGTTGCAACCAAAGATCCTTAACGTATATATCATTAGAAATAGGCATTTTAACTTATTCTTTCTGAATAATGAAACTAGCTAACATGTACTGACTTTCTAACTAGACCTTTACTATGTGGCTATGTTTAAGACATCTTTGCAATAGTAAGCATCATTAGCTCCTTTCACAGATAAGGAAATTAAAGACCTGATTTTCATGCCAGCTCTCCTAGTTGATGGCTGCATGTCCTTGAGCAAGGCTGTGAACCTCTCTGAGTCACAGCATCCTCATGTGTGAAGTGGGGTTGGTTATATGCCCATCCACCAGGTGATTCTGAGAAGTATACAAGATGGCGGAGGTGTACTAGCGCTTCATAAACTGGTAGTGCCATATAAATGTAAAATTGTATTATGTTTTCCTTTGATCAAAAGACAAATTTTAATACTTCTTGATGTCTAATTTAACCCATTTGTTCTTTCTGCATAATAATAACTTTAAAAACACAGGTTTTTAAGTGAAAGTCCCAACTAAAATGTACATCAGGATAATGAGATTCTTTTTCTTGAAAGCAACGTACCTTCAAGGATTTCCTAGCTGCTTTACTCCCTTCCCAGGCCAATCATGGCTGAAGCTTGTGTTCTTTGCTTTTCTGATCAAACTAAGAGCCCTTTCTCTCCTTTTATTCCTCTTTCCCTCCTGTCTTTCACAATCTTGAAGCTCCCCAAGGACCAATAAATGCCAGCCATTACTACACACAGGCTTCTGAGGGTTTTTAGTAAATTAGATATTAGATCCAACTTCCTGTATTGGAGCTGAGATTCAAATGAAGGCTTTCCAAAGTCTACTGACGACTACATAAAGAGTAAGTGGGAATCGTGGAAATTAGGGATGTTATTTCCAAATGCCAGTGTTTTTAATAGACAAATAACGCAGGGGATCAGGCTGCAGTATATTAGCAAAGGATAAAGAAAAAAGGAGAGGAAGGTAAACACTTCATTTGTGAAGGCCCAATGAATATTCTTATTGGCCCATAGTGCCATCTTGTGGATCATTTTTAAATAGAGTTTGGTTTTCCACTGTCAGTGCATTAGCCTGATTATTCCTAGTCTGTAAAGCATTCATTAAAAGCAGTAAATATTTCTCGATAACCCAGGAAAGCACAGATGATCACACCTGGGAGAACCAATATGTTTGTTGATCTCTCATCCTCTCTAGTAGTGGTTGACTGGCCATCCCGTGCTTTGAGTTACTTTTTTTCTCTTGGCCCTCTGTAATAGCATATGTTCATGGTCCTGACAATTTCCTTCCAGCCTCCTTCGCCAAATCCCCACTATCTATTTAACTCCAAAGATCTGATCTAGACTTCTCATTCTATGTGCAAGATACTTCACTTTTTTTGTAGATTATAAATCCATAGGGAATCAGTGATCAGCTATGGACTGTAGTCTTTCTCTTCAGAAGCTGACACTCATGTCAGCATTCCTCTCCACACGTCTCTCTCTATGCGTTACACACACATACACACACACACATATGCATTTTTGCCAAAAATTTCAGGGGATTCACAAAACTCCTGACTCCATACTTGGAACATTTGCTTTGCAGCATTAGCTTCAGTGATGTGATGGAGTCCCAAGCTTTTAACTATCACATCTATGAAGATGCATTCAGATACCCAAGTCCCTTTCTATCTTCAGTCCTACGTTTCCAGCCTCCCTCACTATGCCTGATCTAAATACCTTGCCCTTCAGAAGGCTTTAATCATACTGACTAACTGCTTCTCAAAAAATGCCTCTAGACACATTCAAATTCAGAGCCATTTAAAGCCTGGCTCGTATGCCACCATCTTTGGGAAGCGACTCCCTAATCAGAGAGAATTGAACTTTCCTTTTGTTATCTCTTGGATCTTTTAAAAAATTCTTTACATAAAATATATCAGACTTTCCACAGTTCACAAATGACCCAGTAGAGAGTAAGCTCTTTTTTTTAATAAAATAATTTTTATTGGTGTTCAATTTACCAACATACAGAATAACACCCAGTGCTCATCCCGTCAAGAGAGTAAGCTCTTGAGAAAAGAAAGCATGTTGTGTTTATCTTTTCAGCTTCTATAATACTAAAGGGAGGTCTCTATCATAGAGCTGTTCCTTTAATATCTGTGAAGTTGGCTTGGTTTAATTTTTTACTTTGTGCCTCGCAACATGACCATGAGCAAGGTTAAAGTTTCTAAGCTTTAGTTCATGTGTACACAGTGATCTGATAGCAGCTACTATCAGATAGCTGCTATGGATCCTTGGAATAATTCAATGAGGTCATGCATGTAATACACTTGGTTCAGTTCCTGGCACACAGTTAGGGATCCAAATATGTTGGTTTTTTTTGTTGTTGTTTTTGTTTTTTTTAAATAAAAGGACCCTAAGAGGAGGAAAAGAGTTGAGGTCTCCAAAAAATGTCTTCCTATGCTTTTGGGAATGGGTGGCTTTTCCTTTCTTTGCATAAAAAAAAAAAAAAAAAAGATTAAGAAGTCCCTAAATTTTAAGAACTGAGCTAGATATTAGAGATAAAAGATGAATCAGCATTTTGCTCTAACAGGTCCAATCTTTGAAATTTTTCAATTGATATTGTGATGCCCCTACTCAGGAGACATTATTGTATTAATAATATTTATGAAAGTAATTTTTTAAAGCATGATTTTATTTAGGCCTTTGAGCTGGATTTTTAGTCTAAGCCAAGACTAATCTGTGGGGGCTGGTTTCAGTCTTGTGGTTTTAAGGAGACTAGCAAGTTATCCATGGTGCAAAGAAAGGGTACTGAAGTTGGAAGTAGAGGGTGTAACTCCAAAGGACCCGTCCTTTCCTCCAAACCACATTGCCAGAGAAGAATAAGCCTGGACTTCCACAATTCATAGAGACGTTTGCTACTGTTGATATAAATTCATTGATATCCTGTAGGATTGTATTTTGTGCAAAAAATCCTTTTCAGAATCTCATATTTTTAATTAAAATTCTGTGTATTTTATAACTAAAAGCATAACATCTTCCTGAGTTCTGCTATATTATTTGCCAGATCATTCTTTAGAATGTTGATACCATTAATATTAATACTCCCACTACTTGAAATGTAGTTTCCTGTTTCTTCACATCCTTGCCACTCTTGTCAAACTTAATATTATCTAAAAATCTGATTTTTGTCAACTGGTGGATATAATGCAGTGTCTTATTGCTGCTTAAAATGGACATTTCTACGACTCTGAGTGAGGTTGAGCTTTTCTCCTATACTAGAAGTCACTTGAGTTTCCCATTCTGGCTTTCTTACTCAAGACTTAACCATTGTGTTGGTATTCATGCCTTTTTGTTGTTAATTTGCAGGAGTACTTTGCATATTTTAGATACTAATCCCATTTTAAAAATCTCCTATTTTTTTCATTATTTTACAGTTTATGTTTCACATTTAAATCATATATTATCTAATTTGTGTATGGTGTGAGGTAGAGATCTCACTTGCCTTTCCCAAGATCAGCTTCTCAAGAAGCTGTCCTTTCTCCATTGATTTGTCTTGACATCTCTATTAAATATCAAGTTCCTAGATATATGGGGATCTTCTTCTAAACTTTCCACTTTGTTCCATTGTTGTAGTTCATTATTCCTGTACCAGTACTCCTTTTGTCACCATGGCCACAGTATGTCTTCATATTTGCAAAGGAATTCCCCCTTATTTGTTCACCTTTCCAAAAATCGACTTGACTTTTGATTCTAGCCACAAGTTTGAGAATTAGTCTCTCAACTTTATCAAAAAATAATGTTGGAATTTTTTTAATTGTATTTAATTTATAAATTAATTTTGAGAGATTTGATTCCATTACAATTTTAAGTCCTCCCATCTGTGAACATGATACAGTCATATATTCAGAAATTTGTTCCTGTCCTTTAATAAAAATTTACTCACTGTAAAGATGTCATACATTCTTTGTTAAGTAAACTCCTAGATGTGCTATGAATTTATTGCTATCATGCTATTTTCCATTATGTTTTCTAGTTTTTTTATTGCTTTCATATGGGGACTCTAAAGCTTGAATGATCTTTGCTAAAATTACTGATATCTCTTATTAGTTCTAATAGTTTATGACACTGTTCAGTCTGTTATGTAGATTGTTATAACTTCCCCGGGTAATTGGAGAGGCCAAAGGAGGAGAGGCCAATGTCCAGTCCTTAAATGCTCTTCTAGTGATCTTAAGGAAGACAGGGGGCCATACCTTAGAATGCTGGATCTTTGGCATCATAAATTGTCCTCAATCTCTATTTGCCACTCTCATCAAGCAACATTTTCCTCTGTATTGGTTTCCTAGAGTTGTTTTAACAAAGTTCCACAAATTGGTTGGATTAAGCAACAGAAATTTATTGTCTTATGGTTCTGGAAGCTAGAAACCCAAGATCAAGATATGGGCAGGGTTGATTACCTCTGAGACCTACGAGGAAGAATCTGTTCTGTGCCTCTCCCCTCATTTTGGTAGTTTCCTGGCAATTTTTGGTGTTCCTTGGCTTATGGAAGCCTTCCCCTTCAATATCTGCCTTCATCTTCCCTCTGTGTGTGCCTGTGCCCAAATTCCCCCTTTTTATAAGATCACCAGGCACATTGGATTACGGGGCTCACTATATTCCAGTATTACTTCATCTTATCTAATTAAATCTGCAATAATCCTATTTCCAAATAATGTTGCATTCTGGGGGTAGTATGAGTTATGAATTTTGAGACACCCACAACCCATCACAGCTTTCAAAAAACCTGTCTGGACCTGTGCCATGAGTGTTACAATACTATAATCAAATCATCTACTCCTTGATATGTAGAGGGGAATAAAGAGGAGGTCAGCCCTCACCTGTTAATTGCTTCCCACCCCAACTACTTGTGAGTACCATTTCTGTTTGGTCTCCAGTGAGGGCTGAGTGTATGCAACTGGTTTTCAGATTTACATTGGCAGAAAAATAAAAACAAGAGAACTCCCTTCATCTGCAGTGCCTCTCTGAGCTCCCATTTTTCCCTCCACACTGTTGCCCAGCCACTAGTTTCCCTTAGGGAGTTTATTATAGTTTTTATTCACATTCCCAGAGCCACCACCTTTTCCATTGCTTCATTCATTTCAAAGGATGCATTCAAAGGAGAAGACATAGTCTGTGTTCATTTGATATCTACACAGTCATCGTCTGCCTGAAATTGTTTTCTAGAATCTCAGCATACAGGCCAGTCCTTAGTCCATCAGCCATTTCTGAATTAAGGAAAGGGGAAAAAAGGAGCTTTTACAGTCCCCAAATGGAGGTAGGTGGATAGGTAATTAAAGCTAAAAGCAAAGTTTTAAAGTATGTTTTAAAGATTTTTTTTTCTCAAGAAAGGCTAAGCAGCCATAGAAAACTCAAGATATTGATAAATGATGGTTTCCCAGACATGGTTATTGTTGAAAATAAAACGATGCTTGTTAAGGAGCCATGGAGATATTCATTTTTCTTTTCAGCATTATTCAGTTGACAACTCTGTTGTGGCTCTTTCTTGTGTGGGGTGCACTTTGAACAGCTGCATGTAAAGACAGAAGCTCTGGGGTGGGAGACAAGATGCCCAGGTCCTGGCCTTTGTCATGAACAGAGAATCACCCTGAACAGGTCACTGAGCCTCAGTATTCCTCTGCCAGGTCGGGGGTCAGACCCACATACAGTTAAATTCTCACCAAATTTAACATGACATAGTGTTTGCTTGTCATGGAGTAAAGATTGTGCATCATATCTCTGTTAGTTTCTCAGAGAGCTTAAGGGAGCTACATCTCTAAGAAATGTGGCTGTTATCTCCTATCATATTTACTTAGCTCACAGAGAGATGAGATAACCCATTCGAAATTATTTGAAATCAAGTTGGTCTCATCTGTCTGATGATAAGAGGGGATGTATAAACACAGTCAGATTCTAATGTCTCACCTTCTACTTGTATAAGGAATGAATACATTCTGAAAACATCTGAAAATGCAAGAAGAAGCTAGTGCTCTTTTGACTTAAGGAATTTACTACAAAAAATGAAGGGGTTCTAAAAGGTCTTCAAAGAAAGACCTCTATGTATAACCTGAGAGTTCTGAGAGCCTCTGCTTTCTCTTACCAAAAAAAAAAAAAAAAAAAAAAAAAAAAGCCCATGCCTCTGAAGAAGGACTCCAAGAACACTGCCCCTTCTGAGCAGTAGACCACATGTACCTACAAATGCCATTAAAAGTGCTTTTTGTCCAGAAATCATGCTTGCCTGGCTGTTGTTGTTTAATAGACTATTTCTTACAGCAATTTTAGGTTCATGGTAGAATGGAGCAGAAAGTAGAGTTTCTATGCTCATCCTGTCTGCATTGCACACAAAGTACCCCCACCAACTGTCAACATCCTCCACAGATGGTGCATTTGTTACAATCAATGAACCTACGCTAACATGTCACAATTATCAAAGTCCACAGTTTACATGAAGCCTCACTCTGAGTGTATTTTATATTCCACAGGTTTGAACAAACATATAATGACATGTGTCTGCCATCGCTGTATCATACAGAATGGTTTCACTGCCTTAAAAATTCTTTGGGCTCACCTGTTCATCCATTTCTCCCTTGTCATAGTTGCTTTAAAAAAAAAAAAAAACAAAAACAAAAACAAAAAAACCTTAGTATAGCTTTTTATTTTGCAATAACTTAAGATTTTCAGAAAGGTGTCAAAAATATTACATATAATTCCTATATATCCCTCCACCAGTTTCTTTCATTGTGAACATCCTACATTTTCAGGGTATATTTATCAAAAACAAAAACCTGATATTTGTACATTGCTATTAACTGAACTCCAGACTTTATTGTGATTTCATCATTTTTTATGAATATCTTTTATGTGTTCACCACCCAATCCAGAAAACCACATTGCATTTAGCTGTCATATATTCTGAGTCTCCTCTGGTTTGTGACAGTTTCTCAGTGTTTCCTTGGTGGTCATGACCTTGAAAGTCTTGAGGAGAATTGTTCAGGTAGTCTACAAAGTGTCCCATAATTTGAGTTTGTCTCATGTTTTTCTCATGATTAGTTTAGGATTACAGATTTATTTGAAAAAGAGGGGTTTTCTGGAAACTAAAGATGTAAATCCCCTTCTAACTACATCAATTAGGGAGTACATATTTGCATGACACTATCACATGACATGGTGATGTTAACTTTCACCACCTGGTTAAACTAGTGTTTGCCAGGTTTCGCCACTGTTAAGACATTATTTTTCCTTTTCCCTATGCTATTCTTTGGAAAGAGTGCAGCTCAAGCTGAATAGGTAGCAAGGAAGGGGAGTGATGAAAGGGGAACCATCCACATATATTATTTGGAATTCTCTTTCATTGCTTGCTCTTTGATATATGTGTTCCATTTTGTTTTGTTTTGTTTGTTTTAACCATATGTCAGTGGTGTGAAACAGTTGGTTCCTATCAGCTTGGGAGAGCCTATTGTTAAATTTTCAGGAATTTTGCAAGCTGGTTGACATATCTTGGCAACCTGAAATCAACCATGGTAGGTGTATTTACATCATGGATATTGGCAAACACTACAAACCAGGGCTTCCCCACTCACCTCTTCCTCAGAGAGCTGGTTGTTAAACAGTTACCAGTACACCCCTGTATGCCATATATGCCAAATAAACATAAAATGCAAAAAAAAAAAAAAAGCAAAGAAAGATTACATTAGTGATTATATATCATTATGGGCTCTTTATTTATTTGCTGATTGAAACAGAAAAAAAAGAGTGAGAACCTATCCCTCCCCTGCCACCTCACTCCTATGTTGGATATTATACCAGTGTGTACGAAGAGGCTCAGCCATAAGTCTGGGCAACCTACCTGCTGATTGCTCCCTTCAATGAGTAAAATACACCATCTCTGGAGCCCTAACACTTTTTAGATTACCAGTTGATAAGCTTTTAATATTTATATTTATTTATTTATACATGTTTTTATATATAATATTTATATTTATTTATATTATCCTGAATGTAAACACAAGGTTTCTGAATCAAGACAATCATTATTACTTACAGCAAAGGCTGTTTCCATTCTTCATGAGCCAATTCTTCCCCCTTCTGAGGTCGTACAATGAGACTCTCACCAGCAGGGGAGGAGTCCTGAAAATAGGAAGCTGAGGGCTTATGTACATATTGCCCCCTCCACTCCAGCAAGGAGAGAAACCCAATCTCCTTAACGTCTATATATTCTCTTTGGGAAGAGAAGGAGAAAGTTCCTGAGTTTGTACCCTTCAGAATATACATAAATGTCTCCATATGTATATATGTGGAGAACAAACGAGTTTATAACCAAGGGTTTTAATCCTCTGAGATATAGACACAGAAAAAGACAAGTTTCTAAATCCTTCCTGAGGTCTGTGGCTACTCAAATACACTTCAACTTCCCAGGCTAGTCCCTAAACCAAGCCTCATTTCTTTGCTCAGAAAGCCCTAGCCATGTAGAAACATAAAATTTTTTTTCTACTGTCCCACACCACCTTCTGGTAGAAAGCAGAACAGTAGTGATTCTAAAGTTTTATTTAACAAGAACTAAAAGGAGAACAAAACTCCTTGGCTGTCCTCAGTCTCTGGGGTCTCACACTTTCTTTTGTTATCATCTTAAAAAAACAATGTTATGGTTTAATCAAAAGAGAAGAGGCAGCCCCGATTTATGAAAACCTAAAATTAAGCGCAAAAGATTTTTGAGGACAGTATTTGTTTGGTCTTGTGAAGAAACATTTTTTACAAATCCTGTGCTTCCTGGAGAATGACAAGCAAACTCATCAGGAGAGTTAAGATCTGTGTCCCAAAGTCAGCCCCAAGGTTAGAAGTTAAAGCCCTCTGAGGGCAGTGATTCTCAAACATAGCCGATGACCAACTATATCTCTAACGCCAGGGAACACTGCAGAACTCTGGAATTGGAATCTCTGATATTCTGGTGCCCAGGAGTCCATATTTTTACAGTCTCTAAGAAATCCCAAAAAGCAAACAAATTGGACATCAACTGCTCCAAGTTTTTTCCCAACTCAAAGGATATGGTTCTGGGAAAGGTGTACAGCTCCACCTACAGGTGATCCTTGGTATTCAGCAATTCAATGTACATCTCCATATACACTAGTTAACCAGGAATATCCTCTGGGCGGATATAAAAATAGAAACCTAAAACATTTTTTTTCTACAATTATTGCCTTCAATTATACTCTTTGAAATGTCATTTGAAATATCCAGGGACATCTTGGGCAGACTCCATAACTTTCTAGACATATTCAGTTATTAAAAGTTCAGACTAGTTTAAAACTTCAGACTTAAACACTATTTAAATCTCATCTCTCCTCTGCACCCTCCTCACCACCAAGCAACTCGGGCTATATCAGTGACATAAAGGATTAAGATAGAAGTTTGGATCATGATCCACTCTTTTCTCCTCAATCCAAGAGTCTTTAAAGCAGAAGAGTTGCAATTGGCCCTGAATACAACAGTAGCTCCCTCCTTCTCCTTTGTCTTGCTCTCCTGAGGCTGCTGGAAAGCAAGGAGGAAAGATACTTGCTGCAGGGAGAGTCCCAGGGTCCTCTTGCCGACCACCTGGTAAGTCCCTCTACTCCTGCCTTATTCCCTGACTTCTGTTTCCCTCCTGTGGAGCCTAAAGAGCTACAGGTCCCTCTTCTCAGGGTCATCATCTAAGGAAACTTAGGGTAGGTGTCCCTCTCATTCTTTCCTCCCAGCTACTTGTCCTGCTAACACAGTTGGCTCTAGCAAGTCTTTTGCCTTCAGGAATATAGAAGCAAAACACAGTTAACATCCTTCAGGGGACATGTCATGCTTCCCAAGACCCCCTTTCCACTGTCCACTCCATTCTAATAGCAGTGCCAGTGGGCCTGCAGGGTCTGCTGCAGCTCAGCAAGCTACTGGTGGGGAAGCAAGATGGCAATCCTTCATGCCAATACCTCTGATTCCTACACATGGTTTTCTTGGAGCATCCCCTGGTTGGGCTTTTGGAGGATTGAGGTATGCTTCTCCTCCCTAACAAAGCCAACAGCTCTCCACCTGGTCAAGATGTGAAGCTTGGCTAATAGTGGTAATGCCTATTTTGCTCACCTCTGCATAATCCCTGATTGGAGCCATCAGGCCCCAATCAATGATTGGTAGCTTTCTTTAGAATGGGGCATACTCCATACTTTTTTTTTGTCTTCAGCCTCAGGTCCTCGTTACCAACAATACAGGGTAAGGAAAAATTCTAAGTAGCAGTCTGTTACACAGTAGTATTCCCCCTGAAGCTGATTGTAGGAAAGACCCTGAACTCTAACCCGTCTATTTACCATTGTATTTCCCATGACCAACAAGGTACCTGTGACATGGCAGGTACTCACTAACTCAAATGAATAAGTGAATGAATGAATGAATGAATGAATGAATTTGGTTCTATATTGGGAACCAAATTAGAGAATAGATTCTGTTCTCTTCTTACATGTGTACTTAGAGATATTGCTGAGAAGCAATAGCTACCTAGTAACTATAACTAGAAATAATAAGAGCAAACAGGCATCTGACCAAATGCTATGCAGGGATTATAGCTTTAACACATCCAATAGTCCTCTGAAATGAGTAGTATTATCCCATTTTACAGAAGAAGAAACCAAGCCCTAGTTACTTTAATAAAAAGCCTGAGTGCTCTCAGGCTATAGCATGATTTCTCTCATTGAACTTCTTTTCTTGACCACATTGAGCTGCTTCTCTTGACTGAAACTCCACCAAATTTTAATCTTTTGACCCTTAAGAGTAGGGATGGCAACTTGGTGTAATTTCTCAGAATAATATCTGAATGCCACAGCTCTGTGTTGATGAGAATTCTGGAATCCCAGCATGATCGAGTAATTATGCCTGCCATAAGATGTAAGGGGCAAGTGGTGGAACACATGTGCCATCCTTGATCCAGGCATCCATCCATACTTTTTCTAGCAGAAGTTAGAAGCTGGCAAAGTCTGTCTTTGGCATCTCCAGCATTACCTCCTTCTACAACCTCCTTACCCTCCTCTTCCTTAGGCTCAGTGTCTGATCTTTCCTCCACTCCTATTCTGTCATGGATCACTTTTATTTCAATCTACACATACATGAAAAAAAAATCTACACGTACATGTATTGTCCCAAACTTCCCATGGGTATTTGCATTTAATCTGTAGATTCACTGGCTGCTCTGCTAAAGTAGGAAGTGCACTGGACTTACAATCAAATTGCCTGAGTTTCAGTTCTACCTCCAGTATTGATTTCCTGTATGAGCCTGTAACACAGACTTCATTTCACTCAGATTATCACTTTTGCCGAAACAACTTCCAAGGTTGCTTTAAGAATCAGATAAAACCGTGAAATTACAAGGCAATATAAACCCTAATTATTTTTTTAATTAAAAAAATTTTAAAGATTGATTGATTCACGAGAGACACAGAGAGAGGCAGAGACACAGGCAGAAGGAAAAGCAGGCTCCTTATGGGGAGCCTGATGCAGAACTCAATCCCAGGACCCCGGATTCAGGACCTGAGCCAAAGGCAGATGCTCAACCACTAAGTCACCCAGCTGCCCCTAAACACTAATTATTAAGACCTTAGAGCATTTGTCTGTAGTTAAGGAGGTTCAGGATCTGGTGAGAAGCTAGAGGAAATATTCTCTATGACAGGTAAGGCCTCTCAGAACCTCTGGCTTTATCCCATATGGGCAACACTGAGCAATTCATAGTGACTAAGATGGTGGGTTAGAATTTCAGCTCCACTCTGTACCAGCCATCCGACCCTGGGAAATCTGTGTCTCCTTTTCCCTATCTAAAAGAAATTTTTAAATGCAGTAATAGTAATAGTGCAATAGGGCAATAATGAGACCTGATGCTAAGTGTTCAAAAAATGTTAGCAATTATCTTCTCCCTAAGCTTCTGTTTCTCTCTCCTGTTCTGACAATCTTCATCTTGGTTGGAAAGCTGGTTCCTGAACACAGAGACCTGCATAACGGGCAGATACCTCAAAGAAGTGCACTCTCCCATCTCAGGTACTTCCTTTGTTTAAACCAGTTCTCACACCTGCTCTCATAGACCTTTCATGGACAACTCTATCACTGTGACTCCACAGCCAGGGAATGAACGGCTCTTCAGCTTATCTGGTCTATTAATTTCCCCATAAGGCACTTCCATGGATTGTTAGGAGAGTCTGACCAAGACTGGTGATTTAGTGAAAGCACACACTTTGGAAGCCAGTAGGTGTGTGTATGAATGGCTATGTAATATTGCACAAGTTTCTTAACCTCTGGTACACTCTAGCAGACACTCTTGTTTGGCCGATCCAATATTTATTTTCATCCTCTGTCTCCTTTCTCATCTTCCATTGTGGTGGTTGGAAGACTAAATATTCACTCTCATAACTTTCTTTGCAGCTTAATGTGGTCATGTGGCAATCTTCTGGCATGTAAATAGAAGTCTTCTGGAGCTGGAGGGGGCTTCTGGGGAATGTTCTACTCTTCCAATTAAAAAAAAAAAAAACAACCAAATAATCTACTGCCATCCCTTTTACTGCTTCTTGACTGGAATGCAGACGTAACGGCTGACACTGGGGCAGCTGTCTTGCAACCATGAAGAAAAGGCTGAAAGAATTGCCCAGATGTGAACCCTACCATTGTTGAACTCCTGAGTCAGCATCAAACCTGCATGAGGTAAGCTAACCCCTATTCGTTCCATCTACCCTAGAAAGTTTCTCAGGATCTTTTAGTCAAAAGCATTTCTACCTGAAATAGTCAATTCCATATCTCTCAAAGGAGATTAGCTGATTCATAAGGATATTGAAAGAATTAAATGAGATCCTATATGTAAATCACCTTGAAGCTAATACAATGTCCAACAAATGTTAGACCCCAAAGACCCATCCCTTGCCTTTCCTCCTTCTTTTTCCCCTGTGGATTTAGTGAAGTGCATCTTAGTCAACAATTACACCAGTTACCATAGTTCTTCTTATATCTCCCTGTTTCCCAAAAATAGTTCCAGCAACAGAAAATGGTGCAGCAGAGTAGACTTTGAGTCAATGAGATGTGGGCTCAACACCCAGGTTGACGACTAATTAGCTATATGACCTGGGGCACATTGTTTAACCATTTCTGAGTCTTGGTTTCCTCATCTATCAGATAATACTAACATCAAAGTGCTGTGATGATAATTATAAAAGGCTGTTTGCTTAGCATAGTGTCTGGCACAAGGTAAGCAATAAAGATGGTTGATGGCAATTGCTGTTCTCACTAATCTATAAGTGCCAAGAGGGCTAAAACCACGCCTGACATGTTTCCTTTGATTCTAGGGCCTAGCAAAAATTAATTACCAAATACAAATTGGACAAATGAATGAATGAGGCAAGATGCTTTTGGAAAGTAAGTCCCATCCATCTTGTTTGTAGTTGTATCCCTGTTATCTAAGACTGTTCCCAAAAAATTGTGGAAAATCAGTATTTGTTAAATGAATTTTTGGCCTTTAATCAAGATAAGTCTCCAATTGTATAATGGAAAGCACTAAAAGATGATATTCAATTTAAGAAAATTAATTTTGTGGACTTCTCAGAGATAAACCTTTCATTAATTTGAACATATTCAATTCTTATGCTCTTTCCCTTTGGAAATTATATATAAATAAAATCCTTGTACATCAATTCTTTCTTATAATGAGATAACTAATCATAAAAGTCATTTTAATGTCACATGACATTTTCTCCCCTACTTTGGCTTAAACAAATATCCCTGTGATACAGCCCTAATGTTTATACTTATGTTCAAAAACCTGAATTTTCCCATTTGATAATATCTCTGTATTTTTTGAAGTTCACGATCTTATAAGAGATCTTTCAGATTTACTATTATTTCCTTCTGTCTCTTCATTTGTTAATAATATATTCTAATCCCTCTTCAGATCCTTTTTGTAGATTTTTTATATATGAAACATTAGCAGGATATGCTGTGAAGGGTGGTTATGACTGTCATTGACAACACTTTTCTTTATTTATTTGAACTGAATTATTGCCAATGGCTTTTAAAATGTACTGTCTTTTATAGTGTTTAATTTTCTACATATTTCTATAACGTTCTACTTGTTCTAACATAACTGATTTTTTTTCTCTTTCATTTTCCAGAACCCAGCCTAGAATTTTTCAGTTTGAATTGTTCTGAATGAAAAATAATATTAGTGATTCTCATTAATATTTTAGGAGAATAAAAAGAAATAATTTATTTATAATCTTTAGTGCTCACATTTTGCCCGAAGGAGTAACCATTTTTTATTTAAGGAAGAATGTTGTCATCATTACCTCTCAGTAATAATTCAAGATGCTTGTTATTAATGAATATAAAATTAAATTCAACGTAGAACTCACTGCTTATGCCAAGAACTTTTCAATAGTCAAGATTATTATAATCATAATTCACACTTGTATAACTTTTGGGGGGGTTACCAAAACATTTTTACAATCATTATCAAAAGTACTCAATAACACAACTCTATGAGGTGGGAATGGTTTTACCAATTTGAGGATAAGGAAATTGAGGCTCAGAGTAGTTACCCAAGATTCGAGTAGAAAGAATCAATCTGACAGCAATACTGGAACTCACTCCACTATTATTCGAAAGCTGTCTCAAGAGAACCAAAGAATGAAAAGAATTCAGAGACAAGTGATGGAGGTAAATATGGCAGCTGAGGCAGACCCAGACAAAGGCATTATGCATCCCACAAGGATTAGTTGGGGACCTACTATGTTCCACTGTTGCTCAGTTGTTGGGATAAAATGGTGAAACACACAGATGTGGTCTCTGCCCTCCATAAATTTACTCTCTAGCAAAGAAAAAAAGTAAATAAACAGGTATTGGCAATTACAAAGGGCATCCAAGATCTCCTCTTACAGCTCATTCACTTTGCAGGTAAAGACTACAAGGTCCTGAATGATGATAAGACTTGCCCAAGATCTCACAGGCAAATTGCAGAAATCCAAGACAGGAAGCTAAGATTCCAAACTTCTGGTATAATGGCTTCCCAATATATAAATATCATTTTCAATATTATTATTGAATAATAGGCCAAAGAAAACAGGAAGATTTAGAATCAGAATTCTTATTTCCATATTATTGTGGCCGCAGTCACTACAACAGCAGACTTGAGTAACTGTGATAGAAAACAGTAAGGCCTGAAAAACCTAAAATATTTACCCTTTTCAACTTTATTTTTTTAAGATTTTATTTATTTATTCATTCATGAAAGACACACAAAGAGAGAGGCAGAGACACAAGCAGAGGGAGAAGCAGGTTCCATGCGAGGAGCCGATATGGGACTCAATCCTGGGTCTTTCTCCTGGGTCTCTAGGATCTCACCCTGGGCCAAAGGCAGGTGCTAAACTGTTGAGCCACCCAGGGATCCCCTCTTTTCAACTTTAAATAAATGTTTACTCACTCCTATAGTAGTAGAAAGAACTCCAAGTTGGAGTCAGAACATATTGATCTTAGTGCCATTTTTACTCTTTACTGTGTCCTGGAGATGGTTTAACTTTTCACCTGCCCAACATCCATCCCCTGTTTCTTCCAATAAATCACCAAGGTGAAGGTTTCCCTGTGACATAATAGCTGCATCCCTTAGAAGGGATTTAAGCTCCAGGTAGCTGAGGACTTCTTTAAATAATTAGGAAATACAGAACTAAAGTAAAACTGCTTTATTTTTTTTAAAGATTTTATTTATGTGTTTGTTTGTTTATTTATTTATTTATTTTAGAGAGAGTAGAGAAGGAGAGCCAGAGGGAGAGAGAGAGAGAGACGGAGAATCTTCAGACTCCCCGCTGAGCACAGAGCCTGACACAGGGCTCCATCTCAAGGAACTTGTATCTCCCCTACCTAAGACTGTTCCCAGCAAATTGTGAAAAAGCAGCATTTGTTGGATGTATTTTGAGCAGTGGTTCTTCCCTCAGGTGTGGATGGGGCATGAGTTCTCCAGGTCCCAAATAATGTCATCACTCCCTTTTGCTTTACATTTTGCCTGCTTCACTCATTTCTATTGCTTGGCAGGCTATGAAGGGACATCACAGGCACTGATGTGGACTCAGATGTGCAGGAAAAGTAACTTTATTATGTTAAATTCCTGTCTTCTGCATCCAAATGGGTACACAACTATACCCAATGAATAGTAGGATGAAGTTAAGTTCTCTAAATTTCTTCCAGTTTAAAGCAATGCCATATCAGGTAAATAGCCCAAATTTCATAAGCCTGAACCTTCATAATTCACTCTTCTCCTCACTAAATTTAGCCGTGGGGCTAGATTAAGAGTAAGAGACATAGGAAAATTAAAAGACCAATACCTGTACCTCTGGATTGGACATAACAGAAGGTGTCACAAGAAACAAGAAGGAGGAATAATAAAACATCCACGATCTCCCCTTATTCTGGTTCCAGCCAGGAAATAACAGCCAAACAGACAGATGTGTCCTCATTTCCCCTCTCTGGAAAAGGAGAGGATGTACCCCAGAAATGAGAGGATAACAAAAGAGCAGGGTGCATGCCACACTTACATGTGGAGCTCTCCACATGATGCCCCAGCAACACTACTGGAAAGAAATATAATCCCTGAGTCACATTAGACAGACATTGACCAGATTCCCTCCTCTCATAAAGTTTACATTCCAGGGGAGACAGACAGATAGTAAGTGGATATCTAGGCAAATTATATAGAAAGGTCTTCGGTTGGGTTTCTAAAATATGACTTTGGCCACTATGGGAAGAATAGGTTCTAGGGGCCTAAGTGTCAGCAACTATTTTGGTAACCCAGGCAAAATATGCCAGTAGCTCCAACAGAGTGTTGCAATAAAGTGAGGAGAAATCATTGAGTTTGGGAAATATTTGAAGATAGAGTCAGCACGAGTTTCTGTCCCACGGAATGTGGAAGTGGGAGAAAAATAGAAGAGTTACAGATGACACCAGTGTTCTTGGCTGTAGGCGAATGGAAAGTGAAGCTGACAGTACCTGAGGTGGGGAAAGATGTGAGTAGAGCAGTTTGGGGTGGGGGGACAGAGCGAAGATCAGGTGTCCATGTAAGGTCTGAAATGTTTAGTTGTTATCAAAGTCAGGATATTGAGGAAGAGCAAAGGGGATAGATTTGATGCTGCACAGGAAAGCAGAGACAGAGATATCCTCAGTTTCCACATAGTAAGAATGAGACACAGGACTCCCTGCCTGACCTTAAAGAGGGATGCAGCACGGAGTTGGGTTGAGAGCTAACTGCCTACTATGGGTCCCCTATGACAAAAGGCCAGATATGGAGGTGACAGGTGCTAAGACTTCTATGGTCCAAATAAAAGCTGAGATGAGGCCAAGTAGGTCAAGAAAGAGTGGTGGACCCTGACCAGGCCACAGGAGAAACGTCAATGGCCATACAGACTGCAGACCTCACGGGGTCTGCATGCACAGCTACATCCACCAGCACAACAACCAGGGTAGAATTACCAATCCAGGGAGCAGTCCCAACAACTTTTTCCTCAGCAGAGCCCTTGGAGGATCCAGATGTGTTTGAGAATCATGCTTCTTCCCAACTGCCTCCAGGATCTGGCCAAATTCCCCCTTAAGTTCAGAACTCTAGAAGAGAGAAGAGGTCTTACTTTGAACTCAGGACCAAAGGTCTCAGGGTGTCTGGGTTCTTTCCTATGGGACCCTCTGTTGGAGGAAATATTTTACTCACTTTTTAAGGCAGAAAACCGAGGTCCAGAGAAACCAAGTAATATATATATATA
Organism: Canis lupus dingo; assembly: GCF_003254725.2. Taxonomy (NCBI): domain Eukaryota; kingdom Metazoa; phylum Chordata; class Mammalia; order Carnivora; family Canidae; genus Canis; species Canis lupus. The sequence goes on from NC_064245.1 coordinate 64,167,317, forward strand.
GGGCCACTAGGATGTGTTATACATATGTACCAACTGAAATATGGAGAAAGATAATTATGTAGTAGAGCTGACAGTCAGGAAGACATCTGGGGGCTGGGCTTTCAGCCATTATTTAAGCTCTGCTCCAAGGAGGTTTAAGTCCCAGACACTCTGGGCTTTGCATAGGCTGCTTCCAGGAGCCCAGGAAAATTCTCAGGAAAGAGCCTTAGGCATAGGCTTTGGAAACAAAATATTCTGAAATGAGGAAAGGGACTCACAGATGCAGTAAAAGGAACCTAAACAGATCTATGCAGGATACAATGTTCAGCAGGATTTATCTTTTACTTTATTTATTCGTTTATTTTTAATTGTGGTAAAAAACACATAACATAAAATTTAACATCATAACCATTTCGAAGGAAATATCTCAGGGGTTTTAAGTACCCTCATACTGTCTTGCAAGCATCACCACCATCCACCTGCAGGACTCTTTCCATCTTGCAAAACTACAACTCTGTCCCCATTAAGCAACAACTCCTTATTCCCCTTCCTGCAGCACTTAGCAACCACCATCCTACCTTCTGTCTCTATGATTTGACTACTTCACATGCCTCATATAAGCAGAATCATGTACCATTTGTCTCTTTGTAACTGTATTACTTCACTTAGCATAATGTCCTCAACATTCCATCACGTTGTAGCATGTGTCAGGATGTCCTTCCTTTTTTTTTTTTTAAGATTTTATTTATTATTCATGAGAGACACAGAGAGACAGGCAGAGAAGCAGGCAGAGGGAGAAGCAGGCTCCATGCAGGGATCCCGGGACTCCAGGACCACGCTCTGGGCCAAAGGCAGGCGCTAAACTGCTGAGCCACCCAGGGATCCCCCCTTTTTAAGGCTATAAGCCCCTTATATGTATACACCACATTCTGTTTGTCCATTGACCCATTGATGGACATTGAAGGTGCTTCCACCTCTTGGCTATTGTGAATAGTGCTGTGATGAATATGGGTGTACAAAGGAACTTATTACTGCACCAGGCATCACTATCTCCTTGAATTCTCCCAACCACCACATGGCATGGGGTGGCAGACTGCTAGGCATCCCCAGTGTCCATTCCCCCTTCTTCCTTAGTAGTAGAGCCTTCTCTAGTTTTAAATGAGTACTGAGTAAATGAGCTCAGAGTAAACCAAAGAAAACAAAGGAAAGCTGCTGATGCTCGGCTTCCCTTGCAGCTAGATGTAACTATATTACCAAGTTCTCTCCAATAAGTATGAACAGAAGTGTTCTGTGCAACTTCCAGGCAGGCTATTCAAAGCTAGGGGTGCCTTTACCTACTCTTTCTTTCTTAAGAAAAAAAATACCTTCCCTTTCCAAAGGCTGGAATAGGGATGTGGCAGTGGCCTATTTGGTTTTTTGTTTGTTTGTTTGTTTGTTTGTTTGTTTTTAAAGATTTTATTCATTTTCTCATGAGAGACACACAGAGAGGCAGAGACAGACAAAGGGAGAAGCAGTCTCCATGCAGGGAGCCTGACGTGAGACTCCATCCCAGGTCTCCAGGATCAGGCCCTGGGCTGAAGGTGGCGCTAAACCGCTGAGACCCCCGGGCTACCCCAATTTCAGATCTCCTGAACAAGAGTACCACCCTCACCCACCCACCCCCACCACCCAGAGTGTGGGGAACAATAAGATAGAGGAAGCATGAATTTCTGATTTAGACTGTTTATGAGGGGCATGACATCCATCTGTCTTGCTTTCTGCTTTGAGGTCTCTGTTACAAGTGTCAAACTATATCCCAACCAATACTGATAGATTATTATTAATGCCATTTCACAGATGAGGAAGCTAATGCTCAGATGGTTAGAATTACTTGCAACTGTAGCCACAGATGGACCAGCTCTGCCTGTTTCTACATCTGCGTTCTTTCCATTATGTCATCTTGCCTCAGATAATGTTTAGGTGATGTATATGCATCTAGGAATGTGTGTGCCTGTGTGCACACACATGTATATGGGTATACATGAATTTAGGTTGTTTCACTGAATTAATCTTTCTTAAAAAATTTTTTTAAATTTACAGATTAAATGATATTTTAATTGCATCAGGGCACTTAGGATTTGAAAATATTTTTGACGATATTTTTTAAAAGAGTTATTTTATAAAGTGAAGGTTATGTCTCCAGTTTTGTTTTGCAAGTCCAGGTTTTCCTATATTACATTTAGTTTACTTAATACAGATTCCACATATGCCCACAGATAAATATGTCTCAATTGCCTTAATAGGCCTATAATATTTGTTTTCTCATTTCATTTGTTATATTGGAGGAGGGAGAAATCTAGAAGAGGGGAGGAGCAAGATGGGTAATTTACACTCAAATATTTAAGTAAAATTTTTGCACACCAATCACATTTGCAATTTAAATTGTTTTTCTGTTGCATGGGTGGTTTAAAAACTAAAAAACATAAGATAATGGAGCAAACTGAATCATACAACGACCATGAGCTTAGTGGGAGCATATGACTGTACTTCCTTAGTTCTGCCATCTGGCAAGGTTTTCCATGTGATTAATGAGAGACCGTTGAACAACATTACCAGGAGGGAAACAATTCCAATTACGCATAAATCTAAACCATAATTACTATGCAAATGATTTCAATAATGTAATAGAATGGGATATCTGGTCATTACAGGGCAGACAATTCACAATGCTAATTGGGGTTAGTCTGTTTTTGGAAGGTAAATAATATTAACAGCAAAATAATTCCAAACTAATATTAGGTTTGATTTTGCCTATAATCAAGGGGCATGGTCTGCTTTTGAAATTACATTTACATTAAAAAGATAAACCATACTTGCTGTGGTTCCTATCAGACATAAAATGACTTCGGATTGAAAATGCTGGGAACAAAGTGGTACTGAGATGAGATTTGAGGAACAGTTGAGGGTCTTCCAGCCAGAAGAACCATGAGGAAATAGACCAACTTTAACTCTCAGGGTTGCCCAAATAGACCTGGGGCAGGAGGTGATGCTCAGAATCTGAAGAACAAACAAACAAAAACCTCCTGGTCAGTCATCCTCTTAAAACCTTGTTCTTCCCCTCAGTTCTATTACCCAAGTTTAAGTTCTATACTACCACCTACTTGTTCTATTGTGATTATTTTCAAATCAGTTTCTTCTGACTCCCTCCTCCTCTCCATGCATGCTCACCTCTCCTCCATTCCATGCTATGGTAGCTCATGAGATCCTTCCTTCCCCTGCTAAGTCCCACACGTGTACCTCCAGTGGAAGTACCCAAAGGCTCCTTTCCCTCCCCATTCTGCACAGACACTGGGAGGGCACAGGACTGGAGTGTGGACAATCAGATGCATGAATTTTGAGCCATTTCATTGACATCACCCTCCCAGTCCCCCCCTCAGCAGACATGATGTCTGTTGCGGCTCTTCCCATCCTATTCTTAGGCCAGATTTTCCAATTTCACTTTCACATTCCCTGATCCACACAGGATCCCTCCAACAAATTCCCCTTCTGAATGATCCTAACCAATGTTTATTTCTGTGGCTTTCCAGAAAGGAACCCAATGGATACACTTCTGAGAAATTTAAGATCTACGTGGCATTCAGTGAAGGGGAGTGAAAAGAAGGTCATGATCCTCTCCTAAATTGGAGCTGTTTCTAAAGATTGCTTGTGGTCAGTTTCAATTTGGAAATATCCTGTGAGCACATGACATCACCAGAAGCAGCGGAAGTAGCGGTTGAGAACCAAATTCCCAACACAGACCCAGTGGGTTTGAACCTCACTTCCTCCACCTGATAACTATATGGCCTTGGGCAAGCTGCTTGCTAGGAAAATGGAGAGACCAAGAAGTGCATTCCTCCTAGGGTTGCTCGGAGAATGAACGAGTTATATATGTGGATTTTCTAGAGAAGAGCCTGATTCCAATAAATTGTAAGTATGTAAAATGTGATTATTAAGATTTCTGAAAAGTAGCCTATGTGAGTAGGTAAATAAGATTTACAACATAATGACTTCATACACTTTCTTGACATCTGTGTACAAGGACTTATGTAGCATCCAAAGTAGTTCCCTGGGGGCTACAAATATCCCCATGATATTGTCATTATTCAAGTTTGGTGGGGTCTTTCTGCTTGTTTGTTTGGTTAGTTTTGGTTTTGTTTTGTTTGTTCCAGAATTTATCCATTACAACTTGATTTAGAGCCTGCTATACATAGGTTGTAGTGCCCTTGTTCTGGCCGGAAAGGGATTCAGTTACTAAAAACCGAAAGAAGGTGACTAATAGAGTAGGTAGATGATGTGTGACCACTGCTCCCGAGGTCATCCAAGCCCTGCCAAAAAATGAAATTACAGAAGTGACAGCATATGGATCTTTGCTCCCAAGGGCCCTACTGGCTCAGGGAACACAAGTCCTGTGACAAAATTGCAGGGACTTGCTCGCCTGACAACAAAGTCTCCAATCCAGGGCCTTAAGTGTCCTTGTGGTCTCTGACAGGGTCTCAGATGGCCTCCAAGAAAGCTCAGTCCTGAAACACATTTCTACCTCCCCTGCCTGCTCCTAGAAAGTGTTCATCAGGATCTGCTCCTGCTGCTGCTGTGTCTTGGTCCTTCACTCCTAGCCCTGTTCAGAGTGCCTATTAGGTTCTCCAAACGTAGCCAGAGTTTGATGCAGTGTTAACTTGAACTACTTTCCACAAGCAGATCCACCGGGTATTTGAGAACCCATTGGTGTCTTATTACATTTAATCCTCTACATGGTCCTAGATTTGAAGATAATGTTGCTCTTGGTACTCAGTGAGACACCTGAGCTCCCAGCTGCCAATAACAGCAGGAAATGAGTCCATGGGTCTCCTTCCCAGGCTCCACACACACAGTGCTTTGCATTCAGGACTCCCCAGTGCCCTCAGATATCTTGGGTTAAGGGTGGCAGTGGCATATTTCAATGCAGTCTGATTCAGAAAAACAGTGGTGGTTGGATAGAAGCTTACCCAGTCATGTTCTGATCCCAGAAGGTCATCTAGTCACCAAGTCCTGTAAAGGACACAAGTGGTGATGTCATCTTCCAGGATCACTCATCTTAGGTGGTGGTCAGCTGACTCATCAGTAATGCAGTCCTTGGAAAGGTTCTGAGTTTACTGGCTAGGCTCTTTTTTTTTTTTTTTCTTTTCTTTTTTTTTAGTTTTTTGGCTAGGCTCTTAGAAGAGTGCTCCCTTGGTTCCCTACAGCCTCAGACACAAGTTTTCACTGATAGTAGGTGCTATGGGTGTCAAGTATGGCTCACTGAGGGAGAGGAGGTTTAGGAATACAGTTGTAGTTAAACCTCTCTGCAAAAGCCAGTGCCACTCAGAAGCAGGGCTATGGTTGGGGCTTTCCCATGGAAAGCTTCAGGGAGGGAAACCTCTGCTGGCACAGGGGCAGCAGTCCCTGAGATTGGCAGGTCTGAATGGAGGGGGCCCATTCACAAGGGGCTTTTGGATTAGAGATCCCCTGCATGAGCTCTAAGACTCTTTTTCAGCACTCAGTAGGCTGAGCCCAGCAGGTTTCAATTCTAGAGTTCAGTGTGGATCTCCCCTCTCACAGTTTTGGCACTGAGCACCTAACACCAGGCTAGCAAAAGATGCCAAGTAGCTGACATCCTAAATTCTGAGCACTATCAGGTGTTGGGATCAATTATCTCTATCTGCATAAAGTGCTTACCAAACTGGGTCACTTCAGCAGAATGAGCACCAACCCCACTTCCAGCCACACATTGATGAAAAAATAGGGTAGGGATGGGGCAGAGGTTAATTTAGGGCTGCAGTAGGAGAACATTTAGATGTTGTGGAGTGCCAACCTATCCTCCTTTCCTTTTCAGACAGGAGCAATGTCTCTAATTAACCATATTACCTCCAGCACCTCGGGCTCTGTCTCTATCCAGTCGGAGCTGGATAAGTATTTATTCAGGAGCAGTCCCTCCCCTCCAAACAATTTTTAGGTCTTCAATAAGAGTCTCTAGGAGATATAAAGACATCTTTCAGTCCTGCTGGTCCAAGCCTACTTCTGAATGGACACAGCAACAGTCATGATCCCTTTTCTTTTTTATTTTTATTCCATATTTTTTTTCTAATTGTTTCAAGGATAAAATATGCTTTAAAAACTAGCAGCACAAAATAGAACATGACTAAATGTCTAGTAAGCTCTGTGGGAAAGAAACCTTGCTGTGTCCAGAGATAAGCAAGAATATGTGGTGTGAAACCTTCCATTCATTTCCACTGTACCCAATCTAAAAAGGTCCATCTCAAATAAGACCAATGCCAGGTCTTTCCCTAAGCCTCTCCTTTCCCAAAGGGAAACCTACCCCTTTTCTGAATCATCAAATTCCCAACGTACAGCTTGGTTTGATTGCCTTGGTTTCTTGCTCTCTGCTTTTAGGTTTGGGTTTTAAAAATAATATAAAAAATAAAAGTAGTATAGAAATGTATAGAGTAAAAACTAAAATTTCTCTCAGCCCTCAAGACTTGTTTGTGTTTCTCTTATACGATTTCTTTACTTTCCTTTTTTACTATAATGTTTTAAAATTTTGATTTGTGTCTCCCTGCCCTCCAACAACTTGAAAATTCATAGGAGGAAAATAACGTGTCTTACTCACTTCGATCCACTTCATTAGTGGCAGAATTTGGGATTTGAGTAGAACCTTAAAGAATGGGTAGGTTTTAATAGGGAGAAATGATAGAGGAAGCTATTTGGAGCTAGCAAAGTGTCTGGCACTTAGGAAAAAAAAAAGGTAGGTTTCTTACATGAATGAATGAGAGATTTATCCTCTGTGATAATAAAGTGATGGATTGAGATAAATTCAGAATCAATAAAGTTTATGAATAGAAAGTTTCCTTTAAAAAGTAAGAGGAGAAAAAAAAAGTAAGAGGAGAAGAAGGGAAAGTAAAGAAAACAAACAAAAAGTCTTAGTGATCATGTCTTTGTTAATGTTGCTAAATTTAAGGTAGTACAAATTATCAGTTTTCATTTCCCAGTTTTTGATACTTTCTTCTTCCTTAACTCCTAAGTCTTGTTCACATATATACAATGCTGAATTACATGTATTAAAATTTTGTTTCAAATTTTAAAAATAGATATTAAAAAAATTTTTAAGTACATAAGATTGGTCTATATTTTTATTTCTCTTTTTTGTCCTTGTTTTGTTTTCAAAGGGATATTGGCTTCATAAAATGAACTTAAGGGCTTTGTATCTTTCTCTGTTAATGGAACAGTTTGCATAATCTAGTATAAAACTTCCTTCATGATCTGACAGACTGAGTCATGAAAACAGTCCGATCTATGTGAGTGAGGGAGCGTGTGTGTGTTTATTTTGAAACCTGATTTAATTTCTTTAATATTAAAAGGACTCTTCAGAGTTTCTATGTCTTGTTGATTCATTTTTGGTACTCTTCGTTTTTCTATAAGCTTAATGGACTTTATTGACATAAAGCTGCTCATGAATTCTCTTGTAATCTTTTTGTATGTGTGTGTAATCTCTTCTGCATCTGCCATTATGATTCCTTTTTCCCTCCTAACAGCAATCATCATTTACCATTGATGTTAATATCAGTTAATATTGCTGAAGTTTGTCTGTTGTGTTAGTTTTTTTGAAACAATTTGTTTTAATTAAAGTTTATTGATTGTCTATTAAAATCTGTTTCAATTTAATTATTTTCTGTGCTTTTCTTAAAGAGTCATCTATTTATTCGAGAGAGAGAGAGAGCATGCACGTGCATAAGTGGGAGGAGGAGCAGACTCCCCATCTAGAATGGAGCCCAATGCAGGGCTTCAACTATCAACCCATGAGATCATAGCCTGAACCAGACTAAGAGTTGGACACTCAACTGACTGAGCCACCCAGGTGCCCCAATTATTTTCTGTTCTTATCTTTAGTACTGCCCTCCTCTCTTGCTTTGGGTTTAGTCTGCCATTCTTTCCCACTTGTTGAATTAAATAGCTTTATTTATAATTTTTTATCATCTTCTGTCTAATGTATTAAGTCTATAAATTTAAATTATTCGAGTCACCCCATTATCCTCTATTTGTAGTGTTTTTATTGTTATTCAACTCTAAATATTTTGTAATTTTTATTATAATCTGTTCTTGAGATACACATTATTAACTTTCTTTCATTTTCAAAACTATGAGGATTGTTTATAGTATTGATTGTCAACTTGATTGCATTTAGTAGAACAACATAGTCTATAGTATATTTGTTTCAGTTATTTGCTGAGACTTTCTGTGGCTTTGTATATGTTTATTCTTTAGTTGATGGGATCAGGGTGGTTTTATTATGCCTACTCTATCGTATTATCCAAATCTCCTGAATCCTTAAAAAAATTCTGTCTGTCTTATTTATCAGATTCTAAAAAGAGATATGTGAAACTCTCTCATGATTAGTAAGAATTTCATCTTTCTCCTTGAAATTCTTTCAATATTGGCCTAAATATTTTGAAAATGATGCTGGTAGATGCAGATGAGTTCAGAGCTATTTTCATTTCCTAGAGAATTGCTTAATTTATTGGCCTCTGATGACCTTTTTTAAAATCTCTTACAGTGATTTTACTGCTGTGAAAAAGCTAATATCAATTATTAATATATCTGAATCATATATTAATAATTCATAATTACTGGTAACAAGTAGGCCAATATTAAATTGCTCTTAACTACTTTTTTTTTTTTAAATTGGCTTTTATGGAATAGGGTGTTTCAGGAGTCCAGGAGGGTGGTTTGGGCTCAACCCCATTCAAGCAAGTTGTCAGTCCGTGAGCTCAGTATCCCTCTGCTTGGGCCAGCCTCACTTGTGAGGGATAGCAGATACATTCCCCGTAATTTCAGGAAATTCTCTCCTTTCCCTGCATGCCCTGGGTACAGATAAGGATGAGACTTGCAAGATGAGTAGATAAGATGTTGCCAATAAACACTCCTTTGTTGGCCCCAGACCATTCCAGATGCTGCAGAGCTAAGGTCTCCTCTTCTGATCAGGGTCATGTCGCTTCTGCTATTGCACTGCATCTCTTTTTCATCCCAGCTTAGCCTTATCAAGCTCTCTTCTCCAGGACAAGAAACACATCCTAGTGTCTAGGATGCTCAATGGCCATCAAGAGACTTCAGCTCAGCTCAGCTCAGCTGTAAAGAAGCCTGGTGACCAGGGGAAACCACATAGCCCATTTGGATATATGTTTATTCTATAAAGTGAAGGAGGTACATTTTTTTTAAAAATCTGAGGTCTTTTCTAGCTGAGGGAAGTGCTATGAATCTAATTGCAATAGGCAACCTGCCGCTTGTGTTGGGAATTTCAAATCCTAAGTACTTTGCTGAGTAAACAAAAAAATCCCCAGAACTGAGACAAGAAGGTTGGTAAGGGTATGGATATTAGAAAATTTTGGGATCCCTGGGTGGCGCAGCGGTTTGGCGCCTGCCTTTGGCTCGGGGCACGATCCTGGAGGCCTGGGATCGAATCCCACGTCGGGCTCCCTGCATGGAGCCTGCTTCTCCCTCTGCCTGTGTATCTGCCTCTCTGTCTCTCTCTGTGTAACTATCACGAGTAAATAAATAAAATCTTTAAAAAAAAAAAGAAAATTTTACGGTGGAGCCTGGTGGAGCAGGACTTCAACAAACACTCAAACTAATGATGACTTTTTTCTAGGAAATTCCCCTTTTTTCGAAACTTCCATATATCTAACAAATGAAACAAAGCAAGCTATGTGTAAGTATAAAACACTTAAAAATATATAACATGCTTTTGAGTTTTATTTTAGTTCTCCAAAAATCTAACAAAGTAACTTTCTGTCTGTTAAAAAAAAAAAAAGACTTAACAATGCCTACTATATAGACTCTCTATTTGTAGGAAATCTTTCCTATATCAGTGCTTTTAGTCTAAAGCTTTTTTTAAAAAGAGGGTTTTATGTATTAACTCATGAGAGACACAGACAGGGAGGCAGAGACACAGACAGAGGGAGAAGCAGACTTGCTGCGGGGAGCTTAGTGCGCAACTCTATCCCAAGACCCCAGGATCATGACCTGAGCCAAAGGCAGATGCTCAACACTGAGCCACCCAGGTGCCTAAAGTTTTATATAATTTAGGAGAATCCTAATACTTAACCAAAATTCAGATTCAAAAAGCATAAAATCTGAAATTGCCAGCACAGTGCTTTTGCTATTTCACTAGAGGGCAGCATGTTCTAACAAATAATGGTATTACAAAGTAATGAAGTAAAAAGCTATTTTAATAACAAATGTCAGCCTCACACAGACTCTTAAACAATGTAAAGAACTCGAGTGATTTTCAGCTTAACTTTAAAGTACCGTGGATCTATTAGAGGCATTATTTTACTCCACACATTCGCACATTCTATTTTAAGTACTAATTCTTGAGTCTAAAATATAATATGGATAGAAGGGTTGGATTCTCTGAGACATCTTTTCTTCATTTACGTTTAAACTAAAGGAAATGAAAACTGATCTCCTAGCCAAGAAGGCTTTCAACCGTTACCAAGAACCAGTTATAATAAAGCCTTTCTCAAAGTCAGATCTTGAATTTTATTTGGCAATTAATGATCTAGAAAAGAAACTTGAAACTTTAGGGAAACATACCAACACAACTGAAAAATTTATCTAGCAAAACTGTCATTCTACAAATTCAGGGCATGAACGTGTTTTGCTTGGCCTGAAGTATGTCTGTGTGAGTGTGTGTGTGTGTGTGTGTGTGTGTGTGTGTGTTTCAAGAACTGCCCATACTCAGATTCATGCTTTTCCCTATAAAAATCCAGATCCCTGGGTTATCTGGTGCACACAGAAGATCTGCCAACACCGAATCCGTATTTTCACACACAACCTGAGGCTGGAATCAAGTGGTGGCTACTCCTTTTTGACCAAGCAAGAGCCCTTCAGTTTTTTCTCATTTCTTTGGACTCTGTTATCTATTTTCTAGTTATATTTGTTTTCTATTCCCATGTAACAAATCACCACAAACTTGGAAGCTTAAAACAACACCCATGTATGAGCTCACAGTTCTGTGGGTCTCACAGTTCCAGACCTGGCATGACTGTAGTTTCTGCGCAGGGTCTTACAAAGCCAGCATCAATGTGTCAGCCAGGCTGCATTCCCGTCTGGAACTTAGAATCCTCTTCCAAGCATATGGTTGTGACAGAATTTATTTCTTTGTGGTTGTGGGCCTGAGCTCCCCATTTCCTTCCTGGTTCTGAGAGGGAGACTCTCATTTCCCATCGCATCTCTCACCGCATGATTCCCTTCCTCTTCAGAGCCAGCGACCGAGACCTTGGCACACACCAACTCCCACTCGTGCCTCCCATCTCTCTCCAGAGGCAGCCCAGCCCCTTAAGGGCTCACCCACTCAGCTCAGGGTACCCAGGTTCCTCTCCCTTTCTTAGAGTCAGATGTGCTGTATGACATAACCTAATCGTGAGACGGATGACCTGTCACATTTACAGTCCCAGAGGCTATCCAGGCCGTGTAACACTGAGGCAGAAACCAGAATTCTATCTACTGCGCGTGGCCTAGAGCCAGTTTGTCGTTCACTCTTCAACATAAACTCTTTCAGAATAGAGTTTAAAGGAAATAGAGTTTTTAGGAATAGAGTTTGAAGGAAATTGAACAATTTCTATGCAAACACTTCTTTTAAAAATTGAGAAAGTGGTCAAAGGAAAGTCCATACAGTGTGAAAAAAAACAAAAACCCAAGAAAAATATGTCTGCGTGTTTCAAACGAAAACAGAATGTACTATTTTTAGATTCAGGCTTCTTGTTTCATTTATGCTACCCATCCAGCCATTTGGGGAGTTCCAGTCCTCAAACCTGAAAGGAATTGAACCTCAGATTGAATGCATCTTCTGACAACCTATCTCCACTGAAAACCTCTGAGTGCCTCTCAAAATGCATCCCATGTGATTCTTGGCTCTTGGCTCTTCTCCCTTTCCTTTTGACTTTAGTAGCTTAAACCTCAGGGGTTCCCTTAAGAGGAGTTTCCCTGCAGCAGTGCTTCCTAAACTATCTTGTGGTGAAGAAACTTTCTTCCCTCAATCTACCGCAGACTGATACTTTTGTAATTCCAAATAATACAATTGAAATAAAACGAGCTCACTGATTATGTTGTTGGGTGTTGACATGACATTAAGTTGATATAAAAGTTTCTAAAAAAAATAAATAATAAATAAAAGTTTCTAAATTTTATCTTGTTAAAGACTGGTAACCAACTGTTCGTGGGCAGCCACCACTCCACTGACCACACAAAGCTGACAGTGACCTTTTGTCAAACAAATTTTCAGTGCAAATCATATGTAGTATCAAATTACAAATATTGCTAAGGCTGTAATAACTAACTTTTCTTGTGGGATTATTATGTGCCACTGTCAAGGATTTTTCTAGTACACATTATCTCCTCTAGTCCTCAAAATCTACTCATGAAGTGGATTCTGTTATTTTAAAGGTATGAAAACTAGGCACAGATAATGTAAGTAATTTGCCCACATTCACACAGATGGTCTGTGTTCTCAAATACCACACTCTGTGGCCATTCATATGGCCACAACAGGTGTTGGAAATTGTACCTATTTTGGTGTCAGGAACCAGGACTCAAACTACGACTCCTCTACCTCCCAGATACATGACATGGGTTGAATTATTTAACTTCTCTGAGTAACACTGTCTTCAATGAAATGCAGTACTTCAATGAATATACAGCTCCCTGGGGTAAAATAGGGAGAGATGGTAACATGATAGAATTTGTATTAGTACTTTACAAATTGTAAAATCCTCTTCAAGAGTTAATTATTTACACACATCAATTTTTTTCAAAGGTTTTATTTTTTTTATTTATTTGAGACAGAGACAGAGCACGAGCAAGGAGGGAAGGGCAGAGGCAGAGGGAGAAGCAGATTCCCTGCTGAGCAAGGAGCCTGATGTGGGGCTCAGCCCCAGGACCCTGAGATGTGCCCTGAGCTGAAGGCAGACACTTAAACAACTGCATCACCCAGGCGCCCCACACGCATCATTTTTAAAGGTAATACTGGCATAGTCTCTAACCAATGTCCTTCAAAAATCTTCTTTCAAATATGCTGTACCAGTGAGGGCCCAGCAGGGGAAGAAAACCCACTCTTCCATACAGAAGGAATTGAATATAGGGAACTGATTACAGAATTGCTGGAAGAGCTGAAAATTCAGAGGATTAAGAGGTAACCCAGAGATGATCTGTATTAGTTAGGGTAATAACTGTTTATCTCTGCCAGAGAAACAGAACCAGTATATATACAGAGATGAGAGATTTTATATTTATAAATAAATATATATAATTATAAATATGTGTAATAAATATAAATATGTAACAAATATAAAATGCATATGATCTATATGGATTTAATACAAATAGCAAAGAACTTTCAGTCTATCTACAGTGCTTCACATTTTAATCTTTTGTTCTCAGTTTTGTTCATCTGCTTTTCTTTCTGTCGCCTAATGGCTGCACCAATCTGAACACACAATGTAGCTTTTCATAAATACATAGATACCCATCTGATTTACATAAAAATCCTGTCAGCCATAAGCTTACCATAGCAGACACTGGGACTAAGAAGTCAAATTTCCATACAATAGTAAATGCAGAGGATACCACGGATTTATTTTCACCAAATGAGCGAGGATCTAGAGAAGGTGGAAAGCATCGGGGAAACTGGCCTTGGGAAATATCCAGGAAACCAACTCATAGAAAAGAGGGAAGAAGAAGGGCTGAGCATAGAGGTGTTTGGAGGGGATGCTACAGAATTAGTGGTCTTTCGTCTCTGCATGCAGGAGGTAACATGGGCAGGGCTTGGATGGGGCTCAAGGAAAAAGAGAAAAGTTTACAATGGGCCCCTGTGAGGAACTGGAAGCAAGCTCACCAGAGAACAGCAGTTACAGGTCTGCCCAGGACCAGCAGTGGCCAGAAGTCATGGCTCTTGATGGTTCTAATCAGGTCTTGAGGCAAAATTTATCTCCTCCAAGAGTCCTGGCTCTTCTCTCCCCCTTTCACACGCAGGCATGTGAGCATTTTGAAAATGTGTACCTTACACACACATTATATATCTGCAGCTGGTGAGAATACCGAGCTGTTACGATCTATGTTACAATTTGTCCCTAAGTTTTCTCCTTTCTAGTTTAACATCTCAACCTGCAATTATTCCTCAGCTAGCAGTCATGTTGCCACCTTGGCAGCTTTTCCTTGGAAGCAGATAACTAACAACAGGAATTGTTACTTCCTTACACTACTTTTTGTGATGATTAATTTTATGTGTTAACCTGGCTGGGCCACAGTGACCAGATATTTGGTCAAACATTATTCTCCGTGTTTCTAGGAGGGATTTTTGGGGGGAAAGATTAGCATTTAAATCAGAGGGCTCTGAGTAAAGCAGATGCCCCCCTTAATGTGAGTGGGCCACATCCAATCAGTTGAAAGCCTTAAAAGAAAAGACTGACCTCACCAATGCAAGAAGGAATTCTGGCAACAGATTATCTTTGAATTCAAACTGCAGCTCTTCCCTCGGTCTCCAGACTGCTGGCCTACCCCAGCAGAGTTGGGTCCACTAGCCTCCACAATTATATGAGCGGATTCTTCATTCTCTCATAGATGCGATGAATTCTTCATTCATCATAGATGTATTTTAAATAAATAGATTTAAAGATAGATCTAAAGATTAGAGAGATGCGGATGATAGAGATAGAGACATAGATAGAGGCAGAGACATCTCATTGGTTCTATTTCCCTGGAAACCTTGACTAATATGTTTGATGAAAAGTGCTTTCACATAAGCTATGCAGTAGGTGGATTCTGAAAGTCATTTGTGTCAGTCAACTTATATATCCTTTATAAACTTCTTTCACCTGCAAAGGGACATAAATATTTGTGATCCCTCCTCCATTTCTCTTCATTAATTTCCAAACTCCAAAACCCCCAGCATCCCCCTGAATTTTCATGATATTCAGTATGTCAATATAGATTTTAAAAGAGTTACATAGAAGCATGCTAAGTCTCAATTCATTTATAGCATTTGTAAAGAAAAAAAATCATTAGTTACCAGGAACTTGTTTATTCCCCAACTTTTCCTCCAATCTTTAAATAAGTTGCTTTTATTCAAATAATGCAGGGTCTCTAACCTACCAGTTATATTTTTACCAAAGTGGATTTGAAATTCAGCATCAATTCTGGAGAGAATGGTGAGGATTCTGTTGGAAAAAAAGATGACTAATAATGTATTATCAAAAGCAGCAACAGCTAAGGCTGATGCAATTGGCAAGTCACCCACGTATTTCCAAAAACAGACTGCCTTGTTTAGATCTATGATGTAATATTATCACCCTTCTAATGTGGAACTCTCTGGGTCTTCTCTTTGACCCAGTTCACCGACAACATTACTTTCAAGCAAACAACCCTTGGTTAGGATGAGAAGTGAACAGGAGAACAGTATACCCAGGCTATATTCTCTCTCTCCTTTCAAATCTAGTTTATGAAGGGTTTAGTTTGGGGACAGAGCTGCTCCAGATCACAGGCAACAGTCAACCTAGATTTTAAGATAGCAAAATTGCTTTGTACCTTCCGGAAAATACTTGCTACCCTGTGCAAATCCCTCCTCCCCATACCACCTCTTCTCCTTCTCTGGTCCCTGCTTGGGGTTACTCTGAGGCCTTCCCATAATTTCTAAGTAAAGGGATAATGCCTCAGTAGAGTGGAGGTCCTCAGAACCCTACTTTGGAGCTACTGTTGGCATCTCTTCTTATTGGTCAGTATTCATGCCCTACTGATTGGTTAATGTGCTAAATATCACACCTGGTTGGTAGGGAAAGTTTTGAGCATCCTTTTTTTTTTTTCATACAAAGATTTTTAACAAATCTATTTTTGTTGAAAAATAAATAATAAAATAAGAAGCAAAAGCATTTTTACAGTGATCTATACTTTGTAGCTTTTCCAATACATTAGTTTATTAAACAACTCTTGATTGATTCCTACTGTTCCAAGCACCATGATAGATATTCATACATACATACACACAAACATCATTTACTCCTCATGACAACCTTGTGATGTAGGTGCTTTGATGTCTTCCCCAATCATATTAATATTAGCTAATATTATTCCATATGCTAAATAGCAGGCACTATGCTAAACATTTTACATGGTTTAGCTAATTTAATCTACAACAATGTCATGAGATATGTGCTTTTTTTATTCCCTATATCTGGATGAGTCAATTGGCACTGAAAAGATTAAGTAACATCCTCAAGGCTAAGGAGCTGGTAGGAACAGAGCAAGGACGCTCATCAAGGCTTTCCAACCACACTGTGTCCTCCATTCTTGAATGTCCCTTTGCATCATTACAAGTTGATATTGGCAGAAGTATTGCATAACGGTGCTATTGTAATTTCTAAATGGCTAAAAGTGTATTAAGCTCTAAATTTCAGCTTTAGCATTGACAACTTACACATTTCACATCAGAAAAATTAGCATTGAACAGCTAACTGATCTCTAGATGAAACTCTGCTCCAATTTCTCATTGGTCATTCTTATCTCTAAAGGACGGGCATTTTGCTATCCCTCAAAGACTCTTTCTGTGCCTTTATTATACATTGTATTTAAGATTAAAAAAAATGGAGACTTCACCTTCCCAGGGATATTGTACAGCAGAGGGGTTACTGGAGATTTGTTGCTTTTGATTTGAGTTTACTGCCCCCAACCCACTTTTCCTCTCTCCTGTCCAGAGGAGAATGCTTCACAAAGCTTTGGGACAGGGCCTGTGCCGATTTCATTTTATCCCCAGTCATTAACCTAGTGCTTAGAACAAGAAAATAGAAAGCATTGCCATAACTATGGGTGATAGATAGTGCCTTTATGCCTCTCTAAAAGAGGCAACCCCCTAAGTTATGATGACTATCATACTTCCCACAATATACTTTCCAACCCCCTCAGGTTAAAAAGTCACCATATCCAGTATGTCACATCTGACACCTGGTTCTCTCTCCATTCTTTCATACAACAAGCACTACTGAAATATTCATTCATTTATTTAGCAAATATTTGTTGAATGCCTGTTATATATCAGGCAATGTGCTCGATTCTGGGAATACAGTGACTCACAAGAAAGTGAGTTCCTTTTCTTGGGGAGCTTATGCTCTAGTTGGGGAAAGAAGTGGAAATGAATGCATCCAAAAACAACTCAAAAAATAATACACAGAATACTTATCAATTGTATGAAGGGCTACGAAAAAGAATCAAGAAGGGAAGAGATGAAGAAACGAAAAGTAGCAATGAAAAGATGACCTTGAGCAGAGATCTAAAGGATGAGAATGATGTCACCATGCAAAATGGTGGAAAAGAGCATTCTAGGCAGAGAGAAGAGTAAATGCTAGGGCTCTTGAGGAACAGAAAGGAGGCTGGTCCTGCTTAGGACCAGTGAGAAATGTGGAGAGAACTGGGGGTGGGGAGGAGAAGGCAAGCCTTGCAAGGATTCATAGTACCAAGTTTGTCTTTTATTTTCAGAGAAATGCAAGACCAATGGAGGGGAATAAAAAAGAATTTTATGTCTACCACAGAGAGGACTAAAGAGGGAAAAATAAAGGCAAAGAGGTAATGGTGCCATGGACAGAGAAGGTAGCAGTAGAAATGGAAAGAAGTCAATGAGTTGGAGGCCTACATGAACTGGGTGTATTGGATAGGGACAATCTGGATTAAGCAACAGAGATAGGGAAGAGTAAAAGAGGAACAGGTTACAATCAAGAATTTTTACTTTGTATATATTAGCTTTCTATTGCCTATTAAAGACCCAGGTGGGGATATCTAGTAAGAGTTGGATATACAAGACTTGGGTCCAAGGGAGAAAGAGAGAGAGCATGCACAGAGCTGGGAGTCATAAATTTGGGTATTGTCAATAGATGAAATCAAAACCAAAGTAATATATACAAGAATTTGTCTCTTTAAACACCAGTTAGAAACAATGCTAATCCTATGGTCTTGAGCAAATAACTTCTTCATGCCTCAATTTTCTTATCTGTAAAATGGGAATGAAAGTCTCACTTCTTAGGGCCATTGCAAGGATGAGTAATATAATCCTTGTACCCTCCCTAATCCTGGACAAACACTCCATGAGTGTTAATGTGATTTTTTCCCCCCACAACAGCCTTCACACTCATTCTGGATATGATTGTACTAAGACAACTGAAGTCTGAGGGCTTCCAGTGGGGTCACTTGGACGGGCTTGCTCTATCAAATTCTAGAAGTCCTGACCAGCCCCACTGCTGCCCTCAGTCCTTCTCTGCCATTTCAGGTAGCTTTGGCTACCCCCACATACTCACAGTTATTTAGACAAGAAGAAAGCACCAATCTCAGGGATGAGATGTCAAGATTCCCTGCAGGAAGATAGTCCCCCTTTGTAGGTTTGCTTTGAGGACCATCCTAAATAGGCTTCAGGAAACAAGCCCTTCTCCCTTCACCCAGAGTTGAGAAGATCAGGGAAAGGCCATGATCCTCTTACATGTATGAATCCCATTTAAAGATCTTCCCAACCTTTTCCTTATATAGTTGAAGATGGGTTGATAGAGCTCATAGTCAGAGGACCTGCTTGTTCATATCAAAGTCAGTTCTCCAGAAATGTGTCCAGTGTTAGTCTTTTTAATGCAGGGAATTTGTCATACATTATAACTAGCTTTGGTCATCAGCCAAAATTCCAACAGGAAACATCCATTTCTCATAATTTATGCTTTAGTTTTATTTTTTTAGTATCAAATTTATTACCTCATTATGACCCCCATGCAAATAAATACTGGCTCATGAATCTGAAGTTGCTAGAGATGTAGGAAGAATAATAGCATATAATACTGCCTTTCCATATGCTTATGATACTGGGTTACAAATCTGAATGAGACATTAAAACTATCTGTACTACATAGGAGTTCATAAAAAGGGTCATCTGGATGATGTTTGAGTTTAAAGGAGGGTGATAATTAATTGCTCCTTCTTCTCAAAGTTCAGAGCTAATTAAGAAGTCAGATACATGGAGACCAAAATATATGCCTTATAATTCAAAAGGCTATATTGGAGAATGTCGTTTATCCTGTAGCAAATGTAGGCTTCCCAAGACTCCCTTCACCCTCGCCTTACTCAAAAAAGCAAGATGACAACCTGTCTTTAGAACCCTACCATCTGCAGGCAGGAGCCACGAATGCATGCTTACTGTTGGCAGGCAGATCCCAGAGAGGGAATCACGTGGCCTGTTTTGAAGGGAGGGACAAACAATCACAGAAGCTTGGACTAGTGGAGATCAGACCCTCCTTGACTTCCAAATTAGGGTGGTAAAAGAGGAGAAAGGTACAAGTGTTCCTTCCACATTTTCCTTCCTTCCTCCTTTAAGGAAAAGTAGGAGGAGGGATAAAAATGGACCTTCAATAGGTAAATGAAAGAGCTAAGTGCTGTGAACATGCAAAGAGTTGAGAAAGATTCCCTGGAACTGGAAAAACCCAAGGAGGACAGCATCATGATGTTCATTTGCTCTGCGACCTCCAGGTATGAATTTTGGGGGGGAAGTTTTGCAGGCAATATTCCTGTGTGGGGAAGCGTGAGTGGAGATGAGAGGAAAGGCAGAGGTGCCTAGGGAAAGTGAGTATTCTAGACTGACTTGGAAACCAAAACTTTGATGGGGACTAGAGGCAGAAAGTGAAGTGAAGAGGCCATCTGGAGCCAGGTTGTAGAGGATCTTGGTTACAAGCCAGAGAGTTGTCTTTTATTTGGTCAGGAATTGGAAAGCAGTCAAAGTTTTTGAGTAAGAGAGAAACATAATTATAGCAATGCTTTCAGAAGATTAAGTGGGCAGCAGGGTTCAGAATATATTATCTGGGGAGTGTTTGGAAGCAGAAAGATCAGTCAGACATTCCTGTACAGGTTGGAAGTGGAAGTAACGTTAATTAGTATCATCACAGTGTGACTGGAAGGCAAATTGCTTGTGTAGTGCTTTAGAGTTTACGAAGTTCTTGTTGCATTAATTACCTTGTGTCATACAGCAACTGTGAAAAATAAGTAACTCAATGATAGACACACCCTAAGACAGACACTTTGCATCATTAATAAATATTAAACGAATAAGCTCAAGGAAGATTCTAAAGGACTTGGTAACTATAAATAAGAAGGAAGGCAAGTGAGCAGTTAAAGACGACCCAAAGCCCCAAGAACTAGGGTAAATAATTTATTCATTGAGTATTTACTGAAGTCCTATTATAATGCCAGGAATTGTTCCAGATGCCAGGCTATACCAAGGAAACTGATAGACAAATAGCTTATCCTCAAGGAGCTTATATAGAAGGGAAAAGAAATAATCAAGAGATATGTAAAGAAACATAAAATTTCAGTGAGGAAAGGGGAAAAATCAGGGTAAGAGGATAGAGGGTCAGGCAGGTACTTTATAGATAATGCTATCAGAGAAGTCTTTTTCTGAAAGTGACTTCTGGGAAAAGACTGGACAGGAGTGGGTTGGAGATACACACAAAGTTCTGGAAGAAGAATACTTGATGCAGCAAGAACGGTAAAGGAAAATCCTCAAAGTAGTCATCCATCTGGTATGTTTGAGGAGCAGCAAGGAAGCCTGTGCGCAAAGCAGAGACCACAAAGTGCAGGTGGTAGGAAATGAGTCTAGAGAGAGAGAGCCAAAGGCCAAATCCCAAAGGGTTTTGTAAGCCAGGCTAAGGACCTTTGGCCATTGTGCAGAATCATTTGTAGAGGGGCAAGTGTGAACTTGCAGGAGTCCAGGCGAGAGATGATGGTCACTTGGACTAATGTGATATTGTTAGAGATGAAAAACAGCCAGAATCTGTTTACGATAAGATAAGGGTTATAGGACTCTTCACTGGATTTGATGTGGAGTGGAAAAAAAAATAAGGACGCTTCCAAGGTTTGTGTCCTGAACAGTTGAATAAATAGCTGAGAAGGGGAATTGTGGGACAAAGGAGACAAGAGCTTTGCTTAGAGCCTGTTGTCTGTGATAAACCTGGAGATGTAAAAGGAAATATGATTCTGGAGTTAGAGGAAGGAGTCAGGGTTAGAGATATAAATTTGAGATGGCTTTACCATCATCAAAAATAGAAAAGCCAGGTAGGTGGTTCATATATTTATCCAGTATTTATTAAGTACTTAGTATGTGTGAAACACTTTTTTAGGACTTGTGGATACAAAGCCCAAAGACACAGTCTTCCTTTGCATAGGTTTCACCACTTACAAGCAAGGAAAAACCAAATACAGTGTAGTGGTATAAGCTTCCTGGGGATATTGTGGGAGACAGCAATGGGGCACTGAATCCAACAAGTCCGGCAAGTCTTTCTAAAGAAGATAATACCTGAGAGAAGTTTTGAGAGCTGTCTGGGGAGAAAAATCCAGGACGTGGGAGAAGGATGTTTCAGGTGGAGGAAACATAGTTAACAGCATAGAGGTGTGTGGTAGCATGACACATCTGTGCAATGGCAGTTCTATGGGTAGGACCAGAAAAGAAGGGGCTTGTGGGAGAGCAGCAGGAGATGAGATAGAAAAGTAGGCAGAGACAGATTATAAAACCCCTCTGGACCATGCTAAGGGAGTTGTTAGATAAGTAGAAGAGAAGTTCTATTTTAGAGATGCTGCGTTTGAGATATAAATGGCACATGTCTAGAAGGTAGCAGAAAACAGAAGATCGAAACTCCAGGGAAAATGAGGGCCAGATTAATATTCTTATATCTATCTGTATCAATCATATCTTAAAGTGTCCCTCATAGGAGTGATCTTTGAAGCCACAGATGCAGATTCAGGTATCATGATGTAGACAGTGCAGAGGAAGGAAAAGGAAAAGAAGAGAGTTGTAGGTAAGGCCCACAGTTCAAGGACTGGAAGAGGAGGAGGCATCAGGATGGAAGTCAGGGACAGTTAAAAACTGGAGGAGCACCCTGTCACTGTAGCCAAGGAAAGGGAAAGATTCATGAAGGCCTCTGGTTGGCAGGGTCCAGCACTGAGCAAGGTTAAGGAGGGTGAAAATGGAGAAAAGGTCATCAAATATGGTGACCAAATGATCCCTTGGTGACCTTTAGGAGAATAAATAGAAGGCAGGAGGTAAAACTCAGAAGCAGAGGTTGGAGTGACAAGGAGTACAGTGACAGTGAAGGCAGAGAAAGTGGACTTCCAAGCCTCTGTGCCCAAGCCAGGTCCTATTTTCGTGCCTGGCATCTGCCTTTTGTACTCAACCTTCATGTGACCCTTTTCTCCTGGCTTTCGGTCCTGTCTCTCTTATTCTCACTGTCAACTCTCCCAGTGTGATGGCATCTCTTGCTAGCGGCAATTCTAGCATTCAGCCATCAGGCAAGTTAGGACCTGAATCCCAAGTACAC
This sequence comes from Canis lupus dingo, assembly GCF_003254725.2. Lineage (NCBI taxonomy): Eukaryota > Metazoa > Chordata > Mammalia > Carnivora > Canidae > Canis > Canis lupus. Next base: position 64,189,699 of record NC_064245.1, read on the forward strand.
TTTATCAGATAAGGAAATAGGTCAAAGGTTATCTTGATGAAGGATGTGCTGTCTTAGAGTCTGCAAAAACAGAATCTCTCTTCCCATTTTGTTTTGCCTGTTTGCTCATTCCGAATGAATGGGTGGTGTTTTTTGCCCATTGATTTCCTCAATCTGCTGAAATGACTATATGCTTTTTCCCCTTATTTGGTCAATTTGAATGTTCGATTTTTATTTATTTAATGTTTTAAATTGAAGTATAACTGACCAACATTATATTAATGCCAGCTCTACAATATAATGATTCCATCTTTGTATATATTATGAAATGAGTATAATAAGTCTAGTTAACATTCACCACTCGATAGAGTTAACCTAAAAATTTTTTTCTTGTGATGAGGATTTTTAAGACCTACTCTTCTAGCAACTTTCAAACATGTAATACAGTATTATTAACTATAGTCACCATGCTGTACATTCATCCCCAGGACTTATTTATTTTATAACTGGAAATCTGTAACTTTGACCCCCTTCATCCATTTCTGCCCACCCCCTACTCCCAGCCTCTGGCAATCTCCAATCTGTTTTCTGTATCTATGAGGTTGGGGTGTTGTTGTTGTTGTTTTTATTTCCACATATAAATGAGATCATATGGTATTCGTCTTTCTCAGCCTGACTTATTTCACTTAGCATAATACCCTGTAGTGCCATCCACATTGTTGCAAATGGCAAGATTTAATTCTTTTTTTAGGGCTGAATAATGTGTGTATGTGTGTGTATGTGTGTGTGCACGTGCATCATGTCTTTTTTATCCATTCATCCATTGATGGACACTTACGTTGTTTCCATAACTTGGCTTATAAATAATGCTAATATGAACATGAGGGGTATATATCTTTTCAAATTAATGTTTTCATTTTCTTTTTTTAAAAAAGATTTTATTTATTTATTCATGAGATACAGAGAGAGAGAGAGAGAGAGAGAGAGAGGCAGAGACACAGGCAGAGGAGAAGCAGGTTTCATGCAGGGAGCCTGACGTGGGACTCAATCCGGGGTCTCCAGGATCAAGCCCTGGGCTGAAGGCAGCGCTAAACGGCTGAGCCACCCAGGCTGCCCAATATTTTCATTTTCTTTGGATAAATACTTGAAAGTGGAACTGCTGGATCATATGGTAGGTCTACTTTTAATTCTTTGAGAAATCTCCTTACTGTTTTCCATAAGTGGCTGTACCAATTTAGATTCCCACCAACAGTGCACAAGGTTTCCCTGTCTCCATGTTCTCATCAGCTCTTGTTATCTCTTATCTTCTTAATAGCCATTTTCACAGGTGTGAAGTGGTATCTCATTGTGGTTTTGATCAGTATTTCCGTGATAAGTGATGTTGAGCTTCTTTTCATGTACCTGTTGGTCACCTGTATGCCTTCTTTGGAAAAAATATCTATTCAGATCTTCTGCCCATTTTTTAATTGAATTCTTTGGGTTTTTGCTATTGAATTCTATGAGCTTTTTAAAAAATATATTTTGGATATTGACCCTTTATCATATATATAATATTTGAAAATATTTTCTCCCACTCAGTAAGTTATCTTTTCATTTTATTGATGATCTCCTTTGCTGTGTGGAAGCTTTTTAGTTGGATGTTGATTTTTGTTACCTTTGCTTTTGGAGTCAGAGCCAAAAAAATCATCACCAAGACTGGCCAGGAGCTTACCGCTGGTGTGTTCTTAAGAGTTTTATGGTTTCAGGTCTTCATTCATGTCTTTAATCCACTTTGATTTTTTGTGTGTAGTATAAGACAGTAGTCTAATTTCATTCTTTTGCATGTGGCTGTCACCACTTTTTAAAGAGATTGTCCTTTCCCATTGTATATTCTTGGCTCCAGAATGTCTTTAAGGACACTTTCTAATAGGAAGAATACCCACCTATCTATTAACAGTAGTTACCTACCCAGGTCCTGGACAGTAGGAGGTTGTGGTGAAAGATGTTTTCGTTTTTTAATTTTTACAGTATACACCATTTTGTTGTTTTAGGTTATTGTTCTTGTTTTATAACAAAAGACTTGTTGGTTTTCTAATTTTAAACATTTTGTTTAAAAAAAAAAAAAGACAAAAAAGATATCCCCTTGGTCCTTATAATCTGTAGAAGTACCATTTGGCTAAGATCATCCATATTTTTCTTTATATTTTCCACCCATCAGTCTTTGGCAGCCAGCATTAACTCAATGGAAATGTTGGCAAACTCTCGAGTTAGACATTTGTTCCCTTGAATGTCATGGCCATATCTAGATAATTGTTCTCCTACATCAATTGATATCTAGCTTTTAATGTAATTGGATTTTTGCATAAATGCCACTTATGCAAATTAAAACAATGACTCCATTCAATAAACTGGAAATGATAACCGCAGTCATAATGAAAGTAAGTGGAACTAATCAAAGCCCCATCTTCATAATTTTCTTTTTAGAGACCAACAACTGAAACAAATGATCAGGAAGAATAATTTGCCATTTATTCCAATCCCTGCTTTTTCTAATAGTAATAAAGAGCACAAATAGCAAACAAATTAAGCACTGCTCCCTCTGAGCCAATCAATTACCAAGTCATGACAGCTTTACCTCCTCCTACTTGAATCTTTTCCTTTTATCACTAGCTCATCCAGGCCCTGTTCTTTTCCTTTGAACCATGTCAACAGCCTCTCAGATTCTGTTCTTGCTTTTCTTAAATATGTCCTCCTCATTGGTCACTGAAATGAGCTCTCTACTACAAAAACCAAGCCATTGCCTTGCTTAAAAACTCTTTGGTGGCCCTTAGAGTAACATAGAATGCTTAAACTTTGTCACGGCATTCAATATTATTGGTTTCCTTGATCCTACCTGTGGATCTTCTGAATTCAGTTTCATAATATGCCAGATAGAGCTCTTCCCCCTGACTATGGGTTATTGTGTGGAGATCATGTCACTGCCAGACCTTCACTTTCTCTTGTGATGCATTTCCCTCTGGGGAAATTTAGTGTTCTCTTTTGTCACCTTGGTGAGGATGACCACAGTTCACTGTGGCAGGTTTTCCTAATTTTAGCATTTGGTTGAATGGATTGTTGACTTCCTTTCTTCCCTTTCAGGAGACTTTTAGAATCCTATGCAGATACAACCACTCCCTTGCTAAACTTCTGTAAACTGAGAAGTCTTTTGCAACAGATTTTTTTTTTAAGTTTATTGCATACCATTTTCCAAAGTCAAGACATGCCTCAATTCTTATATTTGGATGAAGGATGCAGCTCCAATATGACTTTCAATGTTCACTTTTCAATAAAAAATTCTACCACACCAGGTACCGTATCACACATATATAATTGGATTTATATAAAATTCAACTCTATAGGTATAAGTGCACACATATATATTAAATAATTATATCTCTGCTTTAAAAATTACTTTCCTGGCTAATACTTTTAAATAATACTATTGCTGTTTTATAGGTGGTCTAACAGATCATTTCCTGGAGTCAATAGCGCTAAGATTAGAGAGTTCTATAACTTTAACCAGAGCCAAATGAATGAACCCTCTGAATTAACTGTTTTATTATTTCTTCTGTGCCAGATTTCTAAAATCTGAAAGTAGGAGAGAAGCTAACAGTTACAGATTTATCAGAGACCATTTTAAGGAGCTGTTGAAACAGCTTATGAATCTATAGACTTCAACCATACATGTGCACATAAAAATATATCTAGTTCTTTTTTTTAATTTTTTATTTTATTTTATTTACTTATGATAGCCACACAGTAAGAGAGAGAGAGAGGCAGAGACATAGGCAGAGGGAGAAGCAGGCTCCATGCACCAGGAGCCCGACATGGGATTCAATCCCGGGTCTCCAGGATTGCGCCCTGGGCCAAAGGCAGGCACTAAACCACTGCGCCACCCAGGGATCCCTAAAAATATATCTAGTTCTTAAGACCTAAAAACTTTTTAGGGGGAAAAGTGTTTAAGTTTGGCCCATGCAAGCCCTTCCACCATGTATAACCCTACTCTTGGAAGATCTTACTCAGGCATCTAGAAAATGATGACTGCAGAGATAGGACTTTCCACTGAAGACCAGATAGGAGAACACTGTAGAAACATAATACTGGACCCTCTGAAGGCAGTACAAATATCTGCGGGACCCAGATATCCAGTCAACTAACAAGCTGTGCTCTTCTAAAACCCTTAAATACATAAAAATACAAAATTGGCCACATATATGTCTTCAAGTTCTCCAGCTTTCTGGGGTCATTTATTCTTAAAAGGAACTTACTTAAGGAGCTCTAGAACCTCTGGGAGGAGCAAAGAGTTGCATCTGGAGCCACTCAAGTTATACAAGGAGTCTCCTTTGTGTAGCTTGAGATTACTGGGAGAGATTATTAAAACTTTGTGTCTTTCTTTACATTATAGTTCTCTTTTTTTTCTTTTTCAAATAATAAAAACTTTCTAACCCAACACTCCATTTTTGTCTCACTTATACAGAAGGCAGAGCTTGATTCAGAGCTTCCTTTAGTAACTTCCCACTTCCCTTTTGGAATAGCCTAATTTATATGGGTTAAACTTTATAAAACCAGGGTGGAAATTCCGAATAAAACAATTAAATTAAGTAGAAGGCATAACATGCAGCCATAGTCAATCACTGCTAGATCAATATACGAACATAGAATAGGTATGGCCTTTTAAATAGTCCCTGGATTATCAAAAACAAATAACTTCTACTTGTTTTCAGCCAAGTCCTTGTGTCTTCTGAGGTCATCATTCCTTAAAGATCCTGATAACACTGTCTGGGCCCCAATACCATATACCTTGGGAAACTCTGTGACCACCCTCCCCTGACACAGGCATGCATGTATAGACACAATATGCACACACTTTCCCCATCCCTGTGTCACTCTCTCCAAAGTACCCCAGTGAGGTCTTTCTGGTGCTTAATGAATCCTCTGAGCTATTCTCTGTCCCCAATCCTCTGGCCCAAGATTGTTGGTGTCATGGATGCTATCAGTGCTCAACCACGGGGAATTACTTTATTCAGGAGATTAAGTTTCTACCATTCCTCTTTCAGAGAAGACTAGGGGTGATGAGTCACTGACATGAGTTTAGAAAACCACAACACTTGTCTCAAAAGGGGACCAGCTCTATTGTGCAATTCATGCTCCAGAGCTCTCCAGGGAATCAGTCCCAAGTTAGTCCCTGATGAGACCATACCCATGTTGGGATGTCCATGTCTACTCTCACTCCTCTCTCCTGAGAGCACTTCCTCAATACATCACAGTCAGAGCAATCCCTGTCTCAGGCTCTGCTTCTAGGCAACCCAACCTGATACAGTTGGGTTTAGGTTTCCTCTTGAAGGAGAATAATGACCCAATATAGAAAAGCAATGATTTAGGTTTGAATTCAGTGCTCTTTGCTAAAACAAGCAGCATCAAAGTGGACAACTGCAGGGTATGTCGCCCTCTTTTCTATACAGAGCGGTAGGACAATATTATATCTGTTTTGTGGTTTTACAGGACTTTATTCTGTCCTCTCTTAATTGCCTCCCAGAAAAGGAAATGAACACTAAAAGAAAGGACAGCAAGGCCTGGGTTCAGGGAGCTCCCAGAGTTTGACAATCGTATTATTTAAAATGTTTCTGAAAGCTCTTGAAGCAAAAACAAAGCACAGGAACCAGATAATTCAACTCTTGAAAAATCTACCCTCCCCGCAACTCATTTTTCTCATTTTCTTTCTCAAGCACTTTCACCCATAAACTGAAGAACCCTTCCCTCAATTCTTTAAGGGGCCATAACAAGGGCCGCAAATGGGAATGTGTGATGCTGTGAGGGAAGGCATGTTAAAAAATGAAATGCAACTGAATAAATTTGAAGATCAAATTGGCTTTATTCAGCAATTCATGAATCAATGTGGCATCCCATCTAGCAAGTGAAAAGGAGCTCTGAGAAAATGTACAAAATGGAAGACCTTTACAGGCAGAAGGAGGTAGAAAAGCAAGTTTTAATAGATTGGACTATTTCGGGCAAGTTACCTTTGGGGGAGAGGGGTCTGTTGTGCAGATCACCTCACTAAGGCTAACCAGGTAATTCTAGGTTGACTGGGTAAGGATCACATTCCTGGGAGGAGCTGAAATTGCAATTACGGTAGGTGTTGAGTCTTGATTTGCTGACATTAGGCCTAGTACAAATAACTCCATTAGGGGCCTGTTGTCTCTTTTTTGTTAACAGGTATATAGAGAATTCTGTGGAAGCCAAGATATGCAGGATGCGATGACATCTCCCTCCGTAGGGCACAGGTGGCATGGCGTACATGTTCCCACTGCGGCAGAGGCTAGGTTAAGTTGGAGGGATGTACAAATTGCCATGGGACTACAGAAAATGAAACAACCAACATTACTTGGTGATGAGGAGGGGGAGGTCAGGAAAGTTTTTATAGAATATATGACATCTGATCTGTGCCTGGAAGGATGGGAGGTAGATGACCAAGGAGGAAAGAAGAAAGAAGGAAATCCCAGGGAAAGAGTCTCCCAAGGGACAGAGATGGGACCGCAGATGGCAATGCTAGGACCCAGTGAGCCCAGAGTGCTACAGAGACATGGCAGGAGATGACACTGGGCAGATAGCCTGGCATCAGCTTGAGGAGACCCAAAGCATCAGGAAAAGTGTTCAGTAGGAGGTGCCTTGTTCATATGTATTATAGAGACCAATCTGCTCAGCATGTGGGGGAATAGAGAAATTGAGAGACAGAGACAGAGACATAGAGAAATGAGAAGGTAGTGAAACCAGTTAGGAGGCTTTTGAAATGTCTCTAGGGTTTATTGTGTATTTGTGAAGTGCTAGGCATTCTTCCAAGCATTTTCCATATTTGATTTCACTTAATCCTGGCTATGACTGAGGGTCACAAATGCTATTGTGCATCTCAAGTGACAGGAGAAAATTGAAGCATAAGAAGTTAAGTAAGTTGCCAGGGGGGTCAAAGCTAGTAAGTACAGAGCCCTGAAGGAAACCCAGGGAGTCTGACTCCAGAGTCCACAGCCCTTTCTTCCCCACTCTGCTGAAATCATCCAGGCAAGATACGTGGAAGGACTCTCCAGGACAATAGTAGCTAGGATAGTTGGGAGACAAAACAAAGGATGTCTGCAGGGGGAATACAGGTGAGGCAAAGAGATAAGTCCAAATAACCAAGCTCTAGTTCTAGTGAACCAAGGAAGGGAATAGGAATTCATAAGAAAGGGTGCAACAGCTTCAGGAGTGAAGGTGTTACTACGTTTGCAGAGCTTGGGAGACATCCTGGTGAACCGTTGGGAAACATGTGACACACTCCCAGTCTCTGCTTCCTCCCTGTGCAGTAAGATATCCCCTCCATATTCTGCAACTGGGCCTCACCATGCCTGCTCTGTCCTCTGCTCTGTGAAGTGTCTTCTCAAGGAAGTGCCCACTTCCTTGAGAAGTGGACAATATCGTGATTTCAGAAGATATATGTGTTTGGTCTTCATCCTGGCTCCTGGCACAGAGTTCCTAAAACCGTTGTAATTTCCTAAGTGATAAAAATGTTAAAGGTGCTTTTTATGTGTGAATTAGGTGTCTTTTGGAAAGTACCTAAGGATGGGGGGTTGGTTGGGAGGGGAACCAACCACATCATTAGAGGGCTGGAACTTCCAGTCCCACTCCCACCCACCCCGAGGGTGGGGAGAGGGGCTAAAGGTTGAGTCAGTCACTAATGGCCAATGGTTTCATCAATTGTGCCTATGTAATGAAGTCTCCAAAAAAAACCAAAAGGAGGGGAACCTGGGTGACTCAGTCAGTTGAGTGTCAAGCATCTCTCTCTCTTTCTCTCTCTCTCACCCTCTCCACCGTGCCCTCCTCCTGCCTGCACTCCTATTAGTTTTTATTAAAACAAAGTCAGTGACAGAAGACTATTCATTGTGCCATTATTTATAATAGCAGGTTAGAAAGAATCCAAATGTTTATTAATAGGAGACTTATAAACTATGACACGTTCCCACGATTCTGTATAGTCAGTCTTGAAGACATGAGGAAGTTTCCTATGTACCTATCTGTGGATACAAAGATGAATTATTTCATGCAAATGCAAGGTACAAACTGCTAAGTTATACACCACCTTTCATATATATATTCCTGTACTTGCAAAAAGAAATCCTGGAAGAATAAACCAGAAACAAAATTAATTCACAAACTGCTAAGTCATACGCCACCTTTCATATATATATTCTTGTACTTGCAAAAAGAAATCCTGGAAGAATAAACCAGAAACAAAATTAATTCACAAACTGCTAAGTCATACGCCACCTTTCATATATATATTCTTATACTTGCAAAAAGAAATCCTGGAAGAATAAACCAGAAACAAAATTAATTCCCTGTAGACAGCTGAGGCAAACAGGGTGGAGGGCATAAGCATGGAAGCTAGAGGGCCCTGTGTACAACTAACTGGCTTTTCCTTTATGGGTGTCTGATGAGAGTGAAGGACACTGGCAGGGAAGAGATAGGGAATGGATAGAGAAAGAGACACAGTATGGCTCAGGATGAGAATGGCCAAGAGGGAAGGAACAAGAGAACAGGAACGGAGAAATGGTAGAGACATCACCTCCCCCAAGCAACTCTCCCTCAGTTTGCAAAATTTCCTCCCCCAGTCTCGCCTGAAATCTTTGTTGTTCACCCATACTTTTTGGCTTAAGTTAAAAATATTTTATTCGAAATATTTACAGGAGGCTATTTAGCAGTTTTGCTTGTGTGGCAGGACGCTGATTTGTGTCTTTTTCCTCGACTGGTGGGTGTGTTCCTCCCTCTCTCCTCGTCCCCGCCCCAACTGGAGCAGGAGGCAGCTGTGCGCTCACTGGCACCAGAGCAGAAGTGGAGGAGTAGGAGATAAGAGGCTGTCGGCTAACGTTTGCTGCCCCACCCCTCCCCACCCCCAGGCCTAGGCAAGGGTGAGGAAGGGGGAAATGACATCTGGGGTTCTGAGAAGGAGAAGAGCCATCTATCGTTACAGGCAGGGAGGGGAAGACGTGCCAGGAATGGTTATATGGCTGGGACCCTCTGGGCAGAGGGCATCAGGGGCAGCCCAGCCTGAGTCCTGTGCTCCAGGCAAGACAAGGAAACAGAGCCAGACCCATCATGGGTGAAGGGCCGTACAGACAGACCCTCAGGGACAGTGAACAAAGATTAAGTGGGCCCCCACACATTCTTTGGCAGGGGACATGATCCAGGAACTGTGACATACATCAGAGAGAGAGAGAGAGAGAGAGAGAGTGTGAGCCCTGGGACTGATGAAGTAAGGGTTTCCCCCTGTTTTCTTTTTCCAACACTCTGCCATAATGTGAATGTAAAGTTAGTATTAAATTGGTTTACAGATCATTTTACTGGAGTGTTTATTACACACTTCAATTTGGGGGACAAAATATATACCCAAAACCTCTGATTCTTTCTCCACCTAATTAGACATGCTTACACCCCCCACAGGAATAGCAGCTTGGTGCACAGAAACAAAAGCAGGGTATCTCTGGCTTTCCTGGAGTTCCCCCAGATCCCAGCTATCCCATCCACACTCAGGGTGCCAGTGCTGAGACCCAGAGGCAGCGGCATGTCAGCGTGATCAGGAAACAGCAAAGCAAGCAAAGTCAAGAGCTTGGAGAACTTGTCAGGGAGGGATGCAGATCATGACCGCTCAGTCCACCTTTATTTAATTCATGTCCCCAGAACTAAATTCCACAGAGGTCAAATACATTTGACTCGAGAACAGCCAACAAAATTGTCCTGCACTTTGTCCTGAAAGCAAACAGCAATAGAAAAAAGGGGCCAGAACAGGAGAATGGGGACAGGGTGGAAGAGGTACTAGCTAAAAATATAAAAAGATTCACAGAGAATGCCTTTTCTTTAATGTCCTGGAAATTCAGTAGCTGATCGTGGTTGCTACATAAGGAGACAAGTTTTCTTTTACGGTAATCACAGGTTTGGAAACCATCCACCTTCAAAAACAAATTTAACCTTTGGAGCTGTGTGAATCGGCAGGTGAAACAATTGCATTAGGACAAGAAGTGCATATTTTATATGTCCAACTGACTTCGTAAGATTGTTATAGATTCTACCAAAAAAAAAAAATATTAAGGCACTCTACTAGTCCCTGCTTACCTAGATAAACTAGTTCTTTATTTTGCCCACCTTTCACACAGTATTGCAACAATGACAAGCTCACCTGCTAGAATGTGAGCTCTGAGAGTGCTGGGACACCATCTCTTCATATCTGAACCCCACTGCTTACCACAGTGCCTGGTGCTATTAAGTGCCTAACAAATGAGAAGTGAAGAGGTGTATGGATGGCGAGGTGGGAACTCAATGGATAGACAGGTGGTGTGTGCATTGGCTACAGCCCCATGATTTAGGAGGTGGCCCAAGTTTTGCCATAACATGTGCAGACAAATGGAAGGAGCTGGGAATGGGCGGGGGAGGGGGGGCATTGTAGAGAGTTGTCTTTCAGTTTCATCTGCCCTGTGAGCGACAGATCTAAGTAGATGTGGTTAAAAAAAACAAAAACGAAGAAACAAAAAAACACCTCACAACTGTAGAGCAAGGATATCACAGTATATCTGATGTTATGGGCAATATGCAGCAGTAGGATATTCTCAAAAGTAGTAATATCCAAAGGTCAGGGCAGATGATAGTATTGTGGATTTAGGGACAATACTTAAGATCCTCTTGACTGAGGACTCTAAGTGGTAAGCAAATAGTTAATAGTTCAGGGTAGAGCTCCCAGTTGGGAATCAGGATTAATTAGGACACCAGAAGTAGAAGTCCAATTGGATAGGCAGATTTATGATGGCTACATCTTGTGGGGGCACATGACAGCTGATGACTCAGTGGATATGGAGCTTTAGGCAGCAAGCCTGATGTCAGATCCTATCCCCAGAAAGCATGACAGGCCTAATGTGCTCTTTGGGGATCCCATTCCCATTCTTGTGTATATTCATCTTCTCCCTGCAACAATCAGTGCCAGTCACCAAATAAGCAAACAAACTTCCCTTCTTACAGTCAACGTTGTCTATGCTATTGTCTCCTCTTCTTCACCTCCTTCTCAGTCCTCTTTGAGTACATCCAGTTAGGTATTTCTTTCTCTACTCATGAGGTGGTTCTCACTGAGGACAGTGATGGTGTTGCTGATGCTACATTCAAAGGACATGTTTCAGTATGTACCCAACATGCCCTCTGCAGCATCCATTATCTACTACTCCTGTTCCTTGACATGACTTCCATGGCCATGCCTCCTGAGGACTTCTTCCTATCTCCTGCCTCTCCTTCATGGACTACCCATCTGGCCATTTTTTTCCCAAATGTTCATGTTCCTCCAAGATTTCCTGGCTGCTCTTCTCTCATGCTCTGCACCCTTCTTGTGAGATGTCACCTATTCCCTTCATTTCAACACCCGGATGAAAATGACTCTCAAGTTTATATTTGACTTTGGATTTCTCTCCACATCACCATAGCTGTATGGGTATATCCTATTTCCTAGACATCTCCCCTTGGCTATCCATGGACTGAAGTATGCCATTTTGAGGCAACTTGATATTAAGAACCAAATGAAACTGACATGGGCCCAAATGATACACAGCAAAATTTGTTATAGATGAAAAGCTTACTTGAGTTTGGTAAACTTAAAAATTGCAAAATTTACTTCAGGATAATTTTAGGCTTCATTAAAAAAAAACGTAAACTACAGCTGAGAAGAGCAAAATCAGTAAATGGTAAAAATTATTGCTCACAAATTAATGAAAAATTAAAAAGATTTGATAAAAGCTTACATGTGTAAAATCTGACATGGTAAAAATAGTAGAAATAAAAGAAAATTTACCATGGAAAAGCTATAATTGGTACAAATTTCACAAAGATAATGAAAAAGTTGAAAAATAAACTTTCTTGTAAATTGTACATAAGAAAGATTATATCCTGATGGAAATAATATTGGTAAAATAAAAATCAAAGTGGAAACAGTTTAAATATGCTATATAGAAAATGGACCAAGGAGCTAAATTGCCTTAATGGAATGCATCCTGGAATAAATCTTTGCCACAAAATTCATCAGTTGTTGATATCATCCTAACAGAAATGTTTATGCTCAAGAGTAAAGACCAGGCAGGGTCAAAAACATATACGAGCTCAAAATGATGAAGCCAAAATGTCCCACACTCCCCATGGGTACTTCAAACCCCAGTTTCCAAACTGGACTCACTTTGCCTTCCTCATACACTCCACATCACTCCTCTTGTTTCCTCTCCCTGATTCCTCTCCCTTTCTTACCACCTTTCTCCTAACACATCTGACCACATCCTGCCTTTTCTGGCTCCTACAGATCTCTCAATATATTCTATCTCCCCATTTCCACTCTAATTCCTGCTGTGGATGCCATCATCTCAGCCAGGCAAGAGCCTCTTAACTGGTCATACTAATTTCCTGAACGACCTCAAAGCACTCCACACACTGCCAAGGAGGGAGGTCTTTCAGAAAGGCAAATCTGATCATAGGTTCTTTATAGGTTCCCTCTGCCCTGTGCCTAGCTTGCAAGGCTCCTCATGGCATGTACATCTCCAGCCTCAGCCTCACAGCTGCTACTATATTAAGCTTCTCTCTGTGTCTTGACTTGCCAGCCTCTCTCTGGCTCAAAGGCAACGCATATGCTTTCTCTTCCACCTCGGATCCTGCTACCTTCACCCCAACCCCTAGAATCCCTTTGCTAGTGAATTTCTATTCATCTTTCAAGAATTAAATTGCAATTGTCTGTTTTCTTGTCTGTCTCTTCCCTAAATTATAAAGTTCTCAGGGCAGGATCATGCCTTATTCATCATTATATTCTTAGTTACCAAGTACAGAGACTGACATGTAATAGGGCCTCTCTATGTATCTGCTGAACTGATGGATGGATCTTATTTAATCTGCACAACAATCCTGCACAGCAGGCATTACTACCTTTATTTAAAGAAGCTCAAAGAAGTTAAATAACTTGTCCAAGTTCTACAGCAAGTAAGAAGCAGTAAAGACTTCACCCACGAGTTTAGCTATAAAGTACATATTCTCTCTATTCCACAATGCAGTGCTTTTTAATTGTATGCAACCAAAATACAGATATGAAGACACAGTTCCTACAAACATGGTATTGAGAGTCAACAGGGGAGAATAACGCATTAAAAAAAAAATCACTGGAACAGGGTGGGTTTTAGATGTATGGACTATGGGTACATAAAGAAAAAGAATTCTCTTCACCCGGGATCCCTGGGTGGCGCAGCGGTTTGGCGCCTGCCTTTGGCCCAGGGCGCGATCCTGGAGACCCGGGATCGAATCCCACATCAGGCTCCCGGTGCATGGAGCCTGCTTCTCCCTCTGCCTGTGTCTCTGCCTCTCTCTCTCTCTCTCTGTGACTATCATAAATAAATAAAAATTAAAAAAAATAATAAAAGAATGACCAAAGGTGAAAGGGAGGGTTAGGAAAGACATTGAGGGGGTATTAGAACTAGGGTTTAAAGGATAAGTCGGAGCTTGACTGGCAAAGCTGGAAAGTGAATTCTGGGCAGATGTAGAGAATGAGTTCAGTTTTTTTAGACATCAGTTGCTACATTGAATAAGCTTAAAAAATTAATATTCTTTTTGCATGTAGTATAGATGACAAAGCTACTAATGCCAATATTTCAACATTTCAAAACACTAAAATGATTAAATGTATAAGAGTTTAAGAGATGATTTCTCAGAAGCATTGAGCATGATGCTGCAAGCGTCTCTCCTGCCAGAGTCCTCGGGCAGGCCATTATGAACGTATTTCTCCATGTCTTGTACCTCATCAACCTATTCTGCTGTGTTCCAAGTGCTAATTAAAATTGTATGCTGCCTGCCAAAGTAAAAGCGCTTACATTAAAATAATAAGTGTCTAAATTAAATGGCTCAAAACAGAGTCTGATTCCAAGTTGACATATAGTTCTTACTCCAACCCATAATTGTGCGGGGAGAGGGATGAGACTCAGACATAAGATTTAATCAATAGTACGTTCTTTCTGCCATTTATAATTATTCAAACAATCTATAGCTTAAAGTTTATAGAAGCCATCATCCCATCTTATCCCTTCAATACACTGAAATGACTTAATCTGGAATTTTGAGGTGAAATGTGATGTTCTATAGGAAAGAATATGACGTTTATCATTACAGTGTATCTGCAATTCCCTATGCAAACCCCCACCCCCACAAAACCAAAATAGATTCCTTTCCAAACACAACAAATTTTTAAAAAATGTTTGTTCAAAACAAATTTTTTAAAAAATATTTGTTCTGTGGGGCACCTGGGTAGCTCAGTCGGTTAAGCATCTGATTCTTGGTTTTGGTTCAAGTTCTGATCTCAGCATCATGAGATTGAGCCCCGTGAGGGCCCCTGCTCAGGGGGGAGTCTGCTTGAGATTCTTTCTTTCCCTCTCTTTCTGCCCCTACCCACCCCTGCTCATTTGCTCTTTCTTTCTCAAATAAATAAATGAATAAAATCTTTTAAAAAATGTTCTGCAAATGTTACGACTAAGATCAATTTTCGGAAAAAAATTATGTTGATACTACTTCTTAACTAGATATTGGAGTTGGACATTGTGAATAAGACTTAATACACAGTAAATGCCCAATAGACATGGACTAATGTTCTAATTATTCTACTCAACAATTATGAGCAGTAGGGCAAGCAAATCTCACTATACATCACGCTAAAAAAAAAAAAAAACTGTTTTTGAGTTATTCTTCAAGAAGGCCCAGAGGTACTGATATCAACCTTTTAATCTCCTAATTCCTCATTTCACCTCAACCATTCCTGTTCATTCTTCTATTCATCAACCCTCCCCACCCCGATTTGTTCCCTTTGATTTAGCCCTGAAAACTGAAATAAATCTGGAGTTTCCATTCAAACACTACGAATCCTCCCACGTCTTCACTCTGTATATACTCCTCCATCTGTGAGGCCCTTTTGTTACCTCCCTCAGTCCCATTTCCTACCGGGCAAACACATCTCCCAAAACCCATTCAAAGATACTTTCTAAGCTGTCCTGGTTCTCCCCAAAGCAGAATTACCCAGTCTCTTCTCTTAACTACCATGGCGCTTCATTCATTTGTCTACTACGGTCCTTAATACACCGCAATATTGTTACTTGTGGAGGGGAAACACATCTCACTTATCTTTACTACTCTAAGGCTTTGCACAGTACTTGGCATATACAAAAACATTCAACAAATATTTGTTGAATAAGCTGTAATAAAGTATGTTAATTAAAGGTAAGCAATTTTGGGTAAAGACCGCAATTTATTTATTTATTTTAAATTTTTTTTTTTTTTTAAGACTTCAATTTAGAACAGGGTTCTGGAGTTCATCGGAATAAAAACATTACAAATTTATGCCAAGTCCACATTTAACTTCAGCCTAAAATAACAAGGTACCTAAAATCTCATCATCTTAGAACTGAAAGGAAACTTTGAGGCAATCTAACCGACTGTCTGCTATATGGATCAAGAAACTAAGACCTGGATCTCATCTCAGGTTTCCTGCTAGTAAGCAGCAGCCCAGAATCCTAACGCAGGCCTCTCAACTCCAAGTTGACCGCTTTCTCCATTTTATTCCTCTGTCTCTCTACTGAAGACCTTTGCTAGTCTAATGCCATCAGTTGAGACTAAATTCTAGGGTCTAGTCCCAGACGAAAATTTTACCTACTTTGGTGCAGACACACACAAAAAACTGATTATTTTGAGAAAACTGTTAGCTAGAAACCAATGTTTGCATGGGTGAATCCACCTGTGTGTTTCTATGGGTCCCTGAAGGATTAACAGACACTGCCTATGAATACTTGGTTTAAAAAATGATAGACTCAGAAGAAAATCTTTGTTGATATCTTATTTTAAAAATATATGCCCTTAATATGAAAAAAAGTATTAGATTTCAAGAGAGAAGCTACTTACACTTTCCATAAAACAGAACACTGTCTATAAAACACCAGTGAAGAGATCACACCAATTAGGCTTTCTCTGCAAAACATGATTAAAATATTAGCAGAGGATTTAGAGTGGACATTAAGTTGCCTAAAATCAATGGCATTAATTTATTTTTGTACCTTTAATTATTTAACAGGAGACTGATTTTATTATCTTTGTTAAGATTAACTAGAAACTGTGAAAGAGCATATAAAGCTTGTTAAACTAAAATCAAATTGCATGAAACTTGATAGTTTAGAAAAAGGATATCTAACATGTCAGACCATAAATTCCAGCATAATGAACATTAAAATTGAATATTTAAAAATAATTCAAAGTACTAGACATGAATTTGTATTTATACAATTGGTGTGATGACATTTCTAAGTATATGGATGAAGGATCAGAGTGAAAATAAAGAGATGATAAATAATGACCAGTGCCTGATTTAGCCTCACTTTTCTCAGCAATCAAATATTTATGTATGAATTATGCATGCCAATTTTTAACTGCGCCATATATCTGTCATTAGTGTGCATATGCTCAGGGGAATGCGAATTAATGTTAGTACCAGCTTAGACAAAGCATAATTAGGAGGACAGCGCTATCCCAAGAAAATAATGTGCTAAAGCCACAATATATGTTTTCTTTTTATTGCTATTTTGAAAAATTAGCTGCATTACTGTTCCCCTTTAAAACTGTGCACCTAAGCTATAGCATCCATAGGGAAGATAAAGAGTAAAAGCTGTTCACTGTTTGAAATTGATACTAAATTAGAAAATGTCAGAAACAACAGGAGTTTGCACATAAACAAAAACTAGAATATTGAAACAAAAACTAGAATATTGAAAAGGTTATTATAGTAGAGGCATATAAAAGAGCAATCTGAAAATCCAAGGCCTTGAACTCCGATAAACACATTTCTAAAATCTGGAAGGCAGAAACTCTTAAGGGAGAAGTTTTGAGACTCTGAAAATCTATTCTGCATTTATAAGACATTTTGGTCACAAAGACAAAATAGAAATTTAGCTTTGCATAAGAAGAGATAAAATTTTAAAAATAAATGCTTATGAAACCCAGAAAATCCATTTACTTTTAACTATCTTAGAAAGAGGAAGGAGAAAGGAATAGAAAAAAAATATTAGGATGGAAACAATGATGAATGAACAGAATGAGAAGGAGTGCGTGATCAGCAGCCCCAAGAAACTTAATAGATATGCAAGGAAAGAGAACAAATTACTCTTATCTTGATCCATGAGAATTCAACCAGAAACACTAGAAAAATGTGAAAATTTATCCTAAATATCTTGTAAAATCTTCTGATTACCAACAACTATTTGATAAGTGGCCAAAAGAAGCAATAAATAGCTCATCACCAGGGAACAATAAAAACAGGACAATAAAAATTCTGAAAGGCAAAATCCAACAGGAACTCAATGATAAATAAAATCACCTTTACTGGGTGAATTCTAAAAATAAAGGCTTTGTTAGCTGGAGTGATAAAGAAGAATTTTAACGGTTATCAAAAAATTTTTTTGGAAAGTCTGAGTTCATTCTGCAAATAGATTTTTTAATTAACTGACTAAACGATTAAAACCATTATAAACATGACATGTCTGCTTTTTTTTAATGGGTATAATGAAAAATGAACAATGTTCTTTCTCTACATAAAGAGAAATCTGGAATGGAAAGCTTGCCAAGTCATCACCATGGTCCCTTTTCATCGGTATTTTGGAATTTTCCAGAAATTTAAAATCTAAACCTTTTATCTGATCACGAAAAGGTCCTAAGGTCCTATTAGCCAATATAATATGGGTTTGTGTTCATACACTCTTAGGACATAAACATAACTACCTTTAGGTCTTCAGAACAGAATTTTTTTTTTTTTAATAAAACATCCCTTTTAACAAAATAACCTTTTCAATAGAGTCCATTTCAAATGTTTTTCTATATTCTCCTGCTGCATAAATGCTTTTAGAAATAAGATTTTGCTCATGACTGTTTTAGTTAAATTGTAACAGGTACATTAGAATCAAAAGTACATTATTCAATTTGTGCTCCATCTTCTGGAAACAAACTACATTGGTGTCCTTTAGAAATGCATGGAATAAAGCCCAGACAGTATAAAACGTAATGAGTAGCAGTCCAAAAATGACTGCTGAATGATAGAAAATACTAGTACTCAAACTCAGAGATTCAATAAACTCAGATAAATTTGCTGCAAGCCTTGCTCTGGGTCCAGCGCTTTATTTTATTCCTTTAGAATATCAGTTGCAAAGCTGTTCTGATTTTTAAAAAACATCAACTCTTAACTTTTCTCTTTGAAGACAAAATGATTAATTAAATTCAGCAAGACAGTTTGCAAATTCAACACATGGCATTTATGGTTTGGAAAAAGTCATGTACTACTGAAATAAATTTTTGACTGAGAAATACAAAATTAATTTAAACCTGTATCTGTCCAGTGGTTGAATTTATACTACCAAAATTAACTGTCCAACAGTAATCATTTCAAATACCGTTTCAGTTGCCGTTAAATGCCACCTTAAACCAGTGTTCTTAGACTTAGGTATGCACAGGTACAATATGCGAAACTTGTTTAAAGTGGGTTTCTACCCTGAGGCCTGTAGTGTAGACCGGAAAGGTCAGTGAGAGCCTATTGGTTGGTTCTCATAATGGCATGCAGAACTAATGCACAGATCATAAAGTTATGTTAAAGACTAAACGTCTCTGATGTGTTAAGAGTGAAGTTACCGTATTTTAATTCCCTGCATTCAGATTTTAGACCACATTACAAAGTCATTCTGTAATTAAGGATTTCATACTTTTCTACAAATCTTCAGAGTATAGGCATATCGAGCTATTTTTAACCCAAGAGCCCGAGAATCTAAAAAAGGGTTTGCAAGGATTTTATCCTGACATTTTGGAAGTGGCCATGAGGGAAATCTAGTCCAATATGCTACAACAGGAAAAATGAAGCAAAGAGAGGTCACATGTGTTACCCTTAGGTCAAAAGACTCTTTTAACTGGAGAGTTAGAGAGAGTACAGGCTTTCTCTTGATTCAGGATCCTTGCAAATCATCAAAGTACTTGATATTTTGGCACTAATTTCAAACATAGTTATGGACACGTATATATAAAACGCTATTGAGCTAAAATGCTTTGTAGTTGAAAAGTAAAACCTACTAAGTTTAAAGGAAACAGTCACAGGTATCACTAAAGAGAAAGAAAAGGGGAAATTGTATTTTTTTTCACCTCCTACTATAAAATAGGTGGGTGTTGCCCTATTTACCAATGAAAGAACCAGTATATAGACTTCATAAGACAGTTTTCTGTAGCTTGAATCCATGGTTCATGCAGAATGGGTTCAATTTGTTTTGTTTGGTCACAAAATCACAATTATTAAATCTTTATTAGAATATGGAGTTATGCAATGTATTTTTTTTTTTAAGTTGTGTATATTGGGGCACCTGAGTGGCTCAGTCAGTTGAGGGTCTGACTCTTGGTTTCTGTTCAGGTCATGATCTCATGGGTTGTGGGATTGAGCCCCTGCCCCTTCCTCTGTCTCCATGCTCAGTAGGGAGCCTGCTTGAGTTTCTGCCTCCCTCTTCCTCTGCCCTTCCTCCCTCTCATACATCTTTAAAAAATATAATAAAATCGTGTATAAATTTCCATTCTTAAAAATGATATTTTGTGCTTGCTATTTTCAAAATACAATAGCCACATGACAGATATTGCAACCAGAAAGTACAAGAATACACAATTAAAAATATGTGCAATTTTATACTCTTAAATTTATATCAATTATTCATGTATATTAAAATGTAGCTTTGAATATATAAATTCCTTTCTTATTTAAGAAAGGTTTTTTAGCTTATTGAATTTTTCCCCTCTCTTGTTTACATGGAAGACTCTCCCCGACTTCTTATTCATGTTCTTCACTTTCCTCTATTAGAAGTATTACCCATGAATAAAGTTATTTCTTTGATCAGCAGCTAGGACAGTGACATGTAAACAGCACACCAGCTCACTGCTTGCTGGTTTAAGTTACTGTAGCTCATTGTCATCCAAATTGTTTTTCCCTTCTACCTTAACTCAGAATGTCATCTGAGGTCTCTTTAACAGTGAGAGTTGTCATGTTTTTAAAATATTCTTACTGTTTTCTAATGGTGGTATTACAAATCTAGGCCTACATCTTTCTTTTTACAACAGATATATATATAAAAAAACCATTATATCTCAACTGCTATTTTCTTCCTCAGGGAACTGGCTCTTCTGTGCTGTGTAACTATTTCTCACTTGAGATTATTTGTAAGTTAGTATTTTGAAGATTTAGAATACGCATATGAAAACACCCTTTCCTGGATGCTGAATTAAGTTGCAGAAGGTTGAATTAACCCAAAGAAAATAAATTTTTGTATTACAGTGGGATATTTGTTATCTAACCATCAAAACCTATCCAAACGAAGAATAGTGTTAAATGAAAAAAAAGTTTTCTTTATAGTTTTCAAAATGCTTTTTAGTAATGTTGAGTTCATAATGGGTTTGAACTGGTGCAATTTCACAAAGTATTAGATAAAACAGCTCCAGTGAAAAGACCCAACTGATGAGAAGCTCCAAGTCCCTGTCTTCCCATCTTGACACCTTCATACCTAGACTGCCCACAGATGTTCCCTTCCTCTTTGTTATCTAAAAGGATAGGTAGCCTTTGGAACAGTGTTTTTCCTCAGGCCTGATATTGAAAATGAGAGAAACCCATTCCTACGACCGCTACCTTAGGAAACAGAATTTCAGATTCCTTTCCTTCCAGCTTCTGTTGAGTTAAAAGGCCGGGGCAATAAGCCAGTAAATACGGAGGGGCAGTAAATAAGAACTGACATAAACAAGAAACAAGTCTACTTCCTTCTTGACATCGGAAAACCACGGGATGAGGATGGTATTAAACTATGAAAGATCATAGAATTCGAGCTGTATCTCAAACGCCGTAAAACTTTCAGGGCCTTTGATTTTCAGAATGATTGTGAGGATTCGTCCTGAGCACTTGTTTTTGATTAAGGCTCGGTTTTGACGAAGTGTAACACAACATCCACACGGAGGATGGTCACCCTAAGGTTCACAACTGTACTCCTGTGCACTCTTCTATTTTACGAAGGAGCCTAAGGACGTTCCAGGGATTGGTTCCCCTTGTTTCCGGGGCGGGTGAGGGTCAGGTCCCGGCTTCGGGGCCTTTCCCGTCCATCCTGGCCCCCCACTAGGGCTCTCCCTTGCCGGCACACTGGCAGGTGTCTGCTCTAGGCACACTGCCCCCACCTACCCGCTGTTAAATCTGCTGGGTCTGCAAATTCGCCAACTCCTAAGGGCACTAACCAGCGGCCCCGGAACCCCCAGGGTTCTCTGAAGGATCAACAGGAGCCCGGCTTTGCTCTATTCCTACCCGTTTACATCTGGCTGTCGGGTTTGGGTCTAGGCAAGGCTGCGGAGAGCTTACTGCTGGGGGAACAATTACGACTTCACGCTTGCTAACCAAAAGGGCAACAGGCGCGGGAAGGTTCTGAAGTTGGCAGCTCGGCCGGCCGCGGTCGTCCTAAGCAGAGCACGCGGCAACCACGTGGGGGCAGGTGCAAAGGCCCCCCCGGGCCCTTCCCTGGAGCATCTTCGCCGGCGCCATCCCTGCGGCGGGGGCGCGGTCTCAGGCCCAGGCCGGAGCCGCGAGGGCCGGTGCAGGGAGAGCGGCCGCCCAGGTGATGGAGCGGGGGCACGGCGGCCGCCAGGAGCCCGACCCCAGCCCTCATCCCGAGGAAGGGTCCAGGGCGCCCGCGGGCTCCTCGGGCTCCCCCCCCCCCGCCCTGCCCGACGGTTTCGGACCGTCCACGGGAGCCCAGAGGCTAGGGAAATGTGACGGGCGACCATAAATATGCAGAAGAGATGGAGTCCCAACGGCGGACGCCGGAGCAGCCGGGGCTCGCGGGGGTCGGGGATCTGGGGCCGGGCCCTGGCGGCCGGGGCGGCGCGGGCGGTGCCAGGACGGGGCGGGCGGCGCCGGCGCACTCCGGGCACCCAGCCTGCAAAAAGGGCCCCGCGCGGGCGGCCGCGCACCTCGCAGACGGCGGGCAGCGGCCGCAGCGAGCGCCGCCCCGGGGCCCCTCCGCCGCCCCGCCGCCGCCGAGCCTCCGCCCCGAGCCCCGGAGGCGGCCGCTCCTCCCCGGCCGCGCGGCCCGGCGACATGGAGCCCGGCGCGGGGTCCCGGACGGCCGAGCCCGCCGCGCCTCGGGAAGCCCCCGCGCGCCACGCCGAGGGCCGGAAGAAGATGGCGGCGGCCGTGGCGGCGGCGGCGGCGGCGGCGGCGGCGGCCTCCCACGCGCCGCTGACGCAAACAGCGCGCGCCGGCCGGCGAGCCGCGGATGGCGGCGGCGGCGGCGGCGGCCCCGGGCTCCGGCGAGGGGCGGGGCGAGGCCGGGAGGGGGCCGGCCGGAGGCGGAGGCCGGGCGGGAGGCTGGAGGGAGGCGGCGGGGACAGTTTGTTGTGCTCGGAACATGGCGGGCGTCGGCGATGCGGCCGCCCCGGGAGAAGGCGGCGGTGGCGGCGCGGACGGCCGCGGCGAGGCGGAGCAGCCGGGAGGCGGCGGCGGCGGCGGCCACGGGCCCTCGCCGGCGCCCCAGCTCACGGAGACGCTGGGCTTCTACGAGAGCGACCGGCGGCGGGAGCGGCGCCGCAGCCGCGCAGGTGAGGCGGGCGGGCGGGCGGGCGGAGGCGCTAGGCCGCGCCGCGGGCGGGGTGGGGGGGCATCGCCGCGGCCGCAGCTGCCCCCGGGGCGGCCCGGGGCGCGGGCGCGCGGGGTCGGCGGCCGCTGACAGCCCGTCGGGCGGGGGCGGCGCGCGGCACCGCAGGCTCCGGACGCGGCTCTGCGGGGAGACCCCGGGGCGCGCCCCCGCTGGCGCCCGCCGCCCGCGCCCGCGGAGCCCCGAACCCAGACGCTCCCGGCGGCTCTGTTCCCGCTTCCCGTGCCAAGGTGACTTTCTCGTAGTGTATCTTAAGCGAACTTGAGCCGTAGGAACCTGTTCCCTCGCGCTCCAAATGCGTGCTCCCCGCCGGCAGCTGGCGGCGCGGCGAGGACCGTGAACTTCAGTACTTTTGCCCAGAACGGAAATACCGTCAGCTCTCTTCAAAATGTTACTTACCTGTGAACTTTTCCTAAACCGAAACTTAAGCCTCTTTTTTTTAAAAAAAAAAAAAAAAAGAAAATTAAAAAAAAGAAAAAGTTGGCCGTATAGGGAAAAGACGCCTTTGTAAATCCTTTTTTCGACGACCGCTTTGAAGCATGTTGTTAGAATATTATTTTGTAAGCAGTGGGATTCTGATTTTTTTGTTTGTTTTTTAGTTTAGGTTGCATTTGTATTTCATGTTATAGTTGCGTGTTAGGCTTAAAATGGGATTCTGAGATACGTGTTTCGGTGAGTAGAGTGATCACAACATTTACGTTTTTTACATGACTCTAAGTTTTAAAACAGCCGCTGAGCCATTAAATTTCTTCCAGAAAAAAAAAAAAATTTTTTTTTTTTTTTTTTGCTTCTGGTGGGCAGTCGGGGCTCCATTAGCCCTTATTGCCATCAGTTCCTGCAAATGAATGTTAAGTCCTAAAGCTGACTGCATCATTGATTGTACTTGGGTATTGAAAATATAGCAGCACTCAGATCCCAGAAGGTTGATCAGGTGAGATCCTTGTTGAATTTGCCAGTTTTCAGAACCAGGCGCAGGTTAGATTTTGAAGAGGTCTGGGTCTTTGAAATACTGAGTACAGACCGCCTCGTTCCGTCTTTTCCTATTAACCACATAAAAAAAATTCTCGATTCTGTTTGGTTTAGTTGTCCGTTAAATACTTGCTTTCAAGAGTATTTACTTTCTCAACGGGCAGGAAGTAAGTAAGGGTATTAAATCTCTCAGCTGTTTGTTTACTGACTTAGACTTCAATCTTAAAGACTCTCTGATGCAAATGGAAACAAGAGTGGCCAGGTTTCACAACAATGTCTTTAACATATTTCTGAGTTTTCAGGAAAGCCAATATTACAAAAGCCATTTTTGTTGTTTGCATGCATAGAAAATGAAGTTGTCAGAAGTCTTTTGATGAGCACAGATGTTAGACTTTTGGAGTAACCCCTAACACCCCTTCCCTGGCCCTTCCCAAGCCGGGTCTGAATACCTGGTACCAGGGGCTTCCTGAGACTTCACACTCGCATTCTTCATCAACGTGAGTTTCCGAGCGTGGTATAGTTAACATTGTTGAAAATTGGACTTTTAACCCATAATTGCAGAAAGTCTTTATCTGGGAGACACTTCCAGCGCTAGTTGTTGGGATAGCCCTCATGGTTTCCCTAATTCCATCAGTTTTGTTTGAGGAGAGATGATAGTGGCAACTGTCCAAGATCAAGACTTAGGTCTAAGAATCCCAGACTATTTCGGCTGGGGGTTATAAGCCAGTGTTATTCCATGGGGGCCTCTAATTCTTTCCCCCAAGTGTCTGTCTCTGCTCTGCTAGTCACACAGCTCTTGCCCCTGCTAGCATCGACTCTGATGCCGCATTGGTTCCAGGCACACCCAGGAGATTAGAATTCTTTCAGCCGTTCTTAAACACCTAGGCTAAGCGGCTTGGCTTCACCTTGCTGTTTTGGCATCGCCCCTTTCTACTGCTCTGTAACCTTTCCCTCTCTAGTGCAGAGTTGAGAAAACTGTTCCCTAGGTGCTGGCCTGGCCAGAGGGCCTTTGAGTGCACCACCTAGTGTCATGTGGGAAGCATTTCTCCCTGAATCAAATGTCTTCCAAGCCTCTGTCTTTATACCTAAGGTGTTACTTGTCCATTAATTTTTTTTTTTTTTTTTTAGTAAAGTTGACACACAACGTTGCATTCGTTTCAGGTGTACAGCAGAGTGATTCAACATCCCTATAGGTTTTTCTGTGCTCACAAGTATAGCTACCATCTTCACCACACATACTTGTCTACTCTTTTTATTCTCGCACTGCCTCTGATACTCTAGTCCTCCTCTCCAGTTTAGGGCAACCTTTGTTTTTCCCTTTGAAAGTCATAATCTTAGTGTCTCAGTGGCCTAACCATCAGTTAGCTCCAAAATTCTCTTTGTTAAATCTCCCAAGGAATTTAAGAGTCTTTTGAATGTTTGTTGGCCTTTCCCAACAACGTAGGATTTCGTGAATGAACATACAGACTAGATGCTTATCAACACCCTCCCTATCTAAGTAAAATAATTCAAGACATAGTACTTGAGGTTAAATCTTTGCTTTATATCTATCTTTGTCCATTTTTATGTTTAGAAAATATACTTGATATTTATTTGTGTATGGGCAGTGTATGGTCACTGTTCTTGGACTCGGTATAGTGCAAAGCTACAGATTCATCTCTTCTGTTTTCTTTTGTCCCTACTCTTAAAAGTACTGCCAACTTCTATTATCCTTTTTTGACTTAAGCTCAGATAATAAGTACCTATTACCATAGTTTTGTATTATTCCCCAACTTACTCATCTGTAAAAGTCCTGAGGGGGAGAATTTCTGTATTACCATGTTCTCATTTAGGAATCTAGGCCCAGCAAGTCAACTTTGGACTAAGAATTAGGCAATCTATTCTTGGCTTGGTTTGGTTGTCAAGTTGCTTTTAGACTGTGTGCTTGCTTAGACTGCTTGCCTAATTCTTTTGGCTCTGTTTCATGGCTCCACTACTAAATAGTTCAGTATCTGAAGTACCTGAGTTGGCTCTAGTGCCCATGGAGACTTAACAGTGGAAGAATTGGTGTAAATTAAGCCTCATACCTACTGGTGAGGACGAAACAATACCTATCTGATGCAGGTGTAAGAATATGCATAGGGTGAGGTGTTGCTTGTAAAACAGAAGAGCTTAAAGTAAGGTTAGGGTGGATAGTATCGTGTCTCACTTCAGTAGTGCTGTGGGGCCCATGTTTTTCCTTTTGTTTCAATGGTGACTCTCCACATCTAGAGCTTAATGCTTGTTTTCCGTCTCTTTTGCTGCTTTTCTCTTTCTTTACCCATTTTAGTCCTCTTGCTTTACCTCCATGAGGGAATGAGCAGAGGTGGGAAGAAAGCCTAAACCCCAAAAAGCCCAGCTGAGCTCCTTTTCACAGTTCCCACAAAAGACTTCACGTGGGACAAAGGTTTTAACTGGTCAAATTCTCTATGCCCTATTATTTGTAAATTGAAAATTTAAATTCTTATTACAATTAATTTATTTTAACTAAAATACCATTTCATTTATCGATCCTTCTCCTCCATAGAATGTGTTACATGGTTATCCCCATGACCCCAAACTTATTCTAAGGATGGATATTAAAGGTTGTTATTCTGAAATTGTATTCTAGTCCATTTCTCACTTACAAAGGGAAGTAATGATGACTATAAAACTGGGAAGTTACTCGGAGTAACCACAACCCTGAGATAGGTTAAGTAAAATTAGCTTCTCTCTGACACACTGTTGCTCTGCTTTTTTAAAACTCTCACTTTATTGAACTAGTACGTGTAAATTGAGCAATGAAAAGTTATTCATTTTGGTCAGTTCAGTATCCTGGCTTTTTAAAATGTGTAACTCCATCCTAGTTTACCCTTCACAGTTCAGCCCTGGCTGCTCATTTGTGGCCCAGTTTGAGGAATGCTTGCATGAATCAGGTCTTTGGAAAGACTGAGCATTGACTGTCAAATTAGTGACATTCTGATCCCATTTTTAGTCCTTAGCCCTGTGACCTTGTGACCTTTGAAAAAGCCGCTGCTGTTTGTGTCCCTTTTTCCATATAAATGTATAAGTTTATGAATATCCTACCTATTCTTTTCTTCCCTAAATGAGACTATTTGTGAGCAGTTTCAGGATCTTAAAAACTTGAAGGGTACCTTTACTTTTATTTAACTTAGGAAGATAGAATCACTGATGTATTGATTTTGAATTCGCCTTGTACAACGGCATACCTCTGTGTTTGTGTAACAAACTTACGTGTAACATTTTCATATAACCTTAGTAAAGTTTATTACTATTTTACATTATTTAACACTATGGAGATTTGCATGTTTTATAATATTTTCTTAAAAAAAATTTTTTTTAAAGATTTTATTTATTTATTCATGAGCAACACACAGACAGAGACACAGAGAGAAGCAGAGACACAGGCAGAGGGAGAAGCAGGCTCAATGCAGGGAGCCCGAAGTGGGACTCGATCCCAGGTCTCCAGGATCACGCCCCGGGCTACAGGCGGCGCCATACTGCTGCGCCACCAGGGCTGCCCTATAATATTTTCTTTTTTTTTTTTTTTTTTTTTTTATTTATGATAGTCGCAGAGAGAGAGAGAGAGGCAGAGACACAGGCAGAGGGAGAAGCAGGCTCCATGCACCGGGAGCCCGACGTGGGATTCGATCCCGGGTCTCCAGGATCGCGCCCTGGGCCAAAGGCAGGCGCTAAACCACTGCGCCACCCAGGGATCCCCCTATAATATTTTCTTAACAACCAGTATTACTTTCCAGTTTTTTGATGGTCAATGCTATTTTAAGGAAAATATATTTAGACATATTACTTACCATTTAAATATATTTATGATTACGCATTACGTTTAATTAATACTTCTGTTTCCTGGGTTCTTATTTCTAAAATGAACTATCCCAGAAGATAATTAAACATAATCTTCTTTTAGGGATGAGGAAGAAGCAACTTATACTATGCTTTTTCTCAATTTAAGATACCAGAACACAGAGCATTTCTGCAGTAAAAGATGAATGTTGATTAAAAATACTCTGGAGGAACTGATTTGGACTTATGATTGGGTGGCAGAGCTTAGTTCTTCTAATGTAGAAGCACTTGTTTATATTATAAATAAATATTTTAAAAAGACGTGCTGACGTTTCTTCTTTGTGAGAGCTAGATAAATGAACTAAAATCGGTTGAATCTAAAAAGTTAAGTCAGTGTTTGGAAAATAAACATTTGGGTTATTTTTATTTTGGAAAATAACTTGTTCTTAAAATATAAAAACAGATGTTTGGCATAACAAATGAGAGTGACTTTTGCTGAGAAGGAATAACATGGCACCACAGTATGGAAGAAGTTACGGTGGACTTAGCAGAATTCTTGAGGGGTGGTACCTGCAAGTTGAAGGAATAACAGTCTTTTTAGATAATTAGCTAGGCAGCTATACCCAGTATCACAGGACAAGTGAGTTCAGGCAAATCTGTAGAATGCTAGAGAACAGTGTTTGAAATAACAAGAACAAAAGCTGAACCACTTCGGAACAGAAGATTAAGTAGCATCCTACAAAGTATATCTATGGCTAGAGAAGGTGGGTGCAGCCGACCGAGCAGCAAGGCTAACTTACTAGCTCAGGCTGCAGGGAAAAGTAAGCCCCTTCTCTTTTGGTAAAGATCAAAGGGCTCTTTCTGGCTGGTTGAAGCCAGGTTAGGGCTAGGTTATCTTCTCTTGTGTGATTGTCCATAGATGGATACTAAATTATGGCATAGAGGAGAAAGCACTCTGACCTCCTGGTCAGAGATCCAGATCCTATTCCCAATTTACATCTCAGCCTCTCAGTGACTTTGGACAAGTGTCTTAACCTCCAGGATCCTCAGTTTCTTCATTTGTAAAACATAAACACATTCTCTGCTCTCCTTAGCGCTCAGAATTGTTGTGAGAATTTTATGAAATACTGGGTGCTAGACCTTTGTAAACTGCCTCTTGGCATAAAGTGGGAGGATCCTAATCCCTTAAGCAGGACAAGTTTTCCAGGAGTGGGAGAGAAGAAGGTAAGATGAAGCTTCCAAAATAGTTCACCCCATGAAGCTTGGTTCTTTTGTCAGTATTGCTTTAATGTATCTTTACAAACCATTCCCTAGCCCATCAGCAATGGTGTTAATTGTATGCAGGCACTTCCCCCAGACTCAGAACTCACTGGGGGCTGGACATTGGGAAGATCAGGATTCGTGGTGCCTGCTTTCAGACAGCTCATGAGCTGGTAAGGGAGCCAACTAGTTAACACTGTAACTTCATAAAAGTAAACCCAGGGTGCTGTATATGAAACACAGAGAAAGAAGAGGACGGGAGTGGTGGTCCCAGTTTTCTAGAAAGTACACAGTGACCCGTCTACAAAAATTACTTAAGACAGTGATAGGCAAAATAATCTAGTACCACCTGCACCCCATGTTCATAGTAGCAATGTCCACATTACCCAAAGTACGGAAAGAGCCCAGATTTCCATCAAGAGATGAATGGATAAAGAAGATGTGGTGTGTGTGTGTGTGTGTGTGTGTATTGCTCAGCAATAAAAAAGAATGAAATTTTGCCATTTGCAACAATGTGGACAGAACTAGAGGGTATTATTCTAAGAGAAATAAGTCAGAGGAAGAGAAATACCATATGATTTCACTCATATGTAGAATTTAAGAAACAAAACAGATGAACATAGGGGAAGGAAAGGAAAAATAAGATGAAAACAGAGGGAGAGGCAAACCATAAGAGACTCTTAACTCTAGGAAACAAACTGAGGGTTGCTGGAGGGGAGGAGATGGGAGATGGGGTAACTGGTGATGGGCATTAAGGAGGGCACTTGATGTTATGAGTACAGGGTGTTATATACAACTGATGAATCACTAAATTCTACCCCAGAAACTAAAAATACATAAATGTTAACTAAATTGAATTTAAATTAAAAAATAATAGCAATCTCATGCCAAAAAGCACATACTTTGAGAATAGAATGCCTGATTTTGAATTCTGGCTCGACCACTTTCTTCCTTTATGACCCTGGAAACCTCCTTAACCTCCCTATCCCTTGGTTTCTTCATCTGCAAACTGGATGTAACAGAAGAATATGCCTCATAGTTATGAGAGCTGTGCAGTAAAAACATGTTTTTATCATTTTGATTTTTTTAAGTACATACTTTAAATTTTTCCATTGTGGAATTTAAATTGGTGTTTATGACTAAGATTCTTGAATTTCTAGAAGTAGAATCCTGACATGTCACTTCAATTTATAATATAGTTAAGACACTTTTGTAGGTATATGCTGTGTGACTTGTTTATAGAAAATTAGTTACTAGGTTAGTTTGTTAAATATACTTATTTGCAACATACCTTTTATCCTTGAAAATAGAATTGCAGAAGCAGCACCAGTAAACATTAGGGAACCACCAGACCAGAATTGGGTAATATGTCAGGTCCTGTGAAATTACTAGTGAAGAGTTCAAGACCTTGTGTCATGCTCTGCACTTGTCATGTGCTTTCATCAAATCCTCTCAGTCCTTTGGCCATCCTGTGTGGATGGCAGGCAGGTTCTAAAACTGCTCCAAGCCTTAGTTTTCTGTTCTGTGAAATTGAACTTTATGACTTGAGCAGGGTCACAGGACTCATGTGTGATAGGATGCCAGAAGCCCCTTTTGATCGCTAATCCCTGCTTTTCTTGTGGATCATAACAAAACTTATTATGGTAAAACTCGGTCAACTGCGTCATCACGGAAGACGCCACTGTGGAGGATAATTTTCTAAGTACATAAGGTAGAGCTATCTCTTTTGATTTAATTTTCTGTTTTAAATGTAAAATTCTGTAATAACCTGTTTCTGTATTTCCTTACACAGCTGACATACTAGCAGGCTGGCCAGCTTCCCTCCCTTCCCTTACTGTGAATAATGCAAGCATCCTTGTCCCATACCCCAGGGTACTCCATGGCTGTGCCTGCCACCATGGCACCCTGTCCTTTTAGGGCAGAGGTTCAGATATGTGCTAGGTTACTTTACATTCACTTAGACACACATATACACGACATAGACACTCTTTATCTTCAGTGGCTGCTGCATCCAGTGAGGTGCCAGATCTTGTCATTCTTTCCCCTCTCACTCTCCTGTCTCAGAAAATTCTGTCTCAGTCACAGGCTGTTTTCTCAAGAATCTGGTGTTCTCTGTTTTTGCCACTTCTGATTTCTGATTCTGTTTTTGTTCTCTCTCTGCCACACTCCTCCTTGTGTTTTTTTTTTCCCCTCCTTCTCCTCTCATAGTCTTTCAGCAAGTATTTGTTGAACACCTGTGACGTGCTGTACCCCAACGATGCCAAGTGAAGGACAAAACCAACCCCAAAACCTAGTATGGTATGGGTGGAGGGAAGCACAGGGTAGGATAGACGCTGTGCCAAGCCAGTGGAGAAAGGCTGCATTCCGTTTGGAGGACCTGGGGATGGCTTCCCAGAGCAGGCGCCTGTGCGTTTTCACCTGTGGGAAACTGGAAGCGAATTCTTGGGACAACAGACCTTGTGAACTGACTGCCCTGTTTGCAAGACATGAGAAGTAGTGTAACTAGAGAACTCTGACCTAAGAGACTCAGCGGAGGCAGGTGTGAGGCACAACTGAAAACCTAGCAGGGAGCCAAGTTGTAAAGGATCCAGTGTCCCCACTGCTGAGGTGGAGGGCCTGGCCCACAGGTGGCAGCACTGAAGGGGGGCTGGGCTGCTGCTGGCCTGTGAGCATGTGGCTCTGGCTGCCTGGCGGGGCCAGGACTGATGGGAGAAGAGATGGAAGGAGGGCATCAGTCAGGAAGCTTAGGTGGGAACTGTAGGGAGATGAAAAGGACCAAACTCAGGTGACAGATAGAGACGGGGGAGGGAGGGCTAAGTTAATCAATGTGCCAGAGAACGAATCAATGAGACTTAGTGAGGAGAGAGGGCCAGTAGCATCGAGTTTCTGACATACACTGTGTCACTGGCAGTGCACGAGCTAAAGCCAGGGCTGCAGGAGAGGGTGGATTGAAGGGCAAGATCTTGAGCTCCATTTGCAGGTTTAAAGGTGGGGCTGTGGGGGAGCTCCAGGTAGAGTGGCCCAAAGGCAGCTGGGAATACACGTACAGGTTCCTGGGGTCAGATATGGTGACTTTAGGATTCAAATGATGGCTTTAACCTTAGATTGTCCAAGGAGAATATATATATAGGAAAAAGAGAAAAGAAGAAGACACTCCAGGGAATATAGCCGTAAAGAATGGCTGACATTTTACTGTTACTGGTGCTTTGTTAGGACACAGTGACTGGAACACTGAACCTGCAAACGCTTACAGTCAGGTGGAGGGGAGAAGCCACCCAAGACACCCAGTTCCAAAAAGTTGGGCCATTTGAGAGGGGAGCGCTTGAGGGTGGAGGGTGGCAGGAGAGGGGACGGGAATCATGATGACATGACCTTTGGGGCTCACTGGTATCAGCGAAAGGTAGTGCAAGTACAATCTCTCCTGCCTTTGGAGAGGCCTGTTTTTACATGAAAGGATTAGTATTTATGACATTTATTGATATATATCAGCTAAGCAGAACATCCTTTGCTTTCTAATTGGAAACTGAATATATATGCATATATATATTTAAAATTTTATTTGAGAAAGACACAGAGCACAAGGAAGAGGACAGGCAGAGGGGGAGAGAAGGAGAAGCAGACTCCCCACTGAGCAGGGAGCCCAATGATATGGGGCTCGGTCGCAGCCACCCAGGTGCCCCAAGAGTATAATTTTTATCTTTCACTGGTTTGGCTGTTCTTGTTTGCAGCTCAAAAGGCTCTTTTTCTCCGCTTCAAACAGCAGATCACATTCTGTATCTAGCCAGCCTACAGTATATTAGAAAGTTCCCGATCAAAAATTTTACTCTGCATGGATTTGGTGATACCAAGGCCTTCTAATCTGAACATCTATTAATATGTGAACGATACAGTTCACCTCTGGCGTCCATGGCTTCAACTGTAAACGTCCCAAAAGCATGATGCTGGCAGTGCATTTGACGATTCGGCCTGCCCTGTGCACGGCAGGAGTGGGTGGAAGTCTGCTCTTCTCTCCGTCTGTTTCAATCCCCAGATCTCTCTCGTGGTATCACCAACCCTCCAGAGAGATGATGAATCTGGAATTTAAAGAAATGTGTGCATGCATGTGTGTATTTTCTCTGTACTGTGACCTCGGTACACGAACAAGCCATTTGACCTGGTACTCAGAGAACTAGCCATCTGTTCAGTGCTGGAGGAAGTAAGCTGTCTTAGGCCCACTGAGAGGTAGTAAGTCTCCGTCTGGGTCTTCCTGAGGGCTTCTCAAGGGTGTTTTTGACCACAGGATCTTCCGTATACCTACAGACTTTACATCCTAGCACTCACATAAGATGCAATTCCCTGAGTCAGTCCTTATAAATGAAATCCACCTTCCCTCTTTGTCATTTTTTTGGAGGGAACACCAACACTGCATTTGGTAAAAGGACTACAAGGGCCAGCTCAGAGCAAAGAGGACAGATGGAAACTTTTGGTGTCCTGACTTCTGGAAGAGGGCTTGGCCTCATGGGTGGTAAGAATAGTAAGGTAATGTGAGTTAGGGGTCCAGAAAAGTCAGTGAGATGATGGGTTGTCAGGGAAGCACGCGCAACCTTAGATTCTTATCTCAGAGACTCCAGTTAGAGCCAAGGGGAAAGTACTCAACTTCCTTTGGCCTTACTTTCATTTGAGATGGAATGATTCTGGGTGAATTTGTTCTGGAGGAACAGAGAGAGCCGGTGGATAAATCCAAGGAAAGGGAAGTCTTTCAGATCTTGTTGAGGTTCTACTTTGTATGACTTAGTATGATTATTTTGTTGGTAAGCCTTCACCTAGGGGACTGGCATTTTTTAGATAGTTTTGCAGGCTCTCTGAGACTGAAGAAGGAAGAAGTTGCACTGGTATCAGTGTAGTTCACCCAGGATGGTTTTTGGACCTGAGCAATGCCTGTTTAGGTGACTTGGCTCCCTCTTAGCATATAGAATCATTCATAGGTGTAGATGTATGGATATACATATATGTATCTATCAGCATATAATATTCATATTACATATACTTGATCTCTACTCTTTTTACCCCTCTTCTGTCTATCAGTCCAGGTCCTATATCACTTATAAGACCCAGGACTGGGTTCTTGCAGACCCTTTTCTAACTGTTCTGGCTCATAGTAATCATTCCTTTTATATTCCTGTGGCATTTTCTCTTTATACCACACAGAGTAGCAATTTTGTCAATAATTTTTGCTGATCATTTGTGTGTAGCTGTTCAGTTCTGGGCACAGAATTATAGTTTGCTTTGTTTTATTCTCTTCTTGTGTTATATATGTATTATCTATGGCCCCAGCTAGCATGTAAGTTTCTTGATAAATACTGTTCTTTTTGTTTTGTGTCATTTTCTTTTCCTGTAGAGCTTTCATTGTTGAGGTTCCTCAGTGCTGAACTAACAAGAGGGTACTTCCTTGAACATAATGAGGCCAAGTATACAGAAAGAAGAGAAAGAGTATACACTTGTATGCGAATACCAAGAGAATTGGAAAAGGTACTATTTTTTTTTTCTATTACCGGACATCATTTTGAAAGTTATGTCGACATGTTAATTATACAAAAATAAATTGTGAACACCTCGAGTTGAGTTTTTAAAATATTGAAAGTAATATGATTATAGGTAACTAAATATATTGGGAATAGGAATTCCCATACAGGAAGAGGTTTTAACCTTGTATTTTTAGTGTAAGTGTTTCTTAACTTTGCTATGTATTAAACTTACCATATTCCCACTTGTGTACCATCCAAGTCACTTTTTCCAAGGAGTTAATCTCTACCTACTCCCTTAATTTTCATCAGTTCTCTTGGGCTAAGAGCAGTATTTTTTTCTCAGTATGACAAATTACTGAATTGTCAGCCCTTTTGAAGGTTTGTTTCCCAGAAAGCCCTTGTATTTAAAAACATTAATGACAGTCTCTTCAAAGAAAAAGACGATTCATTGCATCTTTGTCCTAGAAAACCTCACATCCCAGGGTGAGTGTAGCCACAAGCATAGCCACTGAATCTGTGCAAGCCGTATTCCCTTGGTTGTGTCTTAAGATATGACACTCAGATATGACAGGAAGGCCGCTCTTTTCCCTTTGCATTCTTGCAGCTGGTAAGTCTAAGCAATTCCAAGATTTCTTACTAGAAAGGAAGAATTAAGAAATAATTCAGTTTTGGCTGTACTAGAACACAGTTTCATACTTCTATAGTCACATAAAACTTGTAATAATTTGCTTCCTTAGAATCACACTTTCTTTTGGAGTGGCTGTCAGAGGAATTTTGCTGGTTAGTTCAGTCAGAGTGTTCTAGAACTGGAGGAGCAGTAGACAGGATTGAGGACCCAGCTGTTTTGGCTGCTGGTCTTTTACTTCTGACAGTCAGTGCATCGGTATGGTAGAGGGAAAGGAGTCAGCTGTCCAGTGACACTTTGAGAAGTATTGCTTCACATGGGCTCTTGGTGGCAGATTGCATGCTGAACTTTTGGGGAGTTCTTTGTTAAGGTAGGGAGGGGTGGGAGCAAGCGCAGGCTGGAGGGAGAACAGTCATGAAAATGAGACGGTTGTTGCCTGTGGTCAGGATCATTAACTGTGCTTAGGGTATGATTACATGGCTGCTTTTCTAGGGAGTCTCGGGTTCCATGAAAGAGTCGGTGCCTGGTAGGGGAGATGGAGAAGTGTGGGGCGCTGTCTGCACCTGCTGCCTTAGTGCGGCAGTGCCTTGATTCTGTACATTGGAATTTATTTAAGATTTTGGCCAGGGATGGGGGGTAATGTTTCTTTGGCTTGCCAATAATAATAACAACAACAATAATAAAATTAGTTCTTATGTCTTTCTTTCTTGAACACATTATTTTCAGAGCTCACTTTTTCCTTCCAATGATAAGCCAAGACTGGGAAGCATGAGGATATACTGCAGAGGGAATTGGAGGGAGGTTGGGGCCTAGGTCCTTGTACAGGGCAGTGCCAGCCACAGTCAGGTTTTACCCACCTGCTGTCCCCTGTCTGGATAGTTGTGGATTCCCTTTTTATCTGGGGAAAACACAGAAGTTTGCCTGCAATCCACAGCCAAACTACAGACGCACCCAGGGGATTGCCTCAAAGCAAGAAGTGTGTGTCTGGCCCCTTTTATTACCCCTCACGTGGCAGAAATGATGAGCAGCGGCTATGCCCTTGTGATGGTGAGCTCATCAGAGTCAGGGTTGGTACACACATTCTCTTCTCTTCTCTCGGGCAGCACTGACATGCCAAGCAGTTTCTTGGTAGATCCCTCACAGAAACTTGCGAGCATTTCCTGGTGTCATTGTGAGTCTTGTCTTCTGGGGGAACTGCACACAGGTCTTGATAAGCCTTCACTATAAACCAGAGCGTATTTCAAACTATGGTGCATTAAGGGACCACTGATGGGATGAGTAACCCATGAGGTAGGTTACAATCAGTTAGGAATTTTTTTTTTTAAAGAAAAGTTAATCAGAATGGCATTGCCTGTAGGAAGGTAAATATCTTGTCATGAAACTTTGGTTTTATTTGTGTGTATATAAGAAGTGTAATGTCAGAAAAGTTGAATTAACACTGCTCATGCACAATTGTAATTATTTTCTAATCCTGTTTCCTATTATGAGGCTTTGGCTTTAGGCCTATTTAGGAACATTTGATTTAGTTTCTTAGAACAACACTCCAGAAGCTTTATTGCTTAAAATGTACAAAAGGTGTCACATTTTTCAATTTAGAGCAATTTCTTCTTAACTTCTCAGAGTAAGTGAAATGTAGAGGAAAGCAGAGTTCAGGGACACCTGGGTGGCTCAGTGGTTGGGCTCAGGGTGTGATCCCTGCCTTTGCTTTGGCTCAGGGTGTGATCCCGGGTCTGGGGATCGAGTCCTGCATCAGGGTCCCTGTGAGGAGCCTGCTTCTCCCTCTCTGCCTGTGTCTCTCTCTCTCTCGCTCTGTGTCTCTCATGAATGAATGAATAAATAAAATCTTTAAAAAAACCAAAACAAAACAGTTCAGTTTCAGTTGAATCACTGGCATAAATACCTTATAACAGGGTAGGTTCTTCTCTAGTGTCTCCCAGGCCTTGATGTTAGGAGTAGGGTTTCACCAGGCTTTTATTACAAGAGTTGAGGGGCTGTCTAGACATTCGCATTGGTAAACTTATTGTCTAATTGGTAATTCATAATATATAATACCTTTCCCTGATATAGAATATAGAATACTTCTAATATATATAACACCTTATTCATCTTTTTTTCTTGTTTTTTGGTAAATGCTATGATATTTTCATGTAGCCTTTTCAGGAGGAAAAATTTGACAATTAATGCTTCTACAAGGGTGGCACATGCCATAAAACATGTAGTTAATGTTTATACTTTCAAATTAAGAGAGTCGTCAATTCAGTATATCTTATTGAACTTGTTTACTAATGTAAAAAAAATTCCAGAACTTTTGTGTAATCTTCTCAGTGGAAAAACACATTATACTTGACATTCAAAACACGTAAATTGTTTATACACTCAAAATAGTATTTCCAGTGGCTGGCACTTTTTTCATATTTGAACTTCTCATTCTAATGAAAGGGGATGAAATTTTGGAGTGTTGTGTTGGCTTTAGACAGCATTTCTTTTTTTTCTGCCACAAATCTCTTTTGGCCTGCAACTACACACCCCTTGGGTTCTTGTCCTAGGTCTGTTGCTCACTGTGTGTGATCCGTTTGGGGGCTCTGGTGTTTTCTTTGTACAGCAGAGAATACTGAACTGTACTTCTCTGCATTCTAAACTGAGAGACAGGATAGTGCAGTGGTCAAGGGCATGAGCTCTAAAGCCAGCCTGCCTGTATTTGCATCTCCATTCCACTATTTATCAGGTGCAGGGCCTTGAGTCATTTACTTCTGTCCATTTGCCTCAGTTTTCTCATCTGTATATTAATTGTGGGATGAGCCCTATATCACTGTTTTAAAATATATCATAGTCCTCACCTCAGCAACTTGAGGAATGCCCTGCCCTAGGAGAACAAGAAAAATTTGGGAAGGTTTCTTGTCTCCAGGTTGCATTCCAGGGGATGTCTCCTTGCAGGAGGGGTGGCTGTCATCTGGAGGGCTCCCTGCACAGCAGGAGGTGACCAGGAGGAGTCTGGTTTCCATGTCTCCCCCATGTCCCATTTGATCTCATGTTAGAATCTAACCTTCCTGTTTAACTTGCTGCTAAATTTGACTTTTCTAGCCCAGTAAGGGACATGATTTTCTGACTCTGCCTTCTCTGATTGCTGACCACAGGCAGAAAGAAGCTTTGGGGTAAAACTGTTTTCTTCCCTCTGTCTTTGTAATTAGGCTGTCTTCGAGTAAAACATGTCTCTTTCATGAAGGATTTAGCTGATGGTCAAAAGAGATAGCACACCCTGTCACCCTAACGTTTTCTGTCAGGCCTTCTAGAGTCTGTTCTCAGCAGGCACAGAACTTGGAGCTGATGGTTAGGTCAGACAACCAACACTTTAACTAGAAGCCTTGTGAAATCGGGGCAGGATCACCAGTTTCTTAGGAACTTCCTGGTGAGTAAGTGCTCACTGCTCCGTAGCCCCCATTGATTGGCCGCTTATCCTACCCCTGGCAGCTATTTCTGTGTTGATAAAATGAATAGCAGTTACCACATAAGGATTAGGAGCCAGGCACTGTCCCAGGCACTAGAAATGAGTTAGCATTCAGTGTCACCCACTGCCTCACGGGATACATGTTCTCTATCTTCCCAGACCTGGCGGTCCTCTTGGTGTTTGTGCTGCATATGGACCCTGTAGGAACAGTGTATCCTGTACCCCATACAAAATTAACTCTTGACAGAGGCTGTCTGTGTGAATTCACCTGTGTGAATCCCAAATTATAGGAAACAAGAAATGCTCACCAAAGTATTCTTTCAAATTCCCTAATATATTTAAATGCTAATTTAGAGAGATACAGGTCACTCGTTCACTTATTTATTGATTTTGCTCAGGCTTTTTTGAGTACTGTCTATATTCTAGGCACTTTGACAGTGTGCATGTACAGAGCTCAGCCCCAGACTGGCAAGGTAATACATTGCCAGGTGACGAGAAAGGGAGGTTGATTTTGCACCTGTGTTTTAGGGCTTGGCATTGTGAGTGGGTGTGCTAGGAAGAGCCAGAGGTGGGAAATTGTTTGGGACAAGAAAGGACAGGTACCCTGAGAGGAGAGGCCAGATCCAGGTAACTGTGAGTGGTCACACCAAGCAGTGGAGACTAGCTATGGGAGGATTTTTAGGAATGCTTTTTCCTATGTAGGTCACAGACTACCTAACAGTGGCTTAAACAAGTTTACAATTTTTTTTGACTAGTCAGAGGATGGAGATCTCTTTTGCTCCAGCTGATAAATGAAGCCAGCATGGACTTGGACTCCTTTTAATGTTTCCATTTTGGCATCATTGACAAATTGGCTTTTGGTCCTCTTGCTTGCTGCCTTTTAATAGAAGGATGACAGCTGCGACCTCAGGCAATACCTCTGCATTATCACCCAAGAGAAGAGGAAACAGTGCCATCATTCGAATGTCCCTTTTATAAAGAATGTAAAGCTTTCCCAGAAGTGCCCCGGCGCACTTCCTTCTGTGTGTCTTATTGGTGGGAGTGAGTTCCACAGCCATCTGCCACTGCCTGGGAGACTAAGGACAGTGGATGTGATACTTTTCCAATGAAGGGAGAGGCAGACTGAGAATGGTGATTGGGTTAGCCACCCCTCAGAGCTCTGCCTCTGAAAAGTTCGTACAGCAATATTCAACATGGATTAGCAGTAAGAGAAGAGCTCAAGATCTTTCCATGTGCCTAATATTTCTTCAAATTAAATTTATTTATTTTATCTCTTAAGAAATATATGTGTTAAATACATGTCAGGTGTAGGTTGTGATTATTACAAAGCCTTTCCATTACTTTCACATATTTATGTAACTGTTTATTATAAAAGGTAGAACTAAAGCATAAATATGCTTTTGACTTTTCTTTACCTTGTAATTCTATGCTTTTTGGGAATTTTTTCATTGTTATCATAGTTTAATACATTTTTTTCAAAGATGGAACCCAATTGCTTAGCCTTTAATGGAGCTGCTCAGTTGCCTTTAAGAATCTAGTAAATTTCCCCAAGCTTTAAATGTTGAAGGTGTAAACATTGCTATGGGTACAGAATATTGTTATTTTTCTCCATAGACTATTGCTATTATTGAAAGGGACAAAGATTACTGTGACATGGGAAAATTGAAAGTCAAGATTTAGAAATGTTAACTTTTCTTCTCAGGTCTACAGGTGATAGACAAATGGCTTGATCAAGGTGTTGAACCTAAGGCTTTGACTTTCTTTGTTATAGATTAGGGGGTTGGACTTGGGCATCTTGAGAAAGCTGATGGTCCGTGACTGAATGAGCTTGCGTTCGAGGAGCAGAGGGAACAGGAACAAATGGAAAGCTTCACAGAAAGGGAAACTACTTAATGTAGGGGAGGAACTTCTGCTTTTTGAGTCCAGGGTGGGGGTAGAGGATGTAACATTTGGAAAAAATAATTCAGTAAATTGTTTTCAAAACAATGAACTGAAAATATCACAGAAAGCCTTTTCATTGTTTCTCATGTGAGTGTGTGTTAACAAAATGTAGTCACGGCCATCGTTTCACCCTTATTTCAGGAAAACAGTCCTGGGACTCATGGTGAACCTGTATTGAGTACTTACCAAGACCCATGTGTATGGCAGCAGTTTCTTGGGCATCCTGCTCAGTTGCTAATTTCAAGGAAGTGTGTTTGGGGAATCATCCCTTTAAGTTCTTCTCATGTTGCAGCTCTTATCTGTGACATACCCTCATGCAGATATCCCACCACAAGGCTGCTCAGAAGCAGGAAAGCAATGGGGTTCCACATTTCTCAGAATCCAGCATCGGGGCAGCTTAGGCTGGCATTCCTCCCATTCTCTCTGAGGCTTGTTGCCCCATGCTTGGAGTGGTGGTGGCAGCAGCTTCTTCATGCCTCTGCAACAGTCTTAACCTTTCTTAACTCTCTTGGAGGACAGGGCCAGTTTGGCAGCAGCACCAGCAGCCCCCTCCAGAAGTGGAGCTTGGAGGTGATACAGGAGCCACCCGACATCCAGGGCCTCATAGTGTGATGGAGGCCCTACTACCTGTGGGGCATATAGGACCCATTTGAAGCTCTACAGCAACCAGCCAGAGACTTCAGGCTCTACCCCATTTACTGATATAGTTAACTGTGGGCCTATGTTTATCTTTTTGAATCGGTAATTTATTTCTGTCATATTAGCTTTGGAAACAATTTTAAATCTCCCTCTTCCTCTCTCTTTCCATTGTGCTATATCAGGCCATTGTGATCTCTCATTCGGACGATTGTTCTCCTTCACTATCCTCTCTGCTTACTCAGCCTGCTGTAGTGTGCCAATCACTCCCTAAAAAAGTAGATTTGAGCCGAGAAATGGTAAGATGGTGTGATCGTGGCAGGCAGCAGCAGCTAACACCTTTGTTCCTTAGGGTGACTCTCAGATGTGCCGTAGGATTTGAAGGACACACTCAGCGCCATGAGTTACAGCACTGTTTGTTGCCAAGTAAGGGTCTCTGCTTCAAGGGTTGTTGGGAGGATTCAAGAAATTAATGTGGGTCAAGTACTCAGAGTATATCAATATTCAACATTGCTTTAAAAGAAACAGGAAAACAGGAAAATCCAGGACCCTTCTCTGTGTGTGTGTGTGTGTGTGTGTGTGTGTGTGTAATCTTTTTACAAATTAAAATTCTCAATTTATTTCTTTACCTCTTAAGAAATGTATTCTTTGTGTTAAAATATATGTCAAGTGTAGATTGTGATTATTGTGAAGGCTTTCATCAACATTGCTTTGTTTTCAGCCATTACATATGTATATGCAACGTGCTTCTTATAAAGGTCCCTGGGTCACGATAATCCCATTGTTTGCCTTCTCCTAGAGTGCAGACTTCCTGGGAGTATGAATTTTTGAATTCAAGTGAATAAAAATTATTGTAGGGATGACCTTGAAGAGCAGTTGCTTTCAAAGTCAGTCATATGTAGACTTTTTAAACTGATAACTTAATCTCTTAAGAATGATAATCCATTCTCCTAATGATAAATCTCTGCATGTGGATTTGTTGAGAACTCCTGAAATACAGGATAAAGTTCCTTAGTAATTACTGAAGATAGTGTCTACTTCTCTTCTATAATGATTGCATTCTCCCACTCACGTTACGCCTGGGCATGCGTGCCAAAACCTAGTTCCCATCTTGTCTCCTCTGTGGGGGATACTTGCTAACTCTGTTCCTCCTCCGCTGGGTACGCATATCCCATTGCCACCCCTCCACTTCTTCCACCCTGCCCAGACCTTATTTCTTCTCCAGCGTTTCCAGAGCACATCATTCACCAGCACTTACTATATGCTCATGTGTAGCTCACTAGATTATAAATTCCCTGGGGAAGATGTCCTCCCTAATGACCTTTGATCCCTCAGTGTATAGAATTGAGCCAAATATGGTCTCTGCTCTTTTGGGAAGAGACTCAGAGCTTTATAAATTGTGAGACCAGGGAAAAGGGAAACACTGCTTCCTGCTTTCCTTCTTTCCAGCTAACACTCCAGGCCAGCCACCCTCTACCAGTGTAGGTGCTGTTTGGGGTTGTGGTGGAGGAGATGGTATTCAGAATTGCCAGAAGTTGGTTTGCATAATTCAGAGAGGTGTATTCCAGAATTATGCTATTTAATTTTAGGCCTAAAATTTTACTTATTTTGAAATTTCAAGAGGAAGGCAGGAGATTTTTGTCAAAAGGGGACAGATTTCAAAAAGGTTAAGAAACCTCCATTCTCCATGAAGAGAGGTTGGCATTTTTATTTATTTCTTTTGAGGTGAGTATTTTTCAAATGAAGAGCAATAGTAGCAGGTTCAAAATGAATGTGGGAAGAGCCACTTGTGGAAATTTTCACCAGCCTTTGAAGTTTTGTTAACCAGTGTCACAGAATCAGTGCCATTTTAGTTTTCTTTACATTGAAGTTCAGATGTCAAAAGCTATGTTAAATCTTAAAAAAAACAAAAACCATGTAGAAGGCCAAATCCAGTAGCAAGGTTGAGGCTGGAAGGATGAGAAACAGGTGTCATAATAGAAACAGTGCTTCCATTTTCAGAGTTGTGTCTTGTGCATACTGAAGTCTGGCCCTGCCTCTGCTGTTTGGAAATCAGGCAAACTCTTTAGTCTCACTGCAGAGCAGGGGTGGGAGGGTGCTTCTTGCCTCTCAGTGTAGAGGGGAAGATGGACTGTGGAATGGGCACATGTCCGGCTGCTCTGCACGGTGCCTGGAGAAGACTTCTGAAGTCCCTTAACAGGAGAGCTCCTGTGAGACAGGCCAGCTTACATTTCTGCTCTTTTGATATTCCTACTTAGGGTTCTTTCATTCTGAAGATTAGCAAGAGCTATCTCATTAATTAAGCAGATTATTCTGAAAGAATTATTTGCCCCTGTAAATTTTAATAAGTCCCTACTCTGGGAATAAATTTTTAAGAGAAATATTCCCAATTTTAATATCCGCAATTTGCGTTTTGGTGCTTTTCATTGATTTTTGTACAAAGAACTTCTCAGTGTGTTCTTAACTCCAAAACTCTGCAAAGCTGAGTAGCCACTTGGAACTGTCTTCGCTGCCCCTGTGTCTGCCGGTGAAGGGAACTGAGTTCCAACCAGCCTGCCTCTCTGGGGACCTGTTTTTCAGACAGTGAGTTACTACCACTCTTTTGTGGGTTGTGAATTTAGTGAGACCAGAATTGCTTTATAAAAAGAGAAGTAGAAAATATCAACCTTTATTCCACGGAGTAAAAATTAACCTTATTTTGGTGAAAATTTTTTGGGGGGGTTTGAATGTATGTAAATGTGTGTGTGTAGTGAATTAGAGTGATTTTTCTCACAGTGGATCATGGTTAGAGTTTGAATCCTTTTCTTTGGGCAGTTTGCTCCTTAACAAGACTTTAACTTTTCTTTAAAAGATTTTATTTATTCATAAAGAGACAAGGAAACAGGGAGGCAGAGAGAGACAGAGGGAGAAGCACGCTCCCTGCAGGGAGCCTGATGCAGGACTCAATGCCAGGACCCTGGGATCCTGACCTGAGCCAATGGCAGATGCTCAACCAGTGAGTCACCCAGATGCCCCAACTTTAACTTTGTTTTTTTCTTTTTTAAGACTTTGACCTTCTTAAAATAGTGGTCATATATTTTATCTAGCTATTGCAGTCTCTGCCACATGAGAGCTGTACAATATTTGTTTGATTAAGAGAGAAGGAGGAACAACTCAGTGTTAGTCCAGGG
Source organism: Canis lupus dingo (assembly GCF_003254725.2). Taxonomy (NCBI): domain Eukaryota; kingdom Metazoa; phylum Chordata; class Mammalia; order Carnivora; family Canidae; genus Canis; species Canis lupus. The sequence goes on from NC_064245.1 coordinate 64,233,825, forward strand.
AAGGTTTCACGTAAAACCATGTATATAGATAGATCGTGTCTTCCATCTCTGGGAAAATGCATAGAACGGAAAAGCAAAAGCCCTAAACTCCAGTATATGATGTCTTTTTGAAATATTTTCATCATGCTTTGGTTCTTTTTGTTCTTTGCCATATTATGTAGTGGCCAGTTTAGAGATGACATATTCATTAAAAGGTCTGCCCTATAGCCGTGAGATAGGTATAAAGTGAGATCTACATCCTACAGGATGTAGAGCGCAGCAGCTCTGGAGTGGCAGTATTGGGCACAACGGATGATTGCTACCTATTAGGACAGATTTTCACCTGTGCTGTAAAGAGGCACATTCCAAAAGCGTTATGCCTCATTAATGTTATTCATGACCTCGTATTCATTTTGAAACTCTAAGTGGCATTTAGAAGACAGCAGATTTTTGTGTTTCTCAGAAGGGCAACAGAGAGTGGCATGTGACACCGATTCCATTCTAGCCACACTTTGGATAATTCTGAGGTATTTTCATTAGACATTGCTTAAGACTGCTTGAATACCTTATGGTTATTTGGTCCAAATAAAAAGGAGATAGGAATTGCCTATTTTATCAAGGTGCTATGCAAAGTAATTGAAGGTGTGAAAGTACATATTATTCTCATGATAATATATACTCAAAGCTTTTAATTCTTAGTAACATATTTTAAAGTTAGCAGTAAGTCTAAATATATGAAATTTGCCTTTTATAAGTTCGAATCATTAAATGTCTATTTGCATTTCTTACGATACTAGGCAAATTAGCAAGAGTTAGCACAAAGAAAATGATGTTAACCCCCATGCCTAATAAAAATAGGGATCTTTTGCTGTGTTCAAACTGCTTCAGAGAGAGTATGTAGGGTCTTGGGTCAGGCCAACTCAGGCTCCAATGCCAGTTCCTTTACTCTGACCCCCAGCCTTGGGCAGGCATTCAGCTTCCAGAGCTGTGGTTTCCTCAAGTGTCAAGTAGGGTTGGTAATAACTATCTCAAAGAGCTGTTGGAAAAAAAAAAAAAAAAGCTGTTGGGAGTAGTAAGTAGCAGGCTCTTACCACTTTGCCTAGAAAACACTGCTGCCTGGACCGTCCAAACTCTGGGGGCTGGGGTTAGGGGTGTGAATTAACAGAGAGATTTCCATGCAGTGTCCTTTGGGGCACATCCTGCACCTGGCATGGCTTCCTTACCTCCCTCAAGAATGAATGTTTTTATGGTTATATCTTGTTTACTTTTTTAGGAAATTTTCTCGTTTTCATTTGTAAGGAATTTACAAGAGCTGGTGCCTTATGAGAAAGTGCACCATCTGAGTAGCAGGCAGTAATTGAGTCCATGTTCCCACATTTCCAAACCCTGAAAGCCATTTCTGTTGCTCTTCTTGTGCATCCTGTGTTCTCACTACATGAGTGCTTTCTCTCCAACCAGCTGACATTTCCCCAGACCACAGACACTTGATTTCCTTCCACTTCTATGTTGCAGTCTATTACCTTGCCAGCTTCAGGCGGTCCACGTTTACCATACTGTGTGAGATGATTATTGCTTGCCCAATTAGTTTTGCAGGGCTGGTTTAAAATATGAAGAGAAAGGCCCGGTAGACTTCTGTTACTGTTCATCATGAATGATGCAAATACAAATTCCTCTAAGCCAAAGAAAGGTGGCTCTACTGCTTTCTGCAAGAGTAGGTTTTACTCTTCACAATTTCTTTCCTCCTCTGTGCTCTTGCTCTGCCTCCCCCTCTGGAAATGTCTTCCCCTTTCCGTCCCCCCAGCCCGTCTTCTGTCAATCTGCCCTCTCCGTGTGGCAATATTCCTCATTTTCTCCGATGTCTTTAAGGGCCTCCTCTGGAGCTTTTTCTTAATCTCCCCAAATTGGTTTGGCCATTCTTTCTCTAGGGCTCCCTTGTACCTTGTAGACTTAGTTCTATTGCAGCAGCAGTCTCAGTGCTAAAATGTGAATAAGCTTAGTGAGGGTGGAAACCCCATCCTGGTGTCCTGCCTGGCTTTGTGCCTGCTGGGCTGAGCGTGTTACTTGGCACATATTCGCAGCCTAGTAGCTGTTGGGTGAATGAGTACTGTGCTCATTCAGTGTAAGGTCACGAGAAAGACAACCACTCACTCTTCCTAATATGCTATCTCCTGTTGCACACACACCGAGATACCTTCTGGGTTGTGCAGGCTTCTAGTAGTTTTTGCCTTTGGAGTAGAGCCTGCAGTCCACCAGGAAACAGGGAAAGGCTTCCTGGTGATGGGAGAGTAATAACTACAGGCCACCAGCTTTATGTGGACCATGCTGTCTTCTCCAACACTCCTCTGTATGTAAAACAAACAGATGGAGGACCGTGGCTGTGCTGGCGACACACAGGATGCCTGGCTGACCAGCTGCCGTGGAGGGAAGACTGGAAAGTGGTTGGCATGCAGTACAAGACTTGGTACTTTTGTTGGTGTTCATAGCGAGTCTAAATTATTTAAATAAATAAATAAACAAACAAACAAACTTTTAGGGTCTCTACATACTGATCAAGAAATCTGGCCCATATATGTATATATATTCTTTTAAGACATTCTTGCAAAAAGTTAATAAAATGCGTCCTTTCTCTTAAAGATTTGCTAGGGTTGCTGTCACAAAGTACCTTAGACCAGGTGGCTTAAACCACAGAAACTTAATTTTCTTACAGTTCTGGAGGCTGGAAATGGAGATCAGATGTCAACAGGGTTGATATCTTCTGAGGCCTCTCTTGTTGGCTTATAGATGGTGTCTTCTCCCCGCATCTTTCTATCATCTTTCCCCCATCCGTGTTTATGTCCAGATTTCCTCAACTGATAAGGACACCAGTCACATTGGATTAGGACTCACTCTAATGACTTCATTTTAACTTAATTAGCTCTTTCAAGAACCTATATCCAAACATGGTCACATTCTGAGGTCCTGGTGGCTAGGATTTCAACATGAATTTTGGGAGGACATAATTCTGCCAATAACATTGTGGATTTTAACTGCGCAATATATTCACATAGGACAATTCACTGCCTGAAGTTACATGGACTGTTGTGTGTGAGGGTATATAGATGGTAGCATGTTTGTGTACAGACATACGGAAAGTCACTACTCCTGCAATAGCAGAGTGTGGCCTGGGCGTGGCCACTTCAAGCCGTCAAAAGACTCCACCCTCCTGTGAAATATAGTCCTGTATTTAACAGGACAAATGTATAGCATTACAGAAAAATAGGAAGGATGGGACAAGGGCACAAGATAGGGGAAGAGGTGCAAACATCAGCAGCTACCCCTCGATGAAGAATAATGCCTTCTTTCATAGGAGAAAGGAGAGAAAATGAGTGGGAATAATCAGAGAGGGTGACCAAACATGAGAGACTCCTAACTCTGGGAAATGAACAAAGGGTAGTGGAAGGGGAGGTAGGTGGGGGGATGGGGTGATTGGGTGATGGGCACTGAGGGGGCCACTTGGCGGGTTGAGCACTGGGTGTTATACTGTGTGTTGGCAAATCAAACTCCAATAAAAAAACATATATAAAAAAATAATAATGCCTTCTGAATACAGCCAGTTTGAGCACACGTGAAATTCTGTTAAAATTAGTAATTACTTTTACACATTTGTGATATAAAGACAGTGTTTTAACTCAATGTATGTCCTAGTCTTTCCTGTCCAGGAAGCACTCTGATAAGTAGGAGTCTGAGAAATCATGAAGACTAGAGTTAAAGATTCTATCTGAAAGATTTTCTACAATATCTTTATAAAGTTTGAGGAAGTCCACATCCAGTGTTTCATAGCCATGGTCTGAGGGAGATTACATTTTGAGTAATTGACTTTTCTAGGTGGTAAACCAAAAGCTCCGGGAGAAGAACTACAGACTTGTGCTTTGAAAAGGATTTTTCATTAAATTGACACATGTACAAAAGTACAGCTACTGACTTGTTACTCAGCTGAGCTGTGAGAAACGAATCTCCAGCAGTTTAGAAATTCCGCTTTTGAAATTTTCATCTGCAGTTATTCAGAGAATATTTCTTTTACGTTTTGTTTTTTGTTTTCTTCTCTCCTTTTAAAATCCAGCTCATGGTTTTTGGAATCTTTCTGTGCCTGGATGCATTTCTGTATGTGTTCACGTTGCTTCCTCTAAGAGTCTTCCTAGCACTCTTCAGGCTCTTCACTTTGCCTTGCTATGGCTTAAGGTAAGTTTAAGATCATGAGCTGTTTCAAATGTTCACATTATTTTTGCTACTCGTAAAAGTATTTTACTACATGTAGTCGTTAAAGTCAGTAATCCATTAGATAGATTTTGTAGAATAGGGATCATTCACATAGTTCCATTCATTCTTTGGCCCTTAATGCATGAACTAATGTTCTTTTTCTTTTTAATGAATATTATGTGTTTTTATAATATTTGTACTTTTTCCTTGCGCATTCTTTTTTTCCAAATGGTTTTGAACCAAGACTTTGCTTTCGCCAGCCAGTACAATAATATTAATAATGCAGATGACCACACAGAAGAAAGAGTGGGGAGGCTTGGGGATTGAGAACCAAGGACCTGGTGGCCACTGTGCTGCTCACCCAGTACCTTCATGTTCTTAAAGTCCATTGACCTCTGAGGCATCATCTGTATAGTGAAAACGGGGTTCTGGGCCTGGAGTTATCAAGAATCTCCTAAGGACTCTTCCTCTCATTTAAGAATCATTGTCTTAGTGACCTGGGGAGCCTTAGTTACTGGTTCCCGATGCAACTCTCCACGATTTGTGAGAGCAGAAAACTCTTGAAGACCATTGTCCTTGTGGGAAGGCTCACATTGGTTAGCTGGTCAGGTGTGGGCAGCTGCCTAACTTCTCTGTTCTCTAGGCCTGTTTCCACATCACAGAAAAAGGGGATGTTGAGAGTCTGGCATCTTCTACCACAAAGATGGGAAGTGTAAAAAGAATACCCAGCATGGTGCCTTGGTTCACAGTAGACCAGAACAAATATTAGTTTCCTTCCTTCCGTCTCTACCAAAACTAGGAACAGGAAGACAAAAATATTAAGCTTGCATGAATCTTAATGCTTTATTGGTCTTTAGGTTAGAGGTTTGGGGTTTACAGTTTTCTTTTTTTGTACTGATATGTCAACATGTCTCCATTCTATGGAGTCATTCTCTAGAATATTATGCAGTTCTTAGCATAGTTGCCCAAGTGACATTTCTCACATGGATCACTTCTTTAGACACATTTCATTATGAAAAAATTTTAAAATGCTGAAATGGACAATAATATTAAACTTCATTTAACTGTAAAGTAGGCGACCATTCTATGGTATATAAAAATATAATTAATGTAATTATGGTAATAACTTAACCATGGAAACTGAGGTACAAATTAATAGTCAATATTCAGAATTATGCGTTGATTTTTTTTTTAATGACTAAACTCTTGGAAAGTTTTCTTTTAAAATAGTAAATGGGTATACACTTCATACTTAAGAAGCATTGAATAATACATAAAGTCCATTTAGAAATAAACCTTAACCAATTTCATAAGGAAGAAATCCTTCCAGTAATAACTGGAAGAATTCATTAGTCATGAAGATCATATTGTGAAAAGAGAAAAATTATTTGCCAGATTACAAGGAGTAAAACAATGACAAGAATTAAGATCACATCACTGTTATATGTGATACCAGACATGCTGTAACCTATCTGAATGAGAGAATTATGTTACATATTTTATTAATTACATGTTAGTCAAGTAGAAGACTCTTCTTAGGAATCTAATCATTAGCTTTAATTCAAGTACATTCTTTATACCTTTGGGAGAATTTTTAATGCTTTATTCTTAGTAGCAAACTTAAAAAAAAAAAAAAAAGACATTTGTGGGCAGCCCGGGTGGCTTGGCGGTTTAGCACCACCTTTGGCCCTGGGCGTGATCCTGGAGAACCAGGATCGAGTCCCACGTCAGGCTTCCTGCATGGAGCCTGCTTCTCCCTCTGCCTGTGTCTCTGCCTTTCTCTGTGTCTCTCTTGAATAAATAAAATCTTTAAAAAAAAAAAAAGACATTTGTAGCATGGTACTTTAACATTAGCAAAGCCTAATCTCGTATATATTTTTTTCTTTTTTTACTATTGGGGGACCAAATAAAATTAGGGTTATTTCAATTTTCGGAAGACCAGAAAAAAAAATATCTAATAGAACATTACTAAATATAAATCTTCATGTGGACTGCATAGCATGGATAGACACATAGAAATTTGGGTAGAGCCAGGTGAGGCTACCTGACATAAAATAACTAAGGCCATGTAGAACTGTTCACGTTTGTATTATGAACTAAATTAACTTCTTAGTTATTCTTTGATCAGTAATGTGAGGCAAGTTTGTGCTCCAGCCATTTCTAAGTGAATGGCTTTCAAAGACATAGGGTGTTCCATATGGCTGTTCGCTTGATGAGATTAAACATTATAGGGAAATATATCCTAAAAACTCTTCCTCCTAGAGTGGGTCCCTCCTTGGGTGTGTTAGCACACAGACATAAGTGGCTGCTCACTGAGTGGGTGACTGTGGCGATTTGTCAGTGTGCCCAAAGCCCTTGTTATTTTTAGGTTCTATTTGAAGACCCATCTTACTGCACAGGCATCTAGAACTGTGTCATTTCTAGTGTTCCTTGTCATTTGGGGGAAGCAGAGTACCCAGATAGCATGAGGGAAGTGTTCTGAAAACTAAAAGAGGTGTTGCAGAGAGAACTGGCAGATCTTCAGCCCTCTCCTCCGTTTTGTTTGTTTGTTTTTCTGAGTGGCCGATGATCCTGGGAGCCAAACTTCTCTAGGTATTTTAAGATTTTTTCTTTTTTTTTCTTTTTTTTTTTTTTTTTAGATATAAAGTAGAGATGGCTGCTTTTGTATATTACTTTAAAATACTTTCAGTCTAAATTAATTTGAGTAACTTTTCAAAACAAAATGTGTTCCATTGTCAAGATTCTAGAACTAAAATGACACCAGAGGGCAGTATGTCACCTCATATGCAAGACTGTTCCCCTTCCTACACAAGCCAAACCATTCTTGCTATTTCTGTATCTTAGACCAACTGAAAAAAATTGTTTTATGCTGTCACTAATAAATATATGATGTGTGCACATAAAATGTTAAATGCAGTTAAGATTACATGACAGAACTTCTGCGACTTTGAGTATTCTGTGCGAGCATAGGCCAGATTACACAGAACGTGAGAATGCGGCCCTACTGTCTTAGGTCTTAGTATGTTAAGTTGCTCTATCAAAACTGAGGGATTTGTGCTTACAGTAGCATATGTTGTAATTTATTTTTTCTTGGAGCAATTTAGAAAGCAGTGTCTTTGAGCATTATTTTTAAAAGCACAAAATTTGAAATGTTTAAAACTTGAACTATGATGAGAAAAATTATATTAACAAAGCTATTATTAATATTATGTCTAAGACCTTTTCAATATTTTAGGACTATAAAAATATATTTGAACAAAATTATTATTTAGAAGTAGCCAAATTCTGCCTTATACCTTTTCTTTCAACATTCTCTACTTTCAGTAAAGGTTGTCTCACCCGTAGCTGTGTTGTGTTCCATCTTTTTCAGCAAGCAAAAAAGTGCTCTTTCCTTCAGTCTGACTTTTATTTTTCCAAAGGGATAGAAAGAAATTAAAAAGACCAATAAAGAAGTGGATTGTGTTTTTTTTTCCTAACTGTTCCCTTATCCTTACATTCTTATTATGTCTTTTTTCTAGGAGAAAGTCGCCATCTTCCTACTCTTAGTTCTTTTTAATTGTTCCCCCAAAGGAGGGGCAAGGATATTCGTCAGAGTAATCAAGATGCTGACATGCAAACAGTGACTTTTCCATCTCCAGTCTTGTCTGTTGGAATATCACAGCAATGATTGTGTTAGGTTGTTGCCTTCTTTCTGTATTTGTGATTACTGTGCTTGCCGCCTCTGTGTGCAAGTTGTATCTGGTACAGTATTTGTCAGAGGCTTTGGAAAACTGACAGCCTCTCAGATTTTCTACTTTAAAATTTATTCTTTGGGCCGGTTTCTAAATATTCTGTAAACTGGCCGTGGTTTTTGTTTTGGGCTTGGGTTTTTGCCACTTTTGACACCTAAGTACACAAGGACGCTGCCTTTCACTACAGCTAAGGACCAGTGCACTTCAGCATGCTTGTAAGAAAACCCAGCCTTCATTGTGATTGCTCCACTGGCAGGCATTTTGCCAGCTTTTGATCCTGTTAAAATATTGTTCATTTGAGAAGTTGGCAGGGTAATTATTTTGACTTGGTAGGTGTGTTTATGTTGCCTACAAAGGATATACTGCTTCCATAAAAAGCTTAGTGATCTCAGGAATACTTATTTGGATACTTTTTGCTAATGAATTGACAGTCTTGAAAAGTCTTCACTCCCAGATATTTTGGTGGAAACTAAAATAAATAAAGAGATATATCCAGATTGTTTAAAAGTGGATCCTTGTGTGTCTTCCCTCTTCCATATATAGGGTAGTATCATTTTAGAAAGACATTTGAGAAACTTCTTGAATTAGAATAATTTTTTAATGATGACGAGGAAATCAGAATTAAATTTTGGTTTATTATTTGAGGTACCTATGTTTTTTGGAAGAATGAAAATATTTCATTTTTTAGAAAAGTAGAGTGCTCTGGATTATGCTAAAGAGGTTATCAGACCTCATTTTTCCAAATTTACTGTAGAATAAACGAATAACCAATTGTGGAGGTATTTTTGACTTACCTGGCATTTCTGTGAATCCTCTTTCCTGCTCAAACTTGTGACTTAATTTTGTGTTTTAGAATTCTCCATAAAATTTGAAGAATGGTGAGAGAGATTATAGAGAAAAATGGTGCTATCTGGTGCCAAGGACTGAGTTATTTTTGAAAACTTTCCTAAAACATTTTAGTCAGTAATAAGTGTAGAGTAGGCTTAGGTAATAAATGCCAGAGTGTAGAGTGTTTTTCTTGTACTATCAGAGCAAATAAAATCTGTGCAAGCAAATTTCCTGATCGCACTTTGGTTTTAGGCAAGAGAACTCTTACTTGAGGCTTCATGGACTTTTTTGTGTTTAAGAGGCAATAGTGTCTTTTTCCTCTGAGAGTTTACCCCATAGGCTTTTATCTCCTATGAATTTAGAAGACTTTGATCTCCTGATGAATTTCAAATGCTTGAGAGTTTCTTAACCTGTTGGATTTCCTCTGTATGCCTTACCTTCTTGAAGATAATTTACCCAAAATTTACCTCACACACACACACACACTCACACACACTTCTCCTCTTCTGAAACATAAGACTCAATTGTGCCCTAACTGGTTTAATATCACCCTGTAGCACATGAAGGTAGAGCTCTCGATGGCTTTCTCTGGGGAAACAAGTATGTTTGTGATTTCCTCTTACCAGGGTTGATCTGCGTGGCTGATACGTAGAGAGCAATATATTTGTTTTATTAGAGAGTCTTCATAAATCAGGTTTTGTTGTCCCCTGTTTCCTCACCATGGCACTCTAAGTAGCGTAGCAACATTACAACCTTCTCTCTTTCTTTCTCTCTCGTGAATCAGACCGAAGGGAGGAGCACTTTCACTTCCTTTATAGAATGGAATGTGGTGTCACAGGGACTCCTTGTGGTGAGTAAACCCTGATTTTTCCTTCTCTACTCTTGGCCAAATTGACATCAGTGCAAACAGATATTAATTATAATGGAAACAACAAAAAGAGCATAGGCAGACATAACCACTTGAGGATGGATGCCTGAGGAAAACATGGTCTCTATCCTTGCTTGGTCCTAAAGTGTTGTCCACATTTTTGCAATATTTGACCATGATCTCACCTAACGTAGGAAAATCACTCCATCAAATGATATTTAATTACACTTGTTGCCTTAGACCTTGATAGCAAGTACTTTTAACCCAATGCCACAGCAGTCAACTGAGCTTATAATAAGTTCCTTCCATATAAGCAATTTTTATTTTGCATTACTCCATAGCTTTATTAAACTGGTTGGGTTTTTTCCTAGTATAGTTTGAAATTATTTTAAAGCCGAAGGAAAGACTTTAATCATTCGGTTTTAACACTTCGTAATTATTTTTCTATTGTATGGCAGGAAAACATAAGATTTAAAATACTATTTTCTAATTAAGGAAAATATCTTAATCTCAATACTTTATTTGAATTTACTTCAAAATTATAAAGGAACTTCTCTTTTAAAAATGGGAGCCATATTGAATATATTACTTTATTTTACACTCTTTCAGGTATACTACAAATGGCTAAAAATGTTAAAAGAGAAAGAGAGAAAGAAAGAAAGAAAGATTCAGTCTATGTATTTTATAATGAAATATCTCATGCCGATAGCTTGACACATATCTACACCAATTTGAAAATCAGCCAGGCAGGGATTATGCCATTTTTCTTGCTCATTTGTGTTGCCTTTTTTTTTTTTCCTGATCTTTCTATATGCTGCTAGTTTTTGCCTTAATCTTCGTGTGTTACCTTCTGCTACTGAGCAGGAGGAAGAAGCTTACGTAGATCACCTTTTCCATTGCATTGTTCTGTTCCCATGAATCCACAAGCCCTTAGAAACAACGGCAGTGCTTTAATTGACAATGGCACATATCCAGTGGAAGTATTTGAATGAGTAAAAGATGAAACTTAGAAATGAGAAAATGTGGTTTCTGTATGAGTGGCTTAACATGAAAATTTTAAAAAATATCTTAAGTTCTGTTGAATATCTTGTTTAAAGTTAACTTCTCTTGCAGTAACTTACAGCCTAACCTGTGAATTAGATTAGTGGGTTTTTCACTTTGTCCAACGGCTTGCTCCATTTATTTATGTGTTTATGTGAGATTTTCAGCATTTGCGAAGTGAATTGCTAGTAACTATGGTTTAAAGGATCTTTATAAGAAAGAACTTGAACCTGAAAGTATTGTTTGAAAGCCAATTCCAAGTTGATTGGCAAGGCTGTGGATAAGCTTCTTACGGAGTTGGAAATGCTTACCAGATAGTCATCTAAAAATATCCTGACAGAGAAGGAAACAAATACTGGGACTGGTTCAAGTTCTTTTAATCCTGTGAACTTATTTTGAGGTCAGGTCTTTCCATACTCAGAGGTGCTGTGATACATACAGATGTCTTTTAAGGTGGCATCTTAGAAATAATTTTTATTTTTGTAGCTTTCCTTCTTATTAACGAGGACTTTTATATGAAAACAAAACTGTTTCTTAGGAATTCTTCAACTTTTATTCTTTATTTGAATAATGCTCCTTAATTTTGAATATCAGAGTCTTTGGAGCAACCACTTAGGACGTTAGCAATAGATTTTCACCAGAGTAGGGAGCACACAGGAAGCAGTAGATCCAGTGAAATATGGTCCTGTCTTTTTTAGAAATAAAGAACAAAAATGATGGGTGTGTTTGCTTTTTAGCACAAAATTTTTCCAGATAAGCTGTCAGTACAGTGTTAAGTTATATTCTATTAAATTATGCTGAAAGTGAAAGGGTACTGAGTTGTTGACTTAAAAGTTCTTTTAAAGAAAAGTCTAGAATGAGAGATGGTAGTAAAGAACATGCCTTCTGGAGCTAGACTGCCAAGGTTCATATCCCTCCTCCTCTACTCTTAATTAACTATCCGGCTGTGGGCACATTCCTGACTGCTTTCTGCCTCATCTGTAAAACTGAGATAGTCACAATAGTACCTTGCTCTTGCTGGATTATAGTGAAAACTGCAATGAATGTATTCCTGGTGCCTAGAACAATGCCTGCCACGTGGGAACTGAATTGTAGCATAAGATATTTGTACAACCTTCTATGGTTTTACAAGCTGGTTTGATCCTAGGCAAGATAAAGCTAAATTAAAGTTGTTTATGCTTGATTTTAAATTTTTATCATCTTAGTTCAAAATGTGTCATGTTGTGCTGTTTTGGGATATATATTTCTAATGTTTGATGCCTCTAATTTGCAACAATCACTTGTAATTAATACAACATTTCTTTATAGATATACTAATACATTGGTCCTTTGTTGTAAATGTTTATAAAGACATTAAAGACATAGGACTGGAGATATATATGTGTGTGTATATACACATATACGTGTGTGTGTGTGTGTGTGTATATGCTCTTTTTCTCTTAAATAAAATTACTTTGGCCGAGATCACTTAAGTAGATGCCAATCTAGTATGAAAAGCTCTAAGTATAGTTTCTTTAATTAGTTATCAAAGTCACCTTGGTAATTAATGCAAATTAATTAATACTACCCTACTTATGGTACCTATCATTCTCTTTAATTCATAAAGCATGACCTATAGTTCCCAAATACAAAAGCCCATGACTTTCAGTGATTTGTGGTATTCAGTATATGCTGAGCCTCTCCTACACTTTAGAAGAAGAGGTGGGCACCATACTCTGTACCGATGCCTATTCATTCCCTGGCTGTCCCAGAGGAGATGGTCACACATGGGCCAGGAGCCCAGGAGTGTTCAAAATATCTCCTCTTTGCATTGCTTGAATGAAAGACATGCTTAGTTCCCACTCTCAACAACTATAATACCTCTTCTGTTTTTAATCTCATGGGGTTGGAAGCAGGGAATTCCTTGATGATGTAATAGCCCTTGGCAGAGATATCTGTGATCTGGGCTGCATGTTTGGGAGATGGGAGGTGAAGAGATCTTCTCTGATTCTATGAGGAGAACAGGCCAGAGCCCACTTGGGAGAGAAGAAAAGAGTCAGGGAAACAGGGAGATAGTGATAGGGATTGATTGGCTTTGTCCTTGAAGCAATTTTGCCCAAAACTTCAGCTGCTAAGAATAATTTGACTTGGTTTATCAGCTTATAGTGCTGGTCTCAAGACATACGATCTGACACAGACAAATTCTGACTTGTCTCCCCATTTAGCCTCACTGGTTCAGCCCAGTGTCTTCCCACCTACTAATAAACCTTTGTGGACTTAGTTCTCACAGAATTTACCTCTTTTCAGGACTTTTGCAGTATCTCATATTCTTTCTGTGAACAGATCAAATTCATATCTGACTGAAAACCGTGTGTGGGGTGTGCATCGTAGAAAACAAGGATGAGGTTCTGTATCACCTGCTCACAGAGCTACTATTTCAAGCCTCATTTGTAAAATAATGCTGTTGATGGTTCAATAATTAAATGGTCATAAAACAGATTAACAGGAGAAAAATTTTGTACATACAAGAACTCATAAAAAATATGCAACTGAAAGAAGTGACCAGGCAGTTTGCTTTTATATACCTTTAAGACAAAGAAACAATAAATTTGTGAAGCATTAACAAGATGAAAAAGTCTGGGCTTGGGATAGCAGATTAATGTAAAAGTAACAAGGGTTGTTTCTACAACCTTCTCAGCCCTGAATTTCTTATCTCTGGTGATAAGGATACCTTCTGTGCCCAGGTGCAGGGAGGGTACATTCAATGGAGAATTTATCTCCCACTTTCAAGGGATCCGAGGAGGTCAGAGTGTCCTCCTTGCACCAGCTGTTTCTTAAATAACTTAAATTCAAAATAAGATGCCATGTTGGCATATTTTGAAGTGGATTGCCTTGAATCTCTCTGAAGTAAGCAATTATTCTGCTGCTAGTAATTAGGAAAAAGCATTTTCAATTCCTATAAAGCCAAAAAGAAAAGGGAAGAATTCACAGAAAATATAAAGAAAATATATAGAGAAATGCCGTTTTCCTCATGGGAAAAATTAACTAAAACTACAGTAGATGCTGTTTTTCAGCAGTGGGATTGGCAGAGATCCAACAGTTGGTGGAATCCTAGATTGCTGCATGTGTGCTGCAGCCTTCCTTGCGAGCTGCTAGTGGATGTGAACATGGGCACAGCCACCAGAGAGGGCAGTTTGCTGCTTCTGTTGAGGGAACATACCCTCCAATTGTAGGAATTCATCCTACAGATATATTGTCAAATATGAGGCATGACATGCACATTTGTAGCCGCAGAAGACTGGCCATCTGCCAGCAGTGTTGCATCAATTATGGTGCATCCACACACCGGACCGTGACGCCATCATAGAAATAGAACTTGTGAAGTGACATGAAGAAACCTGCTCTGCTGGTAAATAAAAAGTCCAGAGCTCTTCCAGTGTGTGGAAAGGGCTGATCCAGCAGGCTGTAGTACTTCAAGATAAGGTGAAAGGCTTAGGACAAAATCGTGGAAATCCATGGCTCCAAAGCATGTTATCAGCAGACACCCACCCTCTGCGTTCACTTGTTAAGAGGGCTTACCTCTAATAGTGGTTTAACATCTTTATTTTTTTGTACTTGGGTAGAAAACTTCACACGATTGAGTAGTCAGCATAACTTGTTAGTTCTTAAAAGAGCGTCTTAACTCTCATTATCATCTCTGTATGCCAGTGTATGTCCAGTAAAGATAATTCCAAGAGCATGTAAGGTAAAATTCATGTTTTTATTACGTCTTATGTATTTCAGGGACAGACGTTTGCTTCAGCCTGCTCAGGTGTGTGACATCCTGAAGGGTGTCATTTTGGTAATCTGCTATTTTATGATGCACTATGTTGACTACTCCATGATGTATCACCTGATAAGGGGACAGTCAGTCATCAAGCTCTACATCATCTACAATATGCTCGAGGTGAGTGAGGGCCCTCCTGTACCCACATGGTTAGCCTAGCCTCCGAAGCTGCACGGGCTTGATGAATGTCCGGACTTGGAGCCCTCTGATACAGAATTCTCATCTATCAACTCTAGTATTGGGACTCCTGGCCTTGATGTTTATACAGTCACCGGAGACCTTGTTAAAATGCAGATTCTGATTAAGTAGTTCTGGGCTGAGGCTGGAGAATCTCATCCTTACCAGATGGTGCCCAGTGCTGGTCCTTGGTCCCTAGGGTATGACATGTCCTCACATGGGAGAGAAGGGTACCTGCTACCTAGAGACTTTTTAGTCAGTACCCCCTTGAGAATGTAAATTGTCAAATGGTAGGGAAATTTGTTTAAACATTCATTGGAAACCCATGTATACATCTTACTAAAACTTGAAGCATTATGAAAAAATATTAGGATTATATATGTATTTGCTATAATAGATTTACACTTAAAGTGCTTTGTAATTTTTACATACAGCAGGGAAACAAAAGTTTGCAAATTTCTCTACATAATACTTTTAATATAGTATATTTCACTTGAGGGCAGGCAGCATGTGAAAATCTACTTACATGCAAAAAGTAAATCAAGCAGCTACACAAAGCAAAAAAACATGTTTTGCTATAAAACAAAGTAGAATTTTGATCAGTTCTTAAAATAGTAAGCTACCCTAGGTTATATAATAAAACTTTTGAGATACAAGTGCATTTTCCTGTACTTTTTAGGAATACAAGTAAGGTATACTTATCTTTTAAATTAACTGGGAAAGGATTTTTCCTAACTAGTGGACAGCTGGAGAGGTGTGGGTGCTCCTGGCTTTTCTGCTCTGAGGCTCCATTGGATGAGGTCTTTCCATCTCTTCACAGAAGCCATGGAACTCTGACCGTCACGGTTACTCCTAAATTCATTGACCAACATGATTTAAAACCACACCCCAGCTTCCTGATTCTAGACTCGTTGCATATGCTCTTGCTCAGCCACACCAAGTACCATCTGTACTGGATACAGATGGTGTGGATGAAGTTTGTGAGGCAGAGTAGTCATCCTGCCCTCGCATCCCTGTCACAGAGAGAGAAGCTTGGGCTTATCTTGTTCCGTCTGCTTTGTGAGTGGCTCTTCCTGCCGCCAGTGGCCTACTAGTCTCCCTCACTGCCTTCCCTCTTGGGGGATTGCAGGTGATGAGGGCTTCTTCCTACCCTCACACATAATGGGTGTGCCCCCTAATTTACAAAGCCCTCTACAGGGTGGCCTCAACACTGTTACTAGAGGACAGGCCTCAGGTGGAAAGGGTCCATGAACTGCTGATCAGAATGGCGTATTCACTTTGCAAACTATACTTGATAATGTGCTTTCAGCATAGTAGACAAGCGTCCCGGCTCTCATCTAGAGATAAACCATCTTTGACTGAACCCTACTTCTTCCCCTTCCCAGCCTCGGTGCCCTGGACACAGCTTCTGGTTGCTGAGTGTCTCTAATTCTTAGCTCATCTCATGAACCTCAGGTGCTAGGGGAATTACGAGCATTCAATGAGGCAGCGCATAGACAGGGTTTAGCACGATGCCAGACATGTGTTGAGTGTTCCCTAAACAGCAGGTAGCTATTACACCTGCATTTGGCAAATATTTAATTGACCATTACTGTATGCCAAGCACTGTCTTAGACCTTGAAGATCAGAGGCAAGCAGAGCCTGATCTTATGGAGCTTATATTCTGCAGGTGGAAAAGAGACCATAAATCAGGAGGTATTCAGAAATGATAAATACCATGATGAAAAAGAACAGGGGATGGATTAGAGACCGTGGGAGCCAGAGATTGATGGTCTGGGTGTGGATGCAACCATTCCAGCTGAAGCCTGAATGATATATGCCCTCCTTTCTTGCTTATGTGCTTATTTTTATTCATCATAACTCCATAGAGATTGCTACCTGAAAATGTCTTTAGGAAGTAAACCTGCATATTACATACTCTGTGATTAATCCAAACAAATTACAGCTACCATTGTCTACAAATATTAGGTACAAATACAGTGGGTCAAATGATGTATTTGTCCTAAAGGATTTAAGTTCAGATTCTGAATCTGAATTTTAAAAATCAAAACCAGAGGAACTATGATTTTGATGTGCCCTCTCCCTTTTTATTTTTGCCACTATAAAAGACTCTCCTTATAAATACATAGCTAATTAGACAAAGTCTAATTCAAATTAATACAGATTTTCAGCACTCACTGTCAGAGAATAAAGAGATCCCTGCTCTTTTGTAGCTTGCCTTCTAGTGGGATTTGAAAAGTCAGAGCTCCAGTATTTGAGTAAATCTGAGGTTTAGTAACATATTTAAGTGGAATATTAAGAAACACTTTTCAGAAAAAAAAATAAAAAGGAAACACCTTTCCAATAATTTTTCTCCTTAGGTAGCAGATCGTCTGTTTTCATCTTTTGGACAAGATATATTAGATGCTCTCTATTGGACAGCAACAGAGCCTAAAGAAAGAAAAAGAGCCCATATTGGAGTGATCCCTCACTTTTTCATGGCTGTTCTCTATGTCTGTATCCTTTAGACTTACTGGAAATTTCGAGTCAGTGCGTATTCTACATTATTTTATTTGGTTAACTCTTTCTCAGATTTAAAGGGGTGTGTGTGCGCGCGCGTATGTGTCCTGAAGATTAACATGAAATGTCTTTCTTTTAAAGTAATTGTAAATTAAAGAGCCTCATGTATGTTTGCTCCATTTAACTGGTAGAAAACAATTCTAGTCTCGGTGTGACTGATTTTATGGAAGGACTTGAGAATGCAAGGTTCATATTTAGACATACTTTATAGAGATCTATATAACTTTCATACCTATACTGGAATTGTTTGTAATTTATCTTTAAGCCTATGAATTTTTTGTTAAAACCTAGGGCGTAAAATGTATACGGTTCATCCAGAGGTAAAATTTGAGATTGATTGGGGAGGAATTTTAGAAGTTTTATCTCCTCTGCTCCCTATACCCCTCCTTAAAGTTTTTCTTTTGAAGAATTAAAGCTTTACTGTATAAACTGTGTGCATGTATGTGTGTGTGTATATACCCACACATATATTTGCCCGTGCACATGCATAGCTGTATTTAAGTCCTATACGTATACTGTCTCTGAAAGAGTGGTACATGAAAAAATGAGGTTATTATTTGGAAAGTTAAGGGACTAAGTGGGAAGGTTTCTATAAGCGTAAAAGTTCCAAGTACGTGGAGTAAAAGAGTTGCTATTCTCATTTAAATGAAATATTCCATGTGTAATATGAATATAATTCTGCAACTTGTGGGTGTCTTCAAAAATGACATTGTAAAGAAGAATCTCAATTATCAGACATTTCTTACTCTTACATTCCTCATCCCCTACAGAACTATAGAAGCCAATTCCTTCCAGACTTTTACTTAGTGTTCTTTTCTATTTTAGAATGCAAGTTAAATATCTTTTTTCAATATTAAAGAAAATTTGTTCCACTTATTTAACTTTTTCAAGGACCTGTTTCCCAGGCCTTGTGCCAAATGCCAGAAGTTCAAAAAGAGCAAGACTGCCATCTTCCAGGACTCACAGTCTAAGTGAAGGGATGCCCAGAGGCTCATTTCTGCTTCGTTTATGTGGGTCCCATACATTTTACTTGTCAAATTAGTATCAACTATAGCTAATAAGATAATAAAGCTCTAATGCAAGACTGGATTTAGAGATCATAATCATCCCCCCCTCCCATTTACTTTCAAAATTGTATAGTTTTATCTACTAATTAACATGAAAACAGACAAGCTTTTTCCTTGACATCACTCACTGCTAGTTTTGCATGCAATTCTCATCATGGTTCAAGCAACAACTCTCAATGTGGCTTTTAATTCACACAACAAGTCACTGCTTACTATCATGATGTCTAATAATGTAAGTATGAGATTTAATTTTACATTTTTGAGGCTCTATGAACACTTTAATGGCAATATTCTGGATGGAATGAAATTATTTTTTTAAATGTTATTTACTCTCCAGAAAGTTTTACATGTAGCATGTCCATTTTTAAACTGCTCATAATAATAGTGATCTTTTTGTTTACTGTTTCAGTTTGTTGAAATTAAAGGAAGTGTTTTCAAGAAGTTTGAAAAGAATAATCTTTTTCAAATGTCAAATAGCGGTATGTACACTTAGGTTCTACATGAAGCTTTATGCAGTATTATTTTGCAACTCATTCTGAAACTCTCTGTCACATTTCCTCTGGGCTGCTGCTTTGACTTAGCTTAGCTTTCTTTTACTCCCTCAACATCTTTGCCAGATTTTCTTACTATCTTGGTTATTGTAATTTCAAGACATTTAAGATAAAATATAACGAGCATTTGCATAGCACCATCCCATACTTTCAGAGCTTCTTATTAATCCAGAAATTTCTTTGTAGCAAATGATATTTCATGTTATAGATGTGGAAACTAACACACAGAGAAACTAATTTGACATCCCCAGGTCACCCACACAGATGCCAAGAGCAGAATTATGGCTGTAAACCTCAGATTATCTCTCTGTGCTCAGCTTTTTCAGTTATGGCTTACTGCCTCCTTATCCTAAGGTGAAAGTACAACATCTATCCCTAGAAATATTATCTTTCATAGGTACAAAAATCAAAGCAGCATAGTGTCTTGGTTCTCAAAATATAGTGTATGGGACCCTGGAGGGGTATCCCTGGAAAGGAGTTCACAAAGTCAAGACTGTTTCCTAAGAATATGAAGACGTAATTTATCTCTCACCATGTTGATATTTGTACTGTGGTGGGAAATGGAGGTGGAGGTAACCTAATGAGCTATTGCTGCACACCCGCCAGGATGGCTGCTTTGGTAGTCTACCACCGATAAATGTTAGCAGGGGTGCGAAGTGACTGGTGTTGTCGTACTTTGATGGTGTAAGTGGAGAATATTACAATTGCCCTGGAAAACCTTCTGGCAGTTTCTTATACAGTTAAATGTTTGCCTATCCTGTAACTTAGCAGGGAGAATACATGTTCACAAAAGACTTGTACAAGACATGTGGCGGCCTTATTCATAGTAGCCAAAAACTGGAAACAACCCAATGTTTGTCAGGAAGAAAGCAGATAAACAAATGGTGGTGTAGTCATACTGTGGAACACTACAGCTATTAAAACAGAAAAAAACACCGATACTTTCAACCACGTACAAAACTGGAATTTCCATACTTGAATTATGTCAGTGAAAGATGTAAATGCCTTACCAGTGTAACACCAGCCTATGTATAAATAGTGTATTTATTTTGCAGACATTCATATGTAATTATACTCTCATTGTGTTCTGACTAAAAGAAAGTTACACATGCAATATATTATTGTTACTTATATACAGTACAGTTTGTATTCAATTTTTTTTTCAGATATTAAGGAACGATTCACAAATTATGTGCTTTTGCTAATAGTATGTTTAAGAAACATGGAGCAGTTTTCTTGGAATCCAGGTATGTACCTTTTAACAGATACAGTGCCTTCTAATTTTACTCTTGAACCACAAATCATTCTTTTACATGGAATAGAGTGAATATTGCAGAGAACTTCAAAAGCTTGAGCTCTTCTGCTACTTGGGTGTTGGAAACACCTGTTCCAGCAAAAGGATTTGAGTATGTTCTGCTGAGTGTGGTGGGATACCACACCATGGGAAGTAGTCTTTGTCCCTTCATTTCCTGTAAACCTCACAGCATCTCTAGAGCTGTGTATTCAGTGGGTGAGTGGACGCTGCTAAGCAGTGTGGCCTCTTTGTTTATTTAACCTGTAGTGTGCTAGGGTTATCTAAATATAGTCAGCAATTTCTCATTTTCACAGTTCACCAGAATAACTTTGCTCTTTCTTAACATTTGTCTTTTACTCACTGCCTCTTAATTAGCATTTTGAATACGGATAAATTAAAAAATATATAATGTAAGGCAGTAAATTTGGTTACTTACGCATCTTTAAATCAAGACTGACAGGAAGTTGTTGAGATTCTATGAATTTTCATCATCCACTCACTTAGCAGACATTTACATAAAGCCAGGCACTGTGGTATACGTAGAGAGTACCAAGGTTTGTGTGGGACACCCAGGCTCATAGTGGAAATAAGTCATTACAACACAGTCTGGAAATGCTGAAGTGAGGTTGGTGGGAAATGGTCATGTCTTAAGTGAGAGTTTTTTATGTCTGATATTTTTATACAGCTTAGTTCTTATGGATTGTGATTATACTTTGCATTTTATTAATTACCCTCATTGCCATGCCATGCACGTTCTAGGCTTTTAATAACTTCTTGTTCACTTATTTTGATTCATTGCTACTTTTCAGATACCTGTGAAAATCCAGAAACAGATAGTAAATGAGATATATGATCTTGGAAATATATTTCCACAAGTTATATTCTTGTAGAAAGCATAAGACCAAATGATATATTTTCCAGTGACTTGAGTTCCTGTTTGAATAGATCCAAAGTCTGCCTCACTTGTGACAGCAAAGCCCTCCCCTACACACACTGGGATTTGCTATGCACCTGGATTCTTGGTTTATAACTAAGGCACCTAACATGGTGTCTACGAGAGGCTGGATAGTGGGCATGTGTGGCTGGTCTCAGCAGGACTCACATGGGATCAGCAATCCTGAAGCAGGGCAATTGCACCAAAGGACAGTAATTTAAGCCTGCTGACTGCTCGATATCTGAAATCCTATTCTCACTTGTACTGTGATTTTCAGCTAATTACCTTAGGTCTTTTTTATTACTGTTATGGCAGAGAGTGTGATAAAAGGAACAATGTTGGTGAACTCATCATTCTTTCACTCTTTAGCTTCTTTTCATTTCTTTTCTTAAAAACCAAAATACCATTTATAGAAGCTTCCTGTAAGCTTCCAAGATCATGAGCAACGTAAAAATAATACTAGCTACTTTGTGTGCCAGGCACATTGTTCTGCACTTTCCCTCCTTATTTAATTCTCATAATGGTCAAGTATAGAGACTTTTTATTTTGTAGAAGAGGAAACTGGAGCTTAGGTCATTAAGAAACCTGCCCAAGGTGATGGAGCCAGTTAGTTGCAGTTTGACATTGAAAGAAGTTTCCTGATTCCCAAAACTCAACAGGATGCCAGACCCACTAAAACTGTCAGCATGGGTAGCCTGAACTATATTGTGTCCACCTCATCCAGTCTCCAGATCCCAAATTGCCTAGGTCTTTGTCAACATTTCTATCCTTTTCTTTCTCTGTCCCACCCTTATATCTTTCTTCACGATCTTTTTGTCAGGTGCTTGATACCAAATTGACATTTTAATAAATCTAAAGGTGAGCAAATTTGACAAATTGCGTCTGTGTGACAGTGAAATAAATGATTAGTATCTTTAAGTCATACTGATCAAAGAGTTTGGGAAATCATTGTTCAGTTGACTTCAGCACATGTCGCTACTAGCTATTTACTGTCACATTAGGCAGCTATAGAATTAAAGGATTTTATAATAAGCCTGTTTAATTAGCCATCCTACCAGTGTGTTGGCTCCATGAAGGAAGTCGGGGACTCTTCACCTCTGTGTCCTGCCCCTCAAGGGTCTGACACAGAGAAGTATAGAATAAATACCTATTAAATGAATTATCATTTAACTTGATAAAATATAGCTCTTTATATAATTAATTGAATGCTAGTTTTGTCTGTTATCATTTATTGACAACATTGTAGCTTAACCTTGTGGAGATTTCAGATTTCTTATTTTTTTTAATAATAAATTTATTTTTTATTGGTGTTCAATTTACCAACATACAGAATAACACCCAGTGCTCATCCCGTCAAGTACCCCCCTCAGTGCCCGTCACCCATTCACCCCCACCCCCCGCCCTCCTCCCCTTCCACCACCCCTAGTTCCTTTCCCAGAGTTAGGAGTCTTTATGTTCTGTCTCCCTTTCTGATATTTCCCACACATTTCTTCTCCCTTCCCTTATATTCCCTTTCACTATTATTTATATTCCCTAAATGAATGAGAACATACAATGTTTGTCCTTCTCCGATTGACTTACTTCACTCAGCATAATACCCTCCAGTTCCATCCACGTTGAAGCAAATGGTGGGTATTTGTCGTTTCTAATGGCTGAGGAATATTCCATTGTATACATAAACCACATCTTCTTTATCCATTCATCTTTTGATGGACACCGAGGCTCCTTCCACAGTTTGGCTATTGTGGACATTGCTGCTAGAAACATCGGGGTGCAGGTGTCCCGGCGTTTCATTGCATCTGTATCTTTGGGGTAAATCCCCAACAGTGCAATTGCCGGGTCGTAGGGCAGGTCTATTTTTAACTCTTTGAGGAACCTCCACACAGTTCTCCAGAGTGGCTGCTGCACCAGTTCACATTCCCACCAACAGTGCAGGAGGGTTCCCTTTTCTCTGCATCCTCTCCAACATTTGTGGTTTCCTGCCTTGTTAATTTTCCCCATTCTCACTGGTTTGAGGTGGTATCTCATTGTGGTTTTGATTTGTATTTCCCTGATGGCAAGTGATGCAGAGCATTTTCTCATGTGCATGTTGGCCATGTCTGTGTCTTCCTCTATGAGATTTCTCTTCATGTCTTTTGCCCATTTCATGATTGGATTGTTTGTTTCTTTGGTGTTGAGTTTAATAAGTTCTTTATAGATCTTGGAAACTAGCCCTTTATCTGATACATCATTTGCAAATATCTTCTCCCATTCTGTAGGTTGTCTTTTAGTTTTGTTGACTGTATCCTTTGCTGTGCAAAAGCTTCTTATCTTGATGAAGTCCCAATAGTTCATTTTTGCTTTTGTTTCTTTTGCCTTCGTGGATGTATCTTGCAAGAAGTTACTGTGGCTGAGTTCAAAAAGGGTGTTGCCTGTGTTCTCCTCTAGGATTTTGATGGAATCTTGTCTCACATTTAGATCTTTCATCCATTTTGAGTTTATCTTTGTGTATGGTGAAAGAGAGTGGTCTAGTTTCATTCTTCTGCATGTGGATGTCCAATTTTCCCAGCACCATTTATTGAAGAGACTGTCTTTCTTCTAATGGGTAGTCTTTCCTCCCTTATCGAATATTAGTTGACCATAAAGTTCAGGGTCCACTTCTGGGTTCTCTATTCTGTTCCATTGATCTATGTGTCTGTTTTTGTGCCAGTACCACACTGTCTTGATGACCACAGCTTTGTAGTACAACCTGAAATCTGGCATTGTGATGCCCCCAGATATGGTTTTCTTTTTTAAAATTCCCCTGGCTATTCGGGGTCTTTTCTGATTCCACACAAATCTTAAAATAATTTGTTCTAACTCTTTGAAGAAAGTCCATGGTATTTTGATAGGGATTGCATTAAACGTGTAAATTGCCCTGGGTAACATTGACATTTTCACAATATTAATTCTGCCAATCCATGAGCATGGAATATTTTTCCATCTCTTTGTGTCTTCCTCAATTTCTTTCAGAAGTGTTCTATAGTTTTTAGGGTATAGATACTTTACCTCTTTGGTTAGGTTTATTCCTAGGTATCTTATGCCTTTGGGTGCAATTGTAAATGGGATTGACTCCTTAATTTCTCTTTCTTCAGTCTCATTGTTAGTGTATAGAAATGCCATTGATTTCTGGGCATTGATTTTGTATCCTGTCATGCTGCCAAATTGCTGTATGAGTTCTAGCAATCTTGGGGTGGAGGCTTTTGGGTTTTCTATGTAGAGTATCATGTCATCGGCGAAGAGGGAGAGTTTGACTTCTTCTTTGCCAATTTGAATGCCTTTAATGTCTTTTTGTTGTCTGATTGCTGAGGCTAGGACTTCCAGTACTATGTTGAATAGCAGTGGTGAGAGTGGACATCCCTGTCTTGTTCCTGATCTTAGGGGAAAGGCTCCCAGTGCTTCCCTATTGAGAATGATATTTGCTGTGGGCTTTTCGTAGATGGCTTTTAAGATGTTGAGGAATGTTCCCTCTATCCCTACGCTCTGAAGAGTTTTGATCAGGAATGGATGCTGTATTTCGTCAAATGCTTTCTCTGCATCTAATGAGAGGATCATATGGTTCTTGGTTTTTCTCTTGCTGATATGATGAATCACATTGATTGTTTTACGAGTGTTGAACCAGCCTTGTGTCCCGGGGATAAATCCTACTTGGTCATGGTGAATAATTTTCTTAATGTACTGTTGGATCCTATTGGCGAATATCTTGTTGAGAATTTTTGCATCCATGTTCATCAGGGATATTGGTCTGTAATTCTCCTTTTTGGTGGGGTCTTTGTCTGGTTTTGGAATTAAGGTGATGATGGCCTCATAGAACGAATTTGGAAGTACTCCATCTCTTTCTATCTTTCCAAACAGCTTTAGTAGAATAGGTATGGTTTCTTCTTTAAACGTTTGATAGAATTCCCCTGGGAAGCCACCTGGCCCTGACTTTTGTGTCTTGGGAGGTTTTCGATGACTGCTTCAATATCCTCTCTGGTTATTGGCCTGTTCAGGTTTTCTATTTCTTCCTGTTCCAGTTTTGGTAGTTTGTGGCTTTCCCGGAATGCGTCCATTTCTTCTAGATTGCCTAATTTATTGGCATATGCTGTTCATAATATGTTTTTAAAATCGTTTGTATTTCCTTGGTGTTGGTAGTGATCTCTCCTTTCTCATTCATGATTTTATTAATTTGAGTCTGCTCTCTCTTCTTTTTATTTTATTTTATTTTTTTTAAATTTTTATTTATTTATGATAGTCACACACACAGAGAGAGAGAGAGAGAGAGGCAGAGACATAGGCAGAGGGAGAAGCAGGCTCCATGCACCAGGAGCCCGACGTGGGATTCGATCCTGGGTCTCCAGGATCGCGCCCTGGGCCAAAGGCAGGCGCCAAACCGCTGTGCCACCCAGGGATCCCTCTCTCTTCTTTTTAATAAGGCTGGCTAATGGTTTATCTATCTTATTAATTCTTTCAAAGAATCAACTCCTGGTTTTGTTGATCTGTTCCACAGTTCTTCTCGTCTCGATTTCGTTGAGTTCTGTTCGAATCTTAATTAACTCTCTTCTTCTGCTGGGTGTAGGATCTATTTGCTGTTTTTTCTCTAGCTCCTTTATGTGTAAGGTTAGCTTTTGTATTTGAGTTCTTTCCAGTTTTTGAATGGATGCTTGTATTGCGATGTATTTCCCTCTTAGGACTGCTTTTGCTGCATTCCAAAGATTTTGAACCGTTGTATCTTCATTCTCATTAGTTTCCATGAATCTTTTTAATTCTTCCTTAATTTCCTGGTTGACCCTTTCATCTTTTAGCAGGATGGTCCTTAACCTCCACGTGTTTGAGGTCCTTCCAAACTTCTTGTTGTGATTTAGTTCTAATTTCAAGGCATTATGGTCTGAGAATATGCAGGGGACGATCCCAATCTTTTGGTATCGGTTCAGACCTGATTTGTGACCCAGTATGTGGTCTATTCTGGAGAAAGTTCTATGTGCACTTGAGAAGAATGTGTATTCAGTTGAGTTTGGATGTAAAGTTCTGTAGATATCTGTGAAATCCATCTGGTCCAGTGTATCATTTAAAGCTCTCGTTTCTTTGGAGATCTTGTGCTTAGAAGACCTATCGAGTATAGAAAGAGCTACATTGAAGTCACCAAGTATAAGTGTATTATTATCTAAGTATTTCTTCAGTTTGGTTATTAATTGATTTAAATATTTGGCAGCTCCCACATTCGGGGCATATATATTGAGGATTGTTAAGTCCTCTTGTTGGATAGATCCTTTAAGTATGATATAGTGTCCCTCTTCATCTCTCACTACAGTCTTCGGGGTATATTTTAGTTTATCTGATACAAGGATGGCCACCCCTGCTTTCTTTTGAAGACCATTTGAATGGTAAATGGTTCTCCAACCTTTTATTTTCAGGTTGTAGGTGTCCTTCTGTCTAAAATGAGTCTCTTGTAGACAGCAAATAGATGGGTCTTGCTTTTTTATCCAGTCTGAAACCCTGCGCCTTTTAAGCCCGTTCACGTTCAGAGTTACTATTGAAAGGTATGAGTTTAGTGTCATCATGATATCTATTCAGTGCTTGTTTTTTGGATTGTTCCACTGAACTTCTTCTTAAAGGGGAATTTTAAGAGTCCCCCTTAAAATTTCTTGCAGAGCTGGTTTGGAGGTCACATATTCTTTCAGTTCCTGCCTGTCTTGGAAGCTCTTTATCTCTCCTTCCATTTTGAATGAGAGCCTTGCTGGATAAAGTATTCTTGGTTGCATGTTCTTCTCATTTAGGACCCTGAATATATCCTGCCAGCCCTTTCTGGCCTGCCAGGTCTCTGTGGAGAGGTCTGCTGTTACCCAAATACTCCTCCCCATAAAAGTCAGGGATTTCTTGTCTCTTGCTGCTTTAAGGATCTTCTCTTTATCTTTGGAATTTGCAAGCTTAACTATTAAATGTCGAGGTGTTGAACGGTTTTTATTGATTTTAGGGGGGGATGTCTCTATTTCCTGGATCTGAATGCCTGTTTCCCTTCCCAGATTAGGAAAGTTTTCAGCTAGAATTTGTTCAATTACATATTTGGGCTCTCTGTCCCTTTCGGCGCCCTCGGGAACCCCAATTAAACATAGGTTTTTCTTCTTCAGGCTGTCGTTTATTTCCCTTAATCTATCCTCATGGTCTTTTAATTGTTTGTCTCTTTTTTCCTCAGTTTCCCTCTTTGTCATCAACTTGTCTTCTATGTCACTCGTTCTTCCACCTCGTTAACCCTCGTCCTTAGGACTTCTAGTTTGGATTGCATCTCATTCAATTGATTTTTAATGTCTGCCTGATTAGATCTAAGTTCTGCAGTCATGAAGTCTCTTGAGTCCTTTATGCTTTTTTCTAGAGCCACCAGTAGCTGTATAATAGTGCTTCTGAATTGGCTTTCTGACATTGAATTGTAATCCAGATTTTGTAACTCTGTGGGAGAGAGGACTGTTTCTGATTCTTTCTTTTGAGGTGAGGTTTTCCTTCTAGTCATTTTGCTCAGTGCAGAGTGGCCAAAAACAAGTTGTATTGGGAAAAGGAGAAAAAGAGAGGAGAGAAAGAAGGAAAGAAAAGAGAAAAAGAAAAAAGGAAGAAAAAAAAAGAAAAAGAAAGGGGGAAAAAAGGGGGGTGGGGGAAGCAAACAGAAATCAAAAAGCAAAAAAACAAAAAACAAAAAAAAAACACGGGGGAGTATCTTCTGATTCTGTATACTTTAAGTCCCTTGACTTCCCCTGGAACTGGTCCGTCTAGCTGGTCTTCTGGCGGGGGGGGCGCCTGTTGTGCTGATTTTCAGGTGTTAGCTTGGGGGAGCTGCTCTGCCCCCTGCCTGGTGCAGGGCTCAGTGGGGGTTGTTTACCCGGTGAGGCCCCAGGAGGAACAACCCCAGTGGTGGGGCCAGCTCTGGAGCCCTGGATTCAGCTCCCGCAGTAACTCCGGAGCTCTCCGTCTGCAGGGCCTGGAGGCTCCGGGGCGGGGCCGCTGATCTGCTCAGCTCAGGGCAGGAGCGTCCTTGCTGTCCTGGGCCCTCCCGGCCTCTTCCTGTCCTTGGGGGGAGGCCGGATCCTGGGCTGTGTCCCGGGCGCCCTGTGCTCCGGGGCCTGCGCTGTTGGATTCTCGCTCCGGCCGCACAGCAGCCTCTCCGCGGAGCCGCAGCCCGAGCCCCTCCGAGCTGCTCTGGGTCCCGCCGTGCGCGCTGCAGCCCTTAGGGAGCTCGGCGCACTCTCCCGGGGCGCAGGTGTCTGTTAGTGTCCCAGGGAGCCTGAGGGCATCCCCGCCCTCCTGGGGACCTGCTCTAACTCCTTGCGGGCCCCTTTCCGCCGGGAAGGTTGGTGCAGCTCCTGCTTCTCTGGGACGGGGCTCTCCTGTCCTGGGGACACTCGCCCGGCCTTAGCCCGGCTCCTCGTGGGGCCCCTCCCCCTTGGATGCCTTTTGTTTATTTCTCCCCCCCGTCTTCCTACCTTGATAGAAGTGCGAACTCTTCTCACTGTAGCACTCCAGCTGTTCTCTCTTTAAATCTCAGGGCGAATTTGTAGATTTTCAGGATGATTTGAAGGTTATCTAGGTAATTTGGTGGGGACAGGTGATTTGGGGACCCTGCTCTTCCGCCATCTTGCCCCTCCTCCATGAGATTTCAGATTTTTGTGGCAGTCTATGATATTATAGTATATGATATTCTATTCATACTAAGAGATTTAATTGTTTCTTTTTCCCTATACTTTGTAGATCACCTCTGGGTGTTGTTTCCAGATGTCTGTATGGTGATTGCATCAGAAACTGCTGTGGATATTGTAAAACACGCCTTTATCACCAAGTTCAATGACATTACTGCAGATGTATGTATTTTAATAAGCAATTCAGTGTTTAATGTTGGCTTCTTTGCAAATTGGTATAGCCACTTTGGAAAACAGTATGGAGGTTCCTCAAAAACTTAAAAATAGAACTACCCTATGACCCAGCAATTGCACTATTAGGTATTTATCCAAAGGATACAGAAATACTGATTCGAAGGGGCACATGCACCCTTATGTTTTTAGCAGCAGCATCAATAATAGCCAAATTAGAAAAAAATGCAAATGTCTATTGACATTTGAATGGATAAAGAAGATGGGGGGGGGTGCGCATGTGTGTGCTCTTGTGTGTACACGTGGGAATATTACTCCGCCATCACAAAGAATGAAATCTTGCCATTTGAACCACATGAATAGAACTAGAACATATTATTCTAAGTGAGATAAGTCAGAGAAAGACAAATACCATATGATTTCACTCATGTGGAATTTAAGAAACAGAACAGATGAACATAGGAGAAGGAAAGGAAAAATAAAACAAGATAAAAACCAAGAGGGAAGTAAACCATAAGAGACTTAACTATAGGGAATAAATGGAGGGTTGCTGGAGGGGAGGTGAGCAGAGGCTGGGATAAATGAGTAATGGGTATTAAAGAGGGCACTTGTTGGGATGAGCACTGGGTGTTATATGTAAGTGATAAATCACTAAATTCTACTGAAACCGGTACTACACTATGTGTTAACTAACTTGAATTCAAATTTTAAAAATAATTACAAAGGATATTTTCTAAAATAATGTTTTCTGCTTATTATTATAAAGATGTAAAATAAGCCTAGATTTACTCTATTTCTTAAAAGTACTATTTTGAAGTTAGATTATATTATTTTAAATTTCTAAATAATTTAAATTTAAATTTTAAATTATTGTACTACAAAAAGTATGTTATTTCAATATTGAACAGTTCTGGTTCATACTTTTGGGTAGCAGTATAAATTGGCCAATAGTTTAGGTCAGAACAGAGTGTCACTAACTCAGAATCATTATAAACTGTTAATACTGTCATAATCTATTTACTTAAACTTTTAAAAATCACATTGTTTCTATTTAAGCACAGACTATCAAAACTTTTATCTCTGGCTAGGTTTTTTTTTTAAAGTATTTTATATTTAAAAATTGATTTTTTTCTATGATTATAGATTTCTGAAAAGTCCTACAAGACAGAAGCCTTATATTTTTTGGTGAAAGCATTCAGATTTGCTTTATGTTTCAACCAGTTGTTCTGTGGAGTTTCCGCAAATAGATATGTGCTGTAGGCTCATCCTCCACAAAGCATGGTGTTCTGAGTGCCTTCCACGTTCCTACCTCAGCCCCAAAATGAATATTCATTTTGATAGTTTCCTAGATTTTATTTGGGTTGTACTTTGTCTTACCATGGTACTATTCAAAAGGCATAGATCGGGGATCCCTGGGTGGCTCTGGTTAAGTGCCTGCCTTTGGCCCAGAGCGTGGTCCTGGAGACCCGGGATCGAGTCCCGCATCGGGCTCCCTGCATGTAGCCTGCTTCTCCTCTGCCTGTTTCTCTGCCTCTCCCTCTCTCTCTCTCTCTCTCTCTCTCTCTCTCTCTCTTTCTCTGTGTCTCTCATGAATAAATAAATAAAATCTTTTTTAAAAAGGCATAGATTTAAAATCTAATGTGGTTGCAACTGCTACAATATGATTTGATTAAGAGCTTCGGAATGCCTTAATATACTTTTTTTTTGTATTTCCTTTTTTTTCTTTTTTCCAAGATTTTATTTATTTATTCATGGGAGATACAGAGAGAAAGAGAGGCAGAGACACAGGCAGAGGGAGAACCAGGCTCCATGCAGGGAGCCCGATTGGGACTTGATCCCAGGTCTCCAGGGTCACACCCTGGGCTGAAGGCAGCACTAAACCGCTGAGCCACCAGGGCTGCCCCTTAATGTACTTAAATACAGTAAGGTTTTGCATTCTTTTGTAAAGCAGCGATCAAGTAATTTCACCGTTTTCCTTTCTGGTTTCCTCAGTGCAAAATGGTTCCTTTTCATGGGGTCATTTTCTCAGCATCTGAAGTCAAAATTAATAAACTTACCTCAAGGGCAGCCCGGGTGGCTCAGCGGTTTAGCACTGCCTTCAGCCCAGGGTGTGATCCTAGAGACCTAGGATCAAGTCCCACATTGGGCTCCCTGCATGGAACCTTCTCCCTCTGCCTGTGTCTCTGCCGCTCTCTCTCTCTCTCACTGTGTCTCTCATAAATAAATAAATAAAATCTTTAAAAAAATAAAAAATAAAATAAATAAACTTACCTCAAGGACTTAGTGCAATTTGTAGTGAAATGACAGTTTATAGGGCCTTCGCAGCTTTAGGTTCTGGAACTCAATTTGGCATCTTGCTTAGCATCCATTTTTTAAATGAGGTGTCATTATCTTTATATAAACTAATAATTTTTTAAACTATGCATTTAAAATTTCAAAAATGTTTTATATGTATTATACTACTTAAAATAGCCACTCTTCCCCAAATTCTAAACTCTCAGGATCATAACCATTGACTATCTCTTTGAAGAGAAGTCTGTAAAAGGCTTGTGAACCTAAAAGTTGGAGCTGAGGCTGTCTTACCCTTAATGTAGGGAAACAGAGGCACACTACCCAGGTGTGTGCTTGGTTAGCAGCACCTTTTTCCTGGTTAATTATTAAACGTTTTCATCTAGAAAGTCCATTAAATCTTTGCACATTATATATTTGCACTGTATCACTTAATATTTCACTTGTTTGTCTTTAGGTCTACAGTGAGTATCGAGCCAGCCTTGCTTTTGACCTTGTTAGCAGTCGACAGAAAAATGTGAGCATTGTGTCGAAGACATAGTCTGAAATCTCCTGAACAGTGATTTGATTTAGCATGGAATATTGGTTAAGGGAAAGTTCCATAAACTTCAACTTCCTACTTCTCTGTTCTCAACACTGTTTACAATTTAGTAAAATAATGATAGTACTTAATACTAAAATAAGATATGATTTCTGTAGCATTGTAACAGTTATACAATTTTCTATTTAAGACTTCTTAAGAACCTGTAGATTTCCACATCATTTTACTCAATTACATAATAGTTGCCAGGTTTTCTTTTCATGCATAGCCCCACCTATTGAGAATGTTTGCTGGTGATAAGTGGAAGCAGACTTTTTAAATGCCATAAATCCTTCTCTCCTTGTTCTGTGCAGGCATATACTGATTACAGTGACTCCGTGGCACGGAGGATGGGGTTCATTCCTCTCCCATTAGCTGTTCTAGTAAGTTCATACTTTTTTTTCCTTTTTTACTATGAGATAGCTTTTTTCTGTGAGATAGCTGTCATGATAGAGTATTAAATGTATTATCAAGAAGTTTATTTCAGAAAGACTTTAAAAACTAAAGGTAAATAATTTGGAAGGAAATTTTGTCATTATTCATTTGGATTTTGAGCTGTTAATAGATAAGTAATTTTAACAAACATTTTATGTAATGGCTTTCCTAGCATGAGAGTACTCATTTTTGCTTATTCATTTGGCAAAGATTTTTCTTTTTGAACAGACATGGCTACTGGTAGGCATTGGTGTGATCATGTAAGCATGTATTAGTGGAAGTATAAGAAGTCAATCCAACATTTCTAAAAGGCAGTTTGACAGTATTATGCTTTGATGTAGTAATTCTAGTTCTAGGAATTCATCCCAAGAAAATAGTTATAAAAAGCACATGATGAATTATAGGCAATATTATACATTGCAGGGGCATTTATAATAATAAAAATTTGGAAAGAAATGAAATGGGTTAAATAAATTTTGGTGTGCTCCAATGAAGACATGGTCTCTGTCCATTATAGTTACTACTTTTACAATTTTTCCAAAGTTTTCACAGTGAAAATTTTTACTGCTATGCTCAGAAAAAATATATATATACTTTGAATATTTTAATGAATTGCTTGGAACAGCCTTGTAAAAAGTTACTAGCCACATTGGGCTGTAATAATGTTAATTAAGATTTGCTGGCTGCACCTGTATTTGATTATGTTCCTCGTTGGCTACCTAGTCTCACATCAAAACAAATGCAACCATCTTTTTGCCAGTGGACATCTAGAGTTCTCCTGTAGATGCAAAGTGTCATGAAGTCAACTAAGAGATGTATAAAGAAATTGTAAGTGATGCCAGCTGTATCATAGACCAGCTTGCCTGACCTTTTTTAGAGACCGGAAGATTAATAGATTTAATATTATGTAAATTTCATTGTGACTCTCCAGACAACCACATCCTAAATATTTTCTATAGTAACTTGTTTGTTACATAATAATATGGCTTTCTTTTGTTTGGGAAAAGGAGCTTCTAGAAGTTTTGGGAAAACAATACTTTAAAGAGTAAATTATTTTTAAGAGATTGATAAAATGTTAAATATTTCTACATTTGTTTCCTACAACTGGAAATGTGATACTTAGAATGTAAGGATACACCTAGGTTGCCTGATTTTTTATTTTTAAAAGTTTAGTTAATGATTAGATTTAAATATGGCCCTGCTTTGCCAAGTAATTGACTGTCTCGTAATTTATTTGCCAGAAAACTCTATTCGTAATTAGTATGGATTTTTTTAATTTAGTATTTTTAAAATTTTCTCCAGCCTTTTATTCCTGAAATGACTTTTTATGGCTGTTCTATCAAAAGATTTAAGCTTAACTGGTAATTGGTTAACGAAATGCTTCTGGAGTACCTCTTGCATTTTCAGAGGGGATCTTGCAGTTAGACAGTGATCCAGTGGGTTTTCTCCTGTAGCACTCTTCTCTCAGAGCTCCAAGTAACCTTGAACTTTGGCAGCCATCTAGGAGTCTTGAGGAATAGTCCATTAATAGTCTTTAATGCCCATGAGTGGCAGTGTTTCTCTCTAAATGTTACCTTATGTCCTAAAATGAACTCATATCCAGGAAAAGTAAATGATGCATTAAGGTCTCATGGAAATTACGCTTTGGACGTATGTATTTTAAAATTCCCTAATAATATATTAGATAAAAGTGAAATCATTTAAGCCTTGAATGCAGCAGCTGGCTTGCCTTCATATTAATCAGTAAAATCCTAGGGCCACGTTAATATCCATCACAAACATTTGTCCAGCAGGTTGTCTCCTCAGTACAGCATGTGACAGAGATGAGGACTTCCACGTCAGTCCTCTCATAGGGACCTTTGTTGAACACGAGACAGTAGTTCTCTCTCCACCTAGTTATTCTTTCACTAAAAGCATTTGTAAAATGTTGTTTAAAACGTATCTTATGGTATTTATTTAAGACCCCTCAGTAGAGTTCCACTTGATGATAACCTAACCTTGCTGGATAAGGCCCCTTATTTTCCCAGACTTTGCATTTCTGTGTAGCAGCCCCTGGACCCTGATGTGTGGGTACATTATTAAGCTGAACCTGATGTATAAATATTTTCCGGTGACAGGCCCCACCAGATTTATTCAGCATACTTCCAAGGACAGTGCTGTTCCTCCTACATTTATGTGAGATAAGTAAGAAAACATGTTTAACCATGACTATACCAAAGAGACCGAAAATTTTCATCTTTTAAATAATGAATTTTGTAATATTAGTTTTTTTAAAACAGTACAAAGCTCTTAAGGCTCCCTTTTCCCTCTTCCCCATTAGTCACTGTGGGTTCCTAAAAAGAGTCAAGGAAAGACCAAAAAAAAAAAAAAGCAAGAATAAGGGAAGTGCCCACCACATAATGCTAGCTCTGGTGGGGACAGATGCAGCAAGATGAATCTATTTGTATTTTCCAGAGTGATTTTTCATTTTCAAAATCAGCTGACTTGACTCTCTGTGAGGTACAACTACACGTGTCATTCACGAACCCAGATAGAGTGCCTGACCTCAGTGTCAGTGACAGCTGAACCGGGCATTAGCCATAGGCATCCTAGATTTGCCTACACAGAGGTTTTCACGTGCAGCCAAATATTCTCATATGAATTGACAAATCTAGAACTACTTGGATTTAGACAAAGCCCACAGGAGTGTGCCCAGAGTGTTGAAATCAGCATGGAGAAGTTTATATTTAAATATTAACTAATAACTCTGTGGTTGTGTGTTTTTGTTGTTTTTGTTTGTTTCTGGCTAGCTCATCAGAGTCGTAACAAGCTCAATCAAAGTGCAAGGAATTCTGTCTTATGCCTGTGTCGTACTCTTCTATTTTGGGTAAGATTAACAGTTCCTGAATATATTTTTGGTTATACCATAAAGCATATATGCAAGATGTAATGGAAGCTAGTAGCATCCAAGTCAGCCTGCACCCCTTCTTACTGTCCCAGGGCTCCCCTCACAGCACGTACCTCCAGGTGGGTTTGCAGTTTGGTGAGACTCCGTGATGTATGCTGCTTTTTGGTACCAGTGTAAATGGCACCTTAGGGTTGATTTTAATCTTTAGTAGAATCGTTAAAGCTCTTGCTGCTTAGGATTTCAGTTGCTTTCCTTTTTCTTTCACAGTAAAATCTGCCATTACAATCAGACATTTTTCTGGGTTTAAAAACATCTTTAACTGAGTTGATCCATGGGGCTCTCCCCACCAAGGTTTTGCTCAGGTTCTAGGAGTTAGGCTGCCCCCCGTAGCCATCAGGCCTCTGTCCCTGCAGTGTCCCAAGCCATGTCATCAGTACCTTGATTGGTGGCTCTGGTTTGGGCCCGTAGGAAATTGTGTTGAGGCAGAGGGCCCAGGACTTGATTTCTCCTAGAGCCTGCCCCTTCTTCATATTGTGGGGACTGACTCACAGATCTAAAGCCCAAGGAACCATATAGACTGACCTTGGGTTTTGACCTTAAAAACCTAAGACCCTCCTTCTGTGGTACAGATACTTACACAGTGCTCCCACGTTCTTGGTTCATCAAGGGCTGTTGCTGTAATCGCTTCCATCTTTGTTTAACAAAGTATTCTTGTGTGTGTGTGTGTGTGTGTTTACTTAAACTAGGAAGTGAAGCATGTATATGCAACTTAGAAAAATCTTTGTTTAGTTATAGTTGTGTGTGTAATTCACCACAGTGGACGTGCTTTAATCTAAATGACTGAAAATTCGTGCCTCCCCACCCCGACACCTCATCACTGGTCCCCCTGTAGCCCACAGAAGCACAGCTGCTCACTGACCTTTCCACTCAACTAATTTCTCTCTCTGAGCCTCAAATCAGGGTAGTACCTGAGTGTCCCCTTCTTGAGAATCTTACCCAAACCACCTGGTCAGTGAAGCTGTCTCTATTCTCTCACCCCACCCAGCCCAGGACTCTCATTCCAGTGCAGATAGGTCAGAACTCAGTTGGGCCTCTTGGTACCTGGTGCTGTGCTTTTTCCCCATGGCCCAGTTCAGCCTCTTTCCCTGCAGACCTACTGTGGCTGGCAGCCTCCACCCGCCTCATATGTTCAGCCCTCCTCAGTGAGCACCCGTGGGTACAGGACCAGGGGCCCTGCCTTTGTGGCCCTGCAAGTCTAGTGGAAAAATAGGCAACAGCCAGAAAAGCAAATCTCCATAAAGTGATAGTTGGCAGTAAGCTTCAGGAAGAAAAATAGAGTAGTAGAAGGAGATGGCGAACAACAGAGGGGCCTGCCTCTGAGCCTCTCTGGTGAGCTGGTGTTTGGTGAAGACCAGATGGAGTGAGGGAGAGAGCCACGCAGATGCCTGGGAGGATGGCACGCGCAGTAGAGGCAACACAGGACAGGCCTGACAGGAGCAACAGTGGGGAGCCTGGGAGGCTGGAGTCCAGCAGTCCAGACAGAGCGTCACAAAGAGGACCCTGCAACCCCGGGAAGGGCTCAGGTTCCAGCTGAGGGGAGGAGGAACCCTGGAGGCTTCCAAGCCGAAAAGGCCAAGATCCAGCTGGCTCTTGGCCAGGACCACTCTGGCGGCTATGTGAAGGATAGGCTGGAGTGTAGCAGGAGGAGAAGCAGACCTTGGGCCAAGTCAGGAAGTGGTTATGGTCCTCCCTGGGAAAGAGGCCCATGGCCACCACTCTAGTGGTAGCAGTGGAGTGCTAACAATTTGTCATCTGGTATATATTTTGAAAGGGGAGCCAGACAGGACTTGCCAGTGAATGACTGGATGTGAGGTGTAAGGGAACCAGAGGAATCAAGTGTGATTGCAGAGTTTGGGGCCCAAGCAGTTAGGGTAGTGGCATCGCCATATTATGATGGAGGAGCCTGTAAGAAACACACACGGGTGTGATTTTGTGTAATTTTCTGTTTTGCAAGGCTGCGTTGGAATCGAGTTCAGGCTTTAGTAAATTTGAAATCCCATTAGCCATCCCCAGTGCAAGGTCGGGGAAGCAAGGCAAAGTATGAGTAAGGAGTTGCAAGCAGAGTTGGGTCTGAGGGTAAATTGGGGGAGGAGGTTGCACGTGAAAATCCTTGGGCCGTTATCCAGGTGAGGTCCTCCCTGGATGTTTGCATTCTTAACTGGGGACAGTGAAGGAGACCTGTTTGCTTGACCTCTTCCTGACCCCCTCCTCAGACTCGCCCCCACTGACTCACAGATTCCTGTAATTGCCAAGATCTCATCTCAGCCATAAAGACGGCAGCTGCCTCTGCACTCACTGTAACACTGCCAGTGAGGTCCTTGCTGCTTTGTCCTGTAAGACCTCCCTTTGTGAGAAGATACTAACATGAAGAGTATTTTTTCAGGATTTTTTTGCCATATTTGTATCAAATACCTTAAAATATATACATTTGGTTCCCATAAATTCTACTTCTGGAACTGTAGCTATCTAGGCATTTATCTTAAGGAAATACAGATTTAGCCTAAGTTTTCTGAATTAGAAACTTTTAAATAGAAACAAAATATTAGAAATAACCCAAATATCCAGAAATTAAGGCCTTTGGGGGCCTTTGTTATAACAGCGTCCTTGAGGAACATTAACTGGTAAGGAAAATATTCATAATAATACGTAGTTATGTAAAACAACAATAGCATTTAATAGCAAAATTGGTTGACATCTCTGTGTGCCAAGAACTGTTCTGAGCACCAACTGGAGTCATCTCTGGATTACTGGTTAAGAAGTGCACTCAGGTCCACACAGGTTCGAAGAGATGAGTCAGGATTTGAACCCAGACACTTGGTGCCTAGAATCTGCCCTGGCCCCAAACTCCAGCCCCTACTGCTTTGTAAAATAGACCCCGTTTCCAGCAGTGGGAAAGTCGATAAAAGTCATCACAAAAACAACCAAAACATTGTATACCACATGTCACAGTGAGCAGTGCTGGAGGATGGAATTATAAGTTGTCTTGTTCACCTACATTTACTAAAGATATTTGTTTTGCGGTGAAAGAATAAATGTTAAATGATTTAGTACCAGGTAAAATTTCTAAGTGGTACAATTTCTTCTCGTCATGAGAACTAATGAATCGATCAAGCGTTTTCCCTTGTGGTAAAGAAGCGTCACGGGACACTTGCCCATTCCAGAAAACGGGGGCCTCTAGCTCCCGGGCCATGCACCTCCCCTGGCCCCAGGCCCTCTTATAAGAAGCGGGGGAGACAGCGTTTGCATTGATGGAGATGAATCCCAACCATGGTTGTTTCTGCTTGTAGGTTGATATCCCTGAAAGTACTTAATAGCATCGTGCTGTTGGGAAAATCATGCCAGTATGTGAAGGAGGCCAAGATGGAAGAGAAGCTATTTAATCCACCTCCAGCCAGTGCACCAGGCAAACCACCTAATAAATCACAGAACAAATGTAAACCCTCTCAAGGTATGTTTGGTTCCTCCCATCACTTGTGTGAATCATTTAACAAAGAGTTAATGGTCTAAATTCTACCTGATAAAAAAAATCACTGGTGGATGTTTAGCAATGCTTTCAAGATTTGGTTTCACTTTGCTGAGTTGTCTTTAGCATATTTATTTTAGATCTCCTTGCAGAGACACATAACCCAGTGCTCTGAGCTTTTACAGTTATTCATTGTCCAGGAGATGATTGTTGAACACCTATTACATGACAGACCCAGGAGTATAGCAACAGGGAAGAAAGGCAGCGCTGATTCTGACTTGGAGGGTGGGTGGAGAAAGTGAGGGGGCAGTCATACTGTAGAGAAGACTAAGGCCGGATGGATCTGAAAAGGGGAGTGTGACTGGGAGTCGGGAGCTCCCCCAGCCAAGGGGACAGCACCTTCCCAGGAGGAGCACCAGCAGCACATGCAAAGGCCGAGGGAGGAACCTGCTGGGTGTGTCGAGGGACTGCAGAGGTGCCATGGGAGAGGGACTGGAGAAGGAATCAGAGGCCACCCTGCTGCCTGTCGTGAGAACTATCTTTCACTGTGTGGGAGGGGTCTGTTTCAGGGTTTGGAGCAGAGACATGACCCAGCTGACATTTTAAAAGGATCATTCTCCAGCTTTGTGGAAAGAGGACTCAAGAGGAATGAGCGCAGAGGCGCAAGGGCCAGCGGGGAGGCTGCCTGGCTCAGAGCAGGGCTTAGTGGTGTGAATAGGAGAGCTGGCCAGATTCCGGAGAGACCTGGAAGAGCACAGGGTGTGCTGATGAGGTTTTACAGTGTGAGACCCAAGAAGTGAAGGATGATTCCAGAGCTGCTGGCCTGGAAGATTTGGAGGAAGAAGTGGGACACTGATGTCATTTTTGCCAGTAGATGGCAGTTCCCTATTGTCATGATTATCTGTTCACGTGACTTTTCATTTAAATGGTTTATTTTAAATATGTGGAGCTGCTGTGTGCCAGGTAATACACTCGATGCTAGAGATACAAAGGTAAATAAATTGTGCTTGCAGGGCCTCACAGACTGACGGAGGAGATAGCAAAAGTGGATAATCCAGACAGGAGAGTGAGTTGTAGACAGGCTTGGAGAGGACAGGAGAGGGCCCCTTCCTGGAGGTGGTGATGTCTGAACTGAATCTCAAAGAACAGAAGAAGTGGGTCCCAGTGAAGATGGGGGAGAGGACACTTCAGGAATGGACCAGCATGAGCTGAATCTGGAGGCCTGAAAAGCAGCCAGGGACGTAGCAGCTCAGTATTCTGGATGTGACTTTTGCTGTGGGAAGGGGCCAAGTTCAGACTGAAGGGAGGGCCACGCTCATGCGTGCTTCCTAGAGAGCCAAGAGTAAAAAGTCTTGTATGACCACTTGAAAATAGTTTTTTTCATAACAAAGAACATGCAAATACTCTTAGTAATATGGGGTTGCCTTCGTTTCAACTGGGTGATGGATAGTGGTCCACATGTGTTCTGTCTAGCTAGGCCCCTTGGACACTTTAACACGTGAGTACGTGTTTGTCATGGTGTCGGGGAGCCTTCAGTCTGACGGGCCGGGGAGATAAAGCTTTAAGTGCATGTCTCAGTTCAGGGCCATTGGATCCAGAGCCACATACTAAATGCATTTTGGGCGAGTGTCTGAGTATCTGTATAGGGTGTTCTGGAGGGTAGGAGACCACAGACCAGACACCATCAGGAAGGTTTTGCAAGTCAGGTGGCTCAGGTTCAATTCAAGGATGAAAAGAAGAGCCGGCTCTCAGAACAGCATTGTGTTGGTTATGTTCTAGAAGAAGCAAAGGACAGCAGCGGGGTGAGGGCACAGGAAAAGAGACTCCGCGTGCATTGTCACTCGTGGGGGTGGTTTCTGCAGATGTGTACATGTGTCAGCACCCATCAGATGATTCATTTTAAGTATGTGCACTTGGCGTGATGTCATTTTTACCCTGATGAAGAATGTGTGGTTCAGGCCCCAACCCAGCTGTCCCGCAGATCAGGTTCCAGGATTCCCAGCACCCAAAGTAAACATTCAGGTTTTGTTGGTTGGTTGGTTTTTGCCTCTGTTTTGGACTTCCCAGAGGTGAAAGGCTAAGTCTTGCTCAGGCAACTACACAGAAGAGGTCGGATGCCCTACAGTCTGCTTGTCCCTGCCGTCCAGAGTATAGGAGCCAAGGCTAATTTTTCAGGCCACAGACATGTTTGGACTTGGCCGTGTAGGAGGGAGTTTGTTAAATGGGAGTCCTGATCTTTCCAAAATCAGGTAGTAGTGTTATCCGTGTGACACAGTTCACATAACAGCCCTTCTATGAAATTTTAATTGAACAAACAAATGGCATAGCCACTGAGTTTCAACATAAACCATGGCCGCTTATATGCCGCGTGCTTTTTTAGTTGTCACTTGCTTTACTTAAAAGGATGGATGATGGACACTTTTTTCCATCCCACTCTTTTGGTAAACTTATTATAAGTCGGGGGGAAATTCTTTTCTGATTAGCTGGATCTGCTTTTCCACAGAAGAAAACCTGTCTGCTTCAGTTACCAGCCAGCCCGTTCATCCCAAGGAAAGCGTCGTACCGTTCCTTGTGGCGAGCAGTTCTGACCAGTTTCTGACGACTCCAGACGGCGATGAGAAGGACATAACGCAGGAGAGCTCTGAATTAAAGCACAGATCCTCGAAGAAAGATTTGTTAGAGGTGGACAGGTTCACAATCTGTGGAAACCGAATCGACTGAACTCCATGCCTCCCGTGCCCAAGATGCCGGGTCCCGGGCAGGAGGTGCAGAAAATGGCACTTAAATATTTATTTAAAAACTTAAATTATTAATGGAAAGCGAATCTTAGTATCTTTCTTCCAGTGATGGAGTCTGGCTGCAGGTTGGGTCACAGAACCTCGGCGGCCTCCAGCCTGGACTCTGGGGACCTGCCGGGCAGGAGGAGCCCCTCGTGCGTGGCCGGGAGCAGTCACTTCCAGGCCCGCGATGCAGCGTCAGCACCACCCTGCTCGTCCGTCTGCGCTTCCGGAACATCGAGGCCTCTCAGTACAAGGATGTACCTGGAAAACTGTGAAGCTTTTACCACATTACCTTTCCAGTCCCATACTGTTTCCACAAACAGTTTTCAAACTGTACTTCATCTGCCAAAGCATTAAAAAGAAAAATGGTAATTAAACTTAAGTCAAGATAAATGTTCTTACCACCAGAATAATCCTTGAAGATGTGTCTGAATTAATCAGAATAAAAGGCTACCTAAAATAATTCATGATGAATAGTAGCATTTTATAGGGAAAAAACCCCTAAGCTGGTTTGTTTATTTAAAAAATATTCATTTAATGAAGGTGGTTATGCATCACGGAGAAAATGTTTCATAATTTTTCAGTTTACTCTTTAAAGCAAAATGTGAGCTGTGTATTGTTCAATTGCAACGGATAAAATAGAAATACCCTTACAAAAGGCACTTTTATACTGAAAAAGAGCAGTGTTAACTTTTAATGTATAGTTAACGGGTTTCGCTTTAAAACTAATTGCTTCATAAATTGTTGCAGTTCAAAGGATGTGTTGAAGGGGCTGAAGAATTTGTTGGTGTACAAAATCCAAAGGTGTCAACTTTAACAGAGTTTTTAAAGTGACAGCTTTAAATATTCTGAACGATTTGGGCAGCATCTTGCTTGGGCTTGCAAAAGGCGTGAGCCCTGCTGACAGGAGTGTCCAGGGGTGTTCCCAAGCTGGGGGCAGGCGGCCGTGTCTCTGGGGTGTGTGTGTGGAGATGTGTGTATGGACACTGGGAACAGGAACGAAAAGGTGCTTTTGGGTTTTGAGATTTATTCTGTTTAATTACTAGTTTGTGGCCTGCATCATAGGACAAGTCATTTCCCACCACAGTTTTATCTTGAGAAAACTTTCTGCACTTTTATAAAAATTTTACAGTGTCTCATTTCAAAATGTGCAGATGTTACTGTTAACAGTCATTTCCTTTGATGTTTCCATGTTGAAGTTCGGCTCTTGTGCTGATACTTTGGGTATATGACATGCAAAAGGTAAATTTTAGGGGCTTCATCTCTTTCCTGGGTGAAATACAAAGCACGCTTTAATGTTTTGGCTTCTTTGGCCTCCATAGAAGTACAGAAGTAAATCTTAACGTTTTGCACTAACTAAAGAAATCTGAAGGTAATGTTCACTTAGGGTAAAAGGAAATCTTACCTAAATGCTTTTGTGAAACCAGGAAGTATTTTAAGTTAAAAATGAAAAGATTTGTGTTTTGTGTATGTTTCAATGAAGCCCCATCATAGAATTATTCTTCTATCCATCTCTTCGCCACCAAAAGGAACGGAATCCACGTGAATGGACTAGTTTGGGGAAAACTTTGCCAAACGTAGCCCTGATCAGAGCAAGAATATGATTTGGGTTTATCTTTCAATTCAGCTTGAATTATCCTGTTGTTATTGTGCTGTCATTTTCAGAAGATTTCATTTCCTTTGCAGAACCTATTGGGAGTTCGGAATGATGTTCATTTCTTCTGTTAAAATGGCATTCAGTACTAATTTTATAAGTGCATCTTGTGTGAAACTCAATAAATTCAATTTTGTAATCTTTTTTAAAAAGGTCACTGAATTTATTTTAATAATGTTTACTGTTATATTTGCTGGAGTAAATACCCACTCTGTAATAAGAATTTTACTTCTAATTTACAAGTGACAAGACTGTTTAATATGACTTCTTCTCTTAGTCTTAATGGTAGCAAAATGTTGGATTTTTGTCCTGGGGTGGAAAAGGCTAGTACTTGATCATAGAACATTTCATATCTATCAGCCAATGGATGTACAGGTGTTTTGAATCTCACACAGTGTGTTTTTCACATCTGAGAGTCAAGTTCAAGACAGTACTTTGCTTTTTAAAATTAAGGCACAACTTAGGTCAGACTCTAATTTGCTTTATCATTTAAACAGTATAAACCCCAAGGGTCATTCAGGAGTTTATCCAAATTTTCTTTGTACGTTGTACTTCTGTACCTTGGCCAGCATTCAGACTGTACATTCATTATATGTATACATGGAAGAAACGTGTTGTAGTTAGATCCCCAAAACATTTCTGCCACTCCTGATAACTAGCAGAGGAGGGTATAAATTCACAAAATAATTTAAAATCACTACATTTTGATATGTTTCAGATTTATATCTATTCCTCCAACAGGGATTTATGAATCATTTTATGTGTCTGGGGCTTTTCTAGATGCTGGAATCAGCAATGAACCAAGCTCCAGCCCTTCTGGAAGGACCAACAGTAAGCAAGTCAGTGAAAGAACATCCCCTCCAGACACATTGCCTAA
Source organism: Canis lupus dingo (assembly GCF_003254725.2). Classification (NCBI taxonomy): domain Eukaryota; kingdom Metazoa; phylum Chordata; class Mammalia; order Carnivora; family Canidae; genus Canis; species Canis lupus. Next base: position 64,277,770 of record NC_064245.1, read on the forward strand.
TGACCATAAAACCTGGTCTGAAACAAATATGGTTCTTTAACATTTTATAGAAATCTTACTTTTTTCCCGTGTTTTTTTTTTTTTTTTTTTGAAGATTTTATGTATTTATTCATGAGAGACACACAGAGAGGCAGAGACACAGGCAGAGGGAGAAGCAGGCTCCATGCAGGGAGCCCAGTGTGGGACTCGATCCCAGGACCCCAGGATCGGGCCCTGAGCTGAAGGCAGACGCTCAACCGCTGAGCCACCCAGCGGTTGTATTTTTGTAAAATAAAAGAATTATGTAGCAGTTTCACAGTACTTCTATAAAATAGAAATAGGATTTTTTTTTTTTTTTTTTTTTTACACTACAGAGTGCCAGTTGTCCACCAAACTCTGTTCTGTTCTGTACACAGAGTTGCAGCCAAGCACATAAGCTGCCTTGGCAGTTCAGAACTACATCTCTGAGTCCTTGCTCTTCCTTCTGGGCTAGTGACATTTCTACCAAGGGATGGAAGTCAGAAGGATATATGCCATTATGGATCCCCTTCCACCCTCTCTTCCCTTCCCACCAACTGGAACCCAAAGAAGGTGTGACTTTGCCCCAACCATGCAGGTAAATGCTGTGCCCACAGGATGGCAGAGCCACAGGGGTGCGGATCCTGGGTCCTTGAATGCCTCTCGAGCAGAGTTGCCTATCGATGAGGGACACTCAGCTTAGACTATACATGAGAGAGGAATAAACACCTTTGTATCATAGCTACTAAATCTAGAGGGTCTATATTACAGCCCAAATTGATACACTAAGAAATCTGGAAGGGTCTACTTAGAGATCTTTAGATAAATGAGGTGTTTGACCTCTAAAACATACTCGTGAAAACACTCCATTCTCATACGTACTCTTCGTAAGGAAAAGATAAAGATGATTATGTCCCACTCATTCGGAGGTCAGATTCCCAGCACCCTTGGCCATCTTGAACTGAACCTTAAATTTGCTCATAAATGGCAAAGTCATGTTTGTTCGTGTTCTCTGCTGACCAGATGCGCCTTTCCCCTTATCGCTCAGGAAATTGTGTGCAGAAAGAGTGGATCATGGATATAATCAAAGAGCACAGAGAAGTGGAAGCAAAGAAGTTAATACATCAAAAGAGCAGCAAAAATATAGTCATCTGGGGCCAGATTGAGGCAAATGATTCTGAGCAAGTGATTGCTCAAAATATCCCTGTGTTAGTGTTCAGTATGATATGTGGCATTGGTGAGTGCCTGAGACATCTAGGATGGTTTAGGTCATGTTTAATCTGATTGAGACATGTCTACAATGGAGGAGGAAGTTGTTAAGGAAATTGGCATTCTAAGAGAGTTTCAATGATCTGAAAAGTTGGCTAACGGAACAGCTCATGTTCAATAGCTCTTGCTTGTTCTAAATTTCAATAAGAAAAGATAACATATTGGCAAGTTAGTAAAAGGCACACTTTGGCATGGTGTAGTAGAGCTGAATTGGAAGTTGTTTGATATTTAATGAAAAAGCTAAGTATCCTCACAACATATTTTGCTTTCAACTTTCTTTTTGGCAGGTGAGGAAGTTAAGGGCGGTGCAGGGAGGGGGTCTTGGGGTACAGGTGGCACCTTTTATAAAAGATTGGATCGGAAATTACAGAATGTATATGCCCCTGAAGAGTAAATCACCTGCAATTATTTTTAATAAGCATATTCTCATTTCATTTTAGGTATGTCTGCATAAGAATGTAAACACTGGGAAATTGCTATAATATCAGGCTAACCAGATAAACTGAAATTTTTAAAAATGCATAACATATCTTGCAGGACTTGATTTTTTTTTTAAGGTTTTATTTGACAAGCAAGTGGGCACAAGAGAGGCAGAGGGAGAGGAAGAAGTGGGCTCCCCACAAAGCAGGGAGCCCAACCTGGGGCTCAATCCCAGGACCTTGAGATCATGATCTGAGCTGACACTTAACAGACTGGGCCACCCAGGCACCCCTTGTAGGGCTTGATTTAGCAAATATTAAGTATGCAGTCCCTATGGAAAGCACTGAAGTGAATAAGCCCTGCTTTGCTCACAGAGCTTATCTAAGGCCTAGTGGGCAGACTGTTGGTTGAACTGGCTTGGCAGTTACAGTCCTGTGAGCTACGTGCTGCCATAAACGGTACCGGTTGCAGCATAACATCTGGCGCAGATGGGGTCCCAGCATCTATCTGGTACAGTTCCTGGCACATGCAGGTGGCCAATGTATGCTTACTGGATGAATAAACATGGGGGCCATTTTGGGAAAAGTGCACTTGGACTGCCTGGAAAAGAAAGTAGGAATTAAATGGATAAGAAGGAAAGGAAGGGCGGGCCAGACACAGACGAAGGAAGAAAGCACCGTGTGACCTCACGTGACCTCACATGTCTGAATGCCTGCCGAGTGCCAACCATCATACTGAGAATTCGAGAAGGAAGAGCTTCACTCCAGAGGGAGGGTGGAGGAGACAGGAGCTGGATCTGGAGAGCTTTGAATGCCTTAACAAGAATCTTGGACTCGATCCTACAGGCAATGGAGGGAGCTTACATGGAATCTTAAATTGGATCATTGGAACTATCAAATGAGAGGATAAATGGGAAAAAAATTAAAAGGCTACTTGTAAACTATCAAGTGTTAGGTAACTTGCCAGCACATATCAGAGGGGAAAGCTAAATCTCTTCTGTAACTCGGAAGCCTGTGCTCTGTGCTGCTCTTGAGAGAAAGAGACCAGGAGACCCAAGACCATGGCCATTCCCACCAGAGGAATGGGACTTACCAGATGTAGGGCATGGTGACTTTTCAGATGTTGGGTGTCTAAGATGTTTATCCCTTTGAGAAGTTCAGGGAGGGCTAGCTGGCTGTGTGGGGCTGGAGATGGGGACTTGCTCTGTGACACTGCAAAGCTGCTAATCTGTAGATCAGGCTTGATAATACTCATTTCTCAGGGTTGTTGGGAGGAATAAGCGTGCATCTGACAGGGTTCTTGGGTTGCTCTGTCGGTTAAACATCCGACTCTTGATTTTGGCTCAGGTCATGATCTCAGGGTTTTGAGATTGAGCCCCATGTCGGGCTCTGCGCTGGGCATGGAGTCTGTTTAAGATTCTCTCTCTCTCCCTCCACCCCTGCCCCTCCCAAAAAAGTGCATCTGACGCTGGAACTGTAAATGGTATAGCACTGTGCAAACCTAAGTTGTTGACCCTCATTGCCCGAGGCCTCACAGCCAAGATTAGTGGTCCTCGAAGTGTGCTTCCCCACCAGCAGCATCCCATCACCTGGGGACATGTTAGAAATGCAGATTATGTTGCCCTCACCCAGACCTGCTGAACAGAAACGCTGCAGCCCAACAACCTGTTTTTACAGCTCTCCTGGTGATTCACAAGCTCCTTAAGTTTGAGAACCCAGGCCTAGAGCCATCACTCTCTAGGATCTAGATCTCGGAATTATGGAGCCCCAAACAACACCATCTGCATTTCCCAAGGTAAAGATTGGAGAGGTTAAAACAGAATTTTGGTCTTTAGCATATATACCTACAGTTTATTTAAAATCTATATTTTACTGATGTCACTTGCTTAAGGCCAGGCCGCCAGATAAGAGAGCGGGATTAGACGCGGGGGCTTCTAGATCTTTCTCAAACCTCACTTGGCATTCTTCTGCCTATTACACCCTCAAGGTTCTGCCCCCATCCCCTGGCACTAGAATCTTCCAGATGAGTCGTGCAGACATCATAAAGCACAGGGTCAAGGTATCACATGAGACTCCAGCACTTTAATCACCAAAGCTGAGGAAGAAAAGACGCACAGTCCACTACGTGGTGCAACGGAGCTCCAGACTTTCTGAGGCGGATTGGCTCTCGGGAGCACCCCTACTCCCCTAGAGGAGCAGGGGAGCAAGCAGGGTCCTTCTCTTTGGAAGCTTAGATTCCAATATCCCTGTGGGGAAAGCAGATAATAAACAGGAGAACAGCGGAGTATTTGCAGAAGGTAACGGATACTCTAGAGAAAACAAGGTGATGAGAAACTCGGGCTCGGGCAGGCCTGGCTCAGGCCGGCGCAGGGCACAGCCGCAGGCCCGGGCACCTCGCGGCCTTCACCTGCGGGGGGCGAAGCGCCGGCGCGTCTGCAGGAACCTCGAAGCCTCCCCTGGAGGGACAGCCTGGGCTCCACGGACTCCAGGCCGCCCGCTGCCCACCAGCCTTCGGCCGCTGCCCCGCGGCAACGACGCCCTGGGCGGGCTGGACAGCGCCGCGGCCGCGCAGAGGCCGCCCCGGAGCCGGGATGGCCGGGGTGGGGGGGGGTGGGGGGGGCGCACAGGCCCCCAGCTGGGCGGCGGGGCTCAGCTCTCCGGCCTTGGCCCTGGGGCGGGGAGAAGCCGAAGCCGCTGGCAGGTGCAATAAAGCCAGGCGGCTGCAGATCCTGTCCACCTTGCATGGAAACAGCTGGAAAGAACATGACTTTCCCTTGTGAGTATAAGGGACGTGGCCACTGTTCCTGCGGCCCTCAAACACCGCGTGTGCAGAGGTGGCCCGCGGCCAGGCCGGCGCGTCTCTGCCTGGAAGGGGTCTCACAGGGCACCCGGCCTGTCCCCAGGGCCAAGCTGCTTTCTCCCGCACCCCTGAGATGTCGTCGTCTAGCTGGGACATGAAGTAACTATAATAGTAATAGTAGTGACTTAAAAAGCAGTACCTACGGGACGCCTGGGGGGCTCAGCGGTTTAGCGCCCGCCTCTGGTCCAAGGGCGTGATCCTGGGGTTCCGAGATCGAGTCCCCCATCGGGCTCCCTGCGTGGGGCCCGCTTCTTCCTCTGCCTCTGTCTCTGCCCCCGCCCCTCTCATGAATAAATAAATAAGATCTTAAAAAAAAAAAGCAGTACTTCCTAGACTGGATCCACGACAAACCGTCATATGAGGCCCTTTTAGTTCATACCCCCTTTACTCTGCACTATGGCCCTGCGAAGGCCCCATTTTACAGATGCGGAAGCCAGAGGTAGGGCGCGCTCTCCTCCAGTCCCCGGCTAGAGAGGAGCAGAGCCGAGATGCAAAGCCACATCCCCGCGACGGCAAAACCTTGACCCTTCCCCAATCCGCGGAGCTCAGACTTGGGGGAGTGGGGGGACCTCGGACCTCGGCGCAGCCCTGCGCGACAGCTTTGCCCAACACCCGAGATCTGCCTCTTACGTCGAGCAGTTCTCTAACAAGTATGCATAACCACTCTTCGATTCCTTCTGACCTCCTCTGGTTCACGTTTTCCAGACTCTTGAATGATTCCAATCCTCCCTAGACTGCGTTGCTGAGTGCTATTTTAGGATTTCAATTATGAATGGATTGTTCCAGTTCTGCTTATTGAAAACCACCTCTTCTCTGGGGTGCCTGGGTGGCTCAGGAGGTTAAGTGTCTGCCTTCAGCTCAGGTCATGATCTCAAGGTCCTGGGATCAAGCCCTGTGTCGGCCTCCCTGCTCCGTGGGGAGCCTGCTTCTGCCCTGCCCTCTGCTTGTGCTCTCTTGCTCTCTCTCTGTCAAATAAATAAAGGCCTAGGGGAACCCTGGGTGGCGCAGCAGTTTGGTGCCTGCCTTTGGCCCAGGGCGCGATCCTGGAGACCAGGGATCGAATCCCACGTCGGGCTCCCGGTGCATGGAGCCTGTGCCTCTGCCTCTCTCTTTCTCTCTCTCTATCATAAATAAATAAAAATCAAATAAATAAATAAATAAAGGCTTAAAAAATAAATCAAGTCCTACAAGATATGTAGCATTTTTTTGTATTTCATTTTATCTGGTTAACCTTGATATTATAGCAATTTCCCAGCGTTTACATTCTTATGCAGACATACCTAAAACAAAATGAGAACATGCTTGTTAAAAATAATAATTGCAGGTGATTCTCCCTTCAGGAGCATATACATTCTATGATTCCTAATCCAGTCTTTTTAAAAAGATGCCAGGGGATATATGGAAACTCTGTACTTCCCACACAATTTTGATGTGAACCTGAAACTTGACTTAAAAAATAAGGCCTGGGCGGCTCAGTTGGTTAAGCACCTGACTTGATTTTGGCTCAGGTCATCATCTCAGGGTCCCGGGATCAAGCCCCACTGGGGACTCCCTGCTTGGTGGGAAATCTGCTTCTCCATCTCCCTCTGCCCACCCCAACCCCACCTCATGCTCTTTCTTCCCCTTTCAAATAAATGTAAAAGAGAAAGAAAGAAGAAGAAAGAAAGAAGAAAGAAAGAAAGAAAGAAAGAAAGAAAGAAAGAAAGAAAGAAAAGAAAGAAAGAAAAAGAAAGAAAGAAAGAAAGAAAGAAAGAAAGAAAGAAAGAAAGGAAGAAAGAAAGAAAGGAAGGAAGGAGAAAGAAGAAGAAAGAAAGAAAGAAAGAAAGAAAAAAAGGAAGGAAGGAAGGAAGGAAGGAAGGAAGGAAGGAAGGAAGGAAGGAAGGAAAAAGTAGAAAGAAGAAAGAAAGAAAGAAAGAAAGAAAGAAAGAAAGAAAGAAAGAAAGAAAGAAAGGAAGAAAGGAAGGAGAAAGAAGAAAGAGAAAGAAAGAAAGAAAGAAAGAAAGAAAGAAAGAAAGAAAAAGAAGAAAGAAAGAAAGAAAGAAAGAAAGAAAGAAAGAAAGAAAGGAAGGAAGGAAGGAAGGAAGGAGAAAGAAGAAAGAAGAAAGAGAAAGAAAGAAAGAAAGAAGAAAGAAAGAAAGAAAAAGGAAGGAAGGAAGGAAGGAAAAAGTAGAAAGAAAGAAAGAAGAAAGAAGAAAGAAAGAAAGAAAGAAAGAAAGAAAGAAAGAAAGAAAAAGAAGAAAGAAAGAAAATCACCTTATTTCTCCCTACTGATGAATCATGATGAAACATAACAGTGTGGATTATGTGATGGCTGGTACTTCTCAAGTTTTCTCTCCTTAGCTTCTCACTCACCCCTGCAAGGTGGATACAACAGCGATTGAGATGTCCACGTGTCAACCAGGAAATCAGAGCCCTGATTTTCCAGGCACTTGGATGCAGTGCCTGGACCACTGAGGAAGACCCCCTTCCCCTTCGCTCCCCCCTTCCCCCCACCACCCACCACGCACCAGGCATGAACTTGTGAACCACATGGTCCTAATGTGCCCAGCACTACGGGCCCCTGCTAAGGAGTAAGGGGAGCATCTCCTTCCTGGCTCCAGCAATGGCAAATACCACTCATTTTAAAAAGCTTTTTATTAGTTTTAATCCTCAAGTAATACACATTCACTATTGGAATGTCAGAAGGCCATTATTAAGAAAAAGAAGAGGTGAAGAGAGGAATACCTATAATGCTACCATTTAACTTGGTGCATGTTCTTTCAGACTGTTTCTGCAAAGATGCACACAGATATAGGATTCCACACGTAAATATATTTCAAGTACACTTTACATGCTGATTTGTAGCTTGCTTCATTTCCTTTACATCTGGTGGGAGTGCTTCCACGCAACAATTTAAAATATTTTGAATGCCTGCATAGAATTCCATATATGGCCATATCATAATTTCTTTAACCAATTCCTTTTTGTTGCACATTTGTCTGATTATTTCTTCAGGATAAATTCCTAGAACTGGAACTACTTGGGCAAAGGCTCCAAATCACTTCTGATGTGTTATCACAAAATTACCTTCCAGGGGCACATAGTATATGAATGGTCTCACCAGCCCTGGGGTCAATGACTGTCCTAATCCTTGCCAACTTTACAAGTGTTTTAAAAAGGATACATCCCTACTGGGATCCCTGGGTGGTGCAGCGGTTTGGTGCCTGCCTTTGGCCCAGGGCGCGATCCTGGAGACCCGGGATCGAATCCCACATCAGGCTCCCGGTGCATGGAGCCTGCTTCTCCCTCTGCCTATGTCTCTGCCTCTCTCTCTCTCTCTGTGACTATCATAAATAAATAAAAATTTAAAAAAAAGATACCTACTTTTAAGCCTGTGATTAAATGTTTCTATATATTTATTAGATATTTTTCATTTTAGTGGCATGCATACTTGTATCTTTAATTTTTCTTTTTCAGTGTTAGCTGGAAGTAGGGAAGGAGGATGGGGACCTGGGAGCTTCCTGATTGCCCTAGACCAGTGTTTTTCAACATTTTGGATAGAGACCCATAATAGGAAGTATATATATTTTATATCAAACTCCAATGGACACACACATATATGTCTGAAAAAGTAAACTGTTACCAAACAGTGCCTACCTTTACTCTGATTTTTGCAAATATTTTCTGTTTATATTTTTTAAATGCTGATCATACCATACTAAATTGTTTCCATAATCTTGTGATGGATTGTGTCCCATAGTTTGAAAAATAGTGGCTTAGACCCAGCATCATCGGTTGTCTGAACATACTGGCCCCAAACAAAGTTAGGGGTTCATTAGCAGAGAATACAAGGGAGGTAGACAGCAGGCAGACACGTAAGAGTCACCATCAGACCTTAAAGGGTGGGCCTGGTGTAGGCAGGTGAAGACTGAGAGAGCCCCGGTGAGTGAAGTCAGGGGCAGGACAAGTGAGTGTGAGCCGGGCACCACGTCAGCTGGGCTCCGGGATGTGTGGAAGGAAGTTGGCTGGGAAAGCTGGTTGAACCCTCCTGCCAAGGAGGACCTTGGCTGCCAGGCTCCAGGAGAGCCTCTTCGGGGAGCACCTTACTGTCTTACCGTGGGCTGCTGTAACAAGCATAGCACCGCGTGGAGTGCAGCAGGCTGGAAGGTTGGCACATCTGGTATCTGCTGAGCACCCGCTTCCTGGCTTTCCCACGGCCGCTTCCTGTCTCCTGGCCTGGTGGAGAGCAGAGAGAGAGAGAGAGAGAGAGCAAGCTCTCTGCTGCCTCTGCTTGCTGATGAGGGAACTGTGACGGTTCATTTCTCATGGCCACTTGACTGGGCTCAGGGACTCAGGTAGCTGGGAAAGCATTATTTCTGGATTTATCTGTGAGTGTTCCTGGAAGACAGCGTTTGATTCGGTGGGCTGAGTAGACGGGTGGATGGGCATCACCTAGTCCAAGCAGAACCCACATGGAACAAAAATGTGAAGGAAGCATGACTTCTCTCTGTCCAGAAGTTTTGATGTCTGTGTTCTCTTACCCTTCAAGCCTGGAACTCTTGGTTCTTGGGTCTTCAGCCCCCAGGACTTAAAACCAGCAAGCTCCTCCATCTTCCGGCCACAGACTCAGGCAGCATTACACACTCAGCTCTCCTGGTGCTCCAGCTTGCAGACCAGACTGTGGGGCTTCCGGCTCTCCATTACCGTGTGGGCCAAATCCCCTAGTAGATCTCCTCTTGTGGGTAACTATGTATCTCCTATTGGCTCTCTTTCTGGAGAACCTTGAATCTAGGCACTAATCCAGGCACTCTTCCCATTCATGAGGGCTCCACCTTCATAACCTAATTTCCTCCCAAAGGCCCCAACTTGGGTGGGGGGGTAGGATTTTAACATCTGAATTTGTGGGAGACACATTCAGGCCTTAACAGAGGAGGTTATCCCTGGGCTGGGGTGCTCAGGTGCCTAGCAGCCTTTCTTCCCAGGATTCACTTCTTCAACAACAGGCTGACCCCACTCAGGGCTACTCCCCAGGTGCACTTGGAAACTTTTTCTCACATGGACTACATTTTCCTAATGTCTTTTCATGTATACAGCCATTAAGTGCTCCCTCGAGGTTCTCTTTAAACTCATCATCTGGATGTTTCCTAAATGGCTTTGGACAACTGTGTCATGCAGAGCAGGAGGCATCTGCGATGGGCCCCCAGCGTCTTGAACCATGGTGCACGGAGCCTCTGATGAAGTGGACCAGCCTTTGGGACACTGCACTCAGCACTGCCCTCCACCACTGTCGCCCCAACAGGCGATGACACAGCAATTGGGTATGAAATGATCCCACGCTGTCTAGCCTGACTGGATGCAGAACTGCCTCACACAAACAGGGCTCTGCTCAGTTTTCTTTGTGTTCAGAAATAAAGCGTCTTCGTCTTTACCAGAGATTCTTCTCCATTCTGTTGGAGTCGTGTCTCACCAGGTCTTTGATCACGCCACATCCCGACGCTTATTTCAGTGAAAGTCCTGGCTCCTGTCAATTGGAATGTCAGCTTCTTTGTCATAAAGGCGACAGCCGATGATGGTGGACAGAAGGGATCCCATTCCCATGATGTCTTTGTGACTGGCTAATGCTTGTATGGCAGAGATTATCCAATCAGTTATCACAGACCTGCAAACCTGCAAAAATTGGAACAGACATACTTTACCTTATTGCACTTTGCTTTACTGGGCTTCGCAGATACTATGGTACTCTTTTTTTTGTTGTTGTTACTAACTGAAGGTGTGTGGCAACTCTGCCTCGAGCAATCCTCTCAGCACCATCTTCTAACAGCATCTGCTCGCTTTGTCTGTGTGTCACATTTTGGTAATCCTTACAATATTTCAAATGTTTTCATTATTATTCATTATATTTGTTATGATGATGTGATTATGACTTACTGAAAAGCTCAGATGATAGCACTTTTTAGCAATAAAATATTTTTTAATTAAGGTATACAAATTTTTTAGACATAATGCAATTGCACCCTTCATAGACCACAGCATGGTGTAAATATAACTTTTATATGCATTGGGAACCAAAAAATAATAATTTGACGTGCTTTATTGTGATACTCACTTTACTGCTGTGGTCTGCAAAGGAATCTTCCTGAAGCTAATCTCAACTCATTATCTTCCATTTGCTCATTCATTCATTCAACATATCAAGCGGGAAGAAGAGGCCCCCCAAAATTACTGTTACGGCATTGCGTAGCCTGTATGAACAGCCTCCTGAAACTCGCTGGGGCATTTATCGGAACGATGCTGTACTCTCTGTGTTTCTATGTGCTATTTTGAGTCCTTGTTGGAAAATGGTGGTCAGGAAAGGGTTAAGGAACACAGACAAAAATCTCCCCTCTCTGGTAAAGCTGAGCTCCCAGAGCCTGGGTAGCTGGGCGAAATGATCACTATGTGATTAGACCTAATACTTTCCAGACTGTGTTCTCATCAATTACCGGGTTTAATGGTTGAAGTAGGTTTAAGAATACTCATCTTTCAGTGAAGGAAAACAAGCCCTGGAAAGACTGGGTGACGTGCTCTGGGTGACACACGTAGCTGGCGATGGAGATCAGAGGCACCCAAACGCAGGTCTCTGACCCACAGCTTTGGGTGTGTCCCACCACACCCTGAGGAGAGCACCCTACTGTCACTGCAAATTAAATTGCTGTCATGTCCTAATTAAAATGGCATTAATTAGCTGTCACTTTAACATAGATGACCTGATAGTGATGTAGTCTCTCCTCCACTTTGCAAAAGTCCTTTTATTTCCAACTATTTAATTAGGCACCAAGATCATCCCCCCTAGCAAGCCATTGACCCGATTTGAAAAGCTGAGGCTGTATCTCAGTGTGGAAATAGGATCCCAACTGGGAGTTAGAATCGTCTCTCCAGGCACTCACGAACTCTGTCTAGACTCGCAAAGGCAGCCTCCCAAGCCCTGGGTTCCATCCTGGAGGAGGTCATTTTCCATCTCTGTTGTTTTGATCAAATGACAAGCTCTTAATTTTAAATAGCCATTTACAACTCCCTGAGAGCCCACATGCTGTTGTCTCGTGAGATGTTCAGGGCAGCCTCAAGGGGTCACGACGGGTAGTACTAGTTTGTGTTTCTGGGTGCTTCTTACCACATCTGGACTCTACTAAAGTACTGTAGGTGCTAACCTACAGTAGTTAGCACAGAACTAACCAGAAAAGCAGCAAGTGCAAAGGAGCACTTAGGTAAGGGGCAGAAGGGGGATTCAAACCCAGGCAGTGTGCCTTCAGACCCCCCCGGGAACCATGATGCCACTCTGCTCCATCTGCAGCCTTCCTGCGGCGCTGGGGCCTGTCTGCCAGTTGGATCCCAGGGCTGTCCACGCGCACACAGGGCTGGCAGGGCAGGGAGGGTCAGGGCCTTGTACCCTCCTATGGGCCTCTCCAGGCAGCATGGACTTCATTCAATCAAGGGTGCAGAAGATAAAGCCCACTTTTGTTGATGGCCTACTCAAGCCGGTGAGAAGGCTGGGTACTTGCCATGCCCTGTCTTGACCCTCCCAGCAAAGAAGACAGTCTTATGATCCTCCTCCTTCATGATTGAGGAGTCTGTGGTCCAGAGAGGCCAGGCAAGCCCCTAAGACTGCTCAGTAGCTGTGGAAATGACAATCGAACTCAGTTTGCTGACATCAAAGCCCTTGCCCTTGAAGCCGAATGAAGAATGGCAGCAGAGGGATCCCTGGGTGGCGCAGCGGTTTGGCGCCTGCCTTTGGCCCAGGGCGCGATCCTGGAGACCCGGGATCGAATCCCACGTCAGGCTCCCGGTGCATGGAGCCTGCTTCTCCCTCTGCCTATGTCTCAGCCTCTCTCTCTCTCTGTGTGACTATCATAAATAAATAAAAATTAAAAAAAAAAAAAAAAAAAAAAGAATGGCAGCAGAGAACAATCCCGCCAGGACCAGTGCCAATCATATAAGACAGTCCAGGAGCCTGTTGTCAGCTGATGAGACTCCCAGTATAAACCCGGCTCAGACAGGAGTCAGAGGTTCCTGAGTAAAAACCTCAATAATGCCAAGGCTTTTGTTTCTCAGGGCTCAGAGTCCAAGACACTCAGCAGATGAATATGCCTTCCTTGTGGGAGATGAGACGTGGTTGTTTCCAAGAAAAATCACTGCTCTCATTGACCGGGGTGCTTCCTTCTGGGGCAGGAGCGTGGAAGTCAGCCAGTTCTGTCCAGCAGAGACTGAACCTGGTTCAGAGGGACCCATCCAGGAGACCTGGGCACTCAGCAAAGCCAGGCTACACAACAGGGGAAGACAGCATCTTGTGCACAAGGAGGGTGGAATCACTTGTGTGGCTGGAGCACTGCGAAGAGAGACTGGAGACAGATCGTGGGCCCTCCAGGGAGACACTCCTCCCCCAGAAGCACTCCTGCAGGAGGCATGGCAGTGGTGGGGTTGCAGCAATGAAGGTTCCCACTGCAGCCCCAGCAGCCCCATGGGCCCCATGACCTTCCTGGAGGAGCAGTGGGAGTACCACACCTGCAGGTCCCCAGGAAAGGGCAGCCACCCTTGCTGGGATTGAGGAGACCCCAGAGAGCCCCCACCCTTGTGTTAGAGCCACGTCCCCATGCCGCAGGCCACCCTAGTTTCTGCTTCCCACCCTCCGCAGAGTGAGAGGTACACACCCAAAAGCTCAAACCAAGGGAGGCCTGGCAGCTGGCCTCAATTCTTTATTGGGACATTTTAAACTCTCCACGGCTCTGGGGCCCCCCAGGGTAGGAGGTAGAGGTGGTGCATGATATCCTGGAAAAGGGGGATCCAGGAAGAAGAGGGTCAGAGAGTCTAGACCGCAGAGGATGGGGTCACAGGGAATTTGGGGCCCAGAGGAGGCCCAGGGATTGGGGGGGGTGGGTATAGAGGGTGGTGTCAGGGGAATCAGGGCACAGCATGTTGAGCTGGAGGGTCTGCTGGCCCCGCAGGGCTCAGCAGGCAATTTCTCCTTTCCCACCACCACTTAACAAGAGAAGCTCCACTTTTATCCGTGAATCTGTGGCAGCTGTCCCCCGGAGGCTGCTCCTGGAGGAACCCCCTCCTGGACATCCTGCCATCTCCCCACAATCCAGCCACTCAAAGGGCAGCACCTGGCACAGCTAAGACCTGTGACTGTTCTGATGGGCAGGTGCCTATGCCTTTGCATTGTAAAATATTTTACGTAAGTCCCTTGGTACATGGAACTCTGACAAAAATTTTCTACAGCTTTAAAACAATGAAAAACCCATTCTACTGCACCATCCTATTGCGCCTCTTCCGATGCCCAAGATTTTAATGGGGGCCCACAGATGATTTTGACCCAAAAGTGTTTTCAGTTAGAACCATCAAAGGGTGTTTTAAAAATCTGAGAATTTTGCATAAAAATATAATTTCTGGTTTTTAACTTGGTCTGGTCTCATCCTCCACTCTCCAGCTCAGCAGGAGCCTTTGAAAAATAAGTCCACATTCCAGTACGGGATGGAACAGAAGGGAACTGAAATTCTTCCAAAACATCATTCCCAAAGACTTGTCAATCTTTGACCTGACTTCTGGTTCCCTTGAAGACCCACTCAAAAGGCTTGGGTTTTTTTTTGTTGTTGTTGTTCGTTTGTTTTTTGTTATTTTGTTTTTAGGGTTCCACACTGGTTGTGGAGCCCAGCACAGGGCTGAAACTCACAAATCTGAGATCAAAACCTGAGCTGCAATCCAGAGTCACTAACAGACTGAGCCACCCAGGTGCTCCAAAAGGCTTGTCTTTATTTAAACTTTAGACTCAGAGTCCACCCAGTATAAAACTCTCTCCCATGAGGCTGGCCATAATAAAAATAAATAAATACACCTTAAAAATTAACAAGTGCCAGCAGAGATGTGGGGGAAATCGGACCTCTTGCACATTGCTGGTGGGAATGAAAAGTAGCACAGGCGCTGGGAAAACAGCCTAGCGGTTCCCCCAAAGCATTAACCACAGAGCTACCAAATGATGTAGCATCCCTCCTGGCCATCTACCCAAGAGAAATGAAAACATAGATCTGCATAAAAAGCTTGGACATGGATTTTCATATCAGCATTATTCAACATAGCCAAAATTTGGAAACAACCAAGTGTCCGTCCACAGTAAATGGATAGGCAAGGTTCCGTATGCTGGAATGTTATTCAGCTTTGGAAAGGAATGAAGCCCTGATGCGTGCCACGGCGTGGATGGATGAGCTTTGCAAAACATGATGCTCAGGGAAGAAGTCAGACCCAATGTACGGCTCCATTTCTAGGAGGTGTCCAGAACGGGCTAATCCAGAGAGATAGAAAATCAATTAGTGTTTGTCAGGGCTGGACTTTGAGGGGACAGGCAATGGCTGCTAATGGGTATAGAGTTCCTTTCTGGAGGGATGAAAAGTTTTTGAAAAATCTTTTTAAAGATTTTATTTATTCATTCATGAGAGGCAGAGACACAGACAGAGGGAGAAGCAGGCTCCTTGCAGGGAGCCCGATGGGGGACTCATCCCAGGACCCCGGGATCACGACCTGAGCCAAAGGAGACGCTCAACTACTGGGCCACCCAGGTGCCCCCAAGTTTCTAAAATTAGATAGTGGGGATGGTTGTACAACCTTGGAACTGTAATAAAACGCCATTGAATTTTACGCTTCTAAATAGTGAATTTTGTAGTTTGTGAAAAACGTTGATAAAATTTTTTTAACCAATTAGCAAATGTATAAGGAGAACATTACTATGATTTGTTCTGTATCTTACACCAAATTTCAACTGGCCTTCTATATCTGACATGTCTCCTGACCTTTTGTGACAGAGAGCCAAGACTATGGATATTTACTGTGGATTTGATCAGAAAGTAAGAGCAAAGATTGGTTTTAAAGCATTTCAGGAGGTGGCTCACTGGCTGACTGGCTGTGTCAGCTTTCTGGGCTGTGTAACTACTGCCTCCGTAGGTGTGCCTGGAGGAGTTAGTAAGGGAACGCTTTCAAAGTCAAAGCCTAAAAGTCAATGAAGAAATAATGGAAATTGTCAAGTTATAATAACCACAAAAAAGCATGAAGTGTGAAAAATATTTGAAAAGTATATGACAGCTAGGATATTGCTAAGCAAATCAATAAGAAATGCCCATTGAAAGAGAAAAAAGGCACATGAAAAATTGATTCTTGAGAAAATAAACACATACAGCCAATAAATATAAAAGTATGCATTCTCTCAAGTAACTTAAAAATTACAAAGTGAAACAATAACATGAGGCCATTTTTAGCTTGCAGACTATGAAGAACCATAACATCAGTGTGGATGAGGATCATGACACTTTCCTGCATTTTTGGTGGGGACGATTAGCATTAATTTTCGTGAGGGCTATTTAACAAAAGGTATCATAAGAATTAAAAGATACAGAAACTAATCTGGTATGTTTAGGCATCAGAAATGATTAACTATTCAAGTTATAGAATCAGATAAACCTAAGTGTATAGCCTCGACCATTTACTAGCTGTTTCTCCACAGGCAAGGCATTTACTATCTCCAAATACCAGTTACTTTATCTATAAAATGGGATTAGTTATAGTACCTGCTTCCTAAGGATCTCTGAGAGTTCATTAATCCAGATATTTGTGAAGCACTCAACACAGTCACTGGCTCTTATGAAGCATCCATCAAATATTCACTATTTCATTGTCATTAAGAATTTCTTGGGGCAGCCCCGGTGGCACAGCGGTTTAGCGCCGCCTGCAGCCCAGGGCGTGATCCTGGAGACTCGGGATCAAGTCCCATGTCAGGCTCCCTGCATGGAGCCTGCTTCTCCCTCTGCCTGTGTCTCTGCCTCTCATTCTCTCTGTGTCTCTATGAATAACTAAATAAATAAAATCTTTAAAAAAAAAGAATTTCTTCTAAGAACATGCAATGTTTATCACAGTGTTATTTATACCAGCACAAATTAAGAGAATGTGGAGTGTTTAAATCAATTGTAGCTCATCTACACAATGGATTTCCATGTACATATCATATAATGTAATAAAATCTTCTTTGACATGGAAAAAAGTTTATAGTATATTGTTAGATGAAGAAAACCAGGCTAAAATGCTAAAATGCTATAACATGAAACTAGTGTAAAAAGTGTTTACTGAGATGGCAAGAGCACGCAAGTGAGGGGAGGAGCAGAGGAGAAGGACAAGCAGACTGCGCTGAGTGGGGCTGGATCCAAGGACCCTGAAATCATGACCTGAGCCAAAATCAAGTCGAACTCTCATCTGACTGAGCTACCCTGGTGCCTCCTAGGCCTTATTTTTCAGGATGAGTTTTAGATTCACATAAAAATTGTGTGGCAATTTTTCCCATTGAAATGAGTTCCCATATGAGTTCCCATATGAGTTCCCATATATCCCTTGGCCCCCACGTCCTCTTCCCCCAATAACAATATTCTCCACAGAGTGATACATTTGTCACAATCAATGATCCCACGCTGACACATCATTATCACCCAGAGTCCATGATATATGAGCGTTCACTCTTAGTGTTGTACATTCTATGGGTTTGGAGAAATATATAATGATATGTGTCTACCATTATAATATCATACAGAATAGATTCATTGCCCTAAAAATCCTCTATGCTCACTCTGTTCATCTCTCCTTCCCACTTCCCTCCAATCCCTGACAACCACTGATCTTTTTACTGTCTTCATCATTTTGTGTTTTCCAGAAGGTCATTTAGTTAGAATCATACAGTATGTGGCCTTCTCAGATTGGCTTCTTCCACTTGGCCGTCTGCATTTAAGTTTCTTCCAAGTCTTTTCATGGCCTGATAGCTCCTTTCTTGTTAGTGCAGAATAATATTCCATTGTCTGGACATACCACAGTTTACCCATTCAGCTCCTGAAGGACATCTTGGCTCCTTCCATGTTTTGGCAATTATAAATAAAGCTGCTATATGGGATGCCTGGGTGGCTCAGTGGTTAAGTGTCTGCCTTCGGCTTGGGGTGTAATCCCGGGGTCTTGGGATCGAGTCCTGCCCTGGGCTCCCCACAGGAAGCCTGCTTCTCCCTCTGCCTATGTCTCTGCCTCTCTCTCTGTGTCTCTCATGAATAAGTAAATAAAATCTTTAAATAAATTAATAAATCTGCTATAAACATCCATGTGCAGGGTTTTGTGTGGACATAAGTTTACATGGTTTGTTTTATAAGTTTTATTGAGATACAATTCATATACCATACAATTTGCTCATTTAAAGGGCACACCTCAATGATTCCTAGCATATTTATAGTTATACAGACATTACGACAATCAATTTTAGAACATTCTTTTAACCCCCAAGGAAACCCCACACCCTTTAGTACTCACTTCCCATCCCATCCACCCCAGCCGTGGGCGAGCACTAATCCACTTTCTATCTATAGATTTGCTTCTTCTGTGCATTTCATAAAAGTGGACCTACATAACTTCACATAGTATTTTCGAGCTCCATTCGTGTTGTGACGTGTCTCAGAACTTCGTTTCTTATTATTGCTGATTAATGTCCATTTTATGGATAGATCATGTTCTCGTCTCTTCATCAATCGATGGACATTTGAGGTCCTTCCACATTTTGGCTATTATGACTAATTCTGCTAAGAACACTCGTGTATAAACTCTGTGTGGACATACGTTTTTATACCCCTTTACCAGGTATATCCCTAAGAGCGGGATTGTTGGGTCATACGATGACTGCACATTTAACCTTTCTAGAAATTGTTTTGCAAAGCAGCTGTACCAACCACCAGCAATGTCTCCATGGCCTTACCACACCTACCATTAACTATCTTTTATTATAGTGTTTTAGTGGGCAGGGTGGATCAATATTAGTATACAACGTACATTTCTCTGTTTTACAATGAGGGTGGATCACTTTTGTAACTGTGAGGAATGTGTTATTAAAACAAACCATAAAGGAAAAGAAAAAGGAAAAAAACCCTCTGGGTGGGATAATCACGATTGAAAGTGTGTAGAAATGCAGTTGCAGCTGGGGACATTGGTGAGGTAAGCAGTTGAAAGAGCCAACGTTGGCCTGTGGAGGATGTGGGTGGCTCTGTGGTCTGCTGTCCTTAGCTCGTCCCACTCCATAATTGTTTTGTCTTCTCAACTCCAAGAGAAGAACTTGGGGTGGCCCTCCTTGGCTGGGGTTGGGGTCCGCCTCCTTATCAACCTGGCTTGGGTCTCACCTCACCCTGTGTGTCACCTGCTGGGCAGTAGAAAACACTCCACGTAGGGAGGAGCTCCTTAGGATGCATCAGGAAGATGCCAGAAATGCCACTGAAGTTTTACTTGGTCCTTTATAGACAACATAACCCCCAGCAAGGCTCAAGCCCTCCTGGAGAGATGAAGACCAGAACAACTCCCTTGTCTGAAATACGGGGTGTTTCAATTTTCCCCTGGTGCATCTAGTGTGGCCAGTTCATTCTGTGATCAGAACTGTGCTCCGGGGAGTATTGTATAGATGGAAAATCAGATGACAGGAACCCTGGTCCTTTTTAAGGGCAAACTTAATGATTTGATGATTGTCTATGTAGCCAAAGTTACAGAAGCCAACACAATACTAGGACAGGTGGGGCTTCATGAACTGAGGGGGGTTTAAATGGCTTCACCTTGCTAGCAGTTTACTTAGATTATCTTAACTCTCTTGCGCTCAAGAGGCTTCCAGTGGCCCTCTGTGTCCTTGCCTTCCAGAAGGTTGCAGAGGCCGTTCCTCATCCGATTGGTCAGTCCCACAACAATAAAGAAATGCCTCCTCGGGGCCGCCTGGCTGGCTAAGCAGTTGAGTGTCTGCCTTCAGCTCAGGACGTGATCCCAGAATCTGGGATCAAGTCCCACATTGGGCTCCCTGCGAGGAGCCCGCTTCTCTCTCTGCCTCTCTCTGTCTTTCTGTGTCTCTCATGAACAAATAAATAAAATCTTTGAAGAAAAAAAAAAAAAAGAAATGCCTCCTCTATTAATTGAATCATTTTATTCTATATTTTTGATGCTTTGACATCTTGGCCCTGGAGGACTGCTCCTCCCAAGGCTAGCTAATTCCTAGAGAAGGCAAATGGCTGGGCTGTATAAAAAAAAAAAAACCTTTCCTCTGCAAGCCAACCAATCCAGAGCCCAGAACCCATACCCCAACCACCTCCTCCATTGTCTCTCACCTCTCAGCCACTATCCAGCCAAGAGCCAGGTACAGGTGACAAGGGCAAGCACCTCCGTACGCCCCAGAGTCTGCTGATGTTACTCACACCAGCCAATCCCAGGCCTGTCTGTCCAGCAGCACATTCCTTCCCTGGAAAGTAGGAGAATGACTCCTGTCCACATTTCCCCCAGCTCCCTCTACCTCTGTACAGACCCAGTACTTCCCAGTGCTGCGGCTCCTGTTTCTAGGGCTCCGTGACGACAGCACATTCCTTTCTTCGTGATAGTCCCTCCCATGCCTGTATGTCTGGCCATACCTGATTGAAGGGAATCCCAGCTATTCTTTAAACACTCCTGGAGACTCGGTCTAGAGCCCCTCATTCCTCAACAAAGTTTGGGTGATTTTGTAAGCACCTACTTCCCTGTACTGTCTCTTTTTTTGCCTAGAAACCACTAGGGGGGTTTTGCTTCCTGCAGTTAATCCTCACGGTAAAGCCACTTACCCCAGACTGCGCAGCTGGCCAGGAAGAAAGCCGCACACCATCTGCCCCCAACACCCAAGGCCTGGCGCAGGAAGGCTGCTCTGTTTACACTGGCGTTTGTGTCATGAGGTACCTACCGCCTCACAGCTCTCCCCGGCTGAAAGCGCTTCCCTCCAGTGTGGCCCTGGCCAGTATGTGACCTTGGTTGGCCAGCCTCCGGGGGAAGCTGTGGCTGGAGCAAGAGTCTGGCTGTCCCTTGAAGTCTGGACCGTTTCCCTGCAGTGACCTGGGCTCCAGGTTAGGTTTCAATCCTTGGAGAAGAGGAATCTGAGACTTCTGTGAAGCTGAACTGAGGGTTCCTTCCATTTACAGAAAAGCCCAAGGAATGCTGGGAATCCAAGGTGACTTCTGACTGCCACCCACCCTGCATCCCACCCCGTCTCCTAGAACGGTGCTCTAGCTCCCACCAGGCTTAGGGCCTGTGAGATATTTCTTTTTTAAAAAGATTTTATTTAGGGATCCCTGGGTGGCGCAGCGGTTTAGCGCCTGCCTTTGGCCCAGGGCGCGATCCTGGAGACCCAGGATCGAATCCCACGTCAGGCTCCCGGTGCATGGAGCCTGCTTCTCCCTCTGCCTGTGTCTCTGCCTCTCTCTCTCTCTCTGTGTGTGTGACTATCATAAATAAATAAAAATTTTAAAAAAATAAGTAAAAAGATTTTATTTATGCACTTGAGAGAGAGAGTGCATGAGCATGGGGAGGGGCAGAGGGAGAAGTAGACTCCCTGCTGAACGGGAAGCCCGACAAGGGGTTCAATCCCAGGACCCCAGGCTCATGACCTGAGCTGAAGGCAGACCCTCAACCACTGAGCCCCCAGGTGCCCCCGTCAGATATTTCTTTTACCTGTGTGTTTTCCGTGGATTCTTTCTCAGTCTAGGCTCCTTGAGGCAACTTTGTACATTAAATGTGGATCCTACAACTCGTTCTGGTCATTTTCAAGTAGTAAAAAGATTCCAGTCCAACTTAAACCAGAACTTTCTTTTTCTTTTTTTCATCTCACAACCCATTCAAAGCAGCCACCTCTTCCCTCCACTCAGGCAGAAGAGCAGCAGGAATGGGGCCTGGGGTGTCCCTCAGCTCATCTTTTCCTTTCCTCTTCCCCAATGCCTTGCTCTTCCACTTCTCTGGAACTAGGGGAATAAGGGTGGGCAGGAGCTGTGTAGACAAGCCAGTCTGGTTGGACTCCTGTTGGAATATCTGGCCACTGGTACCTGTGGGGGTGGATGCCCAATGGTTGGTCCTTATGTTAATTCCCTAGAGCTGCCACAGCAAATTACCACAATCTGGGTGGCTTGAATCAACAGAAATGTATTTTCTCACAGTTCTGGAGGCTGAGCTCCAAAATCAAGGTTTGGGCAAAGCCACACCCCCTCTAAAGTCTCTAGGCTCCCCTTGCTTCTTCCAGCTTCTGGTGGCTCCAGCATCCTTTGGCTTGTGGCCACATCGCTCCAGTCCCTGCCTCTGTATTCATATGCCCTGCTCCTCCCTATGTCTATGCCCAAATCTCCCTCTTCCTGTAAGGACAGCAGTCACAGTGGACTAAGAGCCCACCCTATCCTAGTATGATCTCACCTTATTACATTAGCCACAACCTCATTTCCCAATAAGTTCACATTCACCAGTCCTGGGGGGTTAGGACTTCATCCTCTCTACTGGAAGGACACAGTTCAACCCATAATGGCCCTCTTTCTCTTCTCCTTTTTAGGGAGTGCTTTTGTGGCTTCCGAGATATCCCACCCGCTCACTGCCCCCCCCCAACCTGCCACCACCTGGGCCCCCTGGCAAGGGAGATATATTCCCTGTCTGACTCCTCATAACTCCTTGTCATCTCTTTACCTCCTGCCCGAGGGCTCACGTGGAGGTCCCCCGGCTCAGCAAGCAGCCCCCTCCGGCAGGGTTTTCTCCAAGGTGGCTCCGGTCTGGTTCCTTCCTTGGCATCCCCTTGGCCACAGAAGACTCCCCCGATTCTGGCCTCACCAGCCCCTGGGGATGCAAGATGCTCCCGTGGCTGCCGTCCCTCGTGCTCCTGCGTCGAGACCAGAGTCTGTCACATGGTGGGTAGAGTGGGTAGAGTGGGACAGCTCCGGAAAGGCTGCGCCGCTTGTCGCTGGCCGCGCACTGCTCCCTGCTGCTGCGGTGCCCCCGCCCCGCCTGCCCTCCAGCGGCTGCCGAGACACTCGGGCCACCTCCCAAGATGCCAGCCTGGCTGCCTGCACCCCTTACTTCGCCAGGATTTCTCCTCTGCTCCCCTTCCCCTTGGGGCGAGGCGCTCCCCTGTCTGCCTCTGCCCTCTGGGGAGGAGGAGAAACATCACAACGTCCCCCACATCTGTGAATTTGCTTTTTAAGATCGCCCTTGGTCAGTCTCTGAGCTGCTCCCCAGGAGGAGCGAGGAGAGCCGGGCTACCGGGTTTTTGCAGATGTGGGCAATCCTGTGGGGCTGCGGCTGCCACCTCCTGGCGGAACCTGCGCGAACCCACTGCTTGCCAGGGGCTGGGGGCCGGGGTGCTCAGGTAGGTCCCGGTTAGCACCCCGGAAGGAGGCTGCGGTGCCTGGTTCCCAGTGCCCAGTAACTGGCCATCTTCAAAGCCCAGGTTCCCGCACCGATCGTCCTAAGGCTCTTTTCTTTCCTTGCTACTGTGCAGACATTTGCAGCCACGAGGCTTCCAGAACAGCTGCGCTCCCCCGGTGCTCGCTCTGCAAAAGACAAGCAGCCACGGTTTCACTCTGTCCACGTGCCTATCCTCCCAGGTCCCTGGACTTGGACACGTGGGGGGATCCGTGCACGTGCGAGTGACGTGCGCCCACCAGCCCCCTCTCCTGCGGGTGCCTCCCGCCACAGGGCACCTCCGACCACTATACTCCGAAGAGAACACACCCCAACCCGGATCATCTCTGCCCCCTTGGCCTTCCCAAGTGCACTTCAGAGCTGCTCTCCACCCGAAATTACATTAAATCATAGTTTGTTTACCTCTCCCCCTCTCCCCTTCACAAACTTCGTGAAGTTGGGCCCTGCCTGCCACACTTCCCGGGGCATCCAGCATTTATTTTTATTTAAATTCAATTCCAACCTATAGTATAACACCCAATGTTCATCCCATCAAGTGCCCTTCTTTTTGCATCCAGGGTTTAGACCAGAGTCTGTCATGTGGTGGGTATAGTGGGTTGAATCGTGCACACCCCCAGCCCCCAATCCCTTCACACACACACACACAAAGATATGTCCTCCAAAACCTATGTGTGTGACTTTATTTGGGGAAAAAGTCTTTGCAGGTATAATTAAGCAAAGAATCTCAGGATGAGATGATCCTGGCCTCTTAGGATGGGCTTGGGAACCATGGCAAGTGGCTTACAAGAGAAGGGGAGGAGACGCAGGAGGAGAAGGCCTCATCAGGACGGAGGCGGTTCAGAGACATGAAACCACAAGCCAAGGACACCTGGCGCCAGCAGAACCTGCAAGAGGCAGGGAAGGATTCTCCCTTAAAATTCTTGAGAAGGAGCACAGCCCTCTCACCACCTTGATTTTGGACTTCTTGCCTCCAGAACTGTACAAGAATAAATTTCCATTACTTTAAGACACCGGGTTTGTGGTAATTTGTGATGGTAGCCCTGGGAAGCTAACACAGTGGACATTCAGTAAATGTTTGCTGAGGAAGTAAATGCATGCATGCATCTCCATCCACTGCAAGAGTATCCCGTCCCTTTCTTTGAGATCCTGGAGAGCCCACTGCCTCGAGTGGTCACCTCTAAAGGAGTAGGCGTCTGGAGCACTGAATGTGAGTCTCAGCTCTGCTGCTAAATGTCAGTTCCCTGTCGTGGCCACAGTCTCCCCAGTTGGAAGAGATGGTCTCCGAGGTCCCTGGGTTTTCTATGATTCAACAGGCGCACTGCAGACACCATGAAGATGCCCTGCAAGCAGCTCTCTCCAGGCAACCTGGCAGGCCCTGGGTCTGAGGCCTCAGCTGGCAGGGGGCCCACGGGAATCCCTCCAGAGCAGGGCACAGGCAGTGTGCCCAGTAGTAGCAGCTGCTGTGTGTCTGCGTCTGCCCACCCTCGGGGCCTTGCGGTTACCTTAGTGATCATCTCTCTCCCAGGGCTCCCCGCTGCAGATGGAACCAGCTGGCGGTAGGGCTGGGGGCGAATTGTCCCCTGGATAGGAGACAAATCTTGTGCTTCACAAAGGACTTGTGCCTCTAGGTCAGGGTCGTGGACGAGTGATTTAGGGAAGCCACTTCGGTGGATATAGGCAGGATGCCCCCTGGTATTGCCATGTCTCCTAGGAAGACTGGCGAACTTCCCCAACAGAGAAAAAAAGGAGACTATTTTTTGGAAACTTGTAAAGATCTACAGAAATGTATCCACACACTGCCTCTGTACTCTCCTGAGAACACCGATGGCTGGCCAAGACTTGGTTCATTTCAGCAGGCTCATCTGGGTTTTAAAAAATCTACAACCTCAAATATTTGTGCTGAATTTCAGGGCCTTCATCTCCTGGCCTTTCCAATGACTGATTCTTCCTGGAAGCTGCTTCCCATTGCAGTTATTCCTGCCCCTGGCCACTGGGTGAAGCCACAAGGATGCGGGGCTAGGTCATGGGATGACCATGGGTGCCTTGGAATGACCTGTGTGACCTTGGGGAAGTTCCTTGATCAGTCTGGGCCTGGTCTGACTCACTTGGGAAATAGAGATGACAGCATCGGCTATGCTTACCTCAGGAGGCATCTAAAGGACCCAGGCAGCTGGACACTTCAGGGATTCCCAAGAGAGGGCTTGGGGGCACCCAGAGAAATGGATGGGAAAGCTCAGGGAGGCTTGGTGTGCAGTAATTAACCTTTGCCCAGAGAAAGGTGTAGCCTTTTCCTCTAGCTTCTGGGAGATAACCACTAAGCCCTTGGAATGTTCTGCTTTGATCACAGGCTCTTTATTACCCGAGGGCTTGTGAGCCGCACCAGATAGTCTACAGTAACCAACCACGTGAACCCTGGTGGGGCCTTGGGCCATACAGTATCAGCTCATCCTCCAGAGGGGCTGGATACGAAAGTCAGTCTTGTGGGCAGGGCTGCCAGCTGCGTCTACATGGCTAACAGCCATAAAAACTCTGGATGCCAAGGCTTGGGTGAGTGTCCTTGGTTGTCAATACTCAGAGCACAGTATTGTCACACGTGGTTGCTGGAGAGGTTAGGGCTGCTCATAACTCCACTGGGAGATGACAACAGGAAGCTTGCTCCTGGAATTCTCCTGGAACCTTCTCTCTGCTCCTCTGACTTTAACCTGTGAGCTTTCACAGTAGAAAAGCATAAAGGTGAGTATGACAGCTTTGCTGAGCTTGAGGGTGGTCTTGGGGACCCTCCAGAACTTACACATTGGAGAAGGAACAACAGGAAGGAGGGGTCAATGATAGAGAATGCAAGAGCAGCTCCCAAGGAACGATGGGATGGGACACTCACTCCTACTCCTTCTGGACCCTCACCTCTGCTCCAACCTCCTGATTCTGACCACCACAGGGAAGTGTTTCTAAGGCCCCTGCATGCTTATGAGTGATGCAAAACAAAACAAAACAAAAAACCTTGAAATCCTGGGAGGAAGCATCTGATTAGCTGAACTTGGATCACAGGCTTGTTCCCTGGTGTCCTGGGGGTAGGAAGAGGGTTTTCAGGGTGGAGGGGCCACGCCTCCCAGCTGGACCCTTATAATGAGGAATCCCTTAGACAGGATGGAGAGTCTAATGTTGAGCAGCCAAAAAAGCCATCCACTCGAAATGACTTGGATGGGTCAGAGCATCTCGAAAATTCTCTGAAATTAGAGAAGAAAACTGCTTGGAAGCTGGCCGACTTCATGGGTGTGCAATCTGTGCTGCGGCACAGCGCCTCGCACTTGTTTCCGTGCTCTGCTGTCACCAGCTTGAAATTCTTAGTCATTTTCAAACAGGGACCTGCATTTTGATTTTGCAGCAGGCCCTGCAAATTGTGTAGCCTGTCCTGCCCAGAAGGCACAGAGCATCATGCAAATGTAAGGGCTGGTGATAACCTTTGTTTTACTAGCAAATGGTCCAA
Organism: Canis lupus dingo; assembly: GCF_003254725.2. NCBI lineage: Eukaryota > Metazoa > Chordata > Mammalia > Carnivora > Canidae > Canis > Canis lupus. The sequence continues at coordinate 64,304,042 of NC_064245.1, forward strand.
TCCATCAAAGTTATTTTCACAGCTGTCTCTTTTTTTTTTTTTTTTTTTTAGTATTTGTTTTGACTTATACTTAGTGAAACCACCACCTGTTCCACTTGTAATAAACCCTGAGCAACACCCTCTGTGGGCACCCAGAGCCTTTTAAACAGCAGACCTACTCCCTTCCCTGCTGCTGCCAGTCCCACCTGCCTGAGTTCTCGGTACTTCGACTCCATTTCTCCTTCCCTCCAGACATGCTCCTGCCTGGACCTTGGTCATCCTACGTGGCCCTGGTTTGCCTTTTCTCAGGCTGCTGCTTCTTTGCCTCTTCTATTGACTATGTCTGCTTTACTTCCTCTCAGTCCTTCAACCCTGGATTATTCCAGGCTGAGTTCTCCCTTGAGTCTGCCCTCCACTCTAGATCGACCAGTTTCCTCTCATGCCTTCAAACAGAACTCCCTGCAGAGTTCTCCAGGACTCTGCTCTGCTGGCTGTGGGCCTCACCACGTGGATGTTGTCAGCTCAGACCACATCCATCTGCCCCCCTCATCCTCCTGATTCTGCCCATATCACCATCAGCCTTCCAGCCCAGCTGGTCTCACATTCTTTCCTGCCTCCACATTGTTATCATATCTAAGTGTGTCCATCAGTGACAGAGTTCCAATAGGATGGGAGGGTGTATCAGAACCTCTGGGTAGCTGGATGGTGTGGAAAGATATGCTAAGTTAGCGAAAGCTCCCTAGAGCTCCTGCTAAGTGCCCCAGATAAGGCATGGCTCTCCAATTCCAACCTGCCAATCTTCCAGTTTCGATGCACCGTCCAGGACCTGATAGCCATCTGTGTATGTTGTGATATTTGTCCAGCTGCTGTAATAATGGTCAAAATAACAATAACTAAATCAAGATAGAAGCTTATGGCTCTTTCAGAAGAAAACAGTCTGCATGGATACAAAACAAGTCTGGTAGAGCCATTCCATGATGGTCAAGGACCTAGGCTCCTCTGTCTTGTTCCACATCTGAAATATTGCTTCTACCTCTAGGTCCAAAATGTCATCTGAGCTCAAGCAAACATCACTGCATTCCAGTTGGCAGGAGAGGGAGAGGGGAAGAAGGGCATGCCCCTGCCCCCATCTTTAAGGATACTTTCTAGATGCTAAACATGACGTTCTGTCTTCTTTCCATTGACTAGATGTCTGAACAGCAAGAGGCAGTTTTTATTTCATATAGTTGTGAACCCAGCTAAAGATGGGGATGTTCTATTTCTAAGGAAGTTAATGTTTGTGGACAACAAGCATCTCTATAGCAGTAATACAAACAAAAATCTTATGTGGAACTTTCAAGAGAATTCATTGCAAGGAAGAGGGTACACCCTCTGCTTCTTCTGTTGTCCCTCGTAGTTCTGTCCTCTGAGAAGTCCCCCTCTAGATTCTATTTACATAAGAAAGAGATAAATATCTATCTTGTTTAAACCACTGTCAGTTAATGGTTTAGTCATATGTGAGAAAGCTGAATCCTAAGGCCAAAATGATACAGATGTGAATAAGGCCTGGATATTGCAGGCAAACTCCAGTTGTGATTTCCTTGTCTTTCTGTGGATGAGTTTACACAGCTATCAAAAGTGCTGGGGGATTCTTGTAAGAGAATTAAAAAGAGAAGTGGGATTTTGCCAAAATGGGTCAGATTCAAGACTTAGGGTACAGAAAGGAGTACTGGGGATCTGAAAATAGTTTGAAAGCTAATATCTGAGATTCATTCTGACCCAGTTAATATACACTTTGAGATGGGAAAGGCCCAGAATGTACATGTAAATAAAAGAACTATTTGTAAACCAGAGATTATTGTCACTGGAATCATAACTACAGCCTGGTGAGATAATGAAGGGATAAAGAAGGTTATGTGTGTATGTGTGTGTATGTGTGTCTGAGTGTGTACATTTTGGAGGCACATTGATTATCCATTTGGCCAAATTCTATATTGGCCAGTGGTAAAATCAGCCTTTGGTTAAAGTTAAGACAAAAGCTTAATATTACAATAATAGTAGAATAAAGTCAGGCAATAAAAAAGAATCTGGTATTTTATCCAAAATACATTAATTTTACATTTTTGTTATTAAAACAACTTAGTAGCCAGTTTTAAAGCTTGAAATGGTAATGTAGAAACTATGTATTATGAGCTGCTATTTAGTTCCTAAATCACTATCCTGAACACTACTTATACCAAGTAGATGCCCACTTTGCACTATTGAGATAGGAAGATATATTAAGTCAGCTCTATCAGGATAAGTAAGGCTGTTGGTGATGTTGCAAACAAATTATTATCAAACTTGGAGAGTAGCAATTAAGATAAAGATTTATCATCTCTTCACCTACTTGACTTGAGAATCTGGTTTATGATGCTTATGTAATTTCACAGAAGCAATCTCACAAACTAAAGCTTTGGGCACTCAAAGATGATACTTCCTCACAAATTTGATAACTTAGATGAAATAGACCAATTCCTTGAAAGACAGATATCAAAACTCACATCAGAAAACAGATAAACTTCATAGCTTTATATCTATTTTAAAAATCGAACTGATATTTAAAGCTCTTACAGAAAAAGGAAACACTAGACTTTCACTGGTGGGTTCTGTCAAACATTTGTAGAAAAAATAATACTAATTCTGTACCTTTTTTTCCCAGAAAATAGCAGAGAGAACACTTTTCTACTCATTTTAAGAGAATAAGATTACTCTAGTACCAACAGCAGATAAAACACAATAAATAAAACTGTTGACCAATTATCTTTCACCAATATGGATGCAAAAATCCTTAACCAAATAATGGCAAATAGAACCCAACAATATATAAAAAGGATAATACATTACAACCCAGTATAATTCAGGAATCAGGAATGCAAGTCTGATTTAACATTCATAAATCAATCAATGTAATTTTTAACAGAATGAAAAAAAAACATAAATGTCATGATAAGAACTCTTAAAAATCTGGGAATAGAAGGGAACTTCTTTAATGCAATAGGGAAATATATATTAAAAAAAACCCTAATATCATACTTGATGGTGAGATACTGAGACTGGAAGTAACTGGAAACAAGTCTAAGACTAGAAGACTGGAAACAAGATAAAGAAGTCTTTCCTCACCATCCCTATTCAACATCATACCAGAAGTTCCACCTAGTGCAATATGATAAGAAAAGAAACTAAATAAAGGCATACACATTAGAACCAAAGAAAGAAGATGCTTCATGAATATTTGCAGAAGTGCTCTTAAGGTTATTACCCTTTCTTGCATTTTTTATTTCCTACATTTCAGGGTGTACTTACTGCCTTACTTTATCTTTTGAGAAAAAATTTGTTCTCAGATTTTGGATCTAGAAATATGGTAATGGACCAATATAATTTGCTTTCAAGAGAATAAAATCACACCCGAGTATCCAGCACATCTCCATTTTCATTGCATGCAAACAAATCTCAGCCTTTTCTTGGAGTAGAAGGATAAAATAAATCTTTAAATCAGCTCAGAGACGCCAGATATGACAGAGGTAAACACTTGGCTGTTTAGCCTCCCAAATGGCAGGGCCAAATCTAATAATATATGTGAACAAACATATATAATTATGTCTCATAAACACTGAGACCAAAGTCAAACTTTTGTGAACCCTTGATATTTAGCCAGGAATTCCCAAGCTGTTCAACCTATGAGAAGAAACCCTTCCCTTAAATAGCCAGGGTAGGGATCCCTGCGTGGCGCAGCGGTTTGGCACCTGCCTTTGGCCCAGGGCGCGATCCTGGAGACCCGGGATCGAATCCCATGTCGGGCTCTCGGTGCATGGAGCCTGCTTCTCCCTCTGCCTATGTCTCTTCCTCTCTCTCTCTCTCTCTCTGTGACTATCATAAAAATATATATATATATATATAAATAGCCAGGGTAGAGTCATTCCCCAAATCATCCACTTCGAAGGAAGTACAGGATTTTAATAGGTTCCCTCCCAGGGGTCCCAGAGAGAGAAAGCATGTTTCCAAATCTGTCCTATATGCTACTTGTCACTTCAACAACAAGCTCTCCACATCTTACTCCTTCCCTGGAGATATCCTCTTATTATTGTATAACTGTTGCTTTCCGGGGCATGGCCACTTCCTCCCTAATCTCTAGAAGACAGCTAAGACCAGATTTGGTTAGTTAATAAATTATTTCTGTAGGTAACATTCTGGAAGAGTAATAAATCAGAAAGGAAACAGTTAAACAGGATACAAAATATGGCTCCCTAGATCCAGAAGCCAAGCCCCTTGAGGTATCTGACCTCTTGCCAACTTGGTCTCTGAAACAAGATGACAGCCTTTGCCATTTCTCCCTGCTAGATCCAGGGATTTTCAGTCTTAAGCCCGAAGGGAAGAATCAAATGTAATCTCAAAAAAAAATTACAACTCTGCTTTCAATGGACACATCTACCTATGTCACTTTGCAACCAGTGGTCTGCCACAACATGCACAGAATTTCTTCACTTCAGAAGGTTCTGGACTTTTCTGTTGGATGACAGGAGATTTATTATGGGGCCTTTGCAAAATCAACGTGCAGTCTTTGTCAAAAGATAAAGTCTGCCCTAGAACAATGAGAAGACTTCAACTTTCGGTAAAAATCGTGGTTTGTCCCTACTTCTATGTATTGAAGTTTCAAAAATACTAAGTACAATCTCAGAGCATCTTATTACAAATATAGATTATGGTAGGTGCTGCTGGTGGCCTTCTCAGCATCCTCTCTCCCCTGCCCTCCTTCTTCTTACTATTTGTTTAAATCCTATGTTGGGTTTTCTGGTAAACGTAGTCAAGCTCAATCTTAACTGGTGTGTGTGTGTGTGTGTGTGTGTGTGTGTGTTGTGTTCAGCAAAATTGTGATCAAACAAATTTCTATTTCTGGAGAGTGTGATGAAATGGATCTTTCTGCCATGAAGCTCCCCCTCCTCCCCACCCCAGGATGCCCAGTCCACAGGGAGCCAATGTGTCCAGATGCCATCTCCAAACTAGAGCAGACTCAACATAATCAGTGACATTCTCTGAGCCATACAGCAGGGCTAAGGAACATTTATTGAGGAAATAAATGAATGAAATGTTTCTGGCCATCAGGGTCTATATAATCTAATGGAGGAGGTAATAATTAGCATTTATGATCTGTAGGGTCAAATAAGAGCTATAATTACAGGGATCACATTTTTAGGACCAAATCTACAAGTATTCTAATAAAGCAAATTTTTCTGATTTTTAAACATGTTTAAGTGGACATTTTACAATGGTATCTGAATCTAAACACATCCGACTGCTTTTTACAAACTCTACTCCTCCCACCTGATGGGAGCCACATCATCTCAAGCCCAGCTGGGACTGCCTCTCCCCAGTGGTCCTAGTGGTTTCCCTTCTTACCCTCCTCAAGAGGTTCAGGGGGTTATACATGGCCACTAGGAGAGAGAAACTCTGCTCTGGAGTCCTAATCCAGTGTCATGCGATAGGAGCCCTGGGTAATGACTGCTCGGATTGTCTGCTACCTGAAGGAAGCTGGCCAGCAGTCAGGAATAAAATGAAAGAAGCCCTCAATATAACTGGAGCCAGTAGATTCAGCGGTGCCTGGGTTTTCCCCTATTCTGTCTACATCCTTGAGTCAACAACTTTCCCTTTGTGCTGAAACTCCATTGGAGCCAGCTTTCTCTCACTTGCAAATACAGAGGTTCTGGCAAATGCTAGGTTTCTAAACTTCAGTTTCCTCTTCTGCAAAATCAGCTGCCTCTAGGCGTGTAGTGAAGATTGAAGGAACTACGACTACCTCATGGCTTTGTAAGTTATGAAGCAAAATAGCCATTGTCATGTGCCTTCTCAAAGCACTTATCAGATAGGATGCTCAAGAAGTTGAGCAAGCAGTTAAAATCAGCTTGAGCCAGGATGACTTAAAGTGTGGTTCCTGGACCAGCATCAGCGTCACTGGGAGTTAGAAATGCAAAATCATGGGTCTCACTCTAGCCCCATTGAACCAGAATTCCTATATTATAACGAACTCCTTGAGTGCACCCTAAAGTTTGGAAATCAGTCCCTTTGGCAACAAAGGGTTCGTTATCTCCCATAACAAGCCAGTACAAGGTGTCTGGGCATAGGTTGCTTAATTTTGCTTGGTCAAGGGCCTGGGTGCTTCCTACACTGAAGCTTGGTTCACTGGCCATAAGATGGTGATCTGAGCCTCCAATAGCAAATCTTTATAGAATCATGTCCAAGAACAGGAAGGGTGATTTTTCCTCACATACCCTTTTCATCAGGGAGTAAACCCTTTTCCCAAATCCCCAAAGGACCTCTCTTTTCACATCAGGAACTAGGGCTGCATCCCATGCCAGTACCTAAGTGATCATGGTCATGGGGAATGGAGTGACCGCACCAGCTTACACTTGACTACCTTCATTACCTGTGGCCCTAGAGGGGCCAGCTCCTCTGAGCACATAGGAGAGTGAATAACAGACCTGGTCAGAGCTTCGTCAGCAATGGAAGCTTGCAGGGACAGTTGTGGAATATAACCAGGAGGGTGTGCCACATCAATAATAGGGAATGAGGTCTGAAGTATGGAGAAATTGTGTTGCTTTGTCACTCTGATCCCTCAATCAAAGTAAAGTCAAAGTTCTGGAAGCTTCTCCACGTCTTGGGGGCCTCACCCATAGGTCAAAAATGATGAAGACTTTTCAAGGTGTGTCAACTGAATCATTAGCTCTGAAAGGCCAATGGAAGAGGTTAGGTGGACAGAGGCCGCCAGACACATCACATGCCCCCTATGTCTGTCTGGTGTGGACATCCCAAGCCTTCTCCAGGGTCAAGGCCATACCCATTACACCCACAGTGTTTGCTTATCAGGGCAGCACGCCATAGGAGTTCCATACATCCAGCCATCTCATCACCTAGTGGGTGCCCAACATTCTGAAGGGATAGGTTCCAAGGCATTTGGAATTTCTAAATTCAGGAATGCCAGTGGAGCATGTAAATTCATCCACAAAATGCACCAAGTATATCTCACATGATATGACAACAGATGTGATGAAGAGTGAACACGTAAACTAAGATGTGGATGCTGGGCGGGCAGGTTGATTCACTCAGTAGTCAATGATTCCTTCTGCACACAGAGTTGCAGAAATAAGATTGTGGACACAGAAGGTTTTAAAATAAAACTTTAGTCACGTCATAAAAATTCTGCATACAGGAAGAAATGAAGGCTTTATCCAGCAGCCAAGGCCGAGTGACTATTTCCCAGTTTTATAGATTCTGTTTTTCACATGAGCAGAACTCAAGAGTCTACCTACCGGGCCCCCTACCCCACACCTTTCCAGAAAGCTTCTTGTTGTGCTGCATTTAGCCTGGTACTTACAAGTCAATAAACAGATCACTCACACTTGACAAAGCGCCGTGAGTGCATATTTTGAAGATGAGGAATACTAGTGAACAAGGTAAAATATACATCGAAACAGAGATTCAAATATACGGTTTGAAAACAAGGGGAGATGCATAATAAGCAGGAGAAAGAAAGGAGAATCAGACACACGTCTGAGGAGGAAGGAGTCATGCCATTTTTTAAAAGATTTTATTTATTTATTAGAGACAGAGAGAGGGAGAGGCAGAAGCACAGGTAGAGGGAGAAGCAGGCTCCATGCAGGGAGCCTGACGTGGGACTCGATCCCAGGTCTCCAGGATCCCACCCTGGGCTGAAGGCAGGCACCAAACCGCTGAGCCACTGGGACTGCCCGGAGTCGTGCCATTTGTCCAGTGTGACATCAAACTATTTTGACTGGGAGGCTGATGTCTCTCATCACCATCCACAATTCAGTTCTTAGAAAAAAAGGCGAGCTAACACACTTACCGTTGAAAGCCCAGACACAAGGATTGGGTCTTTGTCTGGTCCAGGGTGAGGAAGAGGCAGGAAGGGGTGCTGAGCATGTGAATCAAGTGTGATAGGCTCTGCCCCCCCCCCACACCAACCCTGTTGACCTTGGGCAGCTCATGTAGCCTCTGTGAATCGCGGTTGGTCTGTGAGGTGAGGAGCATGAGATCGTTCGCCTTACGAGTGCAGGGGAGAGTGACACAGCATGTCACTTAGAGTGACATGCTGTGTCACTTAGGAGGTGCTCAGGGGAACACCTGGCCCGGAATAGTGGCAGTGGAGAACACAGACCAAGACCAAGGTGGTGCTGTGGCACCTCCCTCCCTGACCTCCTAGGATCCCAGGGCAAGGTGATGGCAGCCAATCAGGTACAGCTGAGGTGGGGAGCGGGGCCTGCAGCCCTCCCGCAATGCCAGCCAGGCTCCTGGAACTCTACTAGGAAGAGGTAGTGACGTCGGGTGGCCGGTGTCATAAGGGTTCAACTGTAGACACTCTGAGGACTCAGACACCAGAAGGCCCCAAACTGGAGGATGCTTGGGAATGTCATGGAGGGAAGGGCATCCTGCTTCCGCGCTCCATTCCCATTTGGCAAGCTCCAGGCTGCCCGGGCAGCACCCCAAGGTGGGGCTTAGTCCGTGGCCGTGCCTCTGTGCCATGGGCTGCCGGGACCAGTACATGACAAGTGAGAACCACAGGAGCAAGTGCGCCCTGGAGGGATTTGAGCAGCGGTGTGAACCTTGGTCCCTGTGCTCCGCCAAGTTGAATTATTGACGATGTTGTATTGGTCGGCTTGTATTTTTAATTAGCATCCTGGGAAAAGGCTGCAGCCTTGCCATCCTCCTGTGGAATCTCAGAGAAAGCTCCATGGCCCCTCTGATTGCTTTGGTAACAAGATCAAGGACCTGCCCCTGTGAGCTGGTGCTGTCGCTGGACAAGCCTGAGACCTCTTCCTTGCTTTATCAGGCCTGAGGTTTTCCTCTTCTGTGGGAGGGCTTCCCCTTCTCCAGGGGGAGTCAGGAACCTTCCATGCGCTGGTGCGAGTCAGGGCAGGCCGGGTGCCCAGCACTGAGCTGGTGGCAGGTAGCGTTTCCCAGCAAGGCATCACCCGAGGGCCCGGTGCCGTCTCCCAGCAGGACCTGAGCGGCTCTGGCGACCGAAGCCCGGGGACTGAAAGTCTGCTCCCGCCACCCTGCTCTTCAGAAACAGCATGGGTGTCTCTGGTCACCCCCAGATGAGCAGGGCGACCAGCCAGGTGGGAAACAAACAGTGGCCCTGGGGAGCCAGGAAGGCAGAATTAGATGCTTGGAACCACCCGGAGGTGAGTGGCCCCATCACATGATTCTAAACCCCAGAGTAGGGGCCTGGGGTACAGGGGAGGAGGCCCTGGGCTGGCTGGAGCAACACACAAGGCCTTCGGAAATGAGGCCTGCTCCTCACTAGCTGTGTGACCTTGTATGACCTTAGCCCCTCAGGGCCTCAGTTTCCTTCTCTGTGACATGAAGTAATGATAATGACTAGCACCTGTTGGCTCTCAAAAAGAAATTTACTTTCTGTGTCCTATTGTTCTTCTAAGATTGATTGATTGATTGATTGATTGATTGATTGATTGATTTGACAGAGAGAGAGTGAGAGCACAAGTAGGATGAGGGACAGAGGGAGAACCAGGCTCTCTGCTGAGCAAGGAGCCCAATGCGGAGCTCGATCCCAGGACCCCGGGATCATGAGCTGAGCCGAAGGCAGACGCTCAACCATTGAGCCACCCAGGTGTCCCTTCGCTGTCCTTTTGGCAAGTTACTTGGGCTCCCTGACCCTCGGTTTCTTCTTCGCAGATATGATAACACCACACCGCTAAGTTGGGGAAAGCATAATGCGTAGATGAGCATTCATTCCGTGGCTCTCCCCGTTTTCAGTGCTTCACGTGCATTATTGACTCATTTCTCCTCTTGACAACCCCGTGGAGTGGGTGCTGTCACATCTGCATTTTGCCAGCGAGGAAATGAGACAGGTTAAGAGTCCAGTGCAAGGCGCACAACTGGGGAAGTGGCCTAGACGCTTGTCCACATTTGCCTGGGGGCAAAATAGAAGGTTTTTCTCAGAGATGTTAGTGCAGTGACTGTGAGGGATGCAACAAGGAGAGATTTTAAGTTTCTGCGCTGGGCTTTTGTCCATTTTCAACCATGAAATTGCGACTTTATCACACACACAGAAGTCTCAACAAGGGTTAAAATACATCAAAACGAAAACCACAGTTCAACCCATCTCAACCTGATGCTCTGCAGGCACTTGTGCAACCCCACGTATAGGAAGGATCCAGGATAGGTCAACGCACAGAGACGGATGCAGACTGCTGGTTGCCAGGGGCTGGGAGGTGGGGATGGGGGGCTACTGCTTTGGGAGAACTGTGCTCTGTTTTGAGGGTGCTGAGGATGTTTTGGAACCAGATAGGCCTGGTACCTGCGCAGCACTGTGGGTGTACTAAATGCCAGTGAATGGTACACTTTAAAATGGTTGATTTTATTCTATGTGAATTTAGCCTCAATTTAAAAAAGTAAAGAAATGGAGAGTGGGATCGTACCTGTAGGTAGCTCATTCCTGTCCAGTAGCTGGATCTGGTAGAATGACCCTCCTTCCTCTCCCCCTCAAGGCAGGAACTTCCATTAAGAATTCCTCTTCCTGGGACCCCTGGGTGGCTCAGTGGATGAGTGTCTGCCTTTGGCTCAGGGCATGATCCCGGGGTCCTGGGATCAAGTCCCCCATCAGGCCCCCACAGGGAGCCTGCTTCTCCCTCTGCCTCTGTCTCTGACTCTCTCGGTGTGTCTCTCATGAATAAATAAAATAAAAATCTTAAAAAAAAAAAAAAGAGAGAGAGAGAGAAGTCCTCTTCCTGAAGCTTTTCAGGATCCCTTGGGGAAAGGCCAGCCCCACCCCCTGTTGTGGGTCCCTCTGCCCCCTGTTAAGAAGGAGGCATTTGTCAGGCCCCCTGGAGCCTTGAGGGTCTTCTTGAGATGACAACCTTCTCCTTTCCACAGGATCCTCGGTGCTGGTCCTATACGGCCGCCCGTGGCCCAGCGGTATAGGGGAGTGTGCTGGCTGATTGAATGGTGGCCCCTGTTCTGGACCTAATCCTTGTTCTTTACCTGTGATGTCGTCATTCGAGGTAAATCCCTTTCCCCCATAAGCACCCTCTGTCCTATGACTCTGACCCCCTGAGTCTTCCTAAGCACAAACCTGGAAAGTCGGTTTCACAGGACTAACAAGATAGAAATGGGGTAGGAGAAATTTGTGGCCCCTAAGCAATTTAGACTTTTCTCTCTGCTCAGCTTCCTCTCAGGAGATGGTTCCATGAAAACCAGCCAGGCGTGGTGGTCGCTCTGAGCTTGCTTTGTGGTCTTGGGGCCTCAGTGGCCAGATCATCCTGATTCCTGATTTTGGCAACAACTGGGAAACTGAGTTACTGAGGCGGCCCCTACAGAGAGAGGGCTCAGAGGAGCCAACTCCAGACAGTCTAGAAGGGCTGGCTGTGTTTCCATTCTTCCCTTCTTCCTTCGTACAAAGAGTTAAGTGCCCGGTTATGGTCTCCTGATGAATTCTGTGGAGAGACAGCACAAGCTCGACTCTCAGCTCCGTCACTTACTAGCTGGTGGCTTTGGGCTATGCCTCTGCTCCCTGGAGCCTTGATGTCCTTAAGAGCATTCTGTGCCTCCCCGGGTGTGGACAGGCTAGGATGGGTGAATGGATGTAGGCCAGGAGATCCCATGGAGAGGTTCAGTTAACTCAGAGCCTCAATGTGATGATGCCAGTGTGGGCAAGGGGTGGCCGCCCAGAGCCACACATTTTCACTTTCAAAAATTTCCTGCATCCACCTTATTTACTTTCCCAAGGCTAAGCTCCCTGGTTTAAAACAAGGAAATGTGCTGCTGGGCCTTTCTTCCTTTTGGCTGCCAGGAATCAGATTGCTTCAGAGAGAGAGAGAGAATGAGAACTGTCCCTCCCACCTGGGCACCCAGGGAGATCACTGTCACCATTGCTTACCTAACCGCAGAAGGGCAGCGAGTGATCGTAATTACAGACAGAGCCTTCTGTGCGCACAGCATGAGGGTGCAGCTTGTTCTGGGTGTGGGGAAACCCCAGAGCTCCTGCACTCCCCACCCCGAGGAAAGCAGCTCGGTGCCATGGGAAAGGCTTGGCAGCCGAAATCTCTGCCTCTTACTGGATGGGAGGCCCCTCGAGGGGGACGTGCCACCTCTCTGAGCCTCATGCTCCCATTCCATAAAAAAGAGATGATAACTGCCCTTGTGGGGATGTGGATTCATTTTCTGGAGCTGCTGTGACAAAGAGTACAGACTGCGTGGCTCAGACAACAGAAATTTATTGCTTCATAGTTCCAGAGGCTAGAAGTTCAAAATCGAGGTAATTGTCAGGGTTGGTTTTGCCTGAGGGCGATGAGGAAAGGCATTGTCCCAGGCTTCTCTCCTTGACTTGGACCTGGCTGCCTTCTCTCTATGGCTCTTCATGTGGTCTTCCCTTGGTGCATGTCTGTCTGTGTGTCCAAATGTCCTCGAAAGATCTGTAAGAGCACAAGTCATGCTGGATTAGGATCATTCTAAAGACCTCATCTTAACTAAGAGCACCTCTGCAAGGAGCTCACCTCCACATAAGGTCACAGTGTGAGGTACTACAGGCAAGGGCACCATGGATTTTAGGGGAGATACAGTTCAGCCTGTAACAGGGTGGCCATGATGATGAGATGACAGGTTATCGGGGATGGGGACTGCTTCCTCTATGGAGGCAGGGGGCACCTTACTCTCAGGGACGTGTCTATTGTCCTCATCTTGCTTGGGCAGTAGAAGTCTTGTAGGACTCTTACTGGGTAGTTTCCTACCATGGAACATAGGTGAAAGGAGCCATGTCCCCACCCTGAGACTAGCAGGTCTTCAGGACCTTCCCAGGGAACACGGCACAACCCTTGGGCCAAAGACCCAGATTCTGCTCATGGAGGGCTGAGCCTCACAGGTGGAGTGTGGGGAAAAAAGGTAACCCTGCCAGGCTCCCTGGCTCCCCCCATGCTGGGCTGGGGGGCAGAGATGACCAGGTGGGACTTCCTGCCCCAAGCAGCTCAGGGATGGACAGAGTCCAGGTGTGCCAGGTAGGGCTGTGAGGAACCCTCCTGCAGGAGTTTCTGAGACTTTGAATGACACTGAAGGGACAGTGCTCCCAGTGCTCCAATGTGGCTAAGCTGGGGCTGCAAGGTCCTGGAGGTGGTGGGCAGGGTCTCCCAGGTGAGAGTGGACATTCTCGTTGTCAGTCAGGTGGGAAGAGAGGGATGCTGGGATAGGAAGTAGCTTGGAAGGCGGGCCTTAAACTGGTGAGGAGCTGCCTGCCACCTTCTTCTCTGTGGGGCCCTCTGTGGGGACTTGGATCCTGGGGGTAGGAAGGAGAGGTGCCTGTGCTGGAGGGTGGCGACGGTTGCCCAGGAAGAGGCCAGGCCAGGCAGGGGACAGCGTGGGTGGCCTTGAGGGTTCTGGAAGCAGTCACATTGGTGGCCATTGTCAGTTATTCTGTTCATGTCTCTTGGGTACTCCCAAGACTCCTCATAAAATCTTGCTAAAGAGTCCAGCCCAGTCTCAGCTGCGGTGGGACAAATTGAAGGTAAATTCTGTGTTTGGGGCTGGTTAGAGAGCATGGAGAATGGGCAGGGCCTTGGACATCAGGGGTATGATGACAGCAGGGAGACCCTGGAAGGAGAGGCGAGTCTCAGAGGAGAGACTAACATGGCCCTCCCGTGGTGGACAACCTCTCCCCTGCTGCCAACCCCAGATAACCAAGGTGAGAATTTGATGAGGACCCCAGTGGGGGAGGCACCCTTTTCCATGGATTTCCCTTCCCAAGATGGGTGTCCAGGGCCATGTGCTATGGCCACGTCTGGGTCGGTCCGGGGTTCCTGGTAGGGCAGAGGAAGCCAGCAGGGGCAGACAGAACTTCAAATTCAAGGCTTCAAATTCCAGGAGGACCAAGCTCAGAGGGTCAGAGCAGATCCGGGGTGAGTTAGAGTCTGCACTTAGAAACCTTCGTCCGTGTCTTCAAGCCTCTCTGGCCCCATTTTCTAGCACTGCACTGGACTCACCCAAGCTCCTTACTGTTCCATTAGCACATGAAGGAGCTCCACATCCAGGCCTTCGAACCTGCTATAACTTCTCCCAGAAACTCTCTTCCCACAGATCCTCACTTGGGTCTCTGCTCACATATCCCCTCAGAGAGACGTCCCCGACCACCCCATGGAAAACAACAACTCCTGTCTCTCCCTACACCTTCTCTTACTTCACAGCACTACATGCCTAAAATCATATTCTACAAGGCGTGTATTGGTTTATCTGATTACTGTCCCTTTGCCCTGATAGAATGGAAACCCCCCGAAGGCAAGAACTGTGTGTTTGCTCCCCATTGACTCCCAAGGGCCTCAGGCAGGGCTTGGCACATAGTCAATACTCAATAAATCCTTGCTGAGTCAATGACTAAAAGCGATAAATGTCTGCTGAGATTCTACTAGAGTTCCAAGACTTGGTTTTAGGGAGTATGGGGCCGCTGCAAGGGGCGGGAACATGGCAGAGGCAATTCTCATAACGCCGTCCTTTCCACTGAGGCTGTTTGCCCCTGTCTGCCCACTCCTTGACCATCTGCCCTGAGGAGACCCAGCCTCGCAGGGCGCCCCCCTCCACACCACACACGTTTCCCCAGCCCTGCCTTTGCTCCTGCTTTGGTGACTCACCATGGTCTTTCCCTGTTCTCTGCTTTCCAAAACCTGGTTCCTCCTTCAGGCCAGAACTATTCACCCTTCAAGAACTAGCTCGAGGCTCTCGGAGCTTGTTGTAAAATCACACCAGGTAGCATGAATGAGTATTCCTTTCCCTTAGAACCCAGAGCTCGCTCTTTATATTGCAATTAAAGCAGTGTTCACAGTCTGGAGTAATTAGGACACAGCAGGTCTCTGTCCTCCTTGTAAGACAACCGGGTCCTGAGAGCTATGAACGGAGTGAAGGTATCTCTCATACTTGCCCTGTAAGTGCTCAATTAATATTTGCTTAATTGAATAAAATTGACATTATTCTCAGAGAATCAGCTGGGGGAAAGGAAGTAAATTTAAATACACACTGTAGCAATAAATGCCACCACATACTTTATTTTCCAAATTCCTTATTTCCAAAACACAGCAGTGTTACTGCATAGATATATTACCATCTGCCTCATAATGAGGGTCAGAGATGTGTGAGTTACCCCAGCTCACATAGCTAGTAAGATACAGAACCAGGGTTTAAAGTCAGGTAAGGGCAGCCTGGGTGGCTCAGCGGTTTAGCACAGCCTTCAGCCCAGGGCGTGATCCTGGAGACCCGGGATCGAGTCTCACGTCAGGCTCCCTGCGTGGAGCCTGCCTCTCCCTCTGCCTGTGTCTCTGCCTCTCTCTTTGTGGTCTCTCATGAATTTAAAAAAAAAAAAAAAAAGTGTCTCTAACCTTTATAAAAATAAAAAAATAAAATAAAGTCAGGTAAATATGGGCATGTGGGTGGCCTAGTGGTTGAGCATTTGCCTTTGAGTCAAGTCGTGATTCCAGAGCTGGGGATCGAGCCCCACATCAGGGTCCCTGCGGGGATCTTGACTCTCTCTCTCTCTCTCTCTCTAGCTGTGTCTTTCATCAATCAATAAATAAAATCTTAAAAAAATAAAATAAAGGTTCTTTTAAAAAATAAAAAATATAGTCAAGTAAATAAAGTCTTTACTTACTTAAAGACAAAATGGCTTATATTCAGTTAAATCATTTTAATCCTTTTAACTTCATAGAAGATGACATCACTAGACACAAATAGGCATGGATTTATGGCCCTGATTATAATACACCAAAAAGTAAATAAAAACAGTACATCCTTTTTTCACAGGGACGAAAATAACTTTATGTTGTATTCTTTTTGTGCAAGGGGACTGTGAATCACATAGACACCTGCCCCAGACAAATCAAAACAATTGGCTACAATGAGGTCCCATAAATTGATGACGTCTAATTTACATTTTTCCAGAGGCCAGAACAGCTAGTGTAACTCACCCAGGGCTTGAAAAGGCAAGAGAGCTATTTATAGCAACAATAACAGCTGATTGTAAGAATTTGTTTGCCAATTAAATTTATTCTAGGAAATCCTATAATTACCAAGTTCACTAGCTAGCACATCGGGCTCATGAGCTGAAGCCACCATTTAAAATGGATATTTTTAAAACCCCCATTGAAGCTAAGAATAGAAAAATAAGAGTTGCCTTGGAGTGGTGTCTTGGGGCAAACTTAGCTCCGTCCCTGAAGAAATAAGACTTAATAGTTGATTAAATGAAACTTTAAAAAAACTATCCATAAGAAAGCATGTTTCCAAATAATGTACTCTGCTGTTTATTGGAACTTACCAGAACATGACAATTGTCCTTTAAAGCATTTCCACGAACTTCTCAAACTACTTCCAGAATGGATGGCAATGCATTTTTAAACTTTCATGCTTTTTTCCCCAAAAAAAGTTGGTTACCAAAATATATCACCTATAAACTTGAGCAATAAAAAAAGAAAACCTTTAAGAACCTAAAAAATATGTAAAGAAGTCTTGAGTAGAGATACTTTTATACAATTACAGTGATTGTTTTTCCCTTCAAAGAAAACTTTCTTCTCTTAATGATAAAGGACCACGTGTTTCTTTAATAGACAATCTGGAAAAATACAAAAAAGAAATAGGGAAGAAAAAGGCTCTTGTCCCACCGCTCCCTGAGACAACCAAGGCTAACATGTCAGTGTATTTCCGTCTGCTCTGCTTGTTTTTTTTAAGCTTGGTTTTTCCTGTTTCTGTGTTTGCTGTTATTTATCTGAACACTTGTTTTGTCCTAAACAGTGCTGGTGACCTGG
Source organism: Canis lupus dingo (assembly GCF_003254725.2). NCBI lineage: Eukaryota > Metazoa > Chordata > Mammalia > Carnivora > Canidae > Canis > Canis lupus. The sequence continues at coordinate 64,320,844 of NC_064245.1, forward strand.
CAGATGGAGGTCCTGGGGGCGACAGGAGGCTGAGCTATCATCCACGCTATGATCATACGTGAGTTACTTCTTACCTCCAGGCTGGACGTTTATACAGGTGGGTTCTGAGAATCTAAAAAAGCAATGAACCCTCTCTTCACAGAAACACAGACACCCACAACACCTTGCAGACCAGTTTAGTGCCCATACCAAACTCCTTAGCCAGCCTGGAGCCCCCCGGGTCAACGCTCCTGAAATAGCTGGTTTTCAAGGCCCCCCTGGCAGCCTACCGCTCTGCTTTCTTGAAGAGGCTTTCACAGGCCTCCATGTATTTATTTACACCCCTGTGAGTTCTGAGCAAGAAGCGAGGAGGGGAGATCCTTCCCAGGACACTGCCTGGGACTCCCCACTGCAGACTGCACTGCCATCTCTGTGATCCTCGCCATTAGGTTGGGGAGGGCAGCTTTCTGCATGTGGTCCCAAGTCACAGTGCTGGGGTCACAGGCTATTTGTGTCAGGGTCAATAGAAAAGAAGCCATCAGTCAAGGCTTAAGGAAAGGCTTTGCTTTTTCTGTGCCTGCAAAATGGTCCCGATTCATTACATGCCCTGGCATGCATCTGATGCCACCCAGGCCTGACGGCCACACCCAGGCTCTGACCACACAGGGTCCAGGGGCAGCAGGACAATGAGTAGTTTTGAGTCACCAACCTCCAAACCCCCCAGCCTCTGTGTGTTCTAACTGTGGCACACCCTCTCTCTTCCTCTAGGGACACAGCCAAGCCAGCACCAGGCAGCGCAATGGGCAGGGCAGTCAGGGACAGAACCTCATGCTGGCAGGCAGTGCAGAGAGCCTAGGGACAACCGGGGCCCAGGAGTGAATGGTGCCCTGGGAAGGACTTCTAACTGGGAGTCTGGAAGGAGAGGGAATGGGCTGGAAAGGCACAGGGAAGCTTCCACTTGCTAAGTACTTACTGTACCCAGCGCTTTGTGCACAGTAATTCTATTATCAAGCTTCTCATTTACCACGCGAGATCAGTATTGTTTCATCACTTGCCCACAAATACCATGGGGTGGTAGCTCTGTGCTGGACAGACTGTGGGAGATGGCAGCAAACAGATACTAAGCCTGCCTCCGCCCTCTAATCGGGGGAGCACACAAGAAAGAATTGCACACATGGATATATGAGACAGCAGGTGAAGGGGCCCTGAAGAAGGGTGTGCTCGGGGAAGCCTGGGAACCGTGTGGGTGTCTAGGGCCGAGCCCCCAGGCAGAGGTCACAATCATTTTACTGCCTGAGGGGAAGCAGCAGGGAGGTCAGGTGGGGGCAGAAGATCATAGGCCATGCTGGGCACTTCGGACACGGTTCTGGGTGCGGGCTGAGATGGGGATCACCAAGGACTTTTGAGTGAAGGAGTGGTGGGATCTGGCTTCCATTGTGGAAGCTTTGCTCTGGCCCTGGAGTGGAGAATTAGCCCACAGGTGGAAAAAAGGGAAAGTGGCGGGGGCGGGAGGGGGGCAAGTATTGACCCTGCATTTATAGATAAAGATTCAGGGGCTCAGGAACGTGCCTCAAAAACCTGATGACACTAGGACCGTCTGGAATTTTGAATGATTTCCCTTTGCCTTTAGGATAGAGCACGTGTGTGCAGATGAGATCCTGAGTAGTCTATGCCAGCCTCACTCCCCAGTTCCCTGGATGCTCATCCCCTCTGGACTTGTCTCTTGGACTCCTCAAGAGGCCCGGGTTCAGGCACTTACCTGGCCTTTTTGTGTCTCTCCTGGTACCTGCAGTACCCTCTTCACACTTGCTCACCTGGCGCAATCCTCGTCATCCTCTGAGCCCTTGACCACCTTTTCCCAGGGAAGCCTATCCTGTCCCCTCAGACCAAGCCAGGTGGGTGGGGTACCTCTGCGGGGTCCCCCTCCACTTCAGCTGCAGTCTTCACCTTTGAGTGTCCCTGCTCTTTGTTGGTCTCCCCTCTGGGCTCGGAACACCCCAGGGCAGGTTGGCTTCTCTCTTGTTCACCCATCAGCACTTAAGCCAGGCACGTGATCTGGCACATTGTACGTATGGACGCTTGATAAGTAAAACTTTGTGAGTTGAATAGGAAACTCGCCCAAGATCACACACAGCTAATCAACAGGAAGATCAGGGTTCAACTTTCTCTACAACAGTCTTGTAGCCTCAGAACTTCAAGTCTTGGCTTTGTAGGCCCAGCTCTTGATGGCTCATGAATAAGCCATTTCATTTTTCTGGTCTTCTATTGTTTCAGCATTAAAAAGAGAGCATCCAACATTGAGTGTCTTTTCAGATTACTTGCCCAGCAAGTGCTCCCTGAATTCATCTAACCTCAAGAAACTTCCAGGCCCTGGGCACTTCTTTCCATTGCTGATTCCTGGCCTCGCGCCAACCTGCAGAATCTCAACTCCAAGATCAACTTGCGATCCTTGTTCTGTGTATTTTTCAGTTTCATCAGGAATCCCAAGTGATTCTTACCACCGAAGAAGTTTTGGAAACACATTTCAATGAGACTGCTTCTCGGAGAGGTTCCCCAAAGAAAAAGTTCAAAGAGGACATTAAAACATGATAACCATGACTATTTCAACTATAATAACCGTTCCTTCTCAAATGTTTCCTCTCTTTTATAAAAAGAAACTGCAACTGAAGCCTCATATTTATTTATGTGAATTATTTTGGAGGCCTAACGGAAGGCTCCTGAATTTCCACCGAGAGTATAATTTCCTAGACAACCCTAAATAGCACTGCTTTGATGAGCATTAGCCAACTCTAGATGAAGGAACGCTCAAAAGGAGCACAAGCAAAGGTGGAGAAACTCTCAGCGGCCGTGAAAGAAGAAGCAGAAGCCCCGAACTCTTAACCCACTTATCTGAACATACATAATGCACAGGCGGTAGACATGGAGCCAGACTCAGCTCTCTGAGCCCCTGACTGGTGGTTTCTTTCTGAACCACAACACTGTGCCAGGGCACCGTGGCCTTTGTCCAGAAGTGGGAAGTTCACACTTTAGAGCAACAGGTGTCCCATAAACATCACATCGATGATGACCAACTGCAAGAACAGTGCATGGCACATAGTATGCACACAATAGCCAGGGCTTCACTGATTGACCAACCCCACTGTCTAACCATCTTGGTCTGGAAAGGGGGCACTTTTCAGACTAGTCCATTGCCTTGTCTTGTCAGAGTAAATCTGGTGGAATTCCTGAGATGAGTTCCTGCTGGTCAAACAGATATGCACTTGATGATCCAAAAAAATAATCAGTTCAGGATCAAGGGAAGCAGACTAATTCTCACTCGGCCATCTCCTGACCTCTCAAAACCTGCTTCCTCCTCTGGAGAACGGGGATGACACCTGCATCATTGTGTCATTAGTGAGAACTAGGTAAGATACCCAAGTAGCATCTGACACAGACTCCGCCAGCATTGGCTAAGTGAAATGACCAACGAAGGAAGGGGAAGAAAGGGTTCGTTGAGCTCTGGGTTTGGAATTCTCCCCCCTTCTTCTCAGCCTCTGGCTCTCTGTAACAAGTGTGCAGCAACTGGACCTTTCCTGAATGAGATCTGTGGCTAGGGGGAGAGTGTAAGTTCAAACACACTAGACGAATAAAGGTAGAAGTGAATGGCAAATCAAGAAGCCCACAGAACTCGCCATCTTCCACTGCGTGTGGTATGTTTGCATTTTATTAGTTATGAGGAAGTTTGGCTACAAGTAACAGAGGAAACTAAAATATTAGTAACTTAATCCTTTATTTGTCAGTCATGATCCCAGAGGCAGAGGGAAACCAGGGCAGGGCTGGAGTGGGGCTCCCCTGTTCCTTCCATGTTGCTTTTAGGCTAAGCGCGGCTTCTATTTTCAAGGTCACCTCATGGCCCACGATGGCTGCTGGATTCCAGCCATCAGTGTAAATTCTGGCCAGCAGGTAGAAGGAAGAAATGAAGGAGGCAACTTCTCCCTCTGTGGTGGCCCATTTTATTGTCACCCTGACTAGCCACAGGTGCCCAGATTAAATATTGTTTCTAGGTGTGTCTGTGAGAGGTTTCCAAATGAGGTTAGCCTTTGAATAAGTGTACTCAGTAAAGGAAACTGCCCTTCTCAGTGTGGTTAAGCATTGGCCCATCCGTCAAGGGCCTGAATGGAACAAAAGGCCCAGGAAGGAGGGATTCTCTTCCTTTTTTTTCCTGCTTGAGCTGGGACATTTCATTTCATCTTTTTCTGCCCTTGGACTGGGATTTGCATTATCGGCCTCCCGGGTTCTCAGGCCTTGAGACTCAGCCAGAACTACACCACCGGCCGCCCTGGGGTTGCAGCTTGCAGGCAGCAGATCGTGAGACTTCTCAGCCTCCACTACCACGTGAGCCAATTCCTGCTAATACCCCTCCAAAGAGAGAGTCTATTGATTCTGTTTCTCTAGAAAACCCTGAGTAATACCCTCTCCAAGGACCTTTTCCCCGAGGTTGCACACATGATTCCTGCATAACTCTGCTTGATCAGAGTTAGTCCTGTGGGTATGCCAGCTCCATGGATGGCTGGGAAATGTATTTTTGAGGAGGCCACACTGTGGCTTAGTTCAGCTTCTCCGGGTGGAAGAAGAAGAGAATGGATACTGGTGGACAAAGAGCAGTCTGGGCTACATCCTTATTATTTGCATGCTTTTTTTTTTTTTTTTTTTTTTTTTTTTGCATGCTTCTTGAATACTCACCAAGACCAGGGCTTCTCTTTGGCCGGCCTTTTTCAAATGTCAAGTTGGGGTAGAGAATAGAATGCTTTTTCTTAAGCGGGAATCGTATTCAGAAACCTGACCCATGTCACTGACATCCGGGTGTTTGATGTCCTTGAAATGGGCCTTGGGAGTCTGGGCAACATCCATGCACACTCGAGGGTCCCGTGGGTCACAGGCAGAAAACCACGCTCCCAGACCAGAAGTTCTTCCAGAGAGGGCTTCTGGAAATGAAAGCATAAATAGGCTTTGATGGGGGGCTAGCTTTGTAAGATGTACATTCCTGCTCTGTGGTGTGGAGCAGAAATTGAGGCTCAGAGAAGGCAAATCACTTGTGCCGGGTCATGGAGCCAGCAGGCCCAAGCCCCACACCTGTCCATCCCCATGCTGCTCCCCATTGCACGATGAAGGGGCCCAAGGTGGTCTTTCCCCAATATTCCCTTCCCTACTGTGAGCCTGAAGGAAAGACCCCTGAATGGAGGAATCCAGAACCCTTGGTACCCATCTTCTATTAATTTCTCTAGCTCTTGGCTCCTGAATCCTGCTGTTTCTGCACCAACACCAAGACTCTGTGAGGGGGCATTCGTGGACAGCGGAGCTGGGGGAGACGTGGAGGGGTGCTGTTTGGGAAAGGAGGGCAGGGCACCGCAACGGAAGCTCTGCAGGCCTTTGCTGGGCAATGTTTCCAGCATCCCTTGGGAAACTGGCTGCCATCACCATGTAGGGTATTTTGGAGGCAGATATAAGTGGGTATTGAGCCTGGAACCCTGGGGGGTGTTAAGGCAGGTTTATTCAGGTTATAGTGGGTTTAGTGGGAGAAGCCAGGCCCAGCTCTCAGCGACGGGGGGCCAGAGTTGGAGGATCAGTGGGCCAGGTGCTGCCTGGGAGCCCTCTCCTCACTTACTCTAACCTATCCTGAGCAACAAGGGTGCCCAGGACATAGGACACCCAGGAGGGATCACTTCCCCAGTTCTCCTTACTGCCAGGAATGGTTCTGCTACAATGTTAGTCTCCACGGCCTCTGGTTGGCTCTGAAGGCAGAGGCCCAGGGATTCTTTAAACCACATCTGAGAAACAGGGGTAGCTGAGCCCGAGTTCAGTGTTAACTCTAAGAGGAGGGAGGGCAGACTTGGTGTGCTTTAAGTCTTCTTTCCTTTCTCTTGCCTGAAAAGATGGAGTCACATCTGTCTGGGGCAGAGCAGTGGTTCTGAGTCAGAGAGACCTGAGATTTAATCACTCACACCCCCACCCCCACCAACTGACACCGTGATGTCAGGGAAGACACAGCCAGCACATGGCAGGTGGTCAGTAAATACTTGCTGAGTAATAATATATGTCAGCCCCTTGCAAGCTCTTTGTGTGTATTAACTCACTGAATTCTCACCATCTAATGCCATATCAGCATTAGCCACGACTTGCAGACCAGGAAATTACAGCACGGAGGGATCCAGGCGGGTGGTAAATACCCAGGGGACGGCCTCCAGAATGCCGGCATTGACCCCCTCTGATGTAAAAGGCCGAATATGCAATTTCTTAGAGTCCATGTCCTCCTCTATAAGGTGGGGGCATTTGCAGGGCTGGGATGTGATGAGTGCAGGCTGGCTGGTGAGGTGATGGACACGTTCCTGTAGGTAACAACTGGAAGGTCAAGACCCACCCCTGTCTAGGAGGTAACTTGAGCTTGGGGTTGGGTCTGATGGGAGACGAGATGGGCAGGCAGCAGTCCCAAATGGAGATTGGGATGTTGTTCTATGATCCTCCTCATTGTCTGGTCTTACCCAATATCCTGGGGCCTTGTGTCTGTCATCTCCAGAGAGGGGTAGTGATGGGTAAAAACAAAAGGAACATTTCCCCCAATTGTCCTCAAGAGAAATATGGGCAATGCTAGCTTGTGGTCCCTTCAACAGAGGGTGACATCAAAGACAGAGGCACCCTCTAGTCCCCAGATACCTTAAAGGGTGTAGACAATCCTCAGGGGCCCCAGAAAATGGCAGTGATGGGGGGGTGAGGCAGGCAGAAGGGGAGAGATTGCGCCCACCAGGTGCTAGCCACACTTGGGCTCCTGGGCCCCCAACCACAGCCAGGCCTCACTGGGCAGCCAGGGTCACACAGCAGGGTGTCATGAGGACCTAATGAGGTCAGGATGAGAAGGTCTGAAGCCCAAGCAAGTTAATTGTGGGAAAATTAACCCAGATTACTGGTCTAGCTCTTTAACAGAGGGTATCACCAGAGGGAAAGAGATGCTCCCCAAGTGTCTGAATGCCTCGAGGATGTGTGTGTGGGGGGGTCATGCTGGACAGAAGGAGAAAGAGGAAGAGATAGAGACTGCAAATCTGGGGTGAAGGGTGGAAAAAACAGAGGAGCAGCAGAGCATCCCAAGAAAAACATGGAGATGCAGCCTCCAAGAAGAGGCCCAGAGGAAGTATTTATGAGCACCAACCGTGTCCTTTCACAAAACCCTCGTAATAACCGTAAAACAAGCGTTATTATTCCCATTTTGTCCACGGTAAAACAAATTCTGAGATATCAGATGACATGCCCAAACCACACCACACGCCACACACATAGTCTGTGCAGTTCCAAAGCCCACAGTCTTCCTCCCATACCTACTTCACATTTTCACCTAGAACTGATCCTGCAGGGAACACACTTGTCACATCAAACGGGCTTCTAGGGCCTGCACCGCAGAGCAGTGGCTCCCTGCGTGCAGGTTACTCAAAGTGTCTTTGAAGCACCAAGATCAAAGTCACGTCTAATGTGGGGTGCTCTGAGGGGTGTCTAGAAAGCTGGACCAGAATGCAAGCTGACTCAAGAGGAAGTGAAGCCAGAAAGCTGAGGATAAGCTCGTACAAACCTCTTAATGACATCCAGGCACTAACAGGGAGTAACACCCCGGGGTTCCTGGCTTCAGTTTAAAACACGGGATGGACTGCCTACGGAGGCTGCCAGGCGGCAGGACAGCCTGTGTATTAACAAGTAATTCAATGGTCTTCTCTTAAATGAAAATACTGAGCTCCCTACAAATCACACAAAGTGACTCAGACAATGTACTGAACTTGGGGAGAACAATGAATCACAAACTGTCAGACTGTGGGAAGAATCTCAGAGATTGCTCTCTTGGATGAGGATGTGGGGGCCCCACGGCACGAGGTAGCTATAAGTCTGTGTATCTGGCCAGAGGGAGGGTCAGGTCAGCACTCCCAGCTCCTGGCCCCAGTGAGCATGGAGCATTGGCCCACCGGCCCAGGGCGAAAGAGATTTCCACTGAAGTTCAAATCTGGACATGCTTTCAGACAACCACTCCCCTTCGACTCCTTGGTCAGTTGCGCCATGCAGTTTGATTCTCTCCGTCGTTCTTAATCATCTGAAATGATCCTCTTGATTGCTTTGTGCCCGGATTTCCCTGTGTGTCTCAGTAACTAGACAGTACGCTTTGAACCTCTTCTGTCTTGATTCCTGCCATGTACTTGGGGCAATACCTGGCCCATGTAGGAAATATCCAATAACTATTTGTAGGAGATAGGGTAGGAGGGTAGGAAAGGGTAGGAAAGAGAGCGAAGAAAGAAGGAAAACAGTTTAGCACCTGTTAGGCACTAAGCACTCTCTATTGAATTCTCTTTGTGTATTAATTTATGGGTATAGCCCTCCCCTTATTTCCAACACACCTGAGGAATCTCTAAGCACTGTCAGGCCCATTTCCAATGAGGAAATTTCGTTTGGATAGCAAGAGTGAGTAGTCTCCGGTGCCTCAGCCAGCGTGTGGCAGAGCAGACTGGAACCTAGGTTAGGGTACTTCCACCATGTGCTTTCAATCGAGGCATATTTATTGAGCTCCTACTCTGTGCCAGGCACAGCTTTCTGCTCATGAGATACTTGAGCGAACAAAGCAGATGAAGACCTCGGCCCTTACAGAGGTTACAGTTGGTGGGAACCTAATGCTTCCGGGGTGTGTAACAGAGCAGTGGGCGGTGAGCCTTGGGGAGGAATCTGCAGGATGTGGGCCTTCCAGGGCTGCCAACCTGGGCTGAGGTCTGCCCGACAGTTCGTGCTGCACCGCAGGAAGCCAGGAGCCGGCTGGAAGGCAGTGGAGGAGGTGGCCCGGAGCCTCTTCCTTGCCTGAGGTCTGGGAGGTTGGAGGGTTTGAGCTCTTCTGACCAGAGGGGTAAGATCCCGAAACTGGTGGAACAGTTTGCAAGACTCAGGAACCTCTACGACCAGTCAAATCTGTTTTTTTGTTTTGTTTTGTTTTGTTTTGTTTTAATTTACTAGAGAGAGAGAGAGAGAGTGTGCAAGCACAAGCAGGGGGGAGGCAGAGGGAGAAGCAGACTCCCTGCTGAGCAGGGAGCCCAATGAAGGGCTCGATCCCAAGACCTAAGCCAAAGGAAGATGCTTAACCAACTGAGCCACCCAGGCGCCCCTCAATTCTGTTTGGAGCTCCGAATTAAAGCTGAGCTTGGAGAGGAGGCCATACTCCCCTGATCTATGCAGCACCCCTGGAGCTCCACGTTTTGAGGGCTCCGTGAAAACCAGGAGGTGGCAAGGAGCCAGGTGTCTCGCGATGAGCCCTCATGGGGACACTCTGTCAGCGCGGGCAGCGGAAGGGCCTTCCTCAGCGGTGTCCGAGGGCTGCGAGGGTCAGAGCAGGAGCCCAGGCACCTGTTGGGTTGGGGCTCCGAATGGTGGGTGATTGCCCATGGCCGACTGGATGGATGAAGCACGCTGCTGGGGACTCCCAGAAATACGTCAGGGCTGCCTAAGAAGCACCTAATTTCCTGCTTGGGAGGGAGGAAGTGGGGCAGGGCAGAGAGTCCCTAACTGTGACCTAAGTGTAAATGAGACTTTATTTTGCAGACAAGATATTGAGGCCTTATTGAGGCCTGCAGACAGTTGCTACACAGTTGCACTTTTTTTTTTTTTTTTTTTTTTTTACCAGCACTTAGAAGGAGAAAGGCAACACGAGGTGTTAGATCTAACGGATTATTCCAAAGACCAGAACCCTTCATCCTACAGGAAAGATTGCTTAATAGGACACCAGGGCCCTCACAAACCAGTTCCGGAGCACGCCCCTGGGCACTCTCCCACCAGGCATCTCTCTCTGGCGCCATACGGTTTCCTTCTCCCCACCCCCCACCCCCATTCTTCTTTCTGGAGTGACCTTCTTGAAACCAACACAACACCATAACTTCTCCGCTTTAGGACCTTAAACGGTTCCCCCATTGCCTTCAGATGGTCTGAATCCCTTGGCAAGGCAAATGAGCCCCTTCACAACCTGACCCCATCCAGTCTCCTGCTCTAGATTCATTTCTTTTTGTTCATTTCCTCTAATACGATGTTCCAGGCACATTACCATCCTGCCCCACGATATCATGGACTGAATCTGAACATACCTGGGTATGCTGACTCCTCTACTCAGAATGTCCTTCTCCTTGTTCTCCAGCTGGTGAACATCTCATTCCAAAGGATTGGCTTAAGTACTACAGCCCATGAGAGCCTATTCCTGGTCCACTGAGGGCTGAACTCAGTATTCATTGCTATTTTCATGCCCACTCTTACCTTGTCCTCTCCCTCTGTTGGTGCACCTAGAATTCAGAATGCCCTTTGTTTCCTCATGAAATGGTGACATTTTTGAGGGCTGGACTTGGTGTTAATCATCTCTGCATGCTTATAGTCTAGTATAATCGGCTACAGAGCAGAGCCCTAAAAAACCTGCTTAGTGAATGAAGGGAAATGTATGAGAAGCTCTGGTCCTGACTAGTATTGCATACAGCTATGCAAGGACCAGCACAAAATATTAGGGGATGCTCAAAAGCTCAATAATTGAGATAAATAATATTTTAATGCAATATTTTTAAAAATTAGTATCTATGCCCTAACATCATGATGAACAGAATCATTATGTTAAGTAAAGACGGGATCTGATCCTGCACCTTAGGACTCATTCACTTTCCCTAAGTCCTGGCCTAAGCAATTTGTTTAAAGGGAGAGACTCCCATATGCAAGCAGAGTGGCTGAGTAAGCACTGCTACCGTGAGACTGTCAAGAGAGATGTGGGTTAAAAAAGAAAGAAGAAAGAAAGAAAGATGTGGGTTAGAAAGCAAAGTGAAGGTGAAGGAGATAGTAGAGGTAGTGTTTTCATCAATCAGGCATTACAGAAAGAAACTGGCCAATCTTAGCCATAGAAGGAATGTACTGAAGGGTATTGGTTGGCTCCTGGCCTCATCAGGAGGCTGAAAGAGCAGAATCAGAACCAAGGGCAGCGGGCACAACCTGGTTAGGATATGGCTGTTGGCACCTGGCACCACCCACACTCCCATCACTGCCGCCCTCTGTTGGTCTGATTGGCCCTATTTACTGCATCACACACTCCAGAATCAAAGTCATGGGCAGAAGTGGCCGGCTGGCCAGGCTGGGTAGGACCATGCTTTGAGTGCATGACAGGTCAATGGAAAGATAATCTTTTGGCCTTTGTGGTGGGAGATGTTGAACTGGCCCACTAGTACTCCCCACGAAGGGGTGTTTGTTTCACCCAGAAAAGGGGCTATGTGTTGGACAACTCTACAAATGGCAAATACTAACTACAGGTAACGTTGAATTTCTCTCTCGGGAGATTGTGTAGAGCCATTAATTAGGATAGAAAACCGGCAAAAGGAAAACCACTAAATTGGTTTTGCTTTCAAACACATGTTCTGGTTCTATTGGTGGCCGTGGAGGCCAGTAGGACACATTTGGGTTGTTTTCCATGGTGGTGATGGCTGTGGAAACACGTGGCTCCCTTATACCTTTTAGTTTAGTTTTAGTGAAGAGCTGCCTTCTTTTGGTAGGGGTTTGGGGTTGGGATGTCAGAGCCATCCTATAACCTGTAGCTCTAGTGTCTTTTTGATACCACGGTATCCAATGAATCCAGTCAGCCACAGACCTGTGAGATGGGAGAAAGCAAGGTGGAGTCTAAAGAAGGAGCATTGTCCTGCCCTAAATATAATCAGATGTGGAGTGGTCAGGAGGAAAGAACCAGCTGTCCCTATACTGTATCTCATTTAATGCTCTCAGAACCCACTGGTACTACCAGTGTTAACTCCACTTTACAGATGAGGGAAACTGAGGCTCAGAGGAGTTAGGTAATGCAACCAAGGTGACATGTGGAGTTAGGTGCACCAGAGCCAGGCTCAAACTTGGGTTGATCGTTCCACAGTCCATGATTCCAGAATCCATGTTACTCTCCAGTCCCTAAGAGAGAGGGAGCTGGCCCTTCCTTATTAAACTTCCCAGGCATTTGCATTGTCCTTTTATAAATAAAACAAGACATAATCAGAGAGAGAGAGACAAACCGTAAGAGACTCTTAACCATAAGGAACAAACTGAGGGTTGCTAGAGCGGATGTAGGGTGTGATGGGGTAACTGGGTGCTGGGCATTAAAGAGGGAGAGGACATAATGTAACAAGCACTGGGTGTTTTGCACAATTGATAAATCCCTGAACTCTACCTCTGAAGCTAATAATACACTATATGTTAATTTATTGCATTTAAATTTTTTAAAAAAAGAACTAATGTGACGAAAATAGCCAAGATGAGACAGAGCTTTCTTTTTGCCTGCTGACTGGTCTTTCACCCCACATTCAACTCAGCCCTTCGGCCTCACCCCCAGAAGCCATCATGACCTCACTGCAGTTCGTGGACAGGCCCCAGTGCCACTTCCTATTTCCCTCAGCCATTGACTTGATTAATTAATTAACTAATTAATTTTTTACCTTTATATAATGGAAAATTCAAACTGGTGCGAAATAGAACCCCTGATACCTATTACTCAGCTTCAGTAATTTTACCAACTTAAATTTCACTTCAGTGCATGCTTACAACATTTATTAGTATTCTCTGCATCTATAGGGCTCCTTACCAGGGGATTTTCCCTTAGGATTTAACTTTAATTTTACTTTTTTTGTTCCTCCACTCCCCACTTCTTCAAATTAGATACCTCTAAAAGCAGTACATCCTCTTTCCAGTTTTATGCATTTTAGCATTTTTAGCGTTGGGTGGCTTCTGAAATGTTTTGCAGAATGAGGTGCATACAAATGTTTTTTTCCCACAAGTCTGTAATTTTGTCTTTTGTGCCAGTTAAGCTCTAGAATCCCCCAACCTCAGCTCAATTTTTCCAAGGCCCTGCTTCCCCAGGTTTATCATCGTTGTTCTGTTGATTCCAAGAGATCTAGGATTTTGTTGTTCTTTCTATTACACTTTCTTTTAAAATTATTTTTCTTCTACCACTGTTACTTGCCATCTAATAGAGTTTAGTGGTGCAACTACAGTGTACAGGAGGCCAGGTCCACCCAAAGAGTTTCTTATTGGGATGGGGCTGAAGTCAACTCTGTGTTTCTAAGTTCCAAGGACAGATCTTACCTGGCACAGACTAGGTGCTCATTAAAAGCTCACTGAGGAAGTGTCTTTACTTCCAGTCGTAGGTCTGAAGGCTGCCATCTGTAGTCTTGCATAATAGCTTCCAGCAGGGAGGCAGAAGGTGGGATTGTGAAACGAATCATCCCACCTGTAAGCTTTTGTGAATGTCTATCTTCGCTCCTCTACTGTACACTTGATGGGGGCAGGGCCTGTCTGCTGCTGTGTCCCAACCACCAGGGGCTATCCTGGCACATAACAAATGCTCAACCGACTTTTGTTTAATTTGCTTAGATAATACCTGCTCCCTACAATTATCTTAAATACTAGATGAGATATTTAGAGTAATTGTTACCCTGATAAATGGTAACTATTATTCTTATTATGAAACCAGTAGATAAGCCGGTTTCCTTCTCTGGAAAATGCAGGTAACAATGCGCCCTTAGGAGGGTTAATCGAATAAGGGAATGTATGGAAAGTACTGGGCTCAGTGCTTGACAGGTAATAGATAGCCAATAAAATGCCAGCAACAAGCACCCAACTGGATACACGTTTTCTACCTTTCAGAACTGTCTTACCGTTACTATACTTATTTGCCTTCTTATGAGGTAATAGCTTCACCTTATTCCCCTTATTTTTCTCTGAGGTCTACTGAAACCGTGTAATGTGCCAGGAACTTTTTCTTTTTTTTTTTTTTTAAAGTCTTTTTTTTAAATTTTTTTTTTCATTTATTTATGATAGTCACACACAGAGAGAGAGAGAGGCAGAGACATAGGCAGAGGGAGAAGCAGGCTCCATGCACCGGGAGCCTGACGTGGGATTCGATCCCGGGTCTCCAGGATCGCGCCCTGGGCCAAAGGCAGGCGCTAAACCGCTGCGCCACCCAGGGATCCCAGCCAGGAACTTTTTCACTAGGTCATGGGAAATATCATTAACAGTCTTATTCTTTTTTTGGAATGCTTCTGTGCTCAAGTTTCTAAGTACGATGTCCAGTTTCTCCAAGGGCTAGGTTGTACTCAGAACAAGCACCCAGCACCCACCACCCAGCATGGGACATCTGTGAATGTCTCCAGGAGGAATACAAGTCGGCAAATTACTTTTCTGAAATAACTCACTTTGCAGTTCTTCCAGGGCAGGCTGTCATAGGAGGTGATGTGGAGTTAACATGAGAGCTGGCTTATCAGGGCCAGGTACCTAACATGAATATGTCGAGTTTGGGTACCAGATATGCTTCAGTTTATGTGCAAAGTCCTTAGCACTGGCCAAATCTGTTACCAGGAAGTCCCTCTTTAATATGTCTGATAAAATTCTGCCCAAACTCAATAATTTTTCCTATGCCTTAAAAAAAATAAAATAAAAAACAACAACAAAAAAAGCAACTCGAAGTTTCAAATATTTTTGGTTGTCACAGCTGGGAGGGGGGTGCTACTTATATTTGGTGGGTAGAAGTCAGAGCTGTTGAACATCCTTCATGCCCAGAACCACCTCATGACAAAGAATTATCCAGCTCAAAATGTCGAGAGTGCCAAGGGTAAAAAATCCTGATCTAGAACAATTTTCTCACTTTGCAAGTTTTCCTCCTTCATAGCGAAAACTATTTTGGAACTCTTTCCCAGATTTTACCCAGATTACTGGAAGGAATGATCCTATCTCCACACATAGTACACACACACACACATACACACACACACTCCCCAGAGTCTGTCTTTCCTATTTGCTCCTCCATCTTTCATGGGTGAGGTGTCCACTTGAATTCTGATAATGGAGCAAAGAGCCACATTTGCAAATGTTTGAGCATGCTTCCCAGCTACTTTCCTTGATCTTTAAGAACCTTAAACCAATTAATTAAAAACCAAATCATTCTGTGTTCCCAGCAGCCAACAAATAGTTTATTGTGATCTAACTTTTTAAAATCTTTCCTTTTCTCCCTAGCTGTGTCTTGGAGCCTCAGGTCAAAGATTGGTCTAAATGGGTTTGCTGTAGGGAGGCTTTGGGAGAGAAGTTGGCAGGAACTTTGGTGTGCTGCTTGTAGCATCTCTGTCCCAGTGAAAGGGCTGTTATTATAATATTAGAGTCTATACAAAGATTTAGAATTTCACCTTTCCAGCATTTATTCGAATTGTATATATTTTATTTTATTTATTTTTTTAAAGATGTATTTATTTATTCATGAGAGACACAGGCTGAGAGAGAGAGAGGCAGAGACATAGGCAGAAGGAGAAGCAGGCTCCTTGAAGGGAACCCAATGCAGGACTCGATCCCAGATCCTAGGATCACGACCTGAGCCGAAGGCAGGTGCCCAACTGCTGAGCCACCCGGGCATCCCTCAAAGTTTAATTAACAAAATTAATTAATGTTAAAATTTGCCATTTGTCTCTCTAGAGATCGTAAGTTCCATTAGAGCTTCTAAATTATAACTTTCAAGGAATTAAAAACATGACTTTCATGTAAATATATAGTGGACACATGTCAAAGGTTTTACTCAACTCAGTAACTAATGAGAGAACCAGTCATAACATCTTACTATTATGTAAGAGGACACTTTGGAAAGCAGACGTTTGTATACACAATCAGGAATGTCGAAATGAGTATTTGCCAGTAGTTGCAAAACATGTCACCAGCCTATAGAAAACTGAAATGCTGTGTTTGGGGTCATCTTTTCTACAGGGTAGAAATGAAATTATCTTTCGTGGAGAACATTCATTTGCATCATTATCTGTGTTCTACAATATCACTTCTATCCTTACACATTTGTAATGCAACCTAGTCAATAGAAATACAATGAAAGCTACACACCTCTGTAGAATCCAGTAATTCCCTGAAGGTCCCTTAGACCATGGCCCTCACTCCACCAAAAAATACTAGTGTCATTTCCAAGTGATAGACAATTTCTTCTGCAGAGCAGAAGCCAGAATACATCCCGAATATGTTTTTTTCTGACTCGGATCCTTGCAAATCCTTGGGGGCATAACATGTAAGTAACTGTGGGATGCTTGTTTAGCTCGTGGATCCTATAGTCCCACACTCCTAATCTATGAAATTGGAAATAAAAAGACGAGTGGGAGCAGAGAGTGAGAGAGAATTTGACAGAGAAATAGAAAGATATAATAGTGGTGATTTATCGCCCACTCTGTGCAAGGCATGTTGCATATGTTGGCTCATTTATCTTTGCAAAATTTCTGTCTTGTGAGTGAGGACACTGAAGTTCACAGATGTTAAGTAACTCATTCAAGGGTATATAGTGAACATGGTTATTGATTTGGTGGCATTTTTTTTTTAAAGACTTTATTTATTTATTCATGAGAGACAGAGAGAGAGAGGCAGAGACACAGGCAGAAAGAGAAGCAGGATCCATGCAGGGAGCCTGATGTGGGACTCGATTCCAAGACTCTGGGACGAAGACAGACGCTCAACTGCTGAGCCACCCAGGCATCCTGATTTGGTGGCTTTTCTGTTCTGTGTTCTCTATAAGGGAGTGAGCTCTGGGAGGGCAAGGCCTTCCCCCCTTGTTTTATTCTCTGCCATATTTCTGCTCAGTCTGGCCCACCAAAGGTGCTCAGTCAGTATCTGTGGAATGTGTGGATAAGCAATGTATGAGGGAGTGAATGAATGAATGGAGCAAGGACAGTTTTCTTACGTCTGTTCAAGCACCACGCCCCATGCCTCCCCTACCATACAACAACAGGAACATTGCTGTTCCTTCTCACCCTGTGGAATAAGTAGTTGAATGGAACTATAATTTTTTATACCGTATTTCATACTTTTTATTTATTTTATGTTTTCTATTTTTACTGAGAACATTTGTTTTCCTGAGATGAGAAATTTCAAGGTCTATTCACTTGGCTACTTTCAAATACACAATACAGTATTGTTAACTATAGTCATCAAGCTGTATATCACATCCCCAGGACTTATTTATCTTGTAAGTGAAAGTTTGTGCCTTTTGACCACCTTCGCCCTTTCCCCCACCCCCAACACCCATCCCTGGCCACTGCAAATCTGAGCTCTGTTTCTATGAATTGGTTTTATTAGATTCCATATGTAAGTGAGATCATACAGTATTTGTTTTTCTCTTCTCTGACTTATTTCACTTGGCATAATGCCCTCAAAGTTGGGTAGGACTATAATTTAACATTTTAGTTGCTCTGGCAAAAGTGAATGTTTTAATTAGCATACAGTTTATTGTGCTTAAAATAAATATCTGATTATAGCTTATGTAGCAGAGTATGAAGCAAAAGAGAATTCATTTTTTTTCTTTTTTTAAAATCTCATGATGAGGAAAATAGGCAAGAGGTAGAGGAAAGACAGTGTTTGATAAGTTTCCTTTTTTTTTTTTTTTTCCCATAAAGTATATTCTGGGTCAGAGTAATTGGCCTCTCTAGCTCCTGGCCTATATAGTAGGTGCTGCATCAATATTACTGAATGAATGACTAACCAATGGCTAATATATGCTTTCAGATAATGAGAGGAGGATAAGTGCAAATTCTTAGAAGGAAGTAATAATAGGGATCGTTCCCAGAGGGTAAAACACTTCTTAGCAGAGTAGTAAGTTTTACCATTGTATAAATTACAAGCTCCTAGGTGAGCCTTTTAAGGGATATGATTTAAAAACTGACAACTATGGAACCAGAAATTGAGAAATTTTCCTGCCTACCTGCCTCCTGAATCAGTCCAAGCATTGAGATGAAAGCACCTCGCCCTCCTTGAGAAAATGAGATCAAGTATCGGAATGCTTTGTAATTCCCTGCCCTTCAGCTGCATTCCCACCCCTCCCTCCACCCCTCGCCCCTGCCATGCGGTTACCAAAGGCAAATTAGGAAGCCCCATGTGAGTTAGTGCATGTTAAAAATGATGTCAGAGGGAAAGGCACAGATGAAAGCCAGCCCGAGGTCTGAAGCATTTATTTGAAACCGTTACTGGAAGGCAGATCCAGCACAGAAAATAGAAAACCATCCCGCGCCAGCCACCAGTAAGTGTGATAGGGTTTTCCCACTTTCCAGCTTCAGAATCCAAGCACTGGGGTGCTGGCCTGGGCTTTGGTCTGGTCCCTGATCTGTCTCTCCTCCTTTGTCGGAACTGGGTTGAAGTTTTTTCTTCCTCTGTCTCTGAATTAGTACACGATGGGCTTGATGAATGAGTTACAAATCTTACCTGAAGGTTGTGGAAGGTACAAGAAGGATAGTTTTTTGGCTTTTGGTTGGTAAACGTCAGCAAAGCTATTTTTGGTTTCTAAGCCCAGGGGCAAGGGGAGAAAATGCAAGATGAACAGGAAAGCATGAGGTAAAACATTTATGGGAGAACCCTGGCTTGCATGAAGCCATTCCCTTCAAAACTAGTGGAATTTTGATTTGGAATAATCTCTCTCTCTCTCTTTCTCTCTCCCTGCCCCCCTCCCTGCTCACTCCCACCCGCACCTCCCACCCCTGCTTAACTTCTCCCTCTCTCCTTAGCTGTCTCTTACACAAATTTCAGGCTTAAGGAGGCAGGGCAGCCCATGTTGAGATGACACAAACCTGATTTCCTAAAGGGTCACTCGCTGCCCTGTTTGTTGGTCATACAAACACATTACTTTGGGGGTGGGGGTGGGGTGGGCATTGTTATTCATGGTAGAAGATATCAGGTTAATTAGAATAATATACTCACTAACATTTTGTGTTAATCTTAGTGATTCAAAGAAGACTATCCAAAGTCTTTCGTTAAAAAAAAAAAAAAGTCCTTCGTAAGGAACAGTTCATTAAAGATTGAGGATTGTTGAATGACCAAGTGTTGTGTACTCTGACAATGATTAACCTCAACACTTCATTTCTAAAGCTACATAACCTTGCTAATTTCTGTGGCAATTTAAGTTTCTTACGCCAGTCCTGCTGTCATTTTTCCTTTATTATGGTTCACTATTTAAATGAGCCCTATCCAGTAGACCTTCCTGTGTTGTTGAAAATGTCCCCTATCCATGGGGTGCCAAATGGTAGCCTCTTGCCCTATTAGGTCACTGAGCAAGGATATTGGACTGATGAGGAATGTGAAGCCCACGGGGGTTACCTGACTTACCAGGGACCACACTGGCAGGTAGTGATAGAACCTGAATGAATCTCCTGGCTCTTGCTAGAATGCCACACTGCCTTGTGTTTAGATTTCATTTGGGCAGGAAAAATGAGAAGCCATTTCAGAAAGGGAGACCTAATTTTTACTTTTTGCACCTAATGACTGACTGGATATATGGAAATAATATTACCTCCTCCAGCCCTGCATGGAACAGATGACAGAGAAATTCAGTTGTGCTAGATAGTAGGGCTGTAGCTTTAGGACTCCAAGCCGAATTGAACAGAATAAATCATTAAGTCCTGTGTCACTGTCTGCCTAAGGCTGCTCAGAACATATCTTAATATTGTGTTCTGTTTATCATTCATTCATTTACTTATTGAACACCTCCAATGGTCCACATAGAGTAGGTGTTGCGGGGTGGGCGGAGGCACATGAAAATGGATAAAAACAGTCGAAGCATTCAGTGCCTACAGGAAGACAGATGGCCAATCATTTCAATGCGATGCTGGAGTGCCACACTACATTGTCAGTCAGGGAGGGGAGTACAGAAGAGGGTTTTATGTTATCTCTTGGTACACGTGCTGTGTAGGGCAATGATGGGCTCTGGAGGCCAGATCTGGGTTCAAATTCAGCGCTTTGCTGACTACCTCTATGACCTCGGGCAAATTACTGCACCTGTTTTTAGCCTTATCTTTAAGGTGGAGATAATATGTTGTCTTTGTTGCTAAGACTACAGAAAATAATGCACTTTAAAGCTCTGGGCATAGTGCCTCATCCAGAGGAAGCATTCATTAAGTGTTAGCGCTCACTCCTACTACTGTTGTCATTTTTATTTTTATTCTTATTACTAGGAATAAACAGGAGCCCAGTGAGGCCTGTCTTTTATTTTGCAGACAAGGAAACTGAGGCTCGAGGAGATTGAGCAGCCAAAGTCACAGTGGTAAAAACAGAGTCCACCTTTGATGCAAGTCAGAGGTGGCTGCTCTCAGGAGGGGAGGACTCCCCACCTGGCCCAGCTCTGAGAGGGCTGCCTTGGAGCAGAAGTGCTGGGAGCCTCTGGGGGTGCAGAAGCAAAGGCTCCAGAGAGGAAGCATCAGGCCCGATTAGATTACCACCTAAACTTGCTATGCCTCTAGTGTCCTTAACAGAAGTTTTCTGATCTGGCATTTGTTGCCTAGAAGCATGCACATGCAAGATCAATTGAAACTTTAAACAAACCACGCTCTTTCCAGCACAGATTTTATGCTAGATTCTGGGGTTAGTGAAAGAGCCAGGGCAGAAATGGTCCTGACCAGTCTGCCTGCCATCCATCCATCCATCCATCCATCCATCCATCCACCTGCATCACAAACATTAAACGCCTACTGTGTGCTAGACAGTATCCTGACTATGCTTTTCTTCCATAAGTTTTATGTTTTCCACTAGTCAGTATTCTCAATTCAAGATAGGAAGTGGTGAGCAAGGTGTGAGGTGCACATTGGTGAGTGCCATTAGGAGAGTGAGTACTTAGGGGCTGGTTTCCACCGACCGGGCCTGGCAGCTTTGCAGAGAGGTGAAGACTGGATGTCAGGGGAGTCTCAGCCCACATCTGAAAGGAGTAATTAAAGCGCTTTGTGCTTCGGGCTGCAGCAGATGCATGTACTCGTGGGGCGGAGGATCGCTTCTTGCAGGTTTTACAGCTCCAGCCACGAGCATTGTGATTGGTACAAACTAAGGAGCAAAATGATTTGGGTTTAGTTTTGTTCGGGTAAATCAGAAAAGAAGCCTATTGGGACCCGGCAACAGGTCTAAAGCGGCTGGGGGCGGGGGTCAACGGAGGCCTGTCGGTGGTGGAACCAGAGAGAGTTTTTGGAAGGGGGCCGCATTCCAAGCAGAGGGCTGTGCCCAGGTGAGGCGGCGGGCGCCTGGTAAGGGCCAGCTCGCCGGAGCAGGACTCCCGCCTCAGGACGTGCGCGCAGCCCCGGGCCGGGAGCCTGCTGGTCCAGGGGCGCGCCCCGAAGCCCGGGCTGAGCCGTCCTTGGAGTCCGGAGCGGGCGGGGGCACCTGGCCGCGCGCTCAGCTCTGCGGCCCTGGGTGGGGGCTCGGGCAGCGCTGCCCTCCCCGAGGCTCCGGCCGCGAGTCCCCGCCGGGAGCCGTCCGGGTGGTCCCCGAAGCGGCTCATAAGCCATTCAGGAGCCGGACGGAGCCGGGCGCCCGGTGAGCGGCGCCCTGGCCCCGGGGCCCGGAGGCGTCGGCGCGGACGGCGGGGCCCGAGCGCGCCCTCCCGCAGGGAGCGGGGGCGGGGGGCGGGGGGCGGGGGCGGGGACGGAAGGGCCGGCTCGGGCCCCGCGGCAGGTAGTCCGAGCCCGGGTCGGCGGGGACGCGGGGCTGCGACAGCGGGCGTCCCGGGCCGAGCGCCGCCGCGCGCCAACTTTGCGCGCTGCCTGGTGGCCGCGAGGTGGGTCGTGTCTGCAGCCGCGGCTGTGGCTCGCCAGGTTCCGGGGCGCCAGGCGGCGGGGCCGGGCCCCCGGAGCCGCGGGCTCCCTCGGAGGGCGGAGGACCGAGGCGAGGCTGGTCAGGGGCCCGGGACCTGCTTTGCGCGGAGGGCGGTGCTGGGGGCGCCCCGGGGGCGCGGCGAGGGGGCTGCAGCGGAGCGCGCGGGGCCACGGACCGTAGCAGGAGCGGGGAGCCGGGGGCCGGGAGGCCGTCCCCGCGATGGCGCACGCACCCCTGGCTCCACGCAGCCCCCCACCCGCCGAGGGGCACCCCTAGGGCCCCCGCGGCAGCCGCTGGGTGGAGAACTGGGGGCTCCGGGCGCCCTTGGCCAGGACGGCGCCGGCTGGGACAACAAAGGGAAGCGCGGACCGAGGAAGGAGCTTCGAGGTGCTGCAGAGGCTGGGGCCCCAGGTCAGTTTCCCCGAAAGCCCGCTCCGAAAGGGGGGGGTCCAGGGGATGGCACGTCGCCCGGGTCCCCCTTCTCCCTGGCGACCCCGGTGCAGCGGCGGGGGACGCGCTGGGGCAGCCAAGTTACTGGGGCAACCCCCTCCCCCCCCCGCCCCCGGCGGCGGATTCCTCGAATCTCCTGGCTTCCCGCGCCCGCCCAGCCGCCCATTCTTTTGTGTCCCGCAGCCCGGGAGAGCTTCCTGCGGAGGAGGGAGAGGGGGAGAGGGGGCAGGAAGGGGCCCGGCCTGGCGGTGGGCTGGAGGGAAAGGCCAGGGGGAGCCGGCGCCCCAAGCTTCCTGCAGCAACAGGTTGCGCCTCTAGCCACAGGCGGCTGCTGACCTTTCTCCTGACCCGGCTCCGATCCAAAAAGGGTGTCCCGGGTGCCTGTGGGCAGCGGCCGACCCTCGTAAAGACAGACACCAAGGCGAATGGTCGGGGTCCTTGAACGCCCCACCGGAGGCTCCGACATCTGCCGTTCTGTGTTGGGTTGAACCCTACGCAGTTGCTGTTTTTGTAGCTCAAAGACGAGTGTGGGAAACACTGTGGATTCACATTGTGTGAAGTTACTACTTCTTTTTTCTTTCTCACTCTTTTGTGAGCACCGTGGGGAGCTGTCCTGTCTGTCAAGGTGAGCCCAGGGCCACGGTGGAGTGTGGAGGATTGATGCTGGCAATGGGGGTACAGACCTTGACTGACTGCCAGCTGTCGCCTGGTGCTGTTCCTACTCCGCGTCTAACCTTCTGCTACTATTCAAAACCCCACTTTACAGACAAGCCGAGGAAAGCATGGAGAATGTAAGCAACTGCTCATGTCACAGGGCTCATGAGTGGGACTAGAGACTCCTGCCCCGTCTCAAACCTGTGGTCTCTTGTCACTTCAGCAATGTCCTCTGGGTTCGTTTTGCTTCCTTGTTATGCCCTGTATTTTTTTTTCTAAATGAACTTCCTTATGATTTCCACACTAAACTGTTTCTGTTCATTCCAGCATAGTGAAGTAAACAAGTGCATCAAAGGACAGTTCAAAGTAATAAGACTTTAAACCAAATATTATTTTATTGGGACTGTTTAAAATATGAAGGATAAGGGTTTCGCAGGGGGCCAGGAGCTATCTCAGATTTGTTAAGGGGCCAAGATGCTTTGTTACAAATGATAGAAGCCAACTCTGGATAATTTTAGCAGAAGAGGGACTGGGTACCGGGTAGCTTAGAGAAGTGACAAGAAGACTGGCTAGCCAGGCTCAGGAGCTCATGCAGGACATGCAACAGGACCCTCGATTGGTGTGTGGCCACAGCAGCCACTGCAAGACTCTGGATGTGGCTGCTGGCACTGTGCCATCATTGCTAGACTGAATTAGAAACTTCCTGCATGCCGAAGCCCAGGAACTTAGTGAGTTTGAGGCACCCCCCAACCCAGGGCACAGTTTGGGCACCTCCACTGACCTCACAATGAAATGCAAGAGTTCTGCCCATGGGATAGGCTCAGGAGTTGAGTAGCACCCATTTCCCCACCACAACCACTACCCATCTAGGTGACAAATATCCACTACAAAGATCCTTTCGAAAGATGGAGAAATGAAGCTAAATGCTCACCATATTTGCTTTTAAACCAATGTTTGTGAAAGTGCCATCCTCTGGACTCCAAGCTCAGAATTATGTGAAGTATTTCCTGAAAGTTCACATTCTCAGGCCCCATTTCCAAAAGTTTGAACTCAATGCTTTTGAATGGAAAACAGGAATCTGCACCCCGTAAATTAGAAAAATGGTGAGATTGCCTTATTGATTGGTCTAGTGCCTGTGTAAGGAGCTAGCCCCTGAGGGAGCAGTTTCCAAGACCTGCAAAGTCAAGGGTCCCAGCAGAAGGCATGGCCCCAGGATGGTAGACCAGTTGCTCTGCCCTGGGTAGTAAATCCAGTAAAGAGGCAGTCTGCTGCCTATATTGTGGAAATAGCTACAAACACTCCCAGCACCTCCCTTCCGGAGGCTATGTGACTGCTAATAAACGCTCAATACAATTTTGAAATGGGTAGAAATGATCATTTCATGTCAGCTCTCCCCCTACTCCTCACTGCTTGATTTCAGCAATCCTTTATTGAGTGTCTGGCTCCGGGGATACAGAGAGGAGTAAATCAGAGACCCCACACAGCAGCTGGGAAAGATCAGTTTAATGCAATATAAGAAGGGCATTGGGGGCACTTGTCCCTTGCTTCTATTGTCTGGCAATTGTGTTTGAAGCCAACGGTGTCTTTGGAAAGTGGCACGAATTAGCCAGATGAGTGGGCACTCAGGAACAGTGCTGGTTTTCAGATTTTGGTTGTCTTGAGAATCAATCACCAGAGGAGGGTGTTAGAAATGCAGATTAATGGGCCCCATCCTCAGAAATTAGGTCCAATAATTAACATTTTAAATAAATATGCATTTTATGCTAATACAGCTCTTGGTCCAGGAGAGCTGGCCTGGGCTTTCTGCTGGTGGTGCCGGAGAACAGCTCCAGTTCTCTTGCTACCCAGTAACGTTAGCAGGTGAGGAGCCAGACCGTCTCCTTTAGCTTGATTTTTATTAATTATCTAATGTTTCCTAAGTAGTGAGATTTTAATATTTTCTTAACATTTACTCTAAATGTAAGAGGGTCTGACACTTTGGAGCTAGAAGTGAAGAGATCTGGACATGTGGCTCTAGGTGCTGGCTAGGTTAATTGGCACTTCCAGCTTTGCAGCCATGAGTGGGGCTGCGTTTCACTTGGGATTTGCCTTCCCCTGCTTCTTCACAGAGAGAGTTTGAAACTGTTTATTCATAGCTCTTCCCCAGGCCTCCTGCCATCTCTCTCCTGCTGTGCTTCTCTCCATCCCTGGCTGAGGCTCCATGGCATTACCAGAAAGTCAGCCTTTCTTAGCAGCTGAGCCTTTAATCCTTCTAGCTGCTGTGCTCCCTGCCCATCCTTTAGCAGAAAACAAGATGGGAGTGTGTTGTGTGAGTGTGTGCAAGGGTTGTGTATATTGTACATGATGTTTATGTGAGTATGCATGTTGTGCGTATGTATGTCTTGTGCATGTGTGGAGTGTGTTAGTGTGTATGGTGTGTGCATGTGTGGTATGTATATGTGTTGTGTATCAAGGTGCAGTGTTTATGTATGTTAGTATGTGATACATGCATGTTTGTTGTGTTATACGTGGTGTGTGTGGTGTATGTCTGTGTAGTATGTGTGTGGTATGTGTGATGTGTGTATATGTATGGTATATGCTAGTGTGTGTGGTGTGATAGTGTAAAGTATGCATATGTGTGATATGTGTTAGTGTGTGGTGTATATGTGGTATGTGTTAGCGTGTGTGGTGTGTGTATGTGTGGTGTATGGTATGCGTTTGTGTGGTATGTTACTGTGTGTGGGTGTTAGTGTATGTGGTTTGTGTTAGTGTGTGTGGTGTGTGTATGTGTGGTGTATAGTATGCGTTTGTGTGGTGTGTTACTGTGTGGTATATGTGTGGTGTGTGTTAGTGTGTGTCGTGAGTGTTAGTGTGTGTGGTGTGTGTGGGGTATGTGCTAGTGTGTGTGGTGTGGGGGCGTATATGTGTGGTGTGCGTGCTGTGGGAGGCGTGTGCGTGCACCCTGCCTGGCCGTCCCCACGAGAGGAGCCCTAGCCTACGTGAGTGACACCTGCCCGCTCCTTTCCCATCTTCCTCCTGCCCTGGGCGGCCCCGCACACCCCCAGAGCGGCCGGCAAAGGCTGCCCGGCCTTGTTTCTTTCCCATTTGTTCGCTCTGGAAACTATTTGAAGACGGAGCAGAGCAGGCCCGGGTGTGAGTGAACGTGCGCAGGGGTGACTTCTAGTTGGAACCAGTGGAAGGCGAGGCACCCGGGAGCCGAGCAGGGGGTCTGCAGCAGCCGTGCCTGGAAGGGAGGACGCCCTTTGGAGACCGTTACCAGGGGCCCGGTGTCCCCAGGGTGTGATGACGAGCCGACGCGGGGTTAACCAGGTTGCACTGGGAGCGTAAAGGCTCCATGATTGGATAGAGAGAGTCCAGGGTCATTCCGCTGCGCGCTCCGTGCAGAAGTAATTGGGCGGGACAGGCCTTAGAAGATGAGGCAATATCCAGGGGCTTAAATCTGAATTAACCATCTTCACTCAGCTCCTGCACTCGCACCTTCCATCTGGAGCTTTCTCCGACTTGGTGGAATACAGGTAGCGGGCCCTCTGGCCCTTGAGCGATGTGTCACATTCTTGAGGACCTCCCTTCCTCCCTTCCCCCATCTCACCTTGGCTTTCTGGAGCACCCTGCCCTTATTTTGAAAGTCACTCAGTGTGTAACTAATATCCAAGATAGAATGAAGTCAGGGTGTTCCTGACCCCAGAACAGGGAGTACGAGCTGAGCATCCGAGGTGCCCTCATACATTCTGTTCTGATGCACCAAGTTCCACGCAGTGACACAAACAAAGCAGTCATTTTAGCTTATTTAGTTTTATACTCAAGGGCTTCTGAGCCCTGGCTGTGCGTGCTGTCTTGCGTTCGGTTCTGGGGGTAGAAACACAAGGGGACACGTTCCACTTTCGAGGCCCTCTCGGTCTCTTGCCCTCCCTGGACACTGGCTTGGTAGTTGCTTCTCGCGTTCCTGTTTCTTTCTCCCCGGTGGTGAGGAGTCTCCCTCCGCCCTGTGTCTCTTCCCAGGGACCCCTAATTCCCAGGTAGTGACTTGGGGGTGAGGGTTTCCATCAGCATTACCTGGTGAAAATGTCAGAAAGGTAGATGCCAGTCTGACTCGGCCTTAGAGAGCTTGGTTCGTGTCCTTGAGGTCTCTAGTTTGGGTTGGGGGTGAGGTAGAGAGGGGAGATGTCTGAAATAAGGTCAGTGAGCAAATGAGTAGAATTAAAAAGCAGGTAAGATATGGCTCCAGAACCAGGGACAGCAGCACTAGCTTGGAGGAAAAATAGGCATATAGTCCATGGCTGGAGGCTTCTGGGTGCTGCCGGGAGCCCCAGAGAGAGGGCTCTGTAGGAACGCTGTTCTAGCGTCTTACTTGGGACCTGAAGGCAAGCTCCCAGGTTTGAATTGTGATCCCACCGCTAATCACCCCTGACCTTGGGCAAGTCCCAGAAGTCCTCTGTGGGGGCGGTTTCTCATCTGTAAATGGTAGAAGGGTCCAGACGGTCGAGCGCCGACAACGGTGTTGAATACATAGTAAGTGCTCAGTAAGCGTCTATATCCAAGGCTGCACAGCCTTCTCTACACTGTAGGGTGTTTCCTGAACCCATAAAGGTCTGTGTTCTGCATCTGACCCCTGGGGTGGGACCTTCTGGCTTCCGAGCCCCCGCGGCTCCAAGCAGGCTCTGCGCTTGCCTCCCACCTGGCGGATTAGGCTGCTGCTCGGGCTCTAAAGCTCTGCAGCCTCCTCTCCGGGCAGCTCCTGGGCAGGCGGGCTGCCTGCGAACTGAGTGTCGCCTTTCTGTCTCACCAGGGATGGTGCGTTGAGCTACAGATCCGGACCCGGACCCAGACCCAGACCCAGACCCAGACCCAGACCCAGACCCGGACCAGCAGAAGGCTCTCGGACCCCCTTCGCTGCATGCCAGCCAGGCCAGGAAAAGGAGGACTCCGCACATCCAGCACTTGCAGCGCCTCTTCTGCACAGGAACGCAGGCTCCTGTCTCACCCAAGGCTTCCAGAACCTCTGAGGCCCCAGGCCCCCAGCTCTACCTCATGCGTGGGGGACATTGCTAGCCATGGCCCTCCTCCTCGGCTTCCTGCTGCTGCTGGAGCTGTGCTGGGACACCTCTGCCCTGGGGCCACTGTCTTCCACAAAGGGTTCCGATGGTTTGGAATTTGAATTGCCTGCCACCAACTATGAGACCAAAGACTCTAACCAAGCCGGGCCCATCAGTGTTCTCTTTCAAATCGTGCAAGTGTTCCTCCAAGTGGTGCAGCCCCATCCTTTCCCCGAAGGTAAGTGTGGGTGGCGGGAAAAGATGGAACTCTTCCCCAGACGCGCTCACGTGCGCACACTGAATATTATTTGTTAATAATGACACAGTAAACATGTATTATAGTCAGTATTTTATTTTATTTATATATTCAGTATTTTAAAGCATAAGATTCTAAGGGATTAGATTGCACAGGAGCAGAAAGTATTGAGACAGAAGTTAAGAAAACTTGTCCTCCGTTAAATAGGTTGTCAAGGAATGTGATTAGAAGAAATGAAACCAAATGATGTTGCTATGTTGGTTTTTCAATTCTTGATCTTTCTTCCCTCCCTTTCTTTTTTCTTTTTTTTTTTTTTCCTGGTGAGAGCAATGAATTACTCTCAGGTGCCAACCAAAGGTAAAAATTAGGGTAAAAATGCAAATTCTCTGGCATCAGATAAGTTAATAATTACCTCTGGTGGCCAGGCCAGCACTGACAGATTGACCTCTCCTCCACACACCACAAAGTGTGATTTCACATTGCCTAGGACAAGGACAGGCCTGACCTCACCCCCCAGGTTTACCTGAGTTACTATTTGCTTCAGTTCTGAGACTCTTAAGTGTGAGGAAAGGAGGCATGGCCCCTTGTGGGAACTCTGATGGCATGATGCCTTACCCTTCCAGAGTTTTGCTATTGTTTGCCCCACTCCCTGTACTTGGAAGTCTGCGAGTGTGTGTTTTCAGTAACGAGATTATGAAAATTTAAATGGTCTGTGGAAAGTGTCTGCTATTACGGTTTGGGAGTCTAAATTTTTATTGACTTAACATTAGACCTATTCTAGGCTTGTTCTTCAAACTATGAAGATTTGAATACTATTATTGATTACTACAATATACGAATTATAAAATTTGTAGTAATCCTTATCATCTTCCTTAGCTGGTCAGCTGTTGTTCGTAAGAGGATTATGTGTCTGTGTATGTGAGAGAGAAAGAGACAGAGACAGAAAGAAGGAGGGAGAGAATGTATTTAGTGAACTTTCATTTTTTAAAATTTTTAAATTTTAAATTTTTATTTTTTTCAGTTAACTTTTAATACTTGTTCATATTATGAGCAGTTTATAGATTTTCATTATGATACATTTATGTTGAAATTGTCTTAGGTTTTTTTTTTTTTGTCTCAGATTAAGCAATCAAAACAGTTTGAAGTGTAGTTCTCAATTTATTGTTAGTTTAAATTTCAGTTCAATGAAACAAATCACTCTGAGCCCTGTTGCCATTGAAGAGAACCTGAACAAATACATGAACTATTTACGTCCCTGCTTAAAAGACTAAATTTGG
The DNA here is from genome assembly GCF_003254725.2 of Canis lupus dingo. Lineage (NCBI taxonomy): Eukaryota > Metazoa > Chordata > Mammalia > Carnivora > Canidae > Canis > Canis lupus. The sequence continues at coordinate 64,350,135 of NC_064245.1, forward strand.
AAATCTGAAAGATGCAAGTAGAAAATAGTTCATTTATTACTGTTGGATATAAGTTCACTATTCTCGATAGATACCACTTCCTTTGTTTGTGGACATGGTGTAAATATTATTGCATAATCAAATACCTGCTAATGTTTTTAGTCTTAGCTTCTGTGTTTTTTTTTATGCAAAAGGAATAGAATTCAGTTGTCTTATATGAATTTATAATGGTATCTTCAAAAAGATTGTGAAGCATCCATGTGTTATTAAGGTGTATCATGTAATTAATTAATCCTATAATCTCTTTCCATATGTTGCTTTATTTTGCTTCCTCTAGGTTTCAGAGGAAGGCTTTCTCACACTTATTTAACAGAGGAAAGCAATATTTTTTAAAGTTTTCATTCAAACGATCAGGTCAAAGGCATCCTGCATCCAGTGCCTTCTCCAGTTTTGAACTCCAGCATCATTATTAGTTGAGAAGGAGGTGTCTAAAGAATTTAAATCCTGCTGCAATCTGAGGGTGGTAGCCTTGTTTGTCCCTTGACCTTCATCAATACTTACTACTTTGGAAAAGGAAATTACTAAAAGTCTCAACGGTAGACCAGAGCAGAGCAGCACTACTCCTTGTGAAAAAATAAATAAATAAATCATTAGGTTGCTTCAAGAATATAACACTGACTTTCATAAGGGACATCATGGAGTGTTGATTTTTTTCCCCACCATCCCATTTTTTAAATTCTTTCATCCAGTTACTAGATCTCAGAATGGTTTCAAAGTGCCCTGGAGGTGTTTTGCCACATAAAGGACATACATGAGACATGATTTTTCCTGCTGGGGCCAGTTCATTTCATGAGCACCAGATCATAGACAGACGTCCTCATTATTGAAGATGCAAAAACAACAATGAGAGAGAGAGAGAAATGCAATCCTATTCATTAGCTTAACTAACTTAATACATTAATCAAAACAGATGACTTCTGGACCTCTACAAAGCAACATCTTCACAGAGAGAATGATCCCCTAGGTATACTTTGTCATTTGAAAGAGTGTTTTGAATGCAGAGTCCCAGGCCAGTGCAGAAAGGGAGGACCCTCAAGCCTGGGCTTCCTTTTCTCATGCTGTTGGACTGGAGAGTCATCCTGTATTGGAGCAAAACAGTGTATCACCTTTTGCATTTGTAACTCTCTAAAGCAAAGCCCATGTTGTATCCTTATAAATACAAGATGGAAGGCTCTTATTTAGCTAAGACTTTACATAAAAGCCTATTTAAGTTCCTGGGCAGAAGAAAAGATCAGGTTAAGTCAGACCAGAAAGACAGGTAACTATACACCACAGCAGAATATGCTCGAGAACCTGGTGGGAGTATTTCATAAACAACTGCCCTAGTCTAAAGCTGCAAGAGGGATGCCGAGTCCCGGGCATAGACTCACCAAAAAGAGACTCATGGCTGACATTCAGGAGGAGTCACTTGTCCATTCCTTCAATTTAGAAGGGGTGTTGAAGGCAGGATGACCAGGGGGACTTGAGGGATGGATGTTCTGGGCACAGGCAACCACGTGCCCAGGGAGTAGAGGAGACATTGGTTCACAGTGGAACCATGAGGTGGGTATTCATTGAGTAAGTCTGCTAAGGGTCAGACCCTGACTGGCACGCTGGTGAGTTTTGTAAAGGGTAAGAAACTAAGGCAGCATGAACAAAAGTTTCCCTCACTTGGCAAGCATTTATTGAGAGTCCTTGCTTTCTGAGGTGCACCTCCTGGGGGCTGAGAGCCTGGGCAGAAGGGAATTGGGTTTTGGGAAAAGAATCTGATAGCAGCTGGTAGGAAAGGTCATAAGGAGGCAGCGTGCTCTGCAGTGGTCCAGAGGGAGGTAATAACGGACTAACTTAGCACAAGGCAGAGGTGATGGGGGAAACAGAGTCAGGATCCATTTCATGGATTTCATTTCAAAGGACTTCCTTCGGTACAAATCCTAGCTCTTGCCTATTGCCTGCTGGGTGATCTTGGCCAAGCTAATTTTCAGAGATTCTGTTCTCATAGATGTAATATGACTATAATCATACCTCATTTTGTAGCTTTTATCTGTGAAAAACATATGGAAAGAGATTATAGGATTAATTAATTACATTTAATACACATACATGTAGTGAAGCCTAGGGGTATAAAACCATGCCTGAAGGGTATAGATAAAATGCTCAATAAATGTAGCTGTTATTATTATTATTAGGAAGAATTGACCAAATTTGACACCAAGATTGATGCCAAAAAGGGACGTGGGAAAAAGAAGATGTCTCCAAGAGGGATCATTAAAATGTCCTTGCTGCTGCTCCATCAGGAATATTCTACATGGAGTTGCCTTTGTAGGAAGCAGTTCCGATACTTTTGATGTTCAATGGGCTCTGTCTCCTCCCAAGCCCCATAGCCACAGAACAGGGTCTAGAAGGCAAGGCATGAATGCAGTGCTAGTCTACTGAGTGGTCTTTACTCTTCCACTAAAGGCTACATCTAGCAGGCTCTCATTCTTCTCTTTTTTTGTTTTTTCCTGCCGTCCCCACTTATCTGTTGTGAGGCATACTTTGCTAAGTGTTATCACATTCCAATCCCCCAGCAACTTTGGGAGGTAGACAATAGTGGTAAATGATGGTCTTCTTTCTATTTATTATACCCGCTTTACAGATCAGAAAACTAAGTCAGAACAAGAGTATATGTTCAAGGCACACAGCTAGCCTTTGGCAGATGCATAAACCTCTGTCCCTGGGACTAGTTGTTTCTCCTGTATTCCACAGTTTACTTTGTGGGTCATTTACTTCCCTTTTACTTTACCACAGTGCTTTAAAAATGTCTGCGGGTCCCTATAAAAAAACAGTAATTTTTGCACACTTAGAGTGTGTGTTGCAGGAGATTATCTGGTGTGGATAACAAATGGTGCCTTTTTAATTTCATGTGTCTGTGACGAATTTGGCATAAATCATGACCCAAATCAGAGCTATTCAATTGGAGCAAGTAGGGAAAAAAGCATCCTTTGTTTTTATTTTATAGAAAGTCTCTAAAATTATTCTCAACTCTATTTTTGGTGTATTTTTAAATGAGATTTTAGGCTGGTTGACCTGTTTCTAACAGCGTTCTGGGTTAATCTGATTTTGGCGTGTGGCCGAGTGGAGCTGGGTGAGTGGGAGGGGCAGGAGGAGGGAAGAGTGAAGCTTGTCCTCTGCTGAATCTGAGATCCAGGTAGGATGTTACAGTAAGTGAGAGTTCCCTCCATTGCAGGTAACAGAAACCTTTTAGCTAAGGGAATCAAAAAGGACTTTATTATCATGACTCCCATTTACCTCATGGTGCCCAGCCACCGGGGACTGAGCCTCACTCTGGGCCCTCCTTGCCTCCCACCTTGGCTCCTCTCTGCACATAGTCACTTTGTACCCTCGCCTCCGATCCCCCTCCCTCTAGGTTCCTCAACTCCTGCCTTCCTTGTGTCAGAGAGCTAGGACGCCAGTGTCGCAGAATTCAAGCCAACTTCTGGACAATGGTTGGGGGTTCTTATCCTTAAGTCTCAAGCCCCCGTTCCAGGCCTGCCTGGGCCAGTCACTAACCCACTAAATAGTGGCAGCCAGGGTCACACCTCATGGGCATGACACTGTGAGCCATCACTTTCCCCATGACAACACAGGTAGGGAGGTGCTTCCAGGAAAGGGGGTGGCTGGGCAGACAGCCTAATAGGCATGTCTTTGCCAATGTCCACTGAGAATCAGGATGTTATATTATATATAACACTCATGTGTTCTTAAGTCAAACAAAGCCAGCATTGTCTCCTTTAGATCATATCACTCAGATTGGCAATGGGCCTGGTCATAGATAAGGTCATTGAGGGAAAGAGCTAATATCTAGTGATCCTTCCTCCTCAGTGTCACTCACTGTGCTGGACAGGCTACAACTGTCATCACTTCTCATCCAAACTTATGTAAGAGCAAACAGCTATTATGTACATGCTTTGGGGATTTGAGCAACTCAATAACTCTAGGAGCTAGGTATCATTATTCTCATTTTACGGAAGAGGAAGCTGAGGGCCAGAGCGTAGTTGACTTGTCCATGCAACTAGTCTGTAGCAGAGGCAGGGCTGGAATCCAGGTAGGCTGGCTTTATCATCCAAGCTCATAGTTGCTGCCTGTATTTGCTGAACAGGAACTCAGGAGACTCGGGGACTGTCCCAAGGTCCCATACTGATGGCGAGGGGGTCAACCCAGGGCCGGTGACTTTGTGCCTCAGCGCTGCACCATGTTGCCTCTGTGGAGGAGATCTGCTGTACAGATTGCATTCATGTGTCCCAGTGACCTGTGAGTGTGGGGTGGGTTTGGGTGGGAAGTGACCCGTCCACAGACTATGATGGGCACTGCTCTAATCCATCTTATGTCTTCTTCATAGAACAGCTTTTGCAGCTAAACTGAAAACCTAGTCCTATTGACTACATTCCTGTAATGTTGTCTATAAGGTCCTGCTGGGATGTGCTCCTGACACTATGCATGTAAACAACAGAGGCGTGTTACACTTCTCTGGGAAATGTGTGCCAGGCCCACAAAAAGACACAAGAAAAGCTCCCTACTTTTCTAGTCTCCAGTAGTGATGTCCTTTTAGGCAGGCTTCAAATACATGCAGGAAATGAGAGATTAAGTACGAATGTAAATAAAGAGAGGCCACCTGAGCAGCTACTGGATGAAGCCAATGTGGTGTTAAACACCACTTGTCCATTAGTGTTGAGCGGAAGAGAAGTCGTAAAATTTGCTCTTGGAGAAGCAGCTGTGAAGTGTGGACTATACAGGGAAGGCAGCGCTAGGCCAGAACTCCTGAGCAGGTTAGACATTAGCAGGAGAGATGGTAGGCCTAACAGGCCTGCCATGTATCCTCTGCTTGGCTGGGATCTAGATTCGGAAATGAGCCCAGTGCTTGAGCAGTGGTGAGAACTCATATTCTGGAGCCACTGCTTGGTTTGAATCCTGGCTCCTTTGTTTACTAGCTCTGTAACCTTGGGTAAGTTACTGTCTGTAGTTTTCCCTCTGTAAAATGAAGAAAATAGTCATGCTACATTTGGGATGCCTGGGTGGCTTGGTGGGTTGAGCATCTGATTCTTGGTTTCAGCTCAGAATGTGATCCTCAGGGTCATGAGATCAAGCCCCACATAGGGCTCCCTGCTGGGCATGGAGTCTGCTTGAGATTCTCTCTCCCTCTGCCACTCTCCCCATTCTCCCCAGTCTCTCTCTGTCTCTCTCTCAAGAAAAGGATAAATAAATAATCATGGTGCTTTTTGGTCATCATAATATTTAAAGAAATAATGTTTGCAAAGCAGTTAGAATGGTGTCTAAGATACACTAAGAGCTGTGTGTTTGTCAAATAAAATTTGAATGTATGAAATTGATTTGAATGTATAAATTTCATATCTATTAAAAGCTTTTGAAGTAATGTCAGATTTTGGTGATCACATGGACAAAAGAACAAGTATTTATTTGACTTCCACTGTATTGGTTTCCTAGAGCTGCCATATTAAATGATCATCAACTGGGTGGCTTGAAACAGCAAAGATTTATTCTCCCTGAGTTCTGAGGGCCAGACATCAAGGTATTGGCAGGGCCTTGTTCTCTCTGAAAGCTCTAGTGGAGAATCCTTGCTACTTTCAGCTTCTAGTGGCTCTAGGTGTTCTAATCTCTGCCTGTCTTCACACGGCACCCCTCTGTGTCACTGGCCTTCCCTTATAAGGACCCCGGTCATTGGATTTAGGGCTTACCATTTATCTAAGATAATATCATCTCAAGATCCTTAATTATGTCAGCAAAGACCTTTTTCCAAATGAGGTCACTTTCACAGGACCTTGGGGTTAGGACTTGAACATGTCTTTTTGAAGGCCACCTTTCAACACACACACCCACTACATACTTCTTTCGTTCTCCCCAACAGCTCAATTATATCTAGTAGTGTGCCTAAGGTCATATTTCAAAAAAATGGAACCAGATTCAAACCTGACTATTTGATTCCAAGTGCTCATATTTTAATCTTGCAAATATGTAGTGAGCTCCTACTGGGTGCCAAGCCTAGTGGTGTTTGGCAGAGATGGCATTAGCCAGGTTTCTCTGTTCTTGAAAGGCTGACATCAAGAGAGGAGACCTCCACCTCCGTAGTGGGCTGTGGTGCAGGGTGGACTTATCCTTGCTCATTGTCAAGTGCCAGTAGTAGGCTCATGGCTGTCTGGAGGAGGGATTAATCATCATGGGGCCAACAGAAGGCTTCATGGAGGAAGTAGCATTTGAATTAGCCATAGGATGTGAAAGGGTTCAAGAAGCAGAGGAGAGCACGCAGGTGCATAAGTAGAGGCCTGATTGATGCAAGTTGAAACAGGGGCTCTTGGGTATGGCCTGGAGAACACCGAAGCTAGAGCCCTGCATGCCTGGGAGATTGTCAGGTCTACAGAGCCACACAACTACATGGGGCTCTGTAGACAGTGAAGGATGGGCATGCTCAGTAAACCTCCTCACTTAAGCTAACAGGAGGAGGTCGTGGAAAATATGCGTTGTCCACTGAGCCTGCTCCTAGAAATTTTCAGGTACACTTGGACACTAGTGGACTAGCTCAATGCTACCCCAGATGTGGCATTTGGAACAATAGCATCAACATCACTTGGAAACTTCTTAGGAATCCAGATTCTTAGGTCCCACCCCATATCTACTAAATCAAAATCCTTCTTTTAATTTAAAAAATATTTAAAATATTTTTATGTAGAAGCATAATATGCATACAGAAAAGTACACCTAAATCTACAACTTGGTGACTTTTCACAAACTTCACACATCTGTGTATCCAGCCTCCAGATCAAGAAAAAACACAAGCTTCCAGAAGAACCCTGTCTTGTTTACTGCATATTGTCCTCCAACTCATCCCAAGAGTAAAGCCTCTTCTGCCTTTCAATAGTATAGATGAGTTACACCTGATGGAATGCAGTATATTATACACTTTGTTTCTGCCTCCTTTTACACAATATTTTATTTGTAAGATTCACCCAGATTGTTGCGGATAGTTGTAAATATTCATTCTCGCTGTTGTATACTCTTCTATCACATGAATATACTATAATTTATTGATCTATCCTACTGGCTTGGCTTTTGGGAGGTTTCCAGTTGAAACCTGTTTTAGTCAGCTTGGGCTGTGGTCACAAAATACCATAGACAGGGCGGGGGGCATGTAAACAGCACACATTTATTTCTCATAGTTCTGGATATTGAAAGTCCACAATCAAGGTGCAGGAGATTTAGTTTCTAGTAAGAGACAGCTGCCTTCCTGCTGTATCTTCACATGGAGGAGAGAGAGCACAGTCACACAGGTCTCTTCCTCTTATAAGGCACTAACCCCATCATGAGGGTCTACATCCAGGCCTCATCTAAATCTAATTACTTCTCAAAGGCTCCACTTCCAAATACCAGGATGCTGGCTTCACTATATGAAGATGAGGGGCACACATGTAGTCTATAACAGGGCCATTAAGCATAGTGCACTATGATGAGTTTTGTGTGTGTCTTCTGGTGATTACATATACGCATCCCTGTTGGGTGTATACCTAGGAGTGAACTGCTGGGCCATGTGGTGTATATTTTTTCACTTTTAGCAATACTACCAAACTGTTTTTCAAATGTATATATATCAATCAAATATCTTTTTAAAAAAATTTTTATTATGGAGAATTTCAAGAATGTATGAAAGTAGAAGGGTCTGATGAGCCTTCATTTACCTGTCACCCAAGCTTAAATAACTTTTTTTTTTTTTTAAAGATTTTATTTATTTATTCATGATAGTCACAGAGAGAGAGAGAGAGAGAGGCAGAGACACAGGCAGAGGGAGAAGCAGGCTCCATGCACCGGGAGCCCGACGTGGGATTCGATCCCGGGTCTCCAGGATCACGCCCCGGGCCAAAGGCAGGCGCCAAACCGCTGCGCCACCCAGGGATCCCTTAAATAACTTTTTACACATAATCAATATTTTTTAAATTAAAGATTTCTGTTTATTTATACATAAGAGACATACAGAAAGAGGCAGAGACCTAGGCAGAGGGAGAAGCAGGTTTCTTGCAGGGAGCCAGCCCAATGTGGGACTCCATCCCGGACCCTGGGATCATGCCTTGAGCCAATGGTGTTACTTACTATTCAATCACTGAGCCACCCGGGTGTTCCCAACTCATGATCAATCTTATTTGATTTCTACCTCTACCTAGTCTTTCTACTCAACCTCTTCATTTTGAAGCAAATCCCAGTCTTTCTATCATATCATCTGTAAATATTTTAGTACCTATCTCTAAAAATAAAGATGCAGGACTATTACACTGTAGAAAGTCAATAGTAGTTCTTCAATATGATAAAGTATTGAAGTGTTCGGATTTCTTTATTGTCTCTTAAATGCACTTTCTTACACAGTTTGGTTGACTTGGGATCCAAATAATGCCCATATATTGCAATAGGTTGATAAGTCTCCTTATGTCTCCTTAATTTCTAGGATGTGCCTTGAGGTCTTTTTCCTCCTTGCAATTTGTTTGCTGAAGAACCTAGTTACTGTTCCTGCAGTAATTCTTATAGGCTGAATTTTCCTGCTTCCACTTTCATGGTGTTCTTAAATGTTTCTCTGTCCTCTGCATTTCCTGTAAAGTAGTATTTATAAAGATCAGACACAAGTTCATTCTGAGGACAGAAGCACTTTATAGGTGGTATTGTACATTTGCACCAGGATACGGATACTATCTGTCTGGTTGTGTCTCTTTTTGTGATGTTAGCAGCACTGATGACCACGTCTAGTTTCATTCATTCATGATGAGTCCAGCCCTTTCAATGTTATTTGCAAACATGCTTTCAGGTCTATTAAAAATCTTGAGGAACCAAATGTAATACTTTGCATGTTCTGTAACTGCAAGTTTTCACTTAGTATTTCATGGACATCTTTCCAGGTCTGTCCCTGTTAGGGTGTTGCCTGAACTAGAAAGGTTTTTTAAACAAGGAGCTTGAAACATTCATTCACCAGCCTTTTGATGTAGAGCCAAGACTAAGACCTTTTTTTTTTTAAACATGAGTTAATTGTTTGAAGTTTCATGATTAGCGTTTACGATATAAATAGCAGCCAAAATGTATCCTCTATAATTTTTGGCTTCTTTGTTTTGATTTCTTTGAATTCAAAGAAAACACTTAAAGTTCAGAGTTGTGTATTTTTAGTTGCTTTTTCTTCCCAGACTTTTATGATTTACTCACTCGTGATTTCATCTAATTGGCTGGTCTTTATTAAGTCTTTATAGAACTAGTTTTCTGTGCTCGTTCTTTTTATGTGCACATTTCCTCAGTTTGTGTAATATTTAATTACACATTGAACTTAATATACATAAAGAGGCAGAGAGAAGCTTGGTAGTAAATGGAGGGTTATGGGTTGAATTGTTCCCCCCACCAGTTGATATGCTGAAGTCCTAACCCCTGGTATCTCAGAATGTGATCTCATTTGGAGATAGGGTTGATGCAGGTGCCAGTAGTTAAGATGGGGCCATACTAGAGAAGAGCAGGCCCCTAACCCTGTGTGACTAGTGTCCTCAGGAAGGGAAAACTGGAGACCGATATCGACATAGGGAGGATGCCATGTGAAGGGTGGAAGGATGCTTCCATAAGCCAAGGAACTGCCAGAAGCTAGGAGAGACCTAGAACATTTCCTTCTCTAGAACCTTCAGAGGGAGCATTGGCCCTATCCCCTCCTTGATCTTGGACTTGCAGCCCCCGGAACTGTGAGACAATACATTCCTGTGTTTTAAGCCACTCCATTTGTGGTATTTTGATGCAACATGCCTAGCAAACGCAACTTCTGAGTAAGTAGATGCATGGGCCGGTGTTGCAGAGGGCCATGTGTACCCAGCAGAGGTGGTCACTTCACAGTGAGTGACAATGCACAGCCATGTTTTCTGAAGGAATAAACTGAGGGCTGGGTAATGTGGTCAACTGGAAAGTGGAGTTTAGCTCCCCATTTCTCCACTGTGCATTTATATATTTATGATCCGAGTCATAGCATCCATGCATTTCACTCATGAAGATTCAGTGATATGTGCTGAAAAGGGTAAAAAAAAAAAAGGAGAAATTAATGGTATAAATGGGTCTCTCACCAACCTACAACCACATCACGTAGTATTCACCTGAAGGAATTACTGCCTCCATCAGCGTTTAAAAGAAAAACTGGCATTGCTTGTTTGAGGCCAGTGACTTAAGGGATTTTCATAGGTAATTCCTCTCTCTCTGCTTTTTGTTGACTGTAGTCCCTGTCTGATGTGGCGTCTCAAGCCCCTTCAAAGTCAAACACCTCTCTCTCTTGCCTCTCTGTCCTTCACATGCCTCCTGGTAAAAGTCCTGTCGTTTCTTTAAAATTATCCTCAGGCTCCTGGGTGGCTCAGTTGGTTAAGCATCAGCCTTCAGCTCAGGTCATGTCATGATCTCAAGGTCCTGGGATTGAGTCCCATATTAGGCTCCCTGCTCCTCAGGGAGGAGGAAGCCTCTCCCTCTGCTTACCACTCCCCCCTGCTTGTGCTCGCTCTCTGTCGAATAAATAAATAAAGTCTTATAAATAAATAAATAAATCTTTACCCATGTGATACCTATCCTGGAAATCTGGAACCTCTCATCTCATATTGTCTGTACTATTTCTGTATCACTTGCATGCTTTCGATGTTACATATTAAACTTTGCTTTTTTGTTAGTTTGTAGTCTTAGATTATAAACTTATTAATACCAGCAATGCCTGGCACTTAAGAGATCTTTTATAATCTCTTGCTTTTGTTTTGGTATTTTGGGGCTTTAAGAAAGATTATACTTTTCCTTCCCTACCAAACTTCTTTATTCACTCAACGAAAGTTGAGTATTTACTGTGTGCACTTTCTTGAAATACTGATGTCACAGTGATGCCATTGAGCTATTATACAATAAAACCCTCAGGGCATGTGTCTTTCTAGAGCTTTGCTCTGCTTTAAAATTTTCTTCTATAACTTCCCTTACTGTCAGGTTTGCAACCTTTTTCTTTTGTTTCTGCGTTGTCAGCTGTTAATGCAGCTCTGCTTTCTTGAAATCCTAATGCTTCACTTTATATAGTTGAGTTGCAGTGGGTAACTCCATTTTTCCCGTAGAATTCAAAGTGGATGGACTTTATGATAGCTGTATTATTTCAGAGATTTATTACTTTATTTCCAAGTAATAAATGCTTTTTTGCTTTCATGGGAAAACTCAACTTTATAATATTTTAGCCATCAGGATTCTCAAACTTAACAGCAATTAAATATCTATGAAGAGCTTAAAAGCAAGGAACAGCTGTGATGTGAGGAATATCATGTGTGATCCAGATGGAAGGTGACCAGGAGTCCTGCAGATACCTGAACTGAGAAGGAATAAATATTGAATTAAATCCAAATCACCACATGAGTCCAATTATATGTATTTCTCTCATGTATTTATTAAAATAATGCTAAATTTATTTTTAAACATGAAAGCTGTATATACACATAAAAAGCAAATAACATTTAAAGGTAATGATTGCTAACAAGTTTTGTGTGTAGCTGTTCTTTCATTCCTTCTTTCATTCATTCAGTGGGTAATTTAGTGAGTGCTTACTAAGTACCAGGCTGTGTTCTAGGCTCTGGAAGTAAACATCCACAAAATGTTTTACACACACACACACACACACACACACACATCTTTTAAAGGAATTATTCAACATATTCTTTGCTCCTTGCTTTTCAAACTTAATATATCTGATATGTTATTCTAAACATTCATTTCATTTCCCTTTAACTTCACAAAATGCAGGGAAGTACAGAGAAAAAAATTCATAAAACACTGGTAGTTTCCTCATGCTCCCAGAATGAATAAGTAGTCAGATTGTTTTGAATAAAAGTGAGAAAACATAATTGACAAAATTGGAATTTTGGAATTTATATACCATCCCCACTCCCATTCCCCTCCTGCCTTCCCTCTTTTGCTTCTCCACAGACACTGTTTCCTCTCAATGCATGTTTTTATGTACTCACTATACATATCCAAAGTGGTTTATGTGTGAGTCTTGTTTTGTGTCTGTTGGTTTTTTTTTTAACCCACTGTTATGTTACGGGTTTCTTTTCTTTTTTTTTCTAAGAAAAAAAAGCATGCTTATTTATTTGAGAGAGAGAGAGCACAAGCAGGGGAGTGGCAGAGGAAGGAGAAGCAGGCTTCACTGATCATTGAGCAGGAAGCCCAATGCGGGGTTCGATCCCAGGACCCCTAGATCGTGACCTAAGCCAAAGGCAGATGCTTAACCGACTGAGTCACCCAGGCACCCCAAGTTTTAGGTTTCTATTCATGTTGAAACCCCTCAATTCTGATCCGTTCATTTGAGCTGTGCCAATGTACCATTGTAGGAGTGAGCCATGTTGTGTTTATTCTGTTCCCTAGTGATAGTATTTAGGTCTCTTTCCTCAACTGCTATATTGAGTTCCATCGATTTGACAAAGCGTTTCACTGTTTTTGATGGATATTTAGGTTACCAGTTCTTTTTGCTATTTTAACACTGCTACAAAGACTGCTCTTGAATGTCTAGCTTTACACACTTGGGCGGGTAAATCAGAAGGACTCTCTAGAAAAGGAACTACTGTGGCAAATGGTATGTGTGTTTAAAGTTTTGATTGATATTAACAAGTGGTTCCCTAATTTTCACTGATTTGGACTCCCAATGTTAGTTCATGAAAATGCTTGCTTACCCACCCGTTTTCCAACCCTGGTTATTAAGATTGTTTTTTTTATCTTTGCAAGTCTGACACGTTATAGGAAAAAAATATTGTGGTTTAATTTGTGTATCTTTAATCACTGGTGAATCATATCCTTTATATTTCATTTTGCAAATAACTTCCAGTTTTTGCCTTTGCTTATTTTCCAGTTGAATTATTGGTATTTTCCACTCTGAGTTGTTCCAGTATCTCATTGAATTTTAAAAACATTTAATTTTTTGAATAGGTAACATGTTTACATGGCTCAGAATTTAAGCGTAGAAAAAGACAATGTAAAGCTTCTGCCCCCTTCTTGATTCTCAGCCACCCAGCTGGCTTCTTTACAGACAACCACTGTTATCAGTCTTATGTGTGGCATTTGTGTGTCTTTTCAGAAGTATTTTCTACATAGACAAACAAAAATGTGTATGGTCTTTTTTTCATGAATGTTAACATATTGTATATATTATTTGGCACCTCATTTTCTTTTTAAACGTACAGCTTGCATGGTCTTTATTTTACATGAGTACATAAAGAAGTAATTCCTCATTCCTCTTTTTATTGCTGTAAAACGAGTCCATTACTTATTAACTCATTTCCACCATTTTACTGCTACAAACACTGTTATAAAATCACTTTAATTATTTCATAAATGTGCAAGTACATATGGAGGATATATTTCTAGAAATAGAATTGCCAGGTCAACTTACAACTTTATGAATTTGCACTTACAACAGATGTTGCTAATTGCACTCTGTAAAGGTTGATCCAGTTTAATCCTACATTAGTAATGCAAAAAAAATCTTAATGATGTTGTCTAGTGTCTTGTAAGGCGGACATAATTCTATATTACCTTTGTGAAAATAGATGCTCACAGAGAGGAAATCACTTAGCCAGGATCACACAGCTTGTGAGGGTGCAGAGCAGGAGTTTGGACTCTGGGCTGTCTGGTTTCAGGATCTTACTTCTTTCTTATCATGCTTTTAGACTAGGCTTTGCATGATACCTTTCAGTGGGATCAAACAGTGCTTAAGTTCTCGCTTTTTAAGTTCTACTTGCAAGAAGTCTAGGAAGGAAAATAAGGAGGATGATTTTAACTTTTGATATGTAGGTTCAAGTCCAGTTATTACTCAAGGATTTTAGACCACTTTCACGTGCCTTTTTAGACATTGTGCTGCTTGTGTTCCACATCCATCTTCCCTGCCACAGCAGGAATAAACTTCAAAATGGAGGACTGGCTTTTACCGGCTCCCCATGTGCCTTTTAAATGAAAAATTATGTTCATTTTGCTCAATTTATTTTTAGGAACTCTTCCCTTTTGCATTCACAAGTCTACTTAATTTTCTTCTTTAACTTTTTGAGTTAAACAGTTGTTTCATTTTTATTCTCATTTCCTAATAGATTTAAGTCTGTAAAATGTCCTCTGAGAGTAATTTCAGCTTTATCTTGTAGATTTTGAAGTATCTTGTAGATGTGAAATATAGATTTTCCTTTGTAATTTCTAATAGTCTATAATTTCAGTTTTGAGTTCTTCTTTTACCCAGTTTGACTCATGTCAATTGAGTAAAGGAATGAATGACAAAGGCTAATTGTGAGTCCTTATAGTCTCTTTATTTATAAATTCCTGCATCCAGCTGTACCTTCTCTCCTGGGCTCTGTTCAGACCTGTGAGCTGTGCACCTGAATGGTTCGTGGTGAGCCCTCCTCTCATGCCTCTCGCCTTGCTTTCTGGAATATTCTGGTATTTCTTTGGCCACCGTCAGGACATTGTTAAGGCAGCTGTTGACTGTGTCTCAGAGTTTCCTTTTGATGAGGGCACCTAGGGGGAAAAAACCTTTCTAGTCTTGAGTTTTACCTGAACAACTGGCCTAAGCAATTGTAGGTGGCTTCTGGGTGTTGTAGAACCATGGCTCTGCCTCTAGCCACCGGTACAGGACTCTCCAGTGTACCCCTTGTTTCACGTCTTCCTTTTTCCACAAATGCCAAAAGTACATGGGAGGCTGAGCCAGGGATCAGAACGTTTCTGTCTGCAGGGACCTAAGGAGTTTCAGCTTATGTCCCTGGGCTGGCTCACCATTTTTCCTTCGTCTTATTTATGTTATCTTACAGAATAGGAATAAAAATAAGAAATCCTAAAGGCCAAATTTTTATTGAATGAGATTAAGAAAAATAAGAACTACCTAATTTCAAAGCAGAGGAGGAAGGTTGGAGAAGACCCCCGGGGCAGCAGCCAAGGTGAAAGCAGTCTCTGGAGCCTTGCAAGGAGAGTGTTGATTAGCTTACAGATTGAGGTTTGAGAGACAAGACTTCTGGTTAGTCATTCCGTGGGGAGGAAGCTTCTTAGTCCACACTGGGAGCCAAAAGGTGGTAACAGAACTGTGTATTTTTGCCTGGCATTTCTTTAGCATTTATTACATTTGTTATATTGTGCATTTGTTACAAAATGCAGTTCCTGAATTTTTTAATTTTAAAATATTTTAATTTGATGGGGTTGCTGCTTCCATGACCCATGTTTACTAATTGAGATGAAGGCTCTCTTCAGACCTGATTGGAAGTAAATAGCTCTGTGTATCCTGGGGAAGAGGGGGTTGTATGTTGTAATATCCTCTTGGAAATTGGCTGACCCAGAAACTCAGCCTAATGAGATTTGGACAGCAGGCCGCTAGGAGGGGAATTATTGTGACATGCTGCTTTTAATGCAGCCACGTCTGCTGTGTTTCAATATGACCGTCTACCCTGGAGGCCTATGTCGCAAGGAATTGCATTTCTTTAAGGAGTCATTCCTGATATAACTCATGTACTAGAAGGAAAGCTAAGTAGAAATGAATACGCTGAAATTCAAGTTAATAGCTGACTTCAGAAACGAGTGCCTCCTAAGAATTGCATTATAATAACAGGAACGGACCAGGCTTCCTAGAGACCAGTCTGTTGGCCGGTAAAGCCAGACGTTCTGCTGTGAACGTGTGTGTCAAATCTGTCCCCTTCTCTGTGTCAGGACTGTCCTCCCTCTAGTGAGGCCGTGCATCACCTGGACCATTGCAGGGGCCTCTGGACTCCCACAGACTGTGAGGAGGGATATACATCGTAGCCTCCTAATAACTGTAGTAGTCAAACCAGCTGACCTCCTCGCTCTTCCTAGAACACACCACACAACATCCTGCCTCAGACCTTTAACAACTGACTGTTCCTTTGTTTGGACTGCTCTTCTGCATGGCTTGCACTCACGTCACTCAGGTCTTTGCTGAAATGTCATCTCCTCAAAGAGATTATCTCTAGCCATACTGCTATAGGATCACTCTCTCTGCTCCCTTGACTTGCTTCATTTTCATTTGTAGCACGTATCTTGGTATAATAGTAAAAATTTGTTTATCTTGCTTATTAAACTCTAAACATCTTGTTGGGGGGGGTGGGTTATTCTATCTTGTTTATCTCGTTAACACTGCATCCTTGGAGCTAGAACAGTGCCAAGGACATAGCGAGTGCTCAGTAAATCTTACACAAATAAGGGTTGTGTGCGTAAGTGGATGCACTCTTGCATAGCTTACTTGTTCACTGTGCTGCAGTCACACTGGCTTAGAAGGTTACTAGACTCTAAACCCACTTCCCAACACTGGTGCCTTTGCACCTGCTGTGCCTTCCACCGAGTGCTCTGCATCTTCTTGGTGGGGGGGTTCCTTTGCATCTTTGCTATCTCTGCCCATGATTCCTCCTCAGTGGTGATCTTCCCTGACACAATACAGCAAGCCACCCCCTCACTTACCCTTCTCCAACTAGGCACCCCACGTTCACTCTGAGAGCTCCTCATGTTCACTTTGTGGGCACCCACAACCCTACATTATAGACATCCCCTTGCCTACCTCTCCCACCTTGATTCTCCCACAGAATTTCAAATCTGGTTGTGCCATTTTCTCAGGTTGCTATTGGAACAGCTAACTGTACCTACTGGACTTACTTTAAATGTATGTCTGAACACGTTCCCATTTCCTACTTACCTACTTTCTCTTCTCCAATTTCTACCCTATGCCCTCCTCCAGAGACCTCAGACTTCATGGAGGAGATGGATGGATGGAATCACATAGAAACCAACCCCCCCTTCCCTACTTTTATTTCCAGTTTTTTCACCAGGGTTATTCAGACATTTAGAATTCTTTGCCCCAAGGAGACTTATCATTAGTGAAAGATCTGATCATTTTCAAAGTTTTGGTTGTCAGTTTACCAGAAGGTCCTATGATGGTTTACACCACCACCAGAAATGTGTTGGGCACTTTTAAGAATGAATTAATTGCAAGGGACAAAACAACATGTTAGTACTTAAATATATATTTCTGACTACTTGTGAGATTAATTGTATTTCCACCTGTTTTGGTTTTTTTTTTTTTAGAAGTTTGTCTGTGAAATGCCTTCTAGTTATATAGCAGAGTCAGTCCTTTTAGTATTGATTCCTTGAGAGTAGAGACCCTGTGCCTAATGTGTTTACTGTGAATTGCCATTAGACCATTTGGATTTAGAGAATTAGTCATTTGGGGAAGATTATCTGGTCAGAAATAATCATCCAATGTATTATTTCCATTGTACGGATGAAAACACTAAGGCCCAGAAATAGGAAGTTTGCTTGTTTAAGACAGTACAGCCAAGTGAGAATTGGTAGGACAGGCAAGCAAGAAAGAGAACAGGGATGTTGTTGCCTGGCAGGATTCTTAGCACTGGCAGGCAGTGGTTCCTTTGTTGTTCAAAATGGATTCCTGATCCTTGAAGCATTTCGCTGAATGAATGTGTTTCTGTCAACTAAGGAAGCGAATTGTTTAATCATTTGTAATGTCATTCATTGCTAACACAACAGACATACCTTTAATTCCATTTTACAAGTAGAATATATTCTTATAGAATAAACAGGAACAGAAATTTAAAAAGTATCCATTCTCTCACCCAAAGATAACCTCTGTTTACATTTTCATCTATTGTTTTTGGGCTTTTTTCCCCCTAAGCAAAGATTTTTTGTTGTTATTGTTTTTATATAGCTAAAATCACACTCTCCTCCCATATAAGATGGAAGCTTAAAGTTATGACCTAAAGCAAAACAGAAAGATATTTAGATCGTCTGGTTTTGAACCATTTACCCACTGGTCTCCTGTATATTCAGATTACCTAACTTGACTGTGCTTAAGGATTTAATTTTTTTATTATGATAAATGAGACTTCAAAAAACTAGGTTGTGCATTTAAAAACCAGACTGAATTAAGGGCTTAGAGCTGCAGGGAAATCATATTTTGCCTGATGTTTAATGTACCATTGGAAGGACTGGGGTTTTAAAGTTCAATAATAATGTTGATTTGAAATTGTGTCTTAGTTTGTAAGAAGTCTCTGATTTCCCAGCCACATCCCCTTTGGGACTTAATCAAGAAGGAACGTCTTAAAACAATACTAAACTTCTTATGAATAGAACCATGATTGTATCCTAGATTCTTTTTTCAAGGAAACTATTCTTCTTAGAAGAATGGTAGCTTCTTGGATCTCGTTTAGACATCTTGTTTAGGGCATCAAGTTTTGTTGAACACTTGTCACAGGTGCATAGCACTGGGTTAAAGGTCACAGGATTTATAAATGTCATTAAATGTCACAAGTGAGTGATGAGTTGTAAGTATTTAGTGATGAAAAAAGTAGGTTGAGGACCTTAAGTTTGAACCTTGAAGGATAGAAGGAGGGTTTAATGGGTGGAGGAATAGCATCCCCAAGACTCAGGGGGGCATGAGTAAGGCACATTTCATTTTGGGGACCAGGGAAGAAGCCTGGCTGGATTAGAGGGGTCTTGTTTGAGGGAGATTTATATCACCTGCCTATTGATTGCTTAATATGTGCTGGACATCTTGTTTAGGGCTTATTTATGTATTTATTTTTAAAGATTTTATTTATTCATGAGAGACACAGAGAGAGAGGCAGAGACATAGAGGGAGACGCAGGCTCTCCACAGAGAGCACTATGTGGGACTCAATCCTGGGACTCCGGGATCACTCCCTGAGTGTAAAGCAGACGTTCAGCTGCTGAGCCACCCAGGTGTCCCAAGTTCAGGGCTTTTTATGTATTAGTTTTTTTTTTTTAAGATTTTATTCATTTATTCATGAGAGACACAGAGAGAGAGAGAGAGGCAAGGACACAGGCAGAGGGAGAAGCAGGCTCCAAGCAAGGAGCCCGACGCGGGACTTGATTGCAGGACTCCAGGATCACTCCCTGGGCCGAAGGCAGGTGCCAAACTGCCGAGCCACCCAGGGATCCCCTATGTATTAGTTTTTTAACAATGAGTATTATTACCTCTGTCTTACAGATGAGGAAGTTGAGGCCCAAGGATACTAAATAGGTCATACAGCATTAATGGAATAATGATCTGGAATTTGAATTCAGGATCACTTGATTTGTTAGCCATTTAGATCATCATTTAAACCAGGGCATTTAAAGAGTAAAAGGGAACACTTGTAATGATTAGGCCAGGGCAACAGGTGTAAGCCAGGACTGTCTGGGCAAACCAAGGAATACATTTGGCCACCCTGTCTCCAAAGCCTGTGCTCACTTTGATTTTAATTGGCAGGATTGGGTGACATTATGGATAGCTCTAAAGATAATTAGTGGAAGCCACATAAAGGAGGTTATAGACTGATTTGTCTGACAGCCCTGTGTAGAGTGGAATGGAAAAGAAGAGAAACGAAGAGACCAAAGGAGTAATTAGTCGACAGCTTCACTAAAAGTAGGTTAGGTGTGTGATGAAGATCTGAATTGAATAACAGATTACGAGTGTAATAAGATTTCCTATAAATTGCTTATAATGAAAAATTTCAGACCTACCCAAGACTGGAAAGAATGACTCCCCAAACCATTTGCCAGCTAAAAAATTATCTGATTTTGTCATATTTGCTTCATCTGTCCTTTTTTCTTTACATTTTTCTTTGCTAGAACATTTAAGGCAAACCTGGACATAATATTTCACCTTGCATTTCAGTGTGCATCTCTAAAAGATATGGGCAGCTCTTACTATCCACAGTGTCATTGTCAACCTGCAAAAAATTAATAAGAATTTAATTTTTTTACTATTAATTCTCATTAAGTTTAATATCCACATTTTTTTCCAATTAGCTGTTTACTGATTCCTTTCTTCCCGTCTGACTCAGAATCCTGACAAGGAATAATAATACATTGTGACTCTCAGAAAGCTTTGAGCTTAGTAAACAAGAAAGTAGGTTAACTGGCTCACTGGCTATTGAAAATAAAGTTTGGTGAAGGGAAAGTGATTATAGAGAATGATGGGAGGAGATCTAGGAATGTTTTTCCTTCCAAATTTTTATTTTGAATAATTTCAAACCTTTGGCTCTGTTATGAGAATACAAATGAACACCTGTAAAACCTTTACCTAGATTCATCACCTGTTAGTCTTTTGCTACACCACTGAGTACTTTAGCATGTATCCCATGAGAATAAGTCATTCTCTTGTATAACCACATGCAAGCATGATACTCAAGACAACAAACAGTATTGAGACACTTTTTTCTAATGTACAATCCATACTTAACATTTCTCAAATTTTCCCGTTAATGTTCTTTATACTTTTTATTCCCTAGATCTAGTGTGGAGTCAAGAACCTTGCTTTATCTGTGGAGATTTAGTCTCTTCTAATCTAGAAGAGTTTCCCAGCCTTTTTATTTTTGTCTTTGTGACGTACACATTTTTTTGAAGAGCCTAAGCTGTTTTTGCCCCAAAAATGCCTCTCAATTTTGGATTTATCCTGATTTCTCATGATTAGATTTGAATTAAATATTTTGTCAGGGCTGCCACGCAAATGGTGTATCCTCTTGGTAGATCCATCCCATCAGGAGGTTATTGGTGTCCCTCTGTCCCATTATTGGTGAATTAAGTTTGATGGTTTTGCAAAGGTGGTACTTTCCAGATTTTTCCATACCCAACCTTGGTCCCTAGCAATCATTTTCTCTTAGCATCTGCAGCTTATTCTTGCCTTAATAAATCGTTATTGTGTTGGTTGTAAAATGGTAATGTCTTGTCATGTCTTTTCCATTTACTGTGGGCATTCTGCTATGTCAGGAGCATTCTGGTGCCATATTACAGGGACGGGGCTCACATAGTCTATTATTTTCCAGGGACTCAGTGGTAATTTTGTGACTGGCCGGCACAGAGCTCAGGGACTTGGATTCCGTAGGAGTGCAACAAATGCATGTTTCTTCACACAGATGTGGGAATGATAAGGAGGAAGGGCCATGTGCTTCTTCACTTGCCGAGGAAGCTTTATTTAGCCCATATTTTCTCAGTGGGAGCTCACGACTGCTTGGGCTCAGCTGTCATAAAGCATTCCTTTTCATCTCCACACTGGCTGCAGGGGTCCTGGCCCCATGGCTAATATATAGGCATAGGTATAGATCCAACAGAAGTTTGTTGCTTTGCTTTTAAATAGAAGGTGGCTTTGGGGCACTTTGCTCCCTTCTTCTTCATTTGGGGCTTTGTTTTCTGATACCTGGGAGGTTTATGTAACAGAGATTCAAAACAGATAAGCAAATTGTGCTTGTATTGGGGCTTGGAGAGTTGTTTTGGGGGGCCACCGGTTCCTGCTAATACCAGTGCCAGGATCACTAAGCCGGGGTCAGGAGTTGGGTCCCAGCTGTATCCCCTGAAATTCCTTCCTTCCACTTAATGCATTTCTACTTCTCTTTGAAGACACTGGTCAAATATCACCTGCTCTGATAAGTCTCTGCTTAGTCCCCACAGCCCCCCCTCCCCCCGTAACCTGCTGACTTTGAACCTTATATGGCCACATCAGAGCACATCCATTTGATTTTATTTACTTACCTGTGTTCCCAGCAGACTATGAGCCTGTTAATGGTTGCATCTTTTCAGTTCTGTATCCTTAGCACTCAGTACAGGGTCTGGGACATATTCATGCTGGTTTAAGTATCTTCGTGTGTGTAGTGCAACTGTGTCACTACATGTGAGGAAATTTAGACCCCAAGGGGATAAGGGACTTGCCAAATATAATGGAACCAGTAAATGGAGAACAGGGCTAAGACCAAAGTCTCTCATGTCCAAGCCTTATCCCCTTCCCTGCTGCTAACAGATGTTTGGCCAATGTTTTTCTTAGACTGGAAAGCCCGGAGGTCTATCTATTCCTAAGCTATCACTGCGGCCCCCACCTCCTCCCCCACCATGGCCACCATCACTTCCATCACCAGCATGATGTGGGGGTTTTTCTTTTGTGTCAGGTACTGTTTCCAAGTGCTTTACACGTAGTATTTACATTGCTTAGAATAGTTGTGCAAGGTGGGTATGATTACCCCATTTCACAGGTGAGGAGATGGAAACAGAGACTCGAAGTCAGTGGCCCAGGTCTTCTTACATGTAACAGGGCTGTGTAGTGGAGAGTGATCCTGAGTTTGAATTCCTGCCGCATCACTCATTAACTGAGTGATGTAGTGCAGCCTACTCAACATTCTGAAACTCTGGCTTCCTCATTTGGGAATGGGAACGATCCTGCTCCTCCTACTGGATTGCTGGGAGGGGAGACAGCCACCTTGAGTCATTTGTGATCTTTTTAATAAGCTCACAGATAGTGATTTTTCTGTCTTTCCATTTTATAGATGAAGAAATTGAGGCCAGAGAGTTTTGTAATTTGGCTTATATACAAACCAGTCACAGAGTTTCTAATGTTGGAGGCAGACCTTGAAGCCAGCTCTGGTGACCAAATTACTACCCTTCCTGGTCTGCCACACGGCCCCAAGTACTTGGCTCCATGGGCATTCATGGCTCTCATGAGCACCCATTGGAGGCTTGCAAGCAAATGCAAACTCGTTTCTGAGCCTTCTGCACTCACAGTGGACATACTTGCCCATACTCAGTGTTAAGAGCTTATCAGCATTTTCAGTGATTTATTTTTACCGGACCGTCAAAGGGGAAACACTGTGTGTCCCTTGTACTCTCTTTGGCGGGGCTTGATGCTCTGTGGAATTGATGGCTTTGCAGGCTCAGCTCTCTGGTGGGCCCAAGAAAAGCCATAATACTGTCTATGATCTAACTTGCTCTTCTTGTTGGTGGGAGGGACGCTGCTTTGCAGATTCGTACATCCTGAATGTCAGAGGAGTGTGAGTCTCCTGATAGGAATTTCCCCAGTAACGCAACCTTTATGATTTTCAGCCTGGGTCTTATTCCAGTAACAAGAATTTACGGTGTAAACTCAGTTCTGATTTTTTTTTTCCTAGACTTTTGCTGGTTTTCTCTCTGAGCTTCTAGAGTTGCTCCCCTACATTGAATTCAACAGCTCTTTTCTTTTATTAGACAACTCTTCTTTACTGAGTTTTTAAAAACATTCAACTTAGAATTTATGTAAACAGGAACTTTTGCTTTTTAGTCATGTTTTATCTGTTTACATGATATTCAATTAAATGATGTCATTGCATCAAGAACAACTAGCAGAAAGTGGTTTGGAGACAAACAGAAGAGAGCCTTAGAGAGCACATAGCTTAGCTGGCAAAGCAAGAGGGGTGAACACACAGCCATGAAACATTGAAACATCGGTTCTGGTCCATCATGAACAAAACCCTGAAAGAGTGTGTTTGACTTGAACCAAACACTTATTGGGATCTTGAATATTTAATAATTTCTTTTCCAATGATTATTTATTGGGCAGCATGTAAATTTTTGCAGATTTCAGCCTTATCTCTTTTCGAGATCTCTAGTGACAAACAGTACATGCTACGATGCTGTAAAAATGGCCCCAGATCATATATCCTACACAACATACGGTAAAATCTGATATACATTTACAGGAACTAGAATTTTTAACTCCATAGTGTTAAGAACTGTGGGTTTTTTAAATGTTATTTTTTTGGGAAGAAAGGGCTAGAAGAATGTCAACAAAAATACTTTAAGCATTTTTCAATAGTCTTTTAAAAATTCAAGTGAAGGGCAGCTGGGTGGCTCAGTGGTTGAGCATCTGCCTTCAGCTCAGGGTATGATCCCGGGTTCTGGGGATTGAGTCCCGCATCAGGCTCCCTGTGGGGAGCCTGCTTCTGTCTCTGCCTCTCTCTGTGTGTCTCTTGTGAATAAATAAATAAAATCTTTAAAAAATAAATAAATAAAAAAGTAAAAATAAAAATTCAAGTGAGTTCAAAAAACCTACAAAAATTTTCTCCTTTGCTCTGCCCCTCTATCCCTGGTTGGGGAGAGGCCATTGTCAACAGCTGAGCCTATTGTCACCTGATGGAAGAAAATGGGGCTTCGCTGATTTCACATTCTCCCAGGAGTGCATGTGAGATTATGAGGACCACCCCCCCACCCAGTGCACAGCAAAACATGTGATGCACATCGCATTCCTTTCAAAGATTCTTGAGGCAAACTTTGCCCCAACAAACAGCAGAGACAAAGACTGCAAATGGAATTACACTTTCCAGGAATGTCTCGGGGAAGGAAATGAACTGAATACCTTGGGAACTGACAGATATTTTGACTCTGTTTCCTGCTCCCCTCCCTGGATTCACCGGTGGTGGCAGTCCAGCTGCCAGTCCAGCCCAGCTCCGGAGGCCCCTTCCCAGGTCCCGCCCAGCACGAAGGAGGCCAGGGGCCCCTGGGCCTTTACCCACACGCAGCTTTGTCAAGTACCCCAGGCTCCAGGAGACACCAGAAATTTCCCTTGGCCTGTGCAACCTGAGCTCCTGCTTCCTCTAAAGGAGTTTGAGGTGATTTAAGGGCAAGGCTGCCCAGTAACAGGCTTGGCCACATGCTATGGGTAAGATAAAACCCCACTGCACGATCAGTGTGAACACATGGCAGGGAGGAAGCTGCAAGGGCCAGACTGGTCCCAGATGTTTTTGCAAGAATAGCTTTCCGGGCAGCATTTTCCCCACACTCTGTTCTCAGAGTGAGTTGGTGCCATCATTAATTCGAGTACAAGCCCATGTGTGTCCTTCAGGGAGAGGCTGCTCCAGTCAATTAAAGGAGAACCACTCAGAGTCATGTGTTGACAGCTGTAACGAAGGAAAAAGCACAGCAAGGGTGTTCACATTGTATTTTAAATAAAGGAAAGGAGGCTAGCCCTCCAGAATACTTGATTGTACACTCGGAGGCAGGGGGAATACATTTGATAGGTTCTAATAAACCCAGCTTGGCTTCTAATTTGTGAGGCATCAATCCCTGTATTAAAAACCAAACTAGAGTTTAGTTATGTTGCTAGAGGATTTGAACGGTATAATGAAGTGCTCCATGCGATTGGAAAGTACAGGATGGTTACTGCATGAAGTGGTTGTTAAAATGCATATCCCTAGAGCACTGAATTCAGACAGGCTCCTGGCAGACATTCCAGAAAGAAATGTGCTCAACCGAGGGAATCTGATGAACAATAAGACCAGAAGAACTTGCATTGTTTGGGTCCCCAAAATCACTTCTTTGGGCTCAGCCTTACCCACATCAGCCACAGGAAAACATGACCTAAGAACTGGGCAGACTGTGTTCATCCCAGTGTCAAAGGATAACAAACACATTTAGCCATCAGGACTTCGCGAAGGTAGGCTTGCTAAGTATGCTCTTCAGAGAAGCAACATTTAACCTTGCAAGTGACAAACAAATTTGGGTCTGCTCTTTTCTTCTTTCCTTTTTCTTTTCTTTTTTTTTTTTTTCTTTTTTCTTTTTAGAGAGAGAGAGCATGTACGAGCAGTGGAAAGGGCAGAGGGAGAGAGAGAGAGAATCTTAAGCAGGCTCCACACCCAGCACGGAGCCCTCTGTGGGACTCAATCCCATGACCCTGATCATGACCTTAGCCAAAATCAAGAGTCAGGGGCTCAACAGACTGAGCCACCCAGGAGCCCCAGTTCTGATATTTTTGATGGAAATCTTTTTCAAGTGGCCTTTATTCACCTGTCTTGTAGTTTGGCACACACCAAATGTAAATCAATTTGGGGGCTGGTTAAGGATCATCATTCAAGATCAGTTGTCCTCAGAGACTGCATGAGATCCCTGCCCTTGCACTAACTGGGCCCTGATTGCAGTCTTCTGGTTGTCTGGGGGCATAGGTTGTCAGTAATGGCCATTAGTGATGGTGAGTCTACCTGCTTTGTAACAGGGCTGCTAGGATACATTCTGTTCCAGTAAACCTGCAGGGTGTGACCATTCTATGGCTAACGTGGCTGGCTTGGGCAGAGCTATGGTTAGTCTTCTGGTCAACTTGGCTGGGCTATAGTCCCCAGTGATTTAATGAAACACCAATCTATGTGTTGCCATAAAAGCATTTTATAGGTGTGGTTAACACCTACAGTAAGTTGGGTTTAAGTGAAGGAGATTACCCTCAATAATGTGGGTGGGCCTCCCCCAATCAGCTGAAAGGTCTTACGAGCAAAAACTGAGATTTCCCCAAGAGGAAGGAATTCTGCTTCAACACGTAGCATTAACTCTTGCTTGAGTTTCCAGCCGACTCTAAAGATTTCAAACTGTCTAGCCCCAACAATTCCTTAAAATCAACTCCCCTTTCTCTCCATCTCTGTCTCTTCTCTCATCGGTGCTGTTTCTTTGGAGAGCTCTGATACAGGCAATCGTTTGCAGTATTTGGGGATTGTGGGGTGGGAGGGGGGGAGTGTGTAGTTGGAAAAAAGCCTACTCCTCCTTTCCCCCATTTCAATCACTGAAGATTCAAATTAACCAGGTCCCCCCATATCTTGAGTCAGAGATCACCAAGTGCTTTCTCAAGAGGACCTATGCTATAGGTGGTGTCACTTTGTGAGGCAATGACCCCTTCTCATGTACCCTAAATGTGCAGTGCTGAGATGGGGTGGATGGCAAGAATCTACCTTGAAATAAGGGAGGAGCTTTCTTTTACCATAGTCAGTCCTAACTCACCTCCATTCTAGCGAAGATGACTCATGATCAAAAATGAACCTTGGCTTCGCATCAAATGATAGGCAACAAACATGTACCTGTATGCCTTAAGTTAAAATATCTAAGGCATGATTATTCTTCTTTTTCTCTTTTGACTAATCTATCAGCTATCAGAACTGATTGCGTCTACTATGCTGATTTAACGTAGATTTAAACATTTTTCATGCAATAAATTGGCGCCTTAAACACTTTTCTTTTATTTATTTATTTATTTTTTAATTTTAATTTTTTAATTATGATAGGCACACAGTGAGAGAGAGAGGCAGAGACATAAATCAGAGGGAGAAGCAGGCTCCATGCACTGGGAGCCCGACATGGGATTCGATCCCAGGTCCCCAGGATCATGCCCTGGGCCAAATGCAGGCGCCAAACCACTGCGCCACCCAGGGATCCCAACACTTTTCTTGATAAAGGGTGAATTGAGTCAAATTATCAAGTAACCAGAAATTTTCCATTTTGTTCCCATTGAAATATTTCCGTGTCAAGAGAAGAAATAGATTTTCATTTATCGGAAATGTGAATCAGGAAGTTCTAAAGCACAAAAACAAAACCCAGGAAGCTTAGCCCAGGGAGAGAAGAAAGATCAACCACAATGAATTTCCTGTCTGTAGTCTAAGACCCCTTCATGTGGGAGCTCTGGAGAAAGTGCAAAGGCCACATAAAAACCACATAGAGGTTTACATTTTTACCAACTAACTTTGCATCTTGATGAAAATCTGCATTCTGCTCCAGAAAGAGCAACCTACCCTAGGGAGCTCGTGCTCTCAACCCATCTGAACAGCCATTTAGTGCCTGTAACTCTTGGAGATGACCCTAAGATCTTAAGCCAACGTAGTTTTAACTCCTTTTTGATACAAACTTCCCAGGATAACACTGTAACCTGAGAGCATTTTCCTTAGATATTTTGGCAGTAGAGATGCCTGAATCAGCATGTTTTAAACATGTGTTTTGTAGGTTAGGAAAATTCAGTTGGTAGTGAAACTGTTGAAAGGCTTATGGAAATTTAAGCCAGGACTATGGACATTTTCCAGAGCTTCATAGATCAACAAATGAGAAGCAGGCAGGAAGATGCTGTACCTGAATTACATTGTACTGAATTTTGTAGTGGTATTTCTGAGTTTGAATACCTTTTTAGGGATCCCTGGGTAGCTCAGCGGTTTAGCATCTGTCTTTGGCTCAGGGTGTGATCCTGGAGTCCCGGGGTCGAGTCCCACTTGGGGCTCCCTGCATGGAGCCTGCTTCTCCCTCTGCCTGTGTCTCTGCCTCTCTCTCTCCTTCTGTGTCTCTCATGAAAAAATAAAATCTTTTAAAAAAATACCTTTTTATGCATTCTCTTTTATGGATACAGAAATCTCAACCTTTTAATGAAGATGTCTTTTAAAATCTCTGTTTACATTAGTGCCAACCTAATGGCTTCAGCAAATGTCATTCTGTTGTGTTAGGTGTATGTGTGCCTGCTCCTGAGGAAAACAAGTTAACCTTTGTTTGGTCAAAGCTGGCAGGACCGTCTACAGGTAGAGGATGCTGCTGCACAAAAATGTAGGGAGTCTTGATTGGCTAAGGCTTTTTTAAAGGGTGACTGGCATCATTTGCTATAACAAATAAGTCCAAGTTTCAGTGAAAAATGTTCTCTGTCTTGGCTCAGTCTAATATAGAAGCGATGGAATGGCGATGTGCAGGGACTCTGGCTCCCTCCATTTAATGGTCCTTCCATCCCTGTGGGCTTCAGGATTCTTCACTGGGTCTTCCATATTTGGCTGGAAGTTGGAGAAAGAGGGCGAGCACACAGGCCCTTGTGGGAGGTTTCAGAGGCATTGCCTGGAAGTGTTGTGCATACACACCTGCCCACATTCCATTGGCCAGAATTCAAGTCCTATGTCCCATCCAAGTGCATGGGCTCCGGGGAATGTAGCCAAGCAGTGGACCAAAGAAAATGAGGTGACAATCTGCCAAACATTCACATTCTGTGTCCCCACAAGCTGAAGGACTGGAAAAGGCAGAGCAGGAAGTGTGCAGTACCAGAGTGGAAGTGGAAGACGCTCATGTTTCCGTGTTAGTATATCACATACCCAGCACTGCACTGAATATTTCTCTTAGGGCAGAGAGCCTCTTGCTCTTCCATCCCTTGCACAATGCCAGCACATCCAGGAAGGTAACACTTTGAACTGTCAAGGTTTGGGTTTTATCTGTACTTGTCAGGCATTCCACTTGGTTTGCCTACCTGCCCCTTGTCCCCTCAGGAATTTGGTCTGGAGTGGGAGAGGGCGCACGTTGTCAAATGGATGTTTAAGAGCCTGTGGAAAGTCTTCTGTGTCTAGAAAGAAAGGATTAAAGTTTTCATTAATATTTAATTTTTGAAAGCTATGCATTCACAAACCTAGCTGTTGTAAGTTTCTAAGTTGAACTTGAATATCACTTTTATTACTTTTAGTAATACTTTTAAAAGCTAATACTTTTAGTAGTAACCTGGGTAATCTTTCATTTTGATAGTGTTGATTTAATGCACAAAATAACAGATTAAGTCATTCTTAATAAAGAGACATCCCCCCCCCCCCAACACATGGGTTTAAGACAGTGCCACCGGAGGTCAAAGAGGGACACTGTGGTGTCTCTTCAGGGAACACTTAACACTGTTTATGCTCTTAGTTAATCACATTTCCAAGCAAACACTTTAAGCGCCTGAGAGAGCTTACTTTGTGTGCGTGTGTGTTTAATTTTTATTAATAAGCATTCTGAGTGCCAATACATTTAACTTGACATTTTGGAAAAAAAAAAAAAAGGATTCACTCTCTAAGCTTTGTTCATAAAGAAAAACCTGTTCTGTACGTCTTAATCTCTAATTTTGATGCTTAACACCATAATGCTTCTAAGGTTATCATTTCATTTTTGGCTTCATTTTAACAGTTCTGTCTTGTTGCATCTAGTTAAAGAGACTAGAAAACATCAGGTAGAGAAACGCAAAAAGACTAATTAAAATAACATGAATATAAAACTTTACTAAACTTTTTAAAAAGCATTTAAAATAGGACAGGCTAAAATTAGAATACTTTTGGCAGAAAAATTACCATCTACAAACCAGATAACATTCCATAAAAATATTTTCTCAAGAACCGCATTATAAATAATATCATTTTACATAGATTAAGAATTGGGGCACCCAGGTGGCTCAGTCGGTTGAGCACCCAACTCTTGGACTCTTGGTTCTGGCTCAGTTCATCATCCTAGGCTGCTGAGTGAGCCCTGCCTCTGGCTCTATGCTCAGCAGGAAGTCTGCTTATCCCTATTCCTGCCCCTCTGCTCCTCCCTCCCCATCCCCATGCACATACACTCTTTCTTTCAAATAAATTTTTAAAATCTTTTAAAAAAGGAATAACTTGCAATATACTAAATGTTTATTTATATAAAAATCTCTTTTATGACATAAAAATTTCTTTCTTAAAAAATCTTTCAAATGTAATTTAGCACTTTGGGACGGTTCTGCTCCCAGTAAATGACAGGAACACGCTTTAAAGATGTTAGGTAGCACATCTTTTAACTAGAGATCTAACCAGGTAAATCTTGTCAAACAGATAAAAGCAAAATCTTTGCAAGATCACTTAAGTTCGTCACAAATCTGATGAATCAACTGCCAACAGCAGGGGTTTTGTTGTTGTTTTTAAGTTGTTTACCCATTTTCCAAGAGTGGAATCTCATTTTGCCCAGCTCGGCCCAGAATCTACATACGTATTAAGAGAAGCCAGTTAGGATCCGAAATATCTTAGTCAAAGATGAGTTTTGACTAACATAGGGAAGATGGATTTTTTAATGTATAGATCCTATTTTTAAAATATTTTCTTGCTGAGTGGCTTCAGACATCAAAAAATCCGTAGAGAAATTATTCCCACATAGCAAAAAACTCACAACCAACCAACCAAATAAAACCAACGTACTTTCTAAGTTGGTGGCATAACACAAGAGCTCAGACCAATGCTTCTACATTCCTTAATTTCCATCAATATATGAAATTTAAAATTAAGTCCCAAGCAAGACGGCATTGTACCGTCTAAGAGTTGAATGCAGAGAAGCTGATAGTCACCATCATTGTGGAAAGACCCACAGAGCCCCTTCATGAGACCAGATACTGAGAAACAGTCTTCTACCATGAAATGAACTTCCTTATCCACTGGCTTCCATATTTCCCTCCCACGGCTATATCTGAAGTGGCGACTGTTAACTTGTGGAAAGAGCATGGCATTGGTGTAGGGGAAAATGAATGGCCACTTGGAAAAGCTGGCCAGAAAGCTCCCCAAGTTCAGGGCAGGATGACTCTTTCCCTGGTCTCTGGGAGTTGTCTGGCCCATGCTAAGTGCCTGCCAGGCTCTGTCAGAGCAGACCTCCCCCCTTCATTTCAGGAAGGATGGGACAGGGGGGCACTGTTGTCCACACCAAGATCTCATGGATGGCAGGATAACACTGTGGTCATGCAAATGCTAATGGCTACCTTGCTCACTAGGCAATACCAGCAACTAATCACAGACTTCTGGAATCCCATCTGATCTGCAGAAACAAAGCAACAATTTTTTTTTGATAGTGTCATGTTTCTGCAGCTTCAATACCACAAACAGTTCTGAGACCCCGGAACTTTCTAGGGATGCAGATGATCCAGAGGTCAAGATAGTCTCCACTGGAAGCCTTTAATGAGCTGGCCAGGAAGACAGAGACAGACACAAAGGATTGTAGTGCAGCAGAGCCACCAAGCAGGGGTGGCGGGAGCTTGAGGAGCAGAATTGGGACCCTGCATCTTCCATATGCTTTCTGAGATGGACTGTACTTGGTTCCGAGTTCTCACCAGCAATGAACGTGTTAGAACTGACATAAGAGTTTCCTAGTGTGGGGCTTCATGAGTTCCCACAGGAGATGTGAGCAGCAGCATTAATACCAGGGCTTTACAAATACAGATACTGGGCTGCGTACTACAGGCATTTCCCATGATCATTACCTGGATTAAGAGCCACTTAGGGAAGGCGAAGGGAAAATGGATACTGTGGATGCTCATTTTGTGTTCTCATGACACTGGGGTACACTGGGAGGAAGGGGGAGATAAAAAGACAAGCCCTGGTGCTTTGGGTAAAATGGAATCGCTCCAAGGTAGATGACCTGCAGCTTCTAACCCTGTTCTGTCCAGTACAGAGGCCACGGCCATGGGTGGCCACTGAGCACTTGAATGGTAGCTAATCTGAACTAAATGTACTGAAGCACATCTACACCAGACTCTCAACACTTTGTGTGAAAAGAAGACTAGCTCATTAATATTTTTATATTGATTGCATAGAAAAGGGACAACATATTGCATGTATCTGGACTAAGTACAACATATTATTAAAATTAATTTAAAATAATCACCTGTTTCTTTTCACTTCTTAAATGTGGCTACTAGGAAATTTGAAATTACTCGCATGGCTTGCAATATACTTCTACTAGGCAGTGCCGCTCAAAACGAGAGGGAGGGAGACCATCCCTGCTCCAAAACCTCTGGTGGGTTTTTGGCCCTCACAGCAAGGATCTGCATTGGCAGAGGGACAGGGCCAGTAGGCAGACAAAGGACAGGGGTCAGCTGTCAGTAAGGAGTGTCGTTTGGAGTAGCTGGGACCATTCCTCGACACCTGGGACCACCAGGATCCCGGGAACCTGAGAGAGTCCTCCCGCGAACCGAGGGGAGTGTCTGTCTGACATTGGAAGACTGTCACTGTCTCACGGTGGCTGTGGCCAACACATGATCCATATGTGTCATATTTGCTTGCCTACACATAGCTCCGTTAGGGAAGCACCTGCTACATGTGTTATTGATAGAACCTGTTAAAGTGTCGTGAGAACGATGTGGTTAAACCCCACGTCTGTCAACCCCACGGATACAAATTTTGCAGAATTCTAATTTTTGCTTCAGTGCTCTAATTTTATCACTGGCAACAAGTCCCATCAGTCGCTTTCTTGAAGTTGCGGGCTTGGCTTCCTCCCTTTTAGAGAAAATGTCTACGAGATACTTAAGTCCAAATAACCATGGTTTGTCTTTCTTTCCAGTGCAAACGATGCTCTGTGAGACACCTGGTGAATTTAGCTCCCACCTCAAAATGACTGCCCCGTACTCCTTCTGGGGACAGCTGGTCACCAGGGTGCGCAGCAGAAGCGCCTTGGGTAGACTTCTGCTTCCTCACACAGGATAATAAAAAGATGGTCACTCACTGGTTGAGATTTAATAAAATCATGATTTTGTAATGCTTCATCAGGTTTATTCTGAAGTGTCACTGGGTTTTCTGTCTCTTTCTATCTCTGTCAAATTAATTGAATCATTTAAAAAAATTATCAGGGCTGCTTGGGTGGCTCAGTGGATGAGCCTCTGCCTTCAGCTCAGGGTGTGATCCAGGGGTCCTGGGATCAAGTGCCACATCAGGCTCCCCGCAGGGCCTGCTTCTCCCTCTGCCTGTGTCTCTGCCTCTTTCTGTGTGTCTCATGAATAAATAAATAAAATCTTTTAAAAATAAGTAAATAAACAATTATTGGTAGACCCTTATATCCAATGAAATCTAGAACAGAAGCCTAATCTATAAAACAGACCGAAGAGGGGCACCTGGGTGGTTCAGTCGGTTTAATCGCCAACTCTTGATTTCAGTTTAAGTCATGATCTCAGGGTCCTAGGATCCAGTCCCCCTGAGTCGGGTTTTGCACCTTTCAGGCAGTCTGCTTCAGGATTCTCTCTCCCTCTGCCCTCATCCCCATGTATGTACTCTCTCTCTCTCTCTCTTTGTATCTAAAATAAGTAAATAAATCTTAAAAAACAGGGCAGCCCTGGTGGCTCAGTGGTTTAGCGCCGCCTTCGGTCAAGGGCCTAATCCTGGGGACTCCAGAGCAAGTCCCCCATCGGGCTCCCTGCATGGAGCCTGCTCCTCCCTCTGCCTGTGTCTCTGCCTCTCTCTCTCTCTCTCTCTCTCTGTGTCTCTCATGAATAAATAAATAAAATCTGAAAAAATAAAAATAACAAACAAACCAAACGACTAGTTCAAGGTGGGAGATCTGTGGGGCTGGGCAGCCGCAGGCTCCTCCTGTCCTTGGGTCTCCCTGATGTCCCTTGGAGGAATAACCAGGGTTCCTAGTACCCTGGGGTTAAGGTAGGTATCCCAAACCTACCAGTTTGATCCCTGCTCCTGCAGCACACTGTTTAAAGATCTGCTCCATCTAGTGTGCTCTGTGCAGGTGAGAAGTTGTTTTTCAGAAAGCCTTGTGAGGAGGTGGCTTGCTTTGATTTCTGGCATTTAAATCTGAACTTCTTACTTTATGAAAGGATTCACAGTAGGGTTTCCTTTGCCCCCCACCCCCACCCCCTTGGACTACACTTTAGAAGTGATCTGTATGGAATGCAGCTATAGCATTCCAGAAGCTCGTTGCTGGGGTCAGTTACAGTGTGGAGCATGGGAAGGATCCTGGGCCTTGGCCTGGCCCCCTCACAAAGCAGAGATTTTAGACAAGTTATTCTCTCTGTCTGGGCATCAGTTACATCATATCATTACTAGATTGGTGCATTAGAATAAGAGGCGAATGGTAACCTCTGTAGGAATTTGAAAGGAATTTGAAACGAACATGCAGGGGAAGAAAATTCCATTTTGCATATTATTTCACATTTTCATGCACTGCTTGCAGATGGGAAGAAAAGGATGTTTCATGTTAAGAACTGCTGGATTAAGTTAATTGTAAGATTCCTTTTATTTGTAAACTATTATGTAAATGTGGAATGATTAAAGAATAAATTGCATTTGTGGTTCCAAAAATTAAGAGTGAGCAATTTCAGTGTATTATTTTATCCATAATTATTAATGATGTGTATGCTAGTTAAGTATTAAGGTATCTTGTGAGAGATTGAAAACTCTTAAAAATAGCAACCCTCCCAGCACCTGGGTGACTCAGTGTGTTAAGCATCTTTAAGCATCTGCCTTCGGCTCAGGTCATGATCCCAGGGTCTTGGGATTGAGCCCCACGTTGAGCTCCCTGCTCAGCAGGGGAGACTAGTTCCCCTCTCTTCCCTGCTCATGCTCTCTCTCCCTATCTCTATCACTATCTCTGTCTCTCTCTCAAATAAATAAATAAAAGCTTTTAAAAAAATGGCAACCTTCTAATTCTAGCAAAATAGTAAGTCAAAAATACCTGTCTTCCATTCTTTGCTTCTGGTTTGAGCCTCATTAGCTCAATTATTTACCTACATTAAGAAACAGGAATAAAATTGGGGTGCCTAGGTTGTTCAGTTGGTTGAACATCTGGCTCTTAATTTTGACTCAGGTCATGATCTCAGGGTCCTGGGATGGAGACCCTGCATCAGGCTCCCCACTCAGTGGGGAATCTGCTAGAGGATTCTCTTCCTGTCTCTCCCTCTGCTGCTCCCCCTGCTTATGTGTGAGCACTCTCTTCTCTCTCTAAAACAAATATGTCTTTAAAAAAGGAAATAGGAATAAAATTATAAGAATATTACATAGAGGTACAGTAATTTGTGAGTATATATAGACTTCATTTCCTAAATACGGATTTTGTGTTTTTACTGGAAAAGTAATCTTGCTATTCTTTTGTGGCTTTTTCCCCCCCCCAGATATTTTAAGAAAAATTCTACAAAAGAAGTTTGACTTCTCAACTGATTATGATAAGGTAATTTTTATTGATATCTTTGTTATTAAAATAAGTATATACAAGATTTTGGCTGACTTGGAAGTAAATCTTTAAACAATCAGTTAATCTGTGAGGTTTGTAATTTTTTTTTTGACTAAGAACTTTTATGGAATATTGAAGCACCTTAAAAATCCCATTTGAACAACAGCAGAAATTCAAGCTGTGTGTTATTTTAAAACAGAAACTTCTTTAAGGGAAGTATTATGGTATTTCTTTTAGCTAAGGGAGAACTCTCTAAGAAAAATTGTTTGAACGCTTCTAGAAACAGGGATATATACTTTGTTTTAAAAGATAGTTTGTTAAAAAAACAGCTTCACATTTGAAGTGTGCAGTTGCCCCCACTAGAGATAAGGAAAATAGCCCTTGTCAGGAGGTGAAGAGCCAGATGGCAGAGACAGTACCTAATTGTTTAAGGAAGAAGAAGGAGAAAAAGGAAATAGGTAGATTTATAAATAACATGCAGAGGAATGTAGATGGAAGTAATTAAATCTAATTGAAGCTCTTCCATAAGGCGGTGATTTGGGGGCTTGTTGTAAAAAGGATAATAAGCAGGGCTGGAGCAGGTGGGGAGGTGGCATCGCTGGCATCCCAGGCTTTGGGGCCCAAGTAAACCACCAGGACAAGGTGTGAAAGAGTGGAGTGGAAGGAGAGGTGAGCTGGGACCCTGAACGCTCGCTGATATGAGTGGATGGTATTTTCAGAAAGTATTGAAGGACCTTGTGCGTCAGGACCTCTACTTACTACCCCAGCACTGCTCTGCCCATTCATTCTGTTTGCTCTAGGATCGACTACCTAAATGGAGGAGTGTATTATTTTGATTTCGGTTGACCACGAGTGTGGGTTGCCAGTGAAATAAACAGACAGATGTTTGTTGCACTGAATGTCAGGGTAATAATAATATAATAAAATACTTGAATCTGTTTGTCAGGCTCTTGGTCCTACAGGGTCAGGCACTTTGCTCTCTCCTTCCCTGGCACGAAGGTGACTCTCAAAACAATAAAAGCAGGCATATGGTGGACATTCTCTAATGGCCAGCCACAGCAAACGTGAACAACAGTATCCCCAGTGGGTGTGGGGGGCAGCGTAGGGGGAGGGTGCAGTGAACTCCTGTCCAGCGAATGGGTACCTCAGATACCATGCTTACCATGCCCTTTATTCTCAATTTGCAATAAAATGATACTCGAGAGCAAACAAACACAGAAGTCAAAGAGGAAAGCCTTATCTAAAAACTATTTATGTGTATAAAAGATGATGAGCCAGTTTCTCCCTGGTGCTAATAGCCTTCCCTAGTACCCTAGCTATGAAAACATTTTCATTATTAAATGCCACTGGCTTCATATATCTCCCAAACATGATTGCCCATGTCTGCCTGTGGAGCGACTGTTGCTTTTATACTGATATTGAAAATTAGTGTGCCATTAGCAGCCTGGCCTGAATGCCAACTAGTTACACCAAGGAATGGGTGGAGGTTGTGCTTCACCTGGTCCCGGCCTTGGAGGATGGGATCCTGAGACCCTGAGGTGACTCTCAGCAGCCCAACAGGTATGAGCTGGAATTGGGCTGCCACCATGCATGGCAGGATTTTTAGCTGGGCAAGTCCTTTATGGTGGGCTCAGTATCAGATTTAGAGCACCTGTAAAATTTGCCATCTCCCTAGAGCCTGATTTTCTCTCCAACTTAGGTGCCTTTGCAAATGAGCAAAAACCACTGGTATGGGGGTAAAGTGGAAAAAAGACAGATCTGAGCCCTCACGAATGACCTCAATTCTCTCCTACATGTGGAACTGGGTCGCATTTTCCACCACTGTCCAGGAAAGAGGGATTTGGTTAGTCTAAGACACTGGAGAGAAGCCAAGCACTTGGGAGGGGAGCTCTCGGGTTGCTTCTAGTCTGCTGTATATTGGGCATGTTGGGTTAGAGTCCTCCCAAGCAGACCCAGAGTTGAGGACTCATTGGTCTGGGAGGTGCAGGGAAGGCAGGCTGGGAAGTGGAGAGATAATACTAGGGAGTGTGTGGCATGAGGCCATCTGGCACGAGGGGTGACGGAAGTGTCATCCTGTAGAATTGCTGGGGAAACGGTGCAAAGTCCTAGTGTCTGAGTTAGCCCATGGGCAGGGTGAGGGCGCTGAGATCTCTAGACACCCAGACCGAGGGGCACAGGGTAAGGGCCATGTGGGCATGGGGAAAAGTGTTAATCCCTAAGCACTCTTGATCTTCTACAGTTCCAGAAAAGGCCTTCACACTCTTACTGGCGTAGAGTGAGAAATGCCAGTAAGCTAGAAGTTCGAGGAGGCACAGGGAGGTGCTTGAGGCCTGAGGAGTATGGGGGTGTATCAACAGGACCCTCTTCACTGCCCAGTGCCCACCCCCCCACACTGGCTGTCTAATCCACACGGTCACACAAGTCAGGTCCGACCAGGCAAGTGTCCCTGGGGGGCAGCTTTTCAGCTTTCTGTGTCCTGTGCTCATCATTTTCTTTTCTGGTGAACCCCCAGGTGGTGGTGGAGCTGGGCTGCTGAGTCGGTGGCCTTCTAGCAGGGTGCTCTCTTAGCGAACTCTCTTCACAAGGAGGTTTGGAAGCATCCAGCAGACCTCTGGTTCCAAGGTTTGGGCCTGGCTTTGGAAGGAAAATAGGACTGCCTTTTGCAGAACTGCCTCCTTTTTACACTTCAGCTGAAAGTTCAAAGTAATACTTTAAGATCCTTAGATCCTTGGCCACTTCTTCTTGACATTTTTTTTTATACTTCTCCTTTTGGTTCTTTTGTGTTCCTTTTATCCTTGTTTACCCTCCCCCCCGGGAGGCTGATGGGGAACAATGCACTGGGACAGGAACAAACACGGGAAAGTGTGGCCTTCACTCTGCCAACGTTCTGTTGGGGGAAGGGAGGTTGTGGGAGAAGATATAGACGTGGATGTTGGGGGTTGGTTGTGCCTCGGAGTCACATAGTTGAAGCCTGGCAGACATGGAGGTCCAGGAGGGGAATAGGATTTGGAAATAAGGAGCCACGAGGAGAGCCGAGGACCAGGCAGATGAAGCTATGGAAATCCAAGCAATGGCTGTAATAATCCCAGGTTCCTAGTGTGTCTGTAGCATGTGCTATGGGGTGGGTGTCCTTGTTCATGATTTTGCAAGTATTAAGCCATTTGGTCCTCGTTGGAATAGTGTATCTTCACCGGTGGTGTTAGTCTCTACTACATGGACAATTTGTCCATTCAGTTTGCTCAGCGTGTGCCAAGCCCCACACTCCAGTACAAAACTGAGCCATGCAGAGCATCTGAGGTGTGTTCCTCGGGATCAGAGTTTGGGTGATCCCTCTCCAATCCTCCAGCTGACTGATAAACCGAGGGAGACAGCATACCATCCTCCCAGCTCACCTGGATTTACTGCAGAGAGAGCCTCTCAGCCTGGCTTGTCAAGTGGTGGCTCCTCCATTAAATAAAAGGACATGATTCCTGTCTTCAAAGAATGCATAGTTTGGGACAGTTTAGGTAGATGGTTTACAATCACTTCCACCAGCAATCCCTAGGTACTACCCGCTCTCTAGAAATCTTCCCAGGGGACAGCTCTCCCCGCAACCCCCCCCCCACCTCCATCTTTTCATTTTGTGCATCCTTATCCATAGGAATGGCCAGCTTCTTTGTGATGACCTCCTGGGTTCATTTCCTTGTGGTCATGGTCCCTTGCCACTCCAGCCTCTTGGTCATCTCCCCTTCCTCATTCAAGTTATCCCACCATTATTACCTTTCCCTTTCTTGAAGCTTCCCCTGGGGGCAGGTGCTGGGCCTGGGCGTCCTCCCTGCTGCCTCTCATGACCTCACCAGTGCTAACAGTCACTGGCTATCAATTTGGCACTTAGGAAATGGCAGGTCATCATTCCAGGTGGGTCTGTGGTATTTGGAACCCATTCTGTGTGTCTGCAAAAGGTAAGTGAATGAGTTCCTTGTTTCCTGCCCTCCAGGGGGAATGTGGCATGCTGCCTGTAAGAGCACACTGTCCTTTCCAACTAAGGGAAGTACCTTCTAGGACTCTCCAAAGCATGTAGAGAGCAAGGAGTGCCAGGCAGTCGGTGACT
Source organism: Canis lupus dingo (assembly GCF_003254725.2). Lineage (NCBI taxonomy): Eukaryota > Metazoa > Chordata > Mammalia > Carnivora > Canidae > Canis > Canis lupus. Next base: position 64,389,552 of record NC_064245.1, read on the forward strand.
GATCATTGCCTGAGGCATGTTGGAGCTGAGGGATGAGAATCATTCTAACATGTTTTGATTATTATTTCTGGTGATAAGGATGACTAATTGAGCATTACTCTGGGAAACCCTGGTCTAAGCACTCCACATGTATTAACTCAACATACATTAAATAGTTTACGTGAAGCACTTAGAATAGAATAAGACAAAAAATGTGTTGCTTCTCACTGTTTTCTCTTGTTCTCTTTGCAAAAACCACATAAAATAGGGTCTCTGCTTACCCCATTCTGTCAGTAAAGTAACAAAAACTCAGAGTAGCATTGGCAACAAGGCCTAGGCCTGTCCCCAGAGATTCTGATGTAGTTGGTCAGGGCTGGCCAATTATTGATATTTGTCAAAAGGTCCCTGGGTGACAATAATGGGTAATTAATTGGAGGGGAATCCCAGACACAAAGTGGCACAGCCAGATTCACACTGCTGCATTGCATGATAATAACTTGATACCTGTGTGACACCAGCATGAACAGGGGAAAGGAAAAGATGCACCCAGCTTCACTAGGCAGGGGAGTTATTGGTACCCCATCAAATATATCAGACCAGACCGACCCCTCCATGTGAAAATGAAACACAAAAGAATCAGCTGATTATTGTAGTTTACAGGTGGCTCTGGCCTGGCCTCAGCCCATCACGATCAGCCCTTAGAGCTGACAGCAGGTTTCCCGAACCCACCTGATCATAGTCTTGACACCGAGCTTTGTTTAAAGACAGATTCCTGGTTTTACCCAAATCTCCTGATCCCCACTCTAGGGGAGGAGATGGAACCAGTCTTTTTAACATGTCCTGTGAGGTGCTTATGGTAGTAAGTTTGGGAGGCAACAAGCCCGTAGAGCCCACACCCAAGAGGGGAGTCCAGGGTCATTCAAGATGCCCCATGTGATCCTGTGGACATGTACATCTGAGCTGCCCACCCCAATATTTTGGATGCCTCCACTTAAAAATTAGTAATATCACAGGCATCGTTCTTTCGCGTCTTTGAAAATCTGCCATGTAAAGCTATTGTTTCCGAACTTTTAGATTTTCCAGAGTTTCAAAAAAGTAATCCAGGAAATGACTGAGAGTTATCCAATTTCATTTTGCCACACAAGGATATTTAAAACCCATCATAGCAGCAGTATTAACTCTGTCCCCTTTCATATACATATCACCTCCTTCTCTCCACAAAAGGATAAAATGAGCAAATTTCACTTCATGGGAAACTCATTGTGTCTTCATTTTCCTAATTCTCTGGGGGACGGTCCAGCCCTGTCTCTGGACCACCATTGAGGGAACTCCCTCAGTTCATCAGTTTATCTGATTCCAGTTGGGCACCTGTTGCATGCCAGGTCCCGGAGTGAGCACTTGGGAGAGAATGGTGAGCATGACGTCACAGTTCTCACTCTCCCGGAGTGAACTACACAGCTCTGGCAGTGCTCCCGTGGGAGCCAGTCCTTCCATGCAGGACTGGTGTGGCCTCCAAGGCAGCATGAAGCAGGCCTGAAAGCAAACCCAGACTCGGTTATCAAGACAGATTCTCAGGAGGATGCAACATCCAGACAGACTTGAGTTTCATGAACCGAGGAGTGAAGGGAATAATGTTCTGGGCGAGGAGGCAGCACCAGTGAGCCGGAGGGAGGAAGGGGGAGCGTGAAGCTTCTTCCTAGGAAGAGAATGGTGGGCATGAAGAAGAACAGAACATGAAGCCAGGATTAAGTAACAAGACGACTGCATTAAGAGGTTTGAATGAAACATGGTGGGAATCCATGGAATGCTGTTGAGCAAGAGAATGATGCCATCAGATTCTCAGTTTAGAAAGGACACTTTGGAAAATGTTGCATTTGGTTGGGGCTTTAGGCAGCTACTGATCTTCTATTGTGTGAAGACCACATGGTTAGTGTGTAAAGCATGTACAACTTTCCCTCTAATTTCCTCCCCTGTCCACAATTGATTAGCATATTGATAAGAACCTTTCAAGAAATCTGAATATAAAGTTCAGATGTAGATTCCAGACCCGACTCTGCCTAAAGGCTGTTTCTGTAATAAGCACTCAAGTTTTCTGTTCCTGTCTTGTGTGGATCCACCTCTCACTTGATTTTCTCTGTATGGAATATTAATGTTCTCAGTTGTGGTTAATTGCTCATGTCACTTTTTCTGTTTTCTTGATGCATGCTTGCCTCTGCCTCACTCTCTTCAACTCCTCAACTGCTTTGACTTCCACAGCCAGAAAATGTTGTCTTGACTCTGAAGGTAAAGTCTTTGTTTGCTGTTTCTTGTTTTGCTCTGTCTAAAGCCAGCGAGTAATGAGATGCTTCTGCCAGAACTTTCTGTTCTTCACTGTCTCTCCATTGTGATGGTTTTTTCAATGGTTTGCTTCATTTTTTGTATATGGAATCATCATTAAATCTTCTCTTTCGGTTTTAGTACCTCACCAAAGAATAGCGACCCATCTCAGCAAATTTCAATCTTGATCTTCTCCTCAACACAATCCACGAAGCTCTCTGGAGATCCTTGTGTATCAGAAAACTATTTAGGCCCTTGCCAGACTTCAGCCCAGAAGGGAACGCTTGATGTGACATGTCCTGTTCCTGAAACTTTTTGACATAATATTGAGTCAGTAGCATTGCAAAGGTTTTATATAAAGCGTGAAATTTGTACTTGGAGCTAAACATAGTACAATTAAAACTGCAAAACACCTTCCCTTCTGGGTTTGGGTTCAGTGTCTCCTGGGATTCAGAAAGGATTTTAAACCCCTTGAAAAGTAAATAATTTAGAACATTTGCTGGGAAATAATAGGGAAATAGAGAGGAGTTTGGGGTGTCTGAGGCTGGTTTCTCAACTGGCCAATGATGTGGGTCCTCGGGGGTGGGTTACACGCACCAGCAGGTAATGACTCTGTGGCCATGGGGTGCGACTTAGTTTAAGCAGGAGCGTGAACTTGATGAATGCAGCAAAATTCAACCACTTTTTTCTTTTTTAGCATTTTATCCTTAACATCAAAGGAGATAATATTCAAGTGCCATGTACACCTCAATACTCTGAAGCATTTGTCCACAGAGTTAACTAATATCGATTGAATATTTGCTGTGTGCTGGGCACTTGACTGGTTGTTTTCACATTAAATCATTTAATTATCTGACCCTCACTATTTATGACAGTAATGCTAATTCTGGTGTAGGAAACCAGAAGCCCCCTGGAATTTAAGGCAGGGCTTCTGACTTCTGGTTCAGTACTAAGAACCAGTACTTAGTACTTAGTACTAAGTACTATCGCATTCACTCCTTCAAACAGCAGTTGTGTTGTGTTTACTCTGCTCAGCGCGGCTTCAGAATCTGTTGCTAGCTAGCTGGTCCATTAGTTGCAAACAGCCAATCTGTAATTGTCATTCATTAAAAATGTCCTGCTTTATGAGAATTTAAGTAACTGTACATGTGAATTGGAATAAACTCAAGTTTTGTCATCTGGTTGCATCAATTTTTTTATCCCAGAATGCAGCCAGCAGTGATTATGAAAATATATTTAGGTACATGGTTATATCTAGAAGTCATGCTAGTCCCTAGGCACATAGGACTATCTGAGACACAGGCTGCCCAGCCCAGCCTCACAGGCACAGCATGGCAGGTACCACTTATTAAGGTGTCTTCTCTGGCCCACATACTTTACTTGGCTATTATCATTAATCACACATCATCTGCAATATCCTCAATGACTTTACAAGGTATGTATTATTATTCCCAGTATATGAATGGGAAACAAAGCAAGTGGCCTCTGATTAACATGTCTGACTCAGAAAGTCTAAGCCTTTTATCTCGATTTAGATATATTCCAGATTCATTTGTAACTAGGAATTTGTCATTAATTGATCCAATCCAAAGTGCTTTGAATCCTTAATAGCTTATATTGGTCCTGTCTTTCTGGTGAAAAGTGCCCTGATATGTAGATTATTCATAGAGCAAATATTTCTACCAAAATTTGTTACACCATTTAAAAACAAACCCAATTGACCTTGGGATTTAAATTAAGCCATTTGCAACTTGACCATGCATTTGGACATTTTACTGTGAGTTGAAAGAAGATAGTAACTGGTTGGTTACATATTCCGATAATTCACATCTGCTTCCTCTGTTTCAAGAAGGAGCATCAAGAGACTCCAGGGTGGCCTGGTCCTTTAAGAGCCTCACTCTTGATATCAGCTGAGGTCATGTTCTCAAGGTCATGAGGTGGAGCCCTGCATCGGGCTCCATGCACTAGGTGTGAAACCAGCTTAAGATTCTCTCTCTCTCCCTCTCCCCCTGCCCCTGTCCTTCCCTCTAAAGAAAAAAAGAAAAGAGAGAGCATCAAGATGGAAACACACACACACACACACACACACATTAAGATTCAACTCATGATGGCAAATAGGTTAAAACAAATGAAACATGCAAGCTATGGAATGTGCTACTTGGTATTTTGTGTTACAGTATATGCTGTTTCTTTTGTTTGACTTGCAGATTATCTACTATGAAATCGGGATTATTATTTGTGCTGTCCTGGGGCTGCTCTTTGTGATTCTGATGCCGCTGGTGGGATTTTGCTTTGGTCTGTGTCGTTGCTGTAACAAATGTGGTGGAGAAATGCATCAGCGACAGAAGAAAAATGGGGCCTTCCTGAGGAAATACTTTACAGTCTCCCTCCTGGTGATTTGTATATTCATAAGGCAAGTAGAATCTGGGAGGATAGCTGATTTGTGTTTGGGGTGGGTGAGGAATGTCCCATGTGGTAGCTGTTAAACCCAGGAGTTGAAAGCAAAATAACAACAACAACAGCACACTCATAAAACAGAAAACAAAAAATGCATGTCCAGGATGGTTCAAACACAATGTCACTATGCACAGAAGTTAGTGTTGTAATCAGGCTGCCCTAATTTACATGCCAAGCCAACTCTTCGGTATTTTTTTTTTCATCGTGAAGACAAGCTGATAAATCTTGGCCTGCAAAAAGTATTTACCTCCCAGAACAGCAGCGCCTTCCTTAAATAGCTGTTTGGAGACAGGCGGCCTGCAGAAGGCAGAGCATTTGCTAGTTGATTTGTACATTCAAAGGGATCTTGAAAGATAGGTATAGTCCCTGAATTGGGGAATGTGAGAATACTGTAGAATAGAATTAACTTTCTAATAATAAACTCAGCCTTCTTGGATTTGCAGTGACGCTGCTACCCTCTCCCAAAGCCTAGAACACGCTTCATGATTTAGAATGTTTCTTCTGCAATTCCTTCTGCTGCCATGAGCTTTCCAACAGACTGACCAATCGGAAGTACACTGCCTTTAGGACAGTAACATTTTAGGGGCGCCTGGGTGACGCAGTCCATTAAGTGTCCAACTCTCGGTTTCCGCTCAGGTGGTGATCTCAGGGTTGTGAGATCGAGCCCCACATCCGGCTCTGCACTCAGTGCAGTGTCTGCTTAGGAGCCTCTGTCTCTCCCTCTCCCCCTCCACCACTGATCCCCTTGGTTGGGTTATTTGGTCATCATTTCACATCTCATCATTCATGCAGCCAATGAAATGTCCTGACATTTAGCAACAGAAATAAGGTGCCCACAATGTGAATAATGCTAGGCCGCCAAGGACACACAGAGACAGTGAGGACAGGAAGTCAGCCTCCCCCTCGCTGTTTTCTCCAAGCACTGCATCTGCTCGGTAGCTATAAGTAGGATATTTCAGGTTTTGCTAAATAACCAATGGAAGGGAATTTAAGCAGAATTCAGAATTAAACATAAATTGAACAAAATTAAACAAACAATTGAAGCTGGCCAACCAGCTGAAGCGTTAGCTGGAAATCCAAGAAGTTCTTGCAGTATGACCATTAGCAGGGTCTTGATAGGACCCATGCTTTGGGGTGATCATTCATCGGAACACAATACACCTTTTGGATGGGACCGGGCAGCTCTAGACATGATAATAGGAAACAGTCCCCAGGAGAGACAAATTGAGAGAAGTAGGCCCTGGGACAAAAATGAAAAAGGAGAGAGACACAAATACTTGGTTATATTTGCATAGAGCATATGTGGCAGGCTTGCCACCTGGCAACAGTGGTTGCCTCTAGGAAGGAAATTTGCTGGTTGTGGAGGGTAGGAAGGAAATCAACTTCTCATTGCAGGCAGACTTGTTGTCTTTTTTGAATTATCTCCGTATAGGAGATACGCTCAGGTGTTACTTACTGAACTAATTGCACCAAAAATTAAACTTAACCAAAAAAATCTCCACAAAGAGCAAAAACGCCAGTGCATTACCACTGATTCCGGGGCATTTTTTTTGGAACAAAGATATACTTTTTCTGGAAATAGTTAATAGACTTTAACAGTCTATGTGTTAACAGGACCCAAGTAAATGGATTGCTAAATTCACACACCCTTGTTTGACCACCAGGGAGAGTTTGGTATTTTTTTTTTTTTTCTTTTTTTTCTCTTGTCTCTATCTCCTCACTCTCTCTTTGTAAATAATTTGAATCTGTCCCTGTACGGTGAATTCTGAAAAGCAGCTTGAGATCAAGTCAATGGTAATTTCAGATGTCCCTGTCTCTCTGCTTTGTGTTTGAAATATTTTCAGGAATGCACAGACCCTCCAGCTGTGGGAGTGGTTACTTCCTCTCCAGCTACTAGAAAAGTTTCAGTTGCAGTCCAAAGACCTGTCAGACCCAGTAGGGATCCTTGTGCTTTTCTTTTAAGACTAAAACTTCCATCTTTCATTCATCCAGAGACTTGGACAGCTGTGCTTCTCCCTCTCTAGAGGCATACTCTGGCCATCAAAGATGAGGCTCACGTGACAAAATGTCATGTGAAAATACTTGCCCTGAGGGCTTCTTGTTAACATGATTACTTATTTAACAAGTTAATAGTTTTCACTTGACATAAATACATGTGCCATAATTTCAGGAACATTTTTTCTTGCATGTAACTTCTTGTTTACCCAAATAAATGTTTACATATGTAATAATAGACTTTCCATTTTTTTTAATGAAGCACACATTCTATATTTAGTTTCTATTTTTAAATTGGGCTTTTATTTACATTATACGTAATTATGTGCCAGATATGTTGTACATCACCCTGAACTGTTTAAATTTATTTACATTATGTTTAAAGTGCCAGTGAGCACCTGGTTGGCTCTGTGGGTTAAGCATTTGACCTTGGCTCAGGTCACGATCTCATGGTTCTGAGATTGAGCCCAGGTAGGGCTCTGTGCAGGGCTCTGTGCTCAGTGGGGCGTCTGCTTCCCTCTCTCCCTCTGTCCCTCTGGCTCATACTCTCTCTCTCAAATAAAATAAAGTCTTTAAAAAAATTTTAAAGTACTAAAATATGTGAACAATAAAGCTACAAAGTCAGAAATAAACTCGGCTTTCATTTATATGTAAAATGAATGCTACAGTTATTTTTTAATTCTTCAAAACTCAGATCCATCAAATACATTTAGATAAGTTGTATGTGTGGTTTTTTTTTTTTTTTTTCCTTCCAGGGATATTTTAGTTTAGAAAATTCTTTAAAAACATACATGGTGTGATTCTCTATAGCCTACTCTACATTCAGTTGAGATATTTTTCTCCACCCAAGTAAAACTTATTAATGTAAAAACCACATCTTAAATTTCAATATAATTTAAACAAAGTTGATCATCTATTTGAAGCTAAGTGACAAATTTAAACAAACTTTCCATAATCTACTGAACTTATATATAAATCATAAATAGCTCTAAAAAAGTAGTGTTAAAGATTGTTTAGCTTACCTTAAGCTCACATTAGAAGTTTAAACTTCTTGGCTTGCATTTTTACATTTGGAATAGATATTATGATATCTTTCTTTTGAAACCACAATTGATTTGCAAGTATTTTCAACATTATGAGTTGAATAGTAGCTCTGTATTACTTCCAGGTAATCAAAACCGGCCAAAAAGATGAAGGCCTGGGGAAAGCAAAGATTTCTATGTTACAGTTAGATAGAAAGGAGAAGAAAGTATGTCCATAAAATCATATTAGATAAAATAAGAGGGAGGGGCACCTGGGTGGCTTAGTCAGTTGAGCACTTGAGCATCAGACTCTTGATTTTGGCTCACGTCCTGATCTTGGGGTCATGAGATTGAGCCCCGCCTTGCATCAGGCTGTACACTGGGTGTGAAGTCTGCTTAAGACTTTGTCTCTCTCTCCCTCTGTCCTTCCCCACATTGCTTGTCAGTGCACAGGCTTTCACTCTCTAAAAAAAAAAAAAAAAAAAAAAGGAAAAAAAAATAAGAAGCAAAAGAATGTCAATAAAGCTAGAGACAGAGAAAGAAAAGGAGGTATAGCCTCTGGCTTACACTGACCTCAGCAGAGATTGGATACAATTGATAAATAATCTTTGGATATGATTTTTTTAAAAACTCTTTGATAAATCCAAAGCAGCTTACTTGCCTTTTAAATCAGTCTCAGCTTCATTTTGTGGCTATATACTGCATAACAGTTAATCCTGAAGTTGATTTTTATATTAGTCTTGAGTACCCTTATTTTTCTCCCATCTTTTTTTTTTAATTTAAAACAAATTAAATCTTTTTTTTTTTTTTTAATGGAGAAAGGCACAGGTGTTAAGGAAAAAGGCGCCCTCATATATATGGAATATATGTGGTCCTGTTCTTTCTCTGAGCTTTTCCAAAGGCAGCTGTGGAATGTTAGAATTCACAGACGTTGACATATGTTTATGTAAGGCTGTTTGACCATCAGCAGAAGATTGAATTTCCATCTCTTGCTGTAGACTGTTTAAGCAGATGTGTCTGACTCCAGAAAAAGCCAAGTTTCCTCTCCTTTCTTTCCTTTGTGCTTTGTCATCACTGCATTTTTCAGAATTCCAAAAGGTGGTGGACAACAACAAAAAGTAACTGCCATGCCATTATTTTTCCAGTATATTTCTACGTTTCTTTTTTTTTTTTTAATTTATTTTTTATTGGTGTTCAATTTACTAACATACAGAATAACCCCCAGTGCCCGTCACCCATTCACTCCCACCCCCCTATTTCTACGTTTCTGATTAGTTAGTCAGCTTTTGCCAATTGTTGTGGTGAAAATTGAATCCTAGTCTCTGCCAGGAAGATGGCTACTTTCAAAATTCATTTTTTTTATTAGGATTGTGATGGTCAATTCCTGGCTTAGAGTCCACAAGGTTCTAGAAAAGAAACTGAGCTAGCACGCTTGAAAATCATGAGACTTTCTTAATGTGAATAAGATTAATAGTTATTTAAAATTAAAATTTAAAAATTGTCTTTACAAAATAAGAGATCAGTTATAGGCTGAAAGCAGTTATTTGGCTTTTATTGGCTAATTTCATTAAGTCATTGGAAATTGGTAGGGAAAAAAATTGCTACAGATTTTCAGGTTGAGCCTTAGTTTTTTAAAAGCTTTAAGTATTTGCTTTTAAGTGTATATGAGATAAAATTGGTCTGTCCATAATAAAATATAGAAGATGTAAAACTAATATGCCATAAAAATTAAAATTCCTGTCTTTGGCTAAACATTTCAAGAGATTTTATTGTACTGCATAAAAACACACATCAAATGCCAGATTGCTAATAGTCATTGAAATTTTATTTCCTTTTTGGGTGAGAAGAATTTCCCTCAGTGTTCTATTCTAATAGATGACTGATGGTTGTTTAAACAATAACATTAATTCATGTGATTTTTTTTTTACTTAAAATATGTATTGACTAATAAAGACTTTGTAAATCAAGGGCACCAAAAACATAACTTTTTAATTCTCTGTGTTCAAGTGGGAGGTTTTTTTTTTTTTTTTTTTTGAGATTTTATTTATTCATAAGAAACACAGAAAGAGAGGCAGAGACACAGGCAGAAGGAGAAACAGGCCCCCTACAGGGAGCCTGATGCATTACACCATCCCAAGACCCTGGGATCACGCCCTGAGCCAAAGCCAGATGCTCAATCATTGAGCCACCCAGATGTCCCTAAATGGGAGTTTTAAAGGGCTCCCAGGTGGCTCTGTCAGTTAAGCATCTGACTCTTGATTTTGGCTCAGGTCCTGATCTCAGGGTGTGGAGCCTACTTGAGATTCTCTCTCTCTCCTTCTGCCCCTTCCTCCACCCATGCCCACACACTCTCTCTTTCTAAAAACTAAATAAAATAAAGCATAAATAAAGAGGTGTTTTAAATTAGAGATCACAAATGGAGACTATCAGTTGGTTTGCATAGTATTTAGAGTTTTTTTAATTAGTTGGTAATATTTAAAAAGGGATGATTTTACATAAAAATCCAAACCTCCAGATTTTTCTGAGTAACTGGAAGATCTGACAATACTGGTCTCACATCATGGTGGCACCTGCCAGACAGAGCACCTGCTCCCTCTCCCACTTGTGACCTCCCAGCTTGCAGAGGTTCATACCATATACTTTTGCCCCTTGTGCTTTCTGCCTGGCTATGTGGGCATTTGGATTTGCCATCCTTAATTTAAATATAGGATTTACAATGTGTTATGGGCCTGAAAATCAGCTTTGGAAGCTGCTGAATTTTATTCCAGAATTCTGTTTAGGACAGTTTGTTTTTTTTAAAAAGATCGATGCTTTCATTTTAATTGGATCCATAACTGATTGGCAGAAATGTAGGTATTTTTAAATACATCACATTGAAATCCAACGTTTTATTGCAAAGTTGTATTACAATTCATTTTACTGATTGATGATCTTTTGAGTAAAGGCATTTGTTCAGTAAAGGAACACTTGATCTTAGCCAAAAGGCCAAGATGCGATGTTCAATAAAGGAACAAAGGCAGTTTATGACCTAGGCATTCCAAACATATGGCTAATCTTCTAAATGGATCAAATGAAACAAAGCCCACTCCTTAAGTCCACTTTCATTGAGCACCCACCATGGACAAGAGACCCATCATTTATCCAAAGCTGACAAAGAAGCAGTTTCCACCCCTTTCTAGGGAAATTAAACATGGGTAGAAATAAGGGCAAATTAAAGTATGAAGTGAGAAGTAGCCCACCAGAATTTCAGGGAGAGCCCTCTGAGAGTTCAAGACAAGGAGGTTCTTCTCCCATCCAGGGTGCCCAGTGAAAGCCAGGTGGACTTGGACCTGTTGTTTGTTTTCCAAGTTCGTTTTGACTTCTTCTATAACAAAATGATGAATGGCAGTGTGGTCATACTGCAGAGAGAAAAACAGCAAGGGGCCCCCAGCGTGAAATGCTGTGATGGGCAGGTGTATTCAGGTGGTGGCCCCGACGCATCATGAGATGGAACATTTAAAGTTGGGCATGACAAAGCTGCAGGTGCATTGCTACAACCCAACTTTTTCTCTTCTTCTGTTCACACTACTCCAACATTGTGTTGGGTCATTTGGCCTTGTTTGGCATGAGCGCATCATTTAATAGCTATATTTTTATAGTATGCTACCTGTCTCAAAAAATACCAGTGCAGGCTTAAGGATGGTGAAGATGGATTGTAAGGTGATCATTCCAAATGGCACAGACTATTGTTAATGTTCTTTCTTTTTTTTTTTTTAAATTCCCATCAGCGTGAACCCATACTTTAAAAAATGGTCTTAGAGAACTTGTGGACATCCAGACCTCCTCTCCTTTGCAGTTCAAGAAGTACTTCTCCAATTTAATTTTCAGTTTTGCAATATCTGCTGAAGCTCACAAAATGAGAGTGACATTTTCAAGCTCCCACCGTGTGAGTTAGGGGTAGCAGTGGGGCTAGAACCCATGTCTCATGTTCCTACCCTAGTACACATTCCACAGTGACTTGTTAACCATAAGAAATGTCCAACATTGTGTTACAGACTTTTTGGGATCAGTTTGGAAAACTTAATATACCTATGGAATTCTGCTGTGGGAAAATATGTTTTAAATGAGACCAGCAATGAATCAATGCTGCTTGGAACGAATCAGGACTATAAATAGGGTGAATGACTATGCCCATTTCCCAAGACTGAGGCATTGCTAGGGATCATGGGACTTTGGGTGCAAAAACAGACACTTGGCCATGAATTTGGCCTATTATTTGCAAACCTTTGTTCTAGAAACCTATCCATACCTTCCACTGGATGGTTACAAATGAACAATTTTGTCATTAACTTCTGTAGGTTAAAGCCTGTTGTGTCAGGTTAGGTAATTCCTTGCTGCCATCTAGTGGCTAAATCCAGAAGGGCCTTGGTAATTAGCAATTTTCAATGTAACGTTTTAATGTTGAAAGGCTTTGACCCAAAAACAAACTAACCTGTCAAATTAATTTAAGTCGGGATTGTTAGTAACTAGTTAGAATTAAGAAGCCTTGATTAAATGCAGACATTTTAGATGGCTTGAAAACTTGAACACTTTTTAATATTCCTGTAGAGTAACTTTCCATGCAAGATACCTTTCATAGTGTTGTTTTACTTAGAGAAGAGTGTCCACATCATAAGTACGTAGGCATCAACTTGCATGACGTGAGCATGGCGATGATGTCAATAGCCGCCCCTCTCCAAATACAGACACTGATTTTTAGCACCATTGGCTTCTTGATTTCGTACATTATATAAAATAGAATGATACAGTATGTATGCTACTGCAGCTTCCCATGTGACAGTTTAATACTAAAGTGGTAACTCATGTTTCTTTTCCACCTGGGTGAAAAAGTAATAAAGACAATTAGAGCAAAAAATGTTGGGAAGCCCAAACCATTCTTACCATTTTGGTATTTTGCCTGATAGTCATCTTAGGAGGGAGCAGAGGTATGCAGGTGGGGTGGGTTTGTGTGTGCCCCAGCAGGAGGGTGTGTACCTGCATTCGCATGTGTGCAGGAACGGCACTATGTTGCACACGCAGCCTCATAAGCTTTGCCCCTTCTGTTCCCTCCACAATTTAGTGGGATCATTGTTCCATTTATAAGATTAATATTCAGCAGAACAACATACTTTTTTTTTTAAAAATTTTATTTATTTGTGTGTGTGTGAGAGAGAGAGAGAGAGAGAAGCAGGCTCCACGCAGGGAGCCCGATATGGGACTCCATCCTGGGACTCCAGGATCATGCCCTGGGTCGAAGGCAGGCACCAAACCGCTGAGCCACCTAGGGATCCCCAGAATAACATATCTTAAGTGGTTGTGTGTTTCCTGTGAGAGGACTGAGTCTCATTTTGTGACCCACATGTTGGATTATGGGATCTCGGCAGGAAAGCGGTGGCAGTGGGTTGGGTGGGGGCCCCCCGCTTGGGAGCCCTGCTGACCTCGCACCTGCAGAGCTGCTCTCTCTGTGCCTGGCCAGAAGACCACAGATCACATAGTAAATGCCCTCCCTTCTCTTTTCCATTTCCTGCAGTGTGGGTATCATCTATGGTTTTGTGGCAAACCACCACCTGAGGACCCGGATCGAGAAGACTCGGAAACTAGCAGAGAGCAACTTAAAAGACTTAAGAACCCTCCTGATCGGAACTCCAGCGGTAAAAACCACAACTGTGTCTCCCGTGGCACTTTGTGTTTGGGGCCTTTCTGAGTCCCTGTATGTATTTGGAATCTCATTTGGACTTCTAGGAACCCAAGAAATCAGTGTAGACGGATACTACCTTTTAATTCTGTAGATGAGAAATAACGGCCCAATGAATGATTTTCAAAAGCATACAGAAGAGTTATTTTAGAACTGGTGTTGTTATTTTATTATTTTATTTTACTTCATTTTAAGGTATAACATAAAATTATAATATTTATAAAACTGCTTGACTATTTTATGGTTCTCTTGATTTTTTTTTAAAAAAGAAAAATCTTTGGGTGCCATCGTCCTTTCTCTTTGGCAAGATGGTTAATTACCCATCATTTGCATGAAGTTACAGAAGAGTTTTCTGCTTTATAAACACCCATTTGCTAATATCTGCATAGATGTGTAGAATTCCTTGGGAAGGGGATACGCACACACATGTAGACACACGTGCACACACACACACGTTTATGTACAAACACACACAGAGAAGTTGTTTTGAGAGAAGGGGGACAGGGTGGCTGGAGGGCATATTTTTTTCTGTATCCCAGAAGTATGTTGGTGTCTTGCTTGTACAGAATATTGTTTTTAAAAGTGTCTGAGCAGAAACCAGCCCAAATACTTGATGCTGAGCTGATGGGTACCAGTATGTGGAGGAGGATGCCTTCCTGTTGAATTTACAATCAGACCCCGCCAGATTCCATGGGTCTTTTCACACAGAGATGTGCTCTTGTAAATTTATTATATTCTAAACAATACTAACATATTAAATACTGTAGCAGTTTTTAAAAATGGGGTTGGAACTGAAAGAGCAAAAAATGCAAGCTTTTTTTGATATTTGATATTTGAGGTTAGAGAAGCTAATTTTATTCATAGCTTTATAAGAGGGAAATGTTTCCTTTTCCCAATCTGTGAATAAAAATTCATGATTTTTACCCACCATTCTGAAGACTCCAAAGTAAAACCCTTTTCCTAAAAAGTTGGCAACATTAAGTATATAGTAGTAATGGCTGGTGAACTTTGGGATTGCTTTCATAATCTTGGAAGGATAGTAAATTATTATGACTTCTGGGGAAACTTGTCTAGTTCAAAATATATGAAGAAGTCTAACAAATGTATTTTTAAAATGGGCAAAAAGTGACTAGTCAGTTTACAGAGGAAATATGGCCACGAACATAATGAGATATTTAATCTTACTCTAGTAGTTGGAAAAATGAAAATTTGAATACTGATGTATATTTTCGCTGAGGAGATTGGCAGTGGTTATTTAACAAATGGTAGCACCCAGTGCTGTGGAGGGGATGGGGAAGCAGGTCCACTGGGCCACAGAAGACAGGAGATTAAGCAGCCCCTTTGGGGGCCAGCTCAGTAGTAGCCACTGAATAAAATGGTGGTTCCTACTGCAATAGATTACTAATGGCCTCAAATTCTTTTTGTCTCTCCTGTGAAGAGGTGGATGTGTTTCCAACCCCTTGAATCTGGTCTGTGCCTGTGACATGCTTTGACCAAAAAAAAAAAAAAAAAAAAAGGCAGTAGATGTGCCCTTGTGCTAACCCTGACCTCAGGCTTCCAGAGAGCTCACTGTGTCCACTCCTGTTCTCCTGCTGCCAAGACCATGGTGTGAAAATACCCTGGCTGGCTGCTTAGAAGACGAGAGGCCCCATCAGGAGAGGGGCCCATTTGTCCCCAGCCAAGCTGGCCCTGCCCCAACTCTTTACAGAGCCAATGCTCAGAATCAGGACAAATTATACATCATATTTCCTAAGATGATAAGTTTTGGAGTATTATTAAGAAGTCTGGGTATCAGAAAATAGAGATATCTCTAAGAAGCTGCTTTCTTTTTAAAATGTTCTGACTCAGAATAGCTTTTGTTAAATGTCTCTTTATTGTGGCTTTGGACTTTAGAAGAGTTTCATGCAATGTTTTTTTTTTGTTGTTGTTGTTTTTTAGCAAATCAACTATGTGCTGAGCCAGTACGCAAGCACTAAAGAAAAGGCATTCTCAGACCTGGATAGTGAGTAAACTTAAAGTTGCCTCAAATTCATTTGATTTTTGGTTGGTTGGTTTTGGCTAGAAATCACTGAGGCCATGTCCCATAAAACATGTGCCATGTGAGGAAGTATGCCAACTTCTGCCTCAGATTTGAGGCAAAACAGAACAATTCCCCAGAGTCACAGAGATTAGAGAAGGTTTGCTGCTTGCTACCCAATGAGTAAAAGCAAGCCTTTATTGTAAAAATACTTTTGATTTTTCTGTGGTCACCAGTGCTTGTTTTTCCTTCTCCGTGTGACAGAGGACATGAGTCTCTGTCAGGTCCATGGTGACAGACAGAAATGGGCTCCCCAGAGAAACCAGCGGGCTTCAGAGATAGAGGGCTGGCTAGTTCTGGTCCCTGCATGTCCACAGCCTCTTGCTCAGGGCTTCTCAGCCAGGGGTGGTTTTGCCTTCAGGACAACCTTGGGTGACATCTGGAGACATTGTTGTCCCAGCGGGTGAGGCTGGGGACAGTGCTACTGGCATCTGTTGGTCGGGGGACCAGGGATGCTTATAAACACCTTGCAACACACAGGACAGCCCCTACAAGAAATAATATTCCAGCTCAAAACACTGATAGTGCCATAGTTGGGAAACTCTGGTCTTGCAAGGAGATTGGAGACACAAGCAGGTATGACTCCACATTATAAACATCGTGTTCCTAGTACAGATTTCCTGCCATCCGAAAGCTGAGCGTTCCTGTGAATACTTTCGTAACACAAAATGGCATAAAGAAAAGAAACAATTACCATTAATTTATATGGAAGATTTTTGGAGCCTTCCCATAACCCCCAAATCACCCTTCTTAGGCTTTCTGGTTACCATCGGACACATCTTGCTAACGAATGCACACAGTAGGTGGAGATGCTCAGACAGCACAGAGCTCTGGTGCTCGACCCTGACATGCTGGGTGTGATTCCCGGGGAAGGTGCTTGGAGGTGCCAGTCTCGCTGTCTGCAAAATCAACAAGGAGAGATGTTTTCACTTTTCTCCTTTCCTCATGAAAGCAAGAATCCTTTATGTTAGTGAAAACTGGTACTAATGTTCGTTCTTCCGTAAAGGCAGAGATGACAAAAAAAAAATTTGTCAGAGATGACAAAAAACTTTCGGAAAGTGGGGGGTGGGGTGGGTTGGTGGAGGCGCCTGTAGCGTTAAATACCCAGTCCGTGCTGACTGCCTTTGTACCCAGGACTACTGGTGGGGGGACTTTGAATAGCAGGAAGACATGTCCCCAGAAATCAATACCTATTTGAGGTCAAGGATGACAAGGGGGCAGGAGAGACCACAGATGGCTTTCCAAGGGAGGAAATCCTGCAGCAGGAGGAAAATGCAGGTGAAAAGGGGAAATTTGTGGAGCCTACCCTCACAACCCCTTCTGCTTCTTTGAATTTAGATATTAAGTCATTGCTAGGAGGCGGAATTCATGACGAGCTGAGACCCAAAGTGATCCCCGTGCTTGATGACATCAAGGCCATGGCTGAAGGTAAGTCCTGTGCTAGAAATGGGCACAAGAGTGTTTGCCCTGGAAGTCTCTGGCTTCCCAGGATCACGCTCCCCATTCTTCTGTTCCCCAGATGTGGGCATGTCAACAGACCAGTTAGAGACACACAGCCTCGCAGTGTTTTGTTTTGGTTTGCTGTTTTCTTTTTTTAAAAACCAAACAAAACAAAACAAAACAAAAAACAACAAAAAAAGCTTGTGCCAAAGAGGTTGTACTAATTGTCTAAAAGTCCTTTGAGGTAATCACAGCAGGATGTGATAGGAGCTTGCCACCTGTTTCTGTAAAGGCAGTTATCAGAAGGCAGCCGTGCTTGTCCGGCTAGCTGGCATCTGCGGCTCCTTCCACACGGTGACTGACCACAGAGTTACGGACAGTTGCAGCAGGGACCCTGTGGCCCACAAAGCCTACAATATTTCCCATCAGCCCTTTGCAGAAAAAGGTTGTCGACTCTTGCTATAGAAGATGAGTAACCTAGAGTTTCTGGGTATGTCTATTGGTCTCTGGGTATGCCTATTGGTTACTCTTTCCTGCCCCGCCCCCCGCATTGGAAAGAACAACTTTTAGAAAAGAGGAATGTAGAGAGGTATCTTCCGACCCACTGTTGATGATTTAAGGGAGCAGATGTGCTGATTTTAAGAAACAACATATTCAGTTGCAATGAAAATAAGACTCCTAGGCTCTTCCAAATGTTGAGGCGATATCTGTGTTCAGCATCTGATAGAATAATTTCATCTACGTATCGCATTTGTCATCCTGCCACTGTGAATTTTACTGTCGTGAGCCAGGATTCCCGACAAAACAGTCCACAAAGGAAGGACTTGTGAAGAAGCTGGAAAGTTAAGCCTGTTCCTTTTGGCATTCCTCCCTGCCACCCTCGTCCCCTCCGTAGAGTTAAAAGACTCAGATGGATGTACGAAAATAGATGGTACACAGAACAGGCCAGGAGTCGGTAAAATTAATTTTAACCAACTGATTAGTCATCCCTTGCTCTTCACCTTGACCCAGCAGTGGAACTACTACACCTGGAAGATGCGTCCTCTGCCATGGATGCCTTAGATACCTCCCTGGCCCCTGCTCTCCTCATCACCAACCGTGTCCTTCCAATGCAAGGAAACTGAGGCCCACAGAAGGGATGTGACTACAAATACCCATGCCTCCTGCCTTCCTCTTAGATTTTTACATGTAGCTCCTTCTTTCCTCATTCCTTCCTTTCTCCTTTCTTCCCTTCCTTCCTTCCTTCCTTCCTTCCTTCCATACCTGGTCCCTGCCTATCCCTCTAGTCCACTTCCCATCTCAACCCTCCAACCCCTAAACCTTTCCTTCCAAGCCATGAATCTCAGTGTTTATTCTCCTGCAGATCTCTGCAGGCATAATTCTCTCTCAGACCCTTGTATTGGGTGTGCTTCCTTGGCCTGAAATGCCACAGGCTCTTTCTGACAGCATCTCACCTACCTACCAGACCACAGAGAAGTGCTCTGTTGTCTACAAGCTTCTCCTCATGTCTCATCTCCTCCTTTGCCCATAATAGAGCACGACAGCCCCCTGATTTCTGTTCCTTACTTTATGACTCTAAAATATGGCTCATTTGTAGTATTTACAGCATTGCCCCTCTTTGTTAGGCAATGAGCTCCTTAAGGACGAGACCTGTTGATTTTGTTCATGTCTTAATTCCCCTGGCTTGTGTCTGGAGACACCCAGTACAGTGTCTGGCTTGGAGCAGATTGTCATTTCTTGAACGAATAAAGGCTGGCAGACCTTACCTTAATTTTCTAAGTGTAGGATACTGTTACTTCGCTGATTATGGAGTAGAAATGGATTATATTCTTTCATTCATCATCCTGCTTCAGTTGCTAGGCAACTCCTTTGACTTTACAAGCTTCCTGATCTTTTACTTTATGTCTGTAGTCATTTGATTTTGGGTTTTTTTTAGTTGCCCTTCATGCGCTTCGTGGATTTATCTATCTATTCAAATCAGATTATAGCTGTTTTCATTTGCTTTGGGAATTTTGCAGATAATTCTGATACTTAGAGATCTTTTGGAGGTGCCATTGTTGTGATATCAATGCCAAAGATCCTTTAAGTGTCTTAAACAGCAGGAAATATAGCACACACGACAAGAAAGTGGAGTATGGCGGTTCCAAATTTAGCTGCTTCAGGAGTTCGACAACACCGTCAAGGAGCCCCTCACTGCCTTGCTGAGTCCTGTGGCTAGCAGGAGGTATTATTTAACCAACCAACAGGAACAGACTGTGAAAGGAGGTGGGGGGCCCACTGGGAGAGTCATCACTCCTGTAAGATACTGAACCTGCACTTCTCACGTCTTCGCCATCACTCTTGCTGATTATCCTCCATGTCCCCTCATTATAGTTTCACATATTTGCACTTCACCAAGGGATTAATGATGAGTTGGGCTGGCTCTGTGACCTTTACAATCAAATGTCTCCAGTTATGGCTCTTCTCTTAGGAGCATCTTTTGAGTAATCATGTGTCATTTCCCCAACACATATGGAAAATCTGTCTCTATCTGGCTTTCAACTAAGGGGATTATTTGCTCTTGTAACTAACACTGGCTTCAGGTAAGGCTTGATCTAGTGGTGAGATTCTTTCCACCAAGCTGTTCCCTACAATGCCTGTATCATTCTAACACAAACTCCCCTTGTAATTGCAAGAGGGCTAACACCAGCCACATTGCTCTTCCTCCTCAACCAGATTTCTCTCCAGTTGGGCCACCTGGGATTCCACAGCCATCTGTGGTCACCAGTGTGACCCAGGGGAGATGGGCTGGCTGAGGATATCCAGGGCCCACTCCTTAAATGAGAAGTGGGACATGTGTCATCCAAACACAGGTCTGCTGAAGCACAGGAGTCAGGGGACATGGTTTCTGAGATGTCAACCAACAAAGGCCATAGCAAGTATTTATAGAAATCATTAGCCATAAAGTAATATTTAGAAAACTTTTGAGTGTCGAGGGCCTGCCACATGTCAGGTGCTTTTCCTAAATCCTGTTAGTACTCACAAGAGTTCTGTGTGATCAGTACAGTCACCTCCATTTTACCAACTCAAGGCAGTAAGGCTCAGAGATCAAGTAACCAAGACCAGGTAGCCAAGAAGTGGTGGAGTTGGGATTCAGATGCAGTTCTGACTATGAAGCCTGTGCAGCCTGGTCCACACTAGATGGTATTTGGGTACGAACACCATTTGAGTATTAATATGTAGGGTGCTTCTGTACTGTCCATGGCAAGACAGCACAGAGTAACTTTGGAGGAGGAATTAGAAATCTAGAGTTCAGGAGCTCATACAGCCACAGGATGATTCCAGGCATTTGGAAAATTTGTCTTTCAAGATCTCCAGCTCCAAAATCATGTGATGCTAAATTCTGTGCGAAAATACATGAATGATGCAGTGTGGTTGCTGTGTACCTTTACTTTTAACCCATGATTTGCCCAATTTTTAATGTTTGAATTATACCTTTTTTTGGATTAGAGACAACTAAAACAGATTTTAGTTGTTGCTTCAGGGCTTCCTACATTAATGTTAAAGTTTTATTTTTTTTTAAATAGCCTGAACAAGTTAAAGTTCAGCCCCTGGTGTTGCCAGAACTTCTTATAATATGATTAATAAACTGCTTTGACAATTTTTTTTTTTTTTTTGTCCTTGAAAGGGTGCACCCTTCCTGGAGGTACTGGATACCAGGTCAATGTGTGGAGCCGATGGAGGAAATTCTCATTCCATCTCCCCACTCCAAAAAACTATTTAATGTGTTGTCCTCAGATAGAGGACATATCAGATATTAAATTGTTAAGAACAGATCCTATACTGGGTCTTAGCCAAAAGGCTGAGAATTGATGCTTTGACAAAATTTTTGCTAAAAATCCTTTGAGGCTTTACATGTTTAGTGGCTTTGGAGAGAGCAGAAACATGCAAAATGATTCGTGTAAATCTTATTTGAGCTGCAGATCAGGACCCACAAAGGAAATGTGCTATGAGCTGGTAAAATGTTAATCAACTAAAATTGAGAATCTGAAATATCTTTCCACTGACTTCAGATACATAATATATGTGATCTTGCTAAGTCTGGAATGACTCCCAGAGTTGTAACCCAGTAGATATTTTATAGACATCAAATACTTTGAAGCCTTTGGAAAAAAATATATGTGTATTACCTCCGAGTCTTTCTTGGCACATGACAAAATATTTACCATAACCCGGGATGTCTGTAGACTGTGCTTAAATGGACACGTGTATTCTGGGCCATCAATTTCACCCATCATTCTAGGCTGTTGTTGCTTGTCTCTTGCCTTAAAATACCTTATCTTAAAATGGAAAGGACTATGAGAGGTAGACTACATTAAAATGTGAAGCATGTGTTGTGTGATGGGAGGCGTACTTTGGTACACTCCCTTGCATTCTGTTGTGTGTTTTTAGCTGCAACCTTGTTCTTTGTTTCTAGTAGACATTCACTGAGCCTCTAAAATGAGCCATGCTTTGCTGATAATTCTGGGAGGTAGATGCAAGAGATGAAAAACTGACACCCAGAGTGATTCTCTGACAGAGTCTTAAATATTATATCTCCAATACTGTTAAGACATGACTGGGCCACAATTCAAGAGGAAAGACTGAAGCAGATGCTAAGATTTCATATCTAGATAAGGTGACAGAATTTGGGGCCAGTGGTCATACCATCCAATCCTGGAAGCGTCCTCAGGTCTCATGGTAAACCATCAAAGTTAGGCTGCGGTGCCATCTTGGGTGACACAGGCAATGCACCTCTTAAGAGCAGACCTGCCAGGACTTGGCCTAGAATCATCAGCTCTCATAGTAACCAAGAGATGACCCAACCAGCTTCCCAATTTACAGAGGAGATCCCCCCGAGGTGTAAGAGTTTGCTAAAGATGCTATAACAAGGTGATCACAGAATTGGGATAAGACCTCAGGCGAGATCCCACAACACGAGGCATTAAATTGCATATGTGTGCATGTGTGCATGCGTGTGTGCACATGCGTGTGCATGTACGTGCTGCTTTAGCACTCAGTTTTTATGAGGTTGCCAGGGAAAGTTGGGGAAACTGACTTTTAAGGGCATTCACACTTTTCCTTGCAACACCCAAGTGTGGCTTGATGCTCTGCCATCTGTTCTGTGAGCCTGGAAGACTTGCTGGCTTAGAAGAAAACCACTGCCCTCTGATTTAAATTTCACATCTTTTACTGCTGTGGCTTTAAGTCACTGTGGAAAAGAGTTGTAATTCGTTACCTCCCTGGTCATGAATACACAGCTCTACACCTCAGAAAAGTGAGGAGGATACCAAACAATTATCAAGGATTTCCTAGCATAAGAATGTATCCTGGGCTGTGAGGCTTCCCAAATAAAACAGATGGATTCACTGCCATTGAGGAATCTCAATCCGATCATTCTAATGCCCACATTCCATGATGCATGTGGTGGTGGTTTCACCATTTTCAGATGAGAAAATTGCTAAAAATCTTTCAGGAATCTGTTTCCAGTGACCAGCGAGTAGCAAGGCTGGGATCTACACCTAGACTTGCGTGAATCCAAAACCATGCTCTGTTTAATTCCAGCTCTCTGAAGCTCCATAGTTAAGCTATATCTGGGTGTGATCAGTTTTTACGTGGGGTTAAAACTATTTGGGTTTGAAGGTGCTAGCTTGTCTGGGCTGGCCTCTTCAACGCTGGACAATTCTAGGGTAGTGATGCTTTGTCCTGCCATTGCCGTTCTTGTGCTGGCCAGTTAATGCTGCACCTAGGTGTCCCCCTTGCATTGCTGGGTTAGTTCTTGCTCCTTCTTCTTGTCTGAAAGGCCTCAGGCAGGAAAGCTGAGCTGGCTAAGGTAGCAGGGCAAGGAGGCCAACAATGTCCTGTATTCTCCTAGAGGGATCCTCTGGTTGCCTTCCAATGTCTAAGCCCAGCTCAAGTTCTTTAAGGGTACTTTGTAGATTAGAAGGAATTTCACCATTGCCAGCCAAGTGGGTGCCTCTATTCTGAAGCAAGGTGTGTCTCTACAGCAATCAAAGAGACCAGAGAAGCCCTGTTGAACGTGAACAACACCTTAAAGGAGCTGAAGATGTCAACTGCACAACTGAACACCAGCCTCAGTGATGTTAAAAGGAATCTGGAGCAATCACTCAATGATCCCATGTGCTCTGTCCCTCCAGTGGCTACAACTTGCAACAACATCAGAATGTCTCTAGGCCAACTGGATGACAATACCAACCTGGGTCAGGTGAGGAGGTGCTACAGTGCAGTGTCATTGGGACACCTGTCAGATGTATGGTGGCTTGGGTCTCCGCTGGCCTCCCTGGTTCTATAATTGCCACATTGGCATGGCTGCAGCAGGAGAGAAGGAATAATGGGAAACCTCTCCTTAAGTGTTCTCTGCAGTTGATTTGGTGGAACTGACCAGAATGAATTCAGCCTTAAAAAGAAAAAA
This sequence comes from Canis lupus dingo, assembly GCF_003254725.2. NCBI lineage: Eukaryota > Metazoa > Chordata > Mammalia > Carnivora > Canidae > Canis > Canis lupus. The sequence continues at coordinate 64,413,002 of NC_064245.1, forward strand.
GGGAGCAGAATGCATTTTTGTAGACCTCTAAAAATTAAAATATATTTTCAAATGACATGTGTAGTGTATTAACTATGTATGCCTAAATATAAGGTAGTTCCCCATATTCCAAAGAGAAAATTATGGGGAAAAAAGAATTTAGAGCAACTTGAATATATAAAGAAACAACTCAACAAAGAGAACTTAAGCTAAGATATAGATAAAATAATCATGTCTATTTATGATATTTAATGTATCAAGATAGTGGTGTATATGTGCCACATCTTTTATAAAACAATATTTTAGTATGGCCGTACTCTTCTCACTTCCTATCTCATGGGTCAATATTATGCAGATCCTTCTCCTTCAGCCTCTTTGTGTATGAATCTACCACCATCACTGTGGTCATCAGTGCATGGCTTTTCAGAGGCTGGGATCTTCACTTGCATTTAAATTGTTTCAGATCAAAAAATTAAATTAAAAAATTTTTGGAGACCAGGTCTTTTGGGTTTAACTTTTTATTCTGGTGTCCTTTCAAGCACACAGAAAATTTGCAAGAATGGTACAAGGAACCCTGTTTACACTCTTTACCCAGAGTCACCAATTGCCAGCCTTTTGCTGCATTTGCTTTATCATATTGTATCTGTTTATCAACCTGTGTAGCTACCATCTACTCACATTATCATTTCTATGTATAAAATACTATGTATTTTGTGTTTTTCTCAATCACTTGGCAGTAGGTTGCAAACTATGTCCTTTTACCCCTAAGTATTTCAGTACATTTCCTAACCATACACAACCTTTCTACAGTTCTCAAAATTAGGACATGTAACACTGACCCAATAGTACCATCCATGGTTTATATTCAAATTTTGCTGATTTTCCTAAAAAACTGACTTTATAGCTGTTTTTTCTTTCTCCAGTCTAAGGACCACTCCAGGGTCGCACACAGTCTTTCGCTGTCATGTCTGTTTGATTCCTTCAATCTGGGACAGTCCACTGCCTCTTATTCTCCTTTTTGACATTGACCATTTATTTTATAGAAGGACCTTCAATTTAAGTTTATCTGTGTTCCCTCATGGTTAGATTTGAGTTATGCATATTTGCCAGGAATATCACAAGAGTGATATTGTGTCCTTCTTGGCACATCATGTCAGAAGGTCCATGACGTTTGTCCCTGTCTTGGCAAGAGAACACTGTAAATCCATATACAATGCTGTAAATGAAAAATGTATTCCAGACCACTCACCCACTTGGCTGTATTATTTTTAAACATATTTTTTTTAAGGTTGTTTACAATTTTACTCAACAGTATTCAGTATCTGAAATTATAGGTCACACACATTTGATCTGTGTTAAGTTTCTTTCCCCAATTTTTGCCAACTGCAACAGGAATGCTCCAAACATCTAAAATGTAATGCCTATAGAATATGTGTATACTTACTTTAGCTTAGAGTATGCTCTAAGCTAAATATCTTTTTCCCCAAATAACAGTCTGTTGTTCAAAAGAAATTTAAATCATACCATATAACATTTGGGACTTTGGGACTTGGATATAAGATGATTCCCTTTTTTATGACAAATAATGTTGCTAGTAACCACCTTGCCTTATACTTTGTTTTATGAATTTTCAGCTCCCATCTTTGGATAAGCAAATTGATAATATTAATAATGTTCTTCAAACAGATTTGTCCAGCCTGGTCCAAAAGGTATGTTTTTTAGAAAAAAAAATTACAGTAGTTTGTTTTACGGCATTTTAAAGGGTAGACTAGTACATAAGAAAAGAAGTAACTGCAAAAAAGTGTGAAATTTTGAAAAGGGTGGCAAAATTTTGCCAAGAAGGGTGTAGTTAACAATTATCCTCCAGGTAATTTTGCTCATTCCACTTCAAGAAATTTGTATCAAGCATCCGTTGTGTGCAAAGCACCATGCTGGAGATAAAAAGCAAAACATGATCTTGCCTTTCTGGGACTCAGAATCTGGTGGGTGTAGTGCTGAACCCCATACTGACTCTGACGCAAGGTGCCCTCCCACTCTGCATGAGTCAGTCCTGTTGCTTTGTCTCCTCCCCCTTCTGCTCATTCACACATGCTGAGGGCTATGTCTGTCATTCTCTCCTTCACCTCGCTACTTAGGCTACCAAGTACTAGCTTCTTAAAGTATTCAGTATCACTTTCTAGATTGATTGGTTGATTGATTTGAGAGACAGAGAGAGAGAGAGTGTGTACGTAAGTAGGGGGAGGGGCAGAGGGAGAGGGAGAGAGAGAATCTCAAGTAGACTCCCCTGTGGGAATGCCTGGGTAGCTCAGTGGTTTAGTGCCTGCCTTCAGCCCAGGGCGTGATCCTGGAGTCCCAGGATCAAGTCCCACATTGAGCTCCCAGCATGGAGCCTGCTTCTCCCTCTGCCTATGTCTCTGCCTCTCTCTCTCTCTCTCTCTCTCTCTCATGAATAAATAAATAAAATATTTTAAAAAAAGACTCCCCTGTGAGCTCAGAAGCTAACATAGGGCTCCATCATACCATTCCAAGATCATGATCTGAGCCAAAATCAAGAGTCAGACTCTTCGCCAACTGAACCACCCTTGTGCCCCCAGTATCGCTTTCTCAATGAAGCCTTTCCTGGGCATCTTGACCAAGTCACATCCTTTTAAATACATTCTTCCAGCACCACACATATTCTTTGTTAATGTCCTCATGACTGCAATTATTGCTTTAATGTCTCTATCGTCCCACTGGAGTGTAAACCCTAAAAAGAACAAGAGCTATGTTGGTCTAGCACATCATTATTTCCCTGATAGCCTACCAGTTATTGCTGTTTCTTTAGCCTATATGTTGAGTGCACAATAAATATTCCTTTGTAGATTATGATTTGATGAGAGTGCCCTGGGCCTGCAGGGCACTTGACTCTGACTTTGAGCATGGGTATAAAAAGATCATCAGTTATCTATTAAACACCTACTTACTGACAAAATTAAACATCACCTCCAACAAGTCATGAGAAACTCTTGGTCTTTCCATTCCAGTGTCCCCTCATTTGTTAAATGAGGGACTTGACCCAGGAGATCTGTAAGGCCCCTTCGGCCATAAAACCTCTTACAGTGAGTGACCACCACAAGTCCAAATGCAGATAAATGCAGAGGGGTCAGGTGTACACTAATCCAACAAGCACCCGTGTGCTGGTAGCTTAGTTACCGCTGAGGAAACAGAAGTGGTGGATGTTCTTTTCCTGGCATTGACGTTACCATGCCAAACTCACTTGCTGGCACCATAAATCTTATAACGTCTATAACCTAGATCGGAGTGCTCTAAAAGCCTATCACAGGCTGGGTAGCTTCTCAACAAGAGAAATTTATTTCTCAGTTCTGGCAGCTGGAAGTCCAAGATTAGGGGGTCAGCACGATCGAGTTCTAGCAAGAGACCCTTCAAGAGGCTTCACTCTCCTGACCTAATCACCTCCAGAAGGCCCCACCTCCTCATACCATCACTCATGTTCAGGATTAGGATTTCAGTGTGTGATGCCAGGGACAGGAGGCAGGGCTATGCAGACATTCAGTCCATAACAAGCTGTAATTGATACAGTGTTCCCCAGCAGATGGCTAAATACACCAGCAGACAGCTAAGAAACACAAAATAAACCACTTCCAGAGGAAACGCTGTCTGTTCAGTTGAATTACTTGGAAATAATGACATCTTCTTATCCCAGATTTAGCCCCAAAATGACATAGCTTGGCTTGGCTGTTTTTGTTTTCACTTTAGTCTCACTAAAATGTGTATCCTCTATAAGCTGTGTGTTCTGTGAGACTAGACTTAGTTAACTGCCATGACTCTTGTTTCGTTAACAAACTGACTCTTGTTTTGGAAACTCACTTTCTACCTGCATGAGGATCATTGTACAGATCAGAGCTTCTCAACATCAGCACTGTTGACATTGTTGATAATTTCCTGTGGTGGAGGTTGTCCCATGTTTTTGGGCTATTTACTAACACCCAGGTCCCTGATCACCCAGGGCCACTGTCGTGATGACCAGAACATCTCCAGACATTGCCGAATGTCTCCTGGAGGACAAAATCCCCTCCCCCCCATTGAGAAATGCTAGTATAGATGACATGAGTTAAAAGTTTAAAAGCAGAAGACTTTTAGCAGGATCTTTGATAGATACAATTTAAAGAGAAAGCCCTCTCTAAAGGGGAATTTTTTAGTGATCTTTTGATGGCCATATGGTTATGATTTCAGGCTTAATATGACTGTTAACATTATTACTTTGCTTCTCTATTCCACACTTTGCTGAAAACTGAGTACTTGTTAATTGCCTTTCTACTCACTATGTATATCAATTTACTTTGAACTATTTTCTAGGGCTATAAATCCTTTAATGATATTCCTGAGATGGTGCAAAATCAAACCACAGACATCGTATCAGGTGAGAATCAGAGTTTGAACTCATTTTGTTTCTCTCTGTGTTAAGAATTAGATAATTAATACCAAAAAAATCATATTGTTAAGAACTATACTTTTTCCCCCTCTTAAAAATAATCTCTCACTAATCTGGAAAATTAAATGAGCATCAGAGCTTTCTAAATGTGCCATCTTCACACAGTGATTTAGATTTTAAGAAATAATAATCCTCTTGAACTCTGATTAATATCATCCTGCTAGGTGGAGGCTGCAAGATCAAGGGCCACACTGTAGTGATGAGTCCTTGTCGTTGTCATGAACTGTCAAAGCTAAGGACAGCCATAGATGAACTAGGGAGGTCACACTTTGATTGGTTTCACTGGGGGAAAACTGTAGGTTATTATATTTTCTTTAAAAAAAAGTGAAAAAAGTTTTCCCAGGGATACTATGTATAAGGATTTGTCTTTTTAGGAAAATATTTATCTGCCTTCCGATGCTGCTGTAATGGTATCTTAGGCTCTTAAGGTTGCTTATGATTTTGGAGAAGCAAGACTGATATTTGGGAGAATTCTACTAGTCTTAAATGATTGAATCACACTGTATTTGGGTTATGATATTTGGGGTAAATGTGCAGAGAAAGAGTGAGGTGTAAACAGTTTTTTGTGTAGCAATGACAATAGACGTGGGTTATTTGCTTAAAGAAGAAATCTCTGAAGCTATATGAGATTTTTCTCCTTTTAAATCATCTTCCCTGTGCTTCCTTTTATCTGTTGACCAAGCAGTTTTAAAATGTTGTGTTAGAAATATTTGATTTTTTTTCCTGTAATAGTGTTCTCTCAATCCATTAAGGCTTCGGGTGAAAAGCATTTCACATAGTGCTTTAGATGTTTTGTGGGTTCCTTTTTGTTTCACCTAAGATTCTACTTTAAAATATTAGGATATTAAAGATGAAGTTCTCAGTTTCCTATGCTAGCTTCTGAAGGCTAACACATGCTGTGTGTCTGATAGCCACCTGCTTACTAATTTCTGTGTTTACTTTTTTTTGTTCCCCCTTTCTGGACCTCTTCTGCCAATACATGCAGCCCTCCCCTGTAAGTCTGGCAAAGCAAGGTGTGCAGTATGCGTGAGCGAGGTCCATTGCACACAGTGTCATTGCCTAAACACAAGCCAGAGTTTTCCCAGGTCTGGGCGGGTATCAACTCCATTAGCCTGAATATCCATTGCTTATTTTCATGTCTTTCCAAAAAAATAAAAACCCTTTGCTCCCATGTTTTTTTTTTTTGTTTTTTTTTTTTTTTAAATATTTATTTATTTATTTTTCATGATAGTCACAGAGAGAGAGAGAGAGAGGCAGAGACACAGGCAGAGGGAGAAGCAGGCTCCATGCACCGGGAGCCCGATGTGGGACTCGATCCCGGGTCTCCAGGATCGCGCCCTGGGCCAAGGGCAGGCGCCAAACCGCTGCGCCACCCAGGGATCCCGCTCCCATGTTTTGATCACTCGGCCCTACCCTGCACACATATCTTGAGTGCCTACTGTGTGCCAGGCTCTGCTGGGCTTAGGGGGTGGGAGATGAATAAAGCATGATCCCTGCCGGCCCTTCAGCTGGGCATGTAAACAGATGCATTTTCCCACACTCTAGAGACATGACAAGGTATGTGCAAGGGATCCAAGGTGGGAAAGGCTAGTGGAATGCTTCCTGGAGGAAGCAACATCTAAACTAGACCCCGAGGGAAGTATTTGGGGAGAGAGGACGCCGGCCATGATGGTCACCCAAGCTGGCAGGGCCAGGGAGTTCTGTCATATGGGAGGGCAGGACAGCCTGAGAAGCAGAAAAAACCTATTTCTGATTCTAGGGAATGTTCATAGGTGAGGGAGAGTCTGCAAACCACATCTCTCAAACTCCCAAAAATCCTAGAGGTAAAGAAGAGATCCACCAAGTCACCTTGTTGAGGATCCTCAGGCTTTTGGACACAGGTGGAAGAGAATTGAGACACTGTGGGTAGTCTTCTCCTAGGAGCTCTGTGTGAACAACACACTTTGAAAAAGATCCCCACCATCTTATGTAATTCCATTTGATTCATGCAACCATCTGCCATCCGAAATTCACCAGGAGCCCTGGGATCACATTGTGAGAACAGTTCACCTTGTCTCTGCTGCTGCAAAGAGATTTATCTCCCTTTTCAGGATCAGTGAACACTTAACTGATTAGCACGTTCTTAGGACATCTGTGTCAAGAATCACTGTGGATAGTGGCAACTTCATACCTGTGTGAGCACTGAGTTAGGTGATGCCCATGTCCTAGGTAACCTTGATCCCAGGACTTGTCACAGTGGACACACTTCCCAGAAACTTAGAACTTATCTTCTCTCAGAAAGGTTAGGATGGATGTTACTAAGAAACTCTTTGACCACTGGGAATACATTGCTATCTACATATGAGAGACACAGGTGTACTTTAACAAGTCTTAATTTGTAGGAGTCACATACAGTTTGAACAAAAATGTCGCCCGGGGCTCGCTTGTTCAAAAAATGGTTCCTGGTGAATTATAGTGTTCCTGAATGCTATTCCTTATTAAATTTATTTTTTCCAAAATCATTTAACCGAAGCTTTGGAGTTAGACAAACCCGGGGTTCAATCCTATTTCTAGCACTTTCTGGAAAAAAAAAAAAGACCTATAGGCAAGTAGTTTAACCTCAATAGCCTTCTGGCTCACTTCATAAAATAGGAATAAGAATATCTACCCCAGTGGGATAAATGAGTTAACATTTATAAAAGTGCCTGGTCTGTGGTAGGCATGCCATATGTTTTAGTCACCAAGGTTCATTCTATTTCTTTAGTGAAATAAGTAGCAGAGGAAAACTCTGGCTTGACTTCAGCACCATGTCATTAAAAGTCAACGCTCATAGCTTGCCGTTTTGTTAAGTAATTGCTCTTTGATGGTCTTGGCTACATTCATGCTTGTTGTAGAACCTTTCCACGTTTGAAACACATACATAACATGGGGAAAACTCAAAAAGTGGTTGAAGCTCTTCATTTTTGTTCCAAAAACAAAGTTTCTGTTTCCCCGTAGTTTTGAAAATGCATAACCTGGATATATTTGTTTTCAGATGTCAAAAGGACCTTGAATTCCCTTGGCTCAGATATTGAAAATATGAGCGAACAGATTCCTATTCAGGATAAGCTGTCAGATTTCATAGGTTATATTAATGACACTGAAACTTACATTCACCGCAATTTGCCCACGTTGGAAGAGTATGATTCGTACAGGTGAGTGCCCCCCTGGAGCTGGCAAACTAGAGAGCTAACCTTGCTCTGGAACAGAATAGAAATCTGATATGATAACTAGGATCATCATCTTATGAGAGAAGATCGTACAAAGAGCCCATAGCCCGATAGGTGTTAACCCTAGTTTATGTTTATTTAAAAAGTTGGAGTGCTCGCTTTGGCAGTGCATATACTAAAGTTGGAACTAGACAAGAAAGATTAGCATGGACCTGCACAAGGATGGTATGCAAACTCATATATTATGTATTTTTTAAAAATGGCTCAAGAAAGTTCTTGAGCCTAGTAGTCAGTAACTTGCCATTTTGACATCATTAATGGCTTCTAGAATCTTAGTCATAACTATCTAACACATGTAAAATTATTTTAAAGCCCGAAAGTAATTAAGGAGAGCATTTGAATAATATTCTTCTTTTCATTGGCTTAAAAAATAAACATGTAGAGCTTTGTTCTCACAGAAAGATTTTCCTTGAAACGAGTAAATTGCTCAAGAGCTCAGGGAAGCAGCTGTGGTCCTCAGCTGTTGATTGCTGCATTAGAAAATGTTAGCAGTGGGGTTTGGCCCTGGAGACGACAGTGGACATCTCAGGCGGGAGTGCTAGGGAGCCATGGACTCACAGACTTGAGGAATTTCAAGGACCACATGAGATAAGATGTGCTCTCCTCTCTGAAAGGCTCAGCCCCACCACCCATCACTTTCAGAATCATTCTTACAGCCCAAACTCATGGAGATTCCAGAGACTTTTCTTCCTATTCTGGTATTTGTTATGTAAGACCCCAAGATAAATAATAAAATGCTAACAATAATTGCTAGCATTTCACAAACAGTTGCATTGTGCCCTCCAAAGTGTGTTTCGTGGGATATCTCATAATACTCAAAAAAACAAACAAACAAAAAAAATCTGCCGTGTTGTGTCCTATTTGTAACCTTGTTTCACAGACAAGTTGAAGCTCAGAGGAGAGGAATAACCTTCACAAGGTCAGCAGCAATGTAGCAGAGATGGGTTTTCAACTCCCATCTGACTATGCTCTTAATTACTACCCTGTAATCATGAAGACATTTTCTTACTGCGGCTAGGCCATCCCAGCAGGTGTCAGGACAAACATAAGACAGACCCTTTCTCAATGAATTTACAATATCATTAGAGGTTAGAGTTTCACAAATGGAAAGATTGATACAATTATCTGTCTATACCATGGGCTCCCCCTGCCCTGAGAACTAGAAGCTTATTTTTAAAGGAAATCTAACCAAGCAGATGAAGCATGTATTAACTGCAAAAGATTTCTGAGGTTCCATGGCTCATGGTTCCAGTGTCTGGAACGAAATGCCACAGAATGGGTGCAGGTGGCTATTATAATTATCAAAATTGCTCTTAATTTAATTAAAAGCTTCAGTGGCAGTTTTTGTCGCAGAACTAAATTCTTTATTTTTTAGCGTTTTAAAGATTGGGAAGCATTTCTAGCCTTGAATGCTCCTCAGCTCCTGGAAAAGGTTGTTGTTCATTCCGGGAATGCCACTAAGACCTAATTGAGGATCCATTATCCTAAAATGTCTCACAGGACCATTACAAAACTGAGATTTGTATTCTACAGGCACTTGATTTAGGATGCTTGTAAATTCTAAAGTATTCAGCGCACTCCCCATGTAGAGTTTCTGGTTCAGCAAAGAACACGATGCCCCCTTTCCCTAATAATTCTTGCAACTACCAAGCATTTTAGAGAAAGACCAGGGAAAAGAGCCTGATATTTCTTTATCTGTTATCTAGTCATGATCTGTCCACATCTCGTCATCATTATAACAAGTGCTCACAGCATCGGGGACCTTGACAGGACTTACAGATCTGAAGGGGTACGGTTATCAGTAGCTTTGGAGAACCTGGGTAAACCCTGCTTTAGGAGCCCCACAGAAATGAAACAACAGAAGGAAGCAATCGTCTCCCGACCAGTGAGCGAGACAGAGTTCTTCAAAACCAAGATAAAAATTAAAATTTCCTGCTGGTTGGGTTGGAGGACTAGGGGTGAGAAGGGATCCTGTCACTACAGTGTTACTCTCCGAGGAATTAACAGGGGAATCTGATATTTGATTGCCAAGTATTTCTCACCTGCTCCAGCCCTAGTCTGACAGCTTTTGTGTTATAACAGTGCCACCTCTTTTATGTATAATAACACCGTGCTTGCTTCACCAGGTGGCTGGGTGGCCTGATTGTCTGCTGTTTGCTGACCCTCATAGTCGTCTTTTATTACCTGGGCTTGATGTGTGGCACATTTGGCTATGACCGGCATGCCACCCCGACCAGACGAGGCTGCGTCTCAAACACCGGGGGCATCTTTCTCATGGTGTGAGTGTTTGCTCTTCCTTGCCACGTGGGGGGTGAAAATGTAGGTGGGAGAGCAGATGGCACGAAGCCAGTGGCCTCTGCGCTGAGTGTTCTGGGTTCCAGTGGAGCAGGTATCCCCGTGTGATTGTACCTTTCGTCGGTTTGGGAAATCCCGCCAAGTGTAAAAAAGTAAAAGAAAACTCTAAATTGTACTTTGATAGACAAGCTGAAATGCAGCATCTATAGATGGTGGGCTGCTCTGTAGCTAAATTATTTCTAAGCTTGCTTTCTTGATTCCTGTTGTATTTTCTCTCTCTCCCTGCCACCCCCTCCCTGCCTCCCTCCATCCATCCATTTATTTATTCACCAGAAACTTGCTGAGGATTGGCCTGGTATCAAACACTGTTCTCTGTGGTCAGCAGTATCATTAGCTTGTTTACTTTGAAACTGGAAACTTGATTCAGCAAAGGGATTGTTGACCCGGCACCCTTAGGATTTTGACACGTAACCTAAATTAGTGATAAGAGCAGGTGTGGGGTATCAGCGAGAGGCAAACCTGCAGAACACTGGAGCAATTGTCCCTACCTCAAAGACATTCATACCCAAGCTCATATTTTTGAAACAAACAAACAAAAAACCTTCACCAGGATGTGACAAAGCACAGAGGGCATGAGCTGGGTGTGACTGGAGATGGAGCCAGAAATGTCAAGTAGGAGGCAGAGGTAGAAGCTTTGAATGCACCTCAGAGAGGAAGCTGTATGGCTTCCAAGTTGACATTTTCTTTTCCAGTAAGTATATCAAGAATAAGCAGCGGGGTGTGTGATGGGGCTGGAGAGGAAGGTAAAGCTTTAGAACAAGTTCATGGAGCAATGGAGAATCAAAATCTCAGCCATGTTCTCATTTCTCTGCTTGTATCACTAGTAGCAGGCTGGGAGAAGCTGGTCAGCAAGTGTTGTGCATTAACGTGCTTTTTCAAACATTGGGTCACTACAATAATTAATTAGACTGTTGAGTCATGATGGTAAGGCCTTTCCCTCAAACCCGTAGCCTCCAGTAGAGTACAGCTTTTATTAGCATTAACACAGCCACAAAGAGCCTTCCAAACAACCTTGAAGCTAACAACACGGGAATCTGCCAGAATCGGACACAAGTGAACAGCACTCCATGCATGGAAAAGGCTGTGTGCTCACATACCTACACTTAAGAAATTAACCCAGCAAGGAAGAGTATATGGCCCTGCCATTTTGTATCTGTTCACGATTACAGATTGTGTACAGATACAAAATAGTTTAGATAGAAAATGAGTTTAATGTCCAGATTTTACTAATCCTGGTACTTGGCTGTTTTGTCAGTGTTTCAAGGTGAGTCTATGCACCACATCTTTTTAACTGCTTGGTGGGAGGGAGCACCTTGCTCTGAAAAGCTGCACTTCTCATAGAATTCTATTTTGCACATTTTTTAAGAGTCGAAGCCAAAATATATGCTATCTGGCTTTGAAGATAAAAGAAACAGGGGAATCATGAGCAGTGAGATGGAGTCTAAAATTACTTCAATTTGGGTATAATTCTCACCTCTGCAGACTAAGGAATCTGTGAAGAGACAAAGTCACATGGAAGCCCATGGCTTGGGAATGAAGGGCTTTATCACATGGTAGGAAAAATGCTGGCCAATGCACTTCAGGTGCATTGTTGACACCTACCACTTAGCATGGAATTCATGTTTGCTGTGCTTCCATGTCTCTTGAGACATCTGGTAAACAACTGGATAATTATAAAGGAGGAAAATGGTACAAGTATAGTTAGTGTAGTCAAACTGATTAGATGAATGTAATTCCCTCTTAAAAACTATTTATTTGATTGTAGGAACAAGAAAGAGTGTATTTTGTTCAGCTACAACCATAACACCACCTGTTCTTAAAAACAGTGACGCCATCCATTGAAGAGCATGGTCTCTTCAAAAACCAAGCAAGAATCCTTATTTCCCAGGGAGCTCCTAGTGAAAGAACTGGCAGGAGGAAAAGTAGAAAGGCCTGGCTTTGCTCTGATACTCTGTCTTCTGAGGGTCTAGGGAGCACATTAGGGACTGGATGGGATACAGTAGGAATGTACATCTGTCTCAGGGGCACATGGAAGGTCTCCCTTGAGGTAAGGAGACCTAACCCAGGTACAAAGAAAACAACAAGCTCTTGTACTGAAGCCCACTGTGAAACTTCCAGTTTTAGCTCTTGCAAAACCACGCTCAGATTATCTGGAGCTTTGAAGAAAAGCTAATACCCAGCATGGCCATGGGTGTCACAAAATGGGCCACATGTACACACCGGTGGCAGTTCAACAGTCATAGATATTTCAGAAAACAGTTTGTCAGGCTGTAGTTGGGGCCAGAAAGACACAACAATCTCCTTGGCCAAGTCATCTCCATTTTAGGGGATCCGTTTTTAGGAAGAAGAACCCAGCTGTGGACAAAGCATCACAAGCAGGGAAGTGTTCTTGCACTTTTAGTTATAATAGTGATGCATTGGGAATGACACCAAGGTCAGCCACCAAAGAGTGAGAGATCCTGGGGTCACTGAAATGTAACCAGGTTGTCTACCTTGGATTGTTGACCAGAGTCCCTAAGATGATTGACAGGAGCTCACGAGATTATGCACACGTCACTACCATAACTGTGTAGATTTAGGAGTCAGCACACGTTTCTATAAAGGTCCAGATAATAAATATTTTTGCTTTTACTGGCCACATGCAGTCTTTATTGCATGTTCTTTTTCTTTTTTAAAAAATTTTAATAAAAAAAAATTTAATAGTTTTATTTAACCTATAACATCCAAAACATTATCATTTCAACTTTCAATCAGTATAAAATTACTGAGGTGTAGTCTATATTCTTTTTTTCTCTACTAAGACTCTGAAATTCAGTGTGTATTGCACAGTTATGACACATCTTTATTTGGAGTAGCGACATTTCAAGTGCTCAATAGCTCTTTGTGACTAGGAGCTTTGGACATTGAAGTTCTAGGTAATGATATTAAAAACATAGAATTCAAGTCAATATGGGAATTTTTTATTTTCCTGGGACATCTAAACTACTTCGTGAAATTTGGAGGTGAACCTTAAAATTCCCTTGGCTCCACTCCCTTATCTAACTTAATACCAATCTCATTGATTTTTTTTTTAACATTCTAAGAATGTTATCAACCCATTCTCTTTCTCTACTCCCAACACCCCAATCGAAGATACCATTTTATCTCAACTGTGTATCCTCTTACTGATTTACCTGCATCCACTGACCATTCTAAACTCTTCTCTATCCGACACCCATGGTAGTGTTTTCAAACATCTAAATCTGCTCATGTGATCCCTCTGCTTAAAACACTTTAGTGGCTTTCTGTTGCTCTAAGAATAAAGACAAACTATCATAATATGATCTACAAATCTCATTTCTGGTCTAGCTACACTAGCCTTTTAGTCCCTGTCACCACTGAGCCTGTGTACATCCTAATTAACTCCTATTGCATGTTATTTTTCTTTTTTTTTATTAAAGATTTTATTTATTTATTCATGACAGACACAGAGAGAGAAAGAGGCAGAGACACAGGCAGAGGGAGAAGCAGGCCCACGCAGGGAGCCTGATGTGGGACTTCATCCCCAGTCTCCAGGATCATACCCCGGGCAGAAGGTGGCGCTAAACCACTGGGCCACCGGGGCTGCCGCATGTTATTTTTCTTATTCTGGTTTTACTTCTCCTTCTTTTCAACACTTTGAGCACACATTAGCCCTTGTATCTGAGTGACAGGCCTTGGGTGTGGTGTGTTTTTTATCTAGATAGATGCATATTTAGGAAACAAAGGCTGGAAATGCTAACAATAAGCTATTTAGAGTAGCTTGTTGTTTTGAAGCATTCTTTCAAAGGTTTTGATGATTTTTGTGACTCCAATACACACACATGCTCAGGCACACGGTTAAACTATGGTGACTGGCATACGCTTCACACGTGTTCCCCTTCTTTATACTCTCCCTGACCTCAAAAGCCTCTTAGGTCAGAGAAATTCAAGCTGAGAGAGGCCCCTGCAATGAGCAGATCTTGCTATTTATTTCATCCAAACCAGACAAATATTTGTAATTGCGCCTTAAGTCTATCCACTGGGCAGATTCATGCCCTTAGAAAGGGAGGCTGTTGTTTCTAAGTCCATCAGCCTATGTGCTTCTGAGGGTCCTTCCTGTTTGTACCAGTGACGGTACAATCATCAGTGATGATCTGGCTATTCCACCTAGACAGATTCAACACTCTGCTCTGTCTGTGTCTTCTACACCTGAGTAACTGAGCACCCTAGAGAAAAGTCACACCATGGGGCACGTTGGCGTCCCTACAGAATTTTATTCCTACCTCAAATGGATCCTTCAGAGCCCTACAAGTTTCTTCCATCCTTACCTTCCCCCTTCCTTCTTTCCTTCCTTCCCTCCCTCCCTCCCTCCCTTCTTTCCTTCCTTCCTTCCTTCCTTCCTTCCTTCCTTCCTTCCTTCCTTCCTTCCTTCCTCAATGGCTTTTTTCACTCTGGTATATCCATCCTCCTCATGTTCCCCCTCTCTTAGTAGAAGGCTTTACCACCTTCTTCACAAAGAAAATAAAAACCAAAACAACTTCCCAAGGCGCCGGTGGTGCTGTGTCCACACACATATGGTGCCACATGCAGAGGGATGTCTCCCATCTGGGCCTGTCCCACCTGCGTTTCCCAATCCCATCCCTGCACACTGCCCCAAGCCTTCCATGGGTCAGTCTGCCCTCTCTTGCATCCTCCTTCTCCTCTTCCCCTCCCCCTAGACTTGCTTCTCAACACTAAACATGTTCTGCTCTCTCCCCTCTTTAAACGTGAAAACAGAAAACCTCCCAACACCCCTTCTTCCCTCTCACGCCCTTCCCTGCACGGACTTCTGGAAATAATGGTGTTTGCTTCCTCTGGTTTTCCTTATCTCCATGCCCTGCCCAGGCCACTCCCCTGCCCTCAGGTCCTCAGTGGCCTCTAGGCTTCCAGCCAGAGGACTTCCTTTACTTCTTCTGGAACGTGCATGCCCTCCCTGCAGTGTTTGGGACCGCTGCCCACTCTCTCCCCCTGCAGACACACCTTTGTTTTCCCTTCAGTGACTGTGGGCCTGGTGCTTTCTTTCCTACATTGCAACTCTCCTTAGCAGTCTTGTGTGTCTTGTGTGCTGCTTGCCCTACTCACCTGCTCCTCCAGCAGTCAAGTCCCCCAGGCCCAGCCCAAGTGTGCTTCTCCCTCCAGCGTCAGCCCCAGGGTCCAGTGGTCACGTCTAAGCATTTGATTGCCTCCTGCAGGCCTGGCACCCACATATGTGTGCTCCAGACGCAGCCGACTCCCCCCCAACATCCCCCGCACGTATCATGGGGGGGCAGGGGGAGCAGGACCAGGTCGCACCTCTCTTCCCTTCCTGGGCCCCGGCATCTCCTTCCCTGCTGCCAAGCCCCAGCTTCAGCCTGGCCCTTCCTCGCAGCATCCCCAGCACATCCCGCGGGGTCCGCCTCCCCTGTCCCATCTCCTCTCCCGTCTCACTTCTCTCCCCTGCCTCCAGCCACATCGGGCCACCGCCCAGGGCTGACAACAGCCTCCTCAGTGGTCGCCACTGTCCGTCCTGTGGTGCACACTCTGCCGAGAATGTTCTTCCTCAGAGAGAACCGGGCTTATGTTCCTCCTGCGCTTCAAGGCCCGCAGCAGCCTGCCCTCCTGGACCAGCCAGGCCCCGTCCCGTCCCGTGCACCCCGCCTGCCCCCCCCGAAGGCTGCCTTCGCGCCCCCCCAGCCCTCCCTCTGGATGCAGAGCCACGTTGGCCCCTTTCAGACTCCCAGCGGTGCGTGCCCCCCTCAGAACGCCGCCCCTCCCCGTGTCCCCGCAGCTTCACCCCCCTGACCCCAGAGACCATGTCTGAAGCACCGTGCTGGCTGCAAGGAGAGCAGAGTCTAAGCCTTCCCTAAATACGTGTGTGCGGCCCACAGATCCCAGTGCCTATGGCTTCCTGTCCCCTCCTGAGCAGGCAGGGTCGGTCCCTTAACCTGCACAGAGCAAAGGCTCTCGGTCTGTTTCCTACACTGCATAGGTAGCATTAGCAAGGACCAGCAGGTAATACTGGATCTCTAGTTTTTTGTTGTGTGTTTTTTTAAAGTACTCCCTACATCTGACGTGGGGCTTGAACTCATAACCCGGAGATCAAGGGTCACACACTCTACCAACTGAACCAGGTGCCCCTGAATGTTGAATGGTTTACTGTAGAATTCCAAACTTTATTTCCGTTTTGGTTTTGGTTTTGTTTTCCAGCGGAGTTGGAATCAGTTTCCTCTTTTGTTGGATACTGATGACCATTGTGGTGCTCACGTTTGTCATCGGTGGAAACATGGAAAAACTGGTCTGTGAGCCTTACCAGAACAGGAAACTATTCCAGGTTAAGTATGACTTCTGGGCCCGATGGGATATGCCTTCAGTGGAAATTCTGATGTCTCTGTATCTTGTGGGGTCAGAAAGATGAGCAGTTTGGTTTCTTAATTCACTAAGTTAAGATTCCTTCAATTAGAGCAAATAACTGTGGTAGTATTGTTTCTCGAACGTCAAGTGAAATGAGTACCAGGACTTGAAGCGTCCTCATCAGTGTGGATTGTAATAAGCTGGGAAAGAAAATTCTTGAGGAGGGGTACCCCAGGAAGTTTCTGACATTTTAAAGAGTCTCTCAAATGACAATTGCCCATACAGATGGTGTGAGGCCTTCAATTTGAAGTGAGAGACACCAACAAATTCCATGCCTTGTGGCCAAGTATCGTCCCTGGTGGACGTCTGAGGAGACCATTGAGAAATGAATTTGGGCTCCACTTTCTCTTGAAACTGAGTCCTGTGGGCTCATCGGGACCGCTTCTCAGTTCAGCTTCATTAGTTAATGAGGAGGTTTGGGTCTATGTGCCAGTCTTTTCACTCTGGCTTTCTGGTGCTTTTTTCTACATTCTGGCTTTTAAAATATATTTGTTTTCCTGTTTTATTGTATATACTTTTCCACTTCATATCTGTTATGAAATCCGGTGAGGAACTATGCAGGTAACCAGTTGTCATGGAATTTTATTTTATTTTTTAAAGATTTTTTAATTTACTTATTTGAGAAAGAAAAAGTGTGCACATGTGAGCGCATGGAAACATTAGTAGGGTGAGGGGCAGAGGGAGAGGAAGAAGCAGGCTTCCCACTGAGCAGGGACCCTGACATGGGGCTCGATCCCAGGACCTCAGGATCATGACCTGATCTGAAGGCAGATGCTTAACTGACTGAGCTATACGGGTGCTGCTGTTGTCATGGTATTTTAATTTTTCAGTTGGCTGAGGAAAATTAAATTGGGAGTGTCGATTTGTCAAATTATGTCTGTTTGGCCTCTTGATAAAAAAAATAATAGCGATCAGCAAGCCAGACTTCATGTTCCATGCTGTGTTAAATTGCTAAAGTGGAATTCTTTAAAAATAGAGGGATATTTTGAAAACATTTACATTCCTCAAGCACATACATGGTCATGCATTAAGGAGCTCATTAAGATATATGATATATTAGCCATCTTAAATATATGATGTTAAGTGAGAGAATATGCAAGTTTTAATTCATTTTGTCTAGAGTAAAGGAGTAAAGAGATGGGCCAACTGTTTTATGGCTTTCTATAGGCTATTCTGAATCAAGTTGTCAATTCTTCTCTTATTTCTAATGTCCCTGTCTTACTAAGAGAGATGTTCTCTCAGGGCAGCCCCGGTGGCTCAGCGGTTTAGCGCCGCCTTCAGCCCAGGGCATGATCCTGGAGATCTGGGATCGAGTCCCACATCGGGTTCCCTGCACGGAGCCTACTTCTCCCTTTGCCTGTGTCTCTGCCTCTGTCTCTGTCTGTTTCTCATGAATGAATAAATAAAATCTTAAAAAAAAAAAAAAGAAAGGGAAATGTTCTTCAAAAAAAAAGCAGTTTCAGTAATTCTTACTGAAGTATCAGTAAGAACTGCCCCCATTGGGCAGTTTATTATGATCACACTATTATTTTCTTGTTTTAAATTGGAAACCAATGAAGAAAATCATGATCTGAAAACCCCCAAATATATTTAACAGAATATTTTATTATGTGTATGCATATTAGTATAAAAGCATCTTTCAAAATAGCTTTTTTCAATTTGTTCTAGATTTTGGACACCCCATATTTACTAAATGAGAATTGGAAATACTATCTCTCTGGCATGGTGTTGAACAAACCGGACATTAATCTCACTTTTGAACAAGTTTACAGGTATAAATAATGGCATGATGCATTTTTTTTGGCTACTGAAAATGTTGTTTGTTCCAGAATGAGATTTTGCTTTCAAAGTGTCTTTAAGCTTGATAAGACTAGCTGTTCTATAATCTTCACAAAGAGATAGTAGAAATAAGACCAAAAAGAGATCCTTCTACTAAAAGCCTTCTAGACTTTGGTGTGGTGATGTCTCAAGGTCCTTCTGTTCAGTATCCCCTAGACCTCGCTAGTTAAGGTGACCCTAAGTGGCATTAAAGAGATCCTCTGAGAACTCTGGTGCAGGAGTCACGCTACCCCAAGTAAATGCCATATAACAAGATGTCAGTGGATGGGTCCAAATCTCATACATGCTAATAGTGAAGCACCTGACAGGCCAGGCTGTGTAGTCAGTCTGCCTGGGCTCCAGTCTTGGCTCTGCCATCAGGGAGCAGGCCTTGGTGATCTTGGGCAATTTTACTTCTCTGTTCAATAGGGTTCAAAGCCTTCCCATCATCTCTAGCAGAGACAACAAATGAGTGGCACACGTGCCCACCTGTTGATCTCGCCCTCGTGATAGCCGTTGGTAGTTAGCAGAGGTCTTGTTCATAGCCCAGAGAGTCTCAGGATCCTTCTCAGGATCCTGCCTCAGCATGTTGTAGGCAAAGGTTATCAATCGATTTGAGTTACTGTGCATGATTAAACCATCCCTGGCCTGAAAGGACGAAGCCAGCCTTCTTGGCCTGGCCTGCCAGCTCTTTATGACTCTGGCTCTGCAGTCTTACCCCTGGTGGTTAGTGTATCAAGCTCTCTGTTCCAACAACACCAACCTACTGGGAATTCCCTGAAGAGGAGCATCACACCTCTAGGGCTGTGGGAAAGTCACTTTACCCAGGCACCCCTCAGGGCTAGAGGGCTTTGGCTGCTGGACCAGGAAGAGGCACCCCCAGGAAGCAGCTATCTCAGCAGCAAGGATATGCATCAGATGAGCCTGCCTTTCTTGGCTCAGTTGAAGAAGGATTTTGCACATTTTAGAGAAGCATGAAGAGGTGAAGCCAAGCTATGTGAACTGACCGTCTGGATCTATGTGTGTTCCGCTTCTGTATCTCAACCCTGGAAATACAGAGGCAGGTGGTCTGGCAGAGGTTTGAATCTTTTAATAAAGCCCATGATATGCTGTGTAACACACATCTTTCCAGCAGGTGGTGGCTTGTTTTGTTTATTTATGAGAATTTATTTCTTCCCAATTTGTGAACTTATGATTCCATCATAGCACTAGAAAAAGCACAAAGGAGACAGATGGAAGGATGACTTACCACTCTTACTGTAACTGTTCCAAAGATGGGACATTTAGTAAAGCAGGGAACGAAGTCCAGAATGGTAGGTCTCCGGGGCGAATCCATGCAGCCACTAGTGACCGCCCCCCCCGCATCAGCCCTCAAAAGCCGCTTCTGTGCTTGCAGATGTAAACAAAAGATACACCGTGAACCTTTCTCTCCACCCATAGCTGGGGACAGAGATGGACACGGCTGCCTTTTCTGGATCATGATCTCTCTGTTTTTCCCACAGTGACTGCAAAGAAAATAAGGGCATCTATAGCACACTTAAGCTAGAGAACACCTACAACATCAGTGAGCATCTCAACATTCAGGAGGTAAGGAGTAGAGCCAGGCAGGAAACTGATGTACATCTTTAGTAAATCCATTTCTTTCTTTCTTTTCTTCCTTTATTACTTTCTTTCTTTGTCATTGAGGTGAAATTCACGTAAGGGAAAATCCTAAGACATTTTCGCCACCCCCAACCAGGTGTCTCTCTTGAGGCATGAGTTCCTCTAGTGGACTGTGCAGGTGCCCTAGGGGGGTCTGGCTGCAGATGCGATGCAGGAGGATCTTATCTTGCTATGTGTCAGGGTCCCTAGAGGAACAAATCCCAGGGATATTGGCTTTCCAACACTGGCCACCCTTTCCTGGTAGGTGCCTGAAGAGGGAACAAGACACCCAAGACTCCAGCCTACACAGTCTTTGCCCCTTGGGAGTCAGGGCTGTGGCCCCAGGGCTCCAGGGAGGCCCTGCAGAGCTCTATTGGCCTTCGAAAGACGGCGTGGCAAGAGTGTTGGGAGCAGACAGGAGGGAATGATTTCCTCCTTCTCCTTTGCCTGTGCCCACCCACAAATCTTGAGCCTTAAGACTCTGAAGAGAGGCCACTCGAGAGCATTCCAAGACAGGAGGAGGAACAAGAGTTTCCCTGGCAGGCCTAGGGTGCCATCAGCATAGGCTCTCCCCCTCCCCATACCTGGAGGCCTCTGGCCTTCTCGGGGGTTAAAAACTTAAGGAGGCTTCTTTCTTTTGGGCTTCCAACTGGAAGCAGATACCAAGAGACACCAAGGAAAGAGACTGTTCCCCAAACCCCATAGCTTGTCCACTGAGACATCACTGGCTTTCAGAGGCACCGTGAGACCATGGTGGCCTCCCACTTTTCAGATATGAAGAGGTTTATTTAAAAGCCGAATACAAATTCTGTACTGTGTTGTATTTTGTATTGTGTTGATTATCCTCCCTAAATATTCCCTGCATGTATATACAAACAAAATATAATTCTGTAACCAAGCCCAGACTAAATGTCCTCTACTCATTTGGCATCACACCGTGTGTCATTTTCTCTGTGCACCAGAGACAGAGTGCCTGGGACGCTGGCACTGCATGCTGCCTGAAACTACTTAGGTCAATCTCAAGTCCCCAACCATGTCCCCATGATCTCAAGCATCGTCACTACGCAAGTCCAGTGCGTGCTGCCTTTTTTCGCCCTGAATACAGCCTGCCTGGCTCGTTTCAGCATCCATATTTGTCAAGACCCATTCAGAAGCCACCTCCTCTCTGTTGCCCTGTCTAGCCCCCTGCCTCAGCAGACTCTCTCCTGACCCTTGGGGTCCTGACATAGTTTGTGTGCCTTTATTATGACACTGCCTCTTCCTTTGAGGACTTTGAGAACAGAGATGGAATCTTATTCTGTTTTGCATCCCACCTCCTCACACAGTGCTTGGCGTGGGGCATAAGGAGGGAGGCGGGGATGCAGGGAAGGAGTGGGTGGGGAGAGAAGAGTACCAAGGAAGAAAATGCCAGTTAAGTGCCTGTGTTTTTTGTCTTGTGTCATTGCTCTTTTAAAGCATGAAAGCCTGTGGCATTCTTGAAGAATGGACTTACTTATCCCTTTTCTTTTCATCATGCAGCATGCTAGAAACCTCAGCAATGATTTTAAAAACATGAATGTAAATATTGACAATATTGTTCTGCTGGACGCAGCAGGAAGGAAAAACCTGATGGATTTCAGCTCTTCGGGAGTAGACACCATAGACTATAATGTCTACTTGGCAGAGGTGTGACCCATGATCTTGATCTGTGGGGGGCAAATAACAGCAGATACTTTCTTTCTTCTTTCTTTCTTTCTTTCTTTCTTTCTTTCTTTCTTTCTTTCTTTCATCATTGAAATGAAATTTATATAACATAAATTGGCTATTTTAAAGTGAGTTAATTCAAGGGCATCTGGCTGGCTCAGTTGGTAGAGCATACGACCCTTGATGTCAGGGAAGTGAGTTTGAGCCCATGTTGCATGGAGAGGTGACTTTAAAATAAAATCTTTATAAATAAAAAAAAAAATCTTTATAAATAAATAAATAAAGGGAGCAATTCATCAGCTTGTAGTATAATCACAGTGTTGCACAACTACTGCTTCTATATGGTTTCAAAACATCATTATCACCCAAAATGAAAGCCTCCTTCCCACTCCATGGTTGTTCTTTTCCCCCAGCTCTGGCGACCACCAGTCTATGTTCTGCTTCTATGAATGTACCTGTGCTGGATGTGTCATACGAATAGAATCATACAGCACGTGACCTTCTCTGTTTAATGGCCTTTCATGTCACCTAAAGTTTTTGAGATTCATCTCCATTATAGCGTGGATCAGAACCTGATTTCTTTTTATGGTTGGATAATGTGGTTGGAGAAACATAATATGGTCTTATATGTGTAAATCAGAATGTAGCTGTTGTCATCTCTGTAAGAGTTTCCAGCTCTACTTTATGGTCACAGGACCATAGTTTATTCTGTTGTCCATTAGATATTGTTAAGGTCTAAAAATCCCACAGCCATGACACGGTTTCCCTCCCCCTCTTTTGTAGATGGGTAAAACTCCCACCAAAGTGAATCTTTTATCCTTTGCAGATGATCTGGACACAAAAGCCAACAATCTGGTGAGTTTGAACGGTCTAGTTTTAAATGCTATAATCGTTATAGATGTCAAATGTCCATACTATTCCTAGTTTCCTTACAGCACAAGTGACCTTTGGTTAAAAACCCCTCTCTCTTGTGCATGTCAAGACTTCCCACCAGCCGCCACTGCCGTGTGGCCCAGACACCTGTGAGCATACGAATGGTTCCAGGGTGGTGTCAGGGTGCCCACAGCTGCTCCTGACCTCTCCTCTTGCTGCTGCCCGCACTGCTTTAGAATGAGCTCTGCTCTCACGCCTATCAACCCCTCCAACCACCACATGCACACATGCACACACACACATCATTTTTCTTGCAGTTTAGGGAATGGAAGGCGATTCCATTTGATGATTTGCATCACCAATAACAAGTGGATAAGTGAAGGAAAAGACACCACCCAAGCCCCCGTAAGCTTCTGTTCTTCACTTCCCCTGCTGGCTGGTGACTAGATGACTCAAACCTGTCCCTTTCAAGAAGCAGCAGCACATGGGGGTGAGGAACCTGGGCTCCAGAGGAACACTGGGATTTAAACCCTGACTCAGCCACTTCCTAATGGTGGGCCCTTGGACAAGATGTTTCACTCCCCTGTGCCTTACTTTCCTCCTTTGTAAAATGATCACAATAAAATTGTTACATGTTAACATATTAAACATTATTTAAGTTGAGCCTGGGTTTTTCTCATCTGTAAAGTGGGGACACCGCTGCTGTAAAGTGGGCTTCACAGTGGCTATATTATGGTGAGGTAAGAAAGAGAGCCCAACCTCCAGCACTCAGGAAAGGCTCATGGGTTTGGGTGGCTGCGGAAAGTTCATGGTTCTAGGATTTGAGGCAGGGTGTCTTGGTGATGCCCCTCCTAGTGGTCCCCACACGCACAGCGTACAGGAGGGCTGCATGCTTGTCACCAGCACCCTGCCCTGACCTCCTGCAGTTAGAGAGTGCTCCACAGTCTGGAAGGATGGTGTTGATTCTGTTTATTTTATTCTCCTTGCAGCCCCAAGGAAGTTTGAAACAGTCCCTCAAAAATAATGCGCAAAATCTTAAAACGATTCACCATGGCCAAGTCATGCCTTTGGAACAGTCAATGGTAACAACCCGCCACCTCTGGTGTTTCCCGAGACCTGAGCAAAGCCCGTCCCACTAGCTGGCTTTCATTTAGACTGAGTGAAACATCTGCATCTCATGTGTGGGTCAAATCCAGTTGGCCTCAGGAACTGAGCTGTGTTAAAAATAAATGATGGCAGCGGGGCGCCTGAGTAGCTCAGTAGGTTGAGTGTCTGACTCTTGATTTCAGCTCAGGCGTCAACCCCATCTCGTGGTATCGAGCCCCACATCAGACTCCCTGCTCAGCGGGGAACCTGCTTCTTCTTCTCCCTCTGCCCCTCCCCCTCTCTCTCTGAAATAAATAAATCTTTAAAAAAATTAAATAAATGATAGCACCTGGGCTTTAAAGAAGACACATTTTCAATGTCCCCACTCCTTTTGTGCTTTATCTCCTTGCCTTTTCCACTCGCCTGTGTCCAGGTAGATTAACTCTGTGGTTGCCCCACACACGGTGCTTGGGTTCCCCGGCCCCCAACAGGCACCCGGGAGCCAGGCACCTACCTGGAGGGCTGATGTCTGTGCTGCGGACTCACTCTTACTTATTCTCAAATTCTTTTTCTCCAAACCCTGCCAAGAAATATGGGAAGGCGAGGGTAAGTTCTTTTCTCCCTGCCTCATTAAGCTTTGTTCACTGATCTAATGGGCCATGTTTTCTTTCTCCTCTCTCATAGCCTTTGATCTGACTTCCCCCGTTCTTTTTCCTCTCTCTGCTCCTGGCTTCTTTCCCGAATTCCAGAAGGGCAGTCTGTAGCAGAGAAAGAACACCGGCTCTGGAGTCAGGCGGAGCTGATTTCAGATCCTGCTTCTGCCTCCCCAAAGTCTCACCACTTTCGATTCTCTCCTCTGAAAATGGTGGGGACGGATCCCGCCCTACTGTCACCTGGTTCCTGGACATGACTCTGTAACTAGCAGGAATTCTTATTAGGCTTGTGTGGGAAACCCGTTACCCAGTCAGCGTGCTCAGGTTTGGAGAAGCACAGTAGCCCACTTGACTCCAGCTTTGAAGCCTTCTAGAACTAATTTTTACCATCTCTCTCTCTCTCCCCCTACCCCTTTCCTCCTGATTCTCTAAACTCGTTAGAGTATTCACAAAGAAAACTGAATTTTCTGAATTTGTGTGTTGTGCTCGTCACAATCCTCTGTTCTGCTTGTTATGCCTACCACCGGGTTGTTAACATTTTAAGTTGGTTTTTCCCTATTCCTTAAGCGGTTTCCTTCAAGTAGACACAGTACTCCTTGGCCTTTTAAGAGCTGGGGCAGCCTGTCTACAAATAGGCAAACTGCTCTGGACATGTGACCTACCATCTAAAACAGGGCGGGCAGCAAACTATGCCCCCCCAAACTACATTCTGTGGGCCAAATCCAACCTGTTGCTTGTTGTTATAAATAAGGTTTTACTGGAACACAGCCATGCCCCCTTATTTACAGATGATCCTTGGTTGCTTTCAGCTAAAAAGGCAAAGTTGAAAATAAAATAAAAGGGCAAAGTTGAGAGCTTTGGACAGGGTTTGGCCCACTAAGTCTGAAATATTTACTGTCTGGCCTCCTGTTTCACCAATCCCTGGTCTAAACCACTCAGAATAAACTACTCTGGGCAGTTTGGGCAGACTTTTTCTGATGTAGTGCCTGCCACTTGGAGCAAACCTGACTCAAAGTGGTTTCTTGGACACTTTGCATGAGATGTACCACCCTTCAAAGCTCTAGAATATATATCCTGATTTTCTTCTTCAGCTTCTCTTACACCAGAGGGATTGTTACTTCCATCTGTTGTTTTTTCTAGAATGAAAGCATCACAGAGTAAAATCAGATTTGGTGGCTGACTGGGAGAAGGGAGGGGAGACAGAGGCATGTGATCTTGCTGATTGATTCATGTAATAAGTTTGAAAATATGTATGTTTGTTCACCAGAGCACTATCAACCAAAGTATCAAGGAACTTCAACACAAAAGCAGCGGATTGAGGGTAAGGACTTCTTTTCCTTTCTGCCGTGGTGGGGGAGGGGCACACACAGACTCTCAAGAGATGTTGGTTTTATAAGTACTTAGGTTTAAAAAAACAAAAGTCTTGGTTATCTGCCCTTGTTAAATGCCAAACTGCCAAACTGAGTTTTCCTACCATTTGCTTTCTGCAAGTACTTCTCACCTTGGCCCTAGTAGACACACAGGTGAAAGCTGTGTCTTAATGTGTAGAACACAAGCTCAGAAGGTACGCTGGTCACTTTTACTGAGATAACGCTGCCTGCAAAACCCAGTGCCTTTGGACCACAAACTCATTCTCACTGTTGGATGGACTGCAGGCTTCTCCACCTATGTCCCCACCCAGGGGCAGGGTGAAGGGAGCACAGGAAATCAGGGGGTGAGTGGAAACAGGCTGCTCTTTAAGTGACAGGTTAGAACCAGCATGCTGCCACTCCATCTACATTCTGTAGGCCAAAGCAAGTGACACAGCCAGGCCTATCATCACTGGTTGGGGATGTATGCAGGTCCCTTACTGTCCTATGTAGCTTGACCTTCAGGTGACGGTATGCGGCTCTGCACTGCCCTTCACAAGGAGCCAGCGTGGGGGCAAGTTGGGTTGGAAATCAGCCCTTGTCCCACTGGCCAGGCTGTGTGCCCTGAGGTCTCCAGGCAGGACAGAAAAGGCACCTTTTCTCATTTACCAAACTGCCATGTGGAGATTCTTATCTGTGTGAAAAGATTAGGTATGAATCCCAGGTCTTGTGTCCCCAGCTTGGTTACATAGAGCAGGATCAGCTACCTCCTCTGTGAAGGGGCCTAACCATGCCTTCCTGTAGCCTGTGAGTACCGGAGCCCCCCCTTATCCCCAGGGGAGGGGGTTGGTTCATTCAGTGAATGCCTGAAACCACAGGTGGTACGGAGCCGTATTGTAGTTATGGGTTTTTTCCCCATACATATGTAGCTCTGAGAAAGTTGAATTTATAAATTGGGCACAGTAAGAGGTTAACAACAACAATAATAAAATAGAACGATCATAGCAATATAATGTAATAAAAGTTATATGAACGTGGTCTCTCTCTCAAAATATCTTACTGTACTGAACTCACCCTTCTTCCCGTGATAATGTGAGACGATAAAATGAGTGATGGGAATGTCTTAGGCATGTGACGTGGCATTAGCCACTATTGACCTTCTGACCACACGTCAGAAGGAGGATCATCTGCCTCTGGACCCCAAGTAACAGAAACTGTGGATAAGGGGGAATTCCTGTCTCAGTGAGACGATTTGGATTCTTTGGCCCCGTGTCTGGCACAAAGCGAGGCTTTGTATGTACTGCTCTCATTCCTCTGCCCTCAGAGGGCTGGGCTGGTTCTGTGGTCTTCTTAACTAGCAAATTATGGTGGTGTGGAGCTGAGCTAACAGCACTCGTATCCACATGCCAACTCATATCCACATGAAATCCCTTCATTGATTGACCCCCTGGCAATTGCTGTGTTTTCCAGGTGAAAGTGGCCAATATCCTTTCCTCTCTGGATTCTGCTCAGGACTTCCTCCAAACTCGCATCTCCTCAGTTATTGTCAAAGTAAGTGGGTGTGAGCCCCTAACTACATGGCTGCAGAGAGTATGGGATGGTCCCCTCAACGGTGTTACTACTTTTTGATTTCTTTCCAGGAAAGTAGCAAGTATGGGAACATGATAATAGGATACTTTGAACACTACCTGCAATGGGTCAAGATCTCAGTAAGTAGTTTATCTTTTATGAACGTAAGAGGGCCATGTGTTAAGATAGTCATGTTCTAGGATAACATCAGGAGGAAATAAAGTAAAATTCCTAGTAATTTGGTAGGAGATAACCAAAGGACCTCAAATCTGGGGACCATGAGGAGGGGTGTCATTGGACTCAGCATGTGTCGTCTAAGCTGGACCCTTTTCCCAGCCTGCCCACTGAGCTGGAGAACATGCTCCTCACTTTCTCCCCTAGTTCCTTTGCTCACGTTGTGGGGGTTCCTGCTACAATTGACTCTGTCTCCCCAGGGAACTGCAGGGGTGGTTTGTTCATGCCCTGGGCCCCGCAGAACCTGTCATGTGGTTGGTGTGTAAATCTACGAGGGGTGGCTTGAGCTACAGAAATTTGTTTTCTCACAATTCTGGAAGGGCTGGAAGTCCAAAATCAAGGTGTCAGCAGAATTGGTTTCTTCGGAGGCCTCTCTCCTTGGCTTCTGGAAGACCGTCTTCCCCTTGTGTCTTCACATGATCATCCCTCTGTGCCTTTGTGTGCCCACATTTTCTCTTCTTTTATAGACACCAGTCATTGGATTAGGACTTACCCTAATGACTTCATTTTAACTGACCTGCCTCTTTAAGAACCCTACCTCCAAATACAGTCACATTCCAAGAAACCGGGAAGGAGGACTTTAACATGTGAACTTTTGGGGGTCACAATTCAGTACACATTTGGGTCCCCCTGAATATATTAGAAGACAAAGTTGAGGAGCAGAGTGAAGTTTCCAATGATTTCAAGGCAGCTCATTCCTCCCAGAAGCCAATTTATAGAGAAGTAAAGTGGCTTGGAAAGTGCTCCTTGCCATCTTGGGCTTTGGGTCAGCTTTCCTCTGAGGATTATTCCCCTGGGGCAGGGGTAGGGAGAGATGCTTGCAGCTGAGTTACTTGAGTAACTTGGGCTAAGTTATTGAGCTGCTTGCTGCTAGCCAAGACGGGCTTTGAGAAGTCTAGGGACTCAGGAAAATTTAGACTACTCCAAGAAGCCTTGAGTATTTCATTTGTATTCCTGGCCCTTGACGGTGTGAACCCAGACTACCGCCATCTCCTCCCTCTTTGCTGCTCCACCCCATATTCCAGCCACATCCAATGGCTTGAGTCTCTGAAATGTTCATATTTCTTGATGTGATACCCTCTATGTCATATCCTCCTCCCTGGTTCCCACCTCTGGCCCCCACCCTCTGGGCCCTGAGCCTGGTTCTCCTTCAGGGCCCAGCTTTCTCATGTCTGTGCTGACACTTCCTCCTGCCTCCCAGATCTGAAGACCTCAGGGTCTTATCAGTGCTGGGATGAAGGGCATACACACACAGGTGAGTTGTGGTGGAAGAAATGCATTATCATCATTGCCACCATGGCCACTAGAACCTATGCATCTCCTCCACCAGATCAAGGAACCATATTTTGGTCACATTCATACCCAGAATATGAAGCAAATACCCTGAAGCCAAAGTGAGTCTGGACAGGAATGGTTAAGTCATACAAGAGCCACGCCATGTGAATATTAGGTGGCCGTTTATACAAAATGGATCAGAGCTCTGCCAAGGCACTGGGAGAAATTTTCACAGGGTATAAATAAGAGAGAAAAGCAAGATGCAGAAAAACATATGGAGTAAGACTCCTGCTCTGTTTTTTTTGTTGTTGTTGTTGTTTTTTAAAACAAACAGTTAAAAAGCCTATAAAGAGGGTGTACAGGGTTGTTCAAGCTTGGTAAAAATAGGGAACTTTCCAGAACGCTCGGTGAGACGCGGAGGAGCGGCGGCTGCCCGAGCTGCGCCCAGCAACGCGCCCCTTCCCGCTCCCCCACACCGGCTTCGGCCCTCTCACCGGCTGTAGAAAATGGTGAAAGAAACCACTTACTATGATGTTTTGGGGGTCAAACCCAATGCCACCCAGGAGGAATTGAAAAAGGCTTACAGAAAACTGGCCTTGAAGTACCACCATGATAAGAATCCAAATGAAGGAGAGAAGTTTAAACAGATTTTTCAAGCTTATGAAGTGCTCTCTGATGCAAAGGAAAGGGAATTATATGACAAAGGAGGAGAACAGGCAATTAAAGAAGGTGGAGCTGGTGGTGGTTTTGGCTCCCCCATGGACATCTTTGATATGTTTTTTGGAGGAGGAGGCAGGATGCAGAGAGAACGGAGAGGTAAAAATGTTGTACATCAGCTCTCAGTAACCTTAGAAGATCTCTATAATGGCGCAACAAGAAAACTAGCTCTGCAAAAGAATGTGATTTGCGATAAATGTGAAGGCCGAGGTGGTAAGAAAGGAGCAGTCGAATGTTGTCCCAATTGCCGAGGTACTGGAATGCAAATAAGAATTCATCAGATAGGACCTGGAATGGTTCAGCAAATTCAATCTGTGTGCATGGAGTGCCAGGGCCATGGGGAACGGATCAGTCCTAAAGATAGATGTAAAAGCTGCAACGGAAGGAAGATAGTTCGAGAGAAGAAGATTCTAGAAGTGCATATTGAAAAAGGCATGAAAGATGGCCAGAAGATAACATTCCATGGTGAGGGAGACCAAGAACCAGGACTGGAACCAGGAGATATTATCATTGTTTTAGATCAGAAGGACCATGCTGTTTTTACTCGACGAGGAGAAGATCTTTTCATGTGTATGGATATACAGCTGGTTGAAGCCCTGTGTGGCTTTCAAAAGCCAATATCTACTCTTGACAACTGAACCATCGTCATCACCTCTCATCCAGGTCAGATTGTCAAGCATGGGGATATCAAGTGTGTGCTAAATGAAGGCATGCCAATTTATCGTAGACCATATGAGAAGGGTCGCCTAATCATCGAATTTAAGGTAAACTTCCCCGAGAACGGCTTTCTCTCTCCTGATAAACTTTCTTTGCTGGAAAAACTCCTGCCTGAGAGGAAGGAAGTAGAAGAGACTGATGAAATGGACCAGGTAGAACTTGTGGACTTTGATCCCAATCAGGAGAGACGGCGCCATTACAATGGGGAAGCATATGAGGATGATGAACATCATCCTAGGGGTGGTGTTCAGTGTCAGACTTCTTAATGGGGCCGGTGAATAACACTGCTGCTGGCATTTTATATGCAGTAGTGGATGAGTGAAGGACTATAATCATAGCTCACTACTTGCTATTGTTTTTGTTTTAATATTCAACTATAGTAGTGTTTTAAAAGTTAAATGAAGAATAAACTCAAATATAAAAGCAAAAAAAAAAAATCAGCTTGGTAAAAATAAGGTTGTTCACATGGGTTGCCTTGTAAGGCATAGGTGGGAGAAAAGGGGAAAGTGATCCAACCAATAAAGGCAAAGAAATAAGACACACCTCTGCCCTAAAGAGCTAACATCTAGCTCATTTTATGTATTTTTTTAATGAATGAATATAGTTATTTTAAGTCAATGGGATTGGAGCATCTGTTTGTCATTAAACTTGTTTAGTGAATTGTACATAGTCTTCTGCTTTCTAAATTGGGGTCAGCAGGTAGTGCTGTTTTTCTGTAAACACAATTTTATTAGCACACAGCCGCACATTCCTGTGTATTTATCACCTGTGGCTGCTTTCACCATACCATGGCAGAGTTCAGCACTTGAAACAGAAATGTTTCAGTCTGTCCTGCAGGGTCAAAAATATTTACTCTTTGATCTTTTAATAGAAAACGTTTGCCAAGCCCTGCTCTAAAATCTATAATTATTGATTAATTAGCTTTCCATTTTCTTCCCACATCCTTTGTCAGATCTCAGAGGGGTCAGGCAAGAAATTCAGACTGAGACCCA
Organism: Canis lupus dingo; assembly: GCF_003254725.2. Lineage (NCBI taxonomy): Eukaryota > Metazoa > Chordata > Mammalia > Carnivora > Canidae > Canis > Canis lupus. Next base: position 64,444,112 of record NC_064245.1, read on the forward strand.
GTACCAAACACCTGGACTTCTTCATTCTCTCAGGAGCCTGGTAGGGTGGGTCTTACTGTTCCAGATAACAAGTGCAAAAACCAGAGACCCAGGCTCCAAGAGAATCCGCATCTTGCTTTCAAGTACCTACTTGTATGCATCATCGAACTTATCCATAGAAATCAGCTCTCAGGTCTGTACCTGAGACGGTATAGAGAACAGGTCAAAGGTAAATGGCACATCTAATTCTTGTGGATTTTTATGGGTATGGCTCAGAGTTCTCTTGTGCTTCCCACCCATAGATTACTGAGCAAATTGCAGCCTGCAAACCCGTGGCCACTGCTTTAGACTCCGCTGTTGACGTCTTCCTGTGTAGCTACATTATCGACCCTATGGTAAGAATTTCATCTTTCAAAATAAGGAAACACAATAAACTCCTCAATCATCATGTTTTGTTGGCAGAGTATAGGACACTCTGATATAAAAAGAGTTTTGCGCTTGGATCTGTTACCGTTGTAGAATCCAAAACCTAAAATCTAAAATTCAGATGACTGTGTTATGATACCTAACAGACCAAGGAAAGCCAAAGACCTAGCTGCATATCTTTGTTCCTTTGTAGAATGATATTTATGGAGGCCAGGAGACCCTCATGAAGAAAAATCCTATTTGTCCTATTTGTCTCGATTAGTCAGAAAGGAGCAGTCACTGGTGTGCAGATTGCCAATATTCAAAAGGATTTTGAGTGCAACTGTGTGATGTGTATGTGTGTGTGTGTGTGTGTCCCCATAGGAATAGCAAACTTAACTTAATTTTTGATTTAAAAGGCCTTTGATATGTTACCAACGGGATGGTAAGTTCCAATTAATCCAGTTTATTCCTCAGCTCTATTCACCCCTCAATATATCCTGACTGTCTGCTAGCCAACCCTTTCACTTCCTCTGCTGAAAGCACCGCAGTGGCTTCCTCCTGTGGTTATCCACTGTAAAGATCAGTATCCTTAACTGAGTACACCAGGCGCTGTATGATTGGGCCCACGCCCATTGAGGCCACATCTTGCAAAATTTGAACACCTTTCCTGCTGTTCTTCAGACACATATTTTCTTTCACTTCTTTAAATATATCTCGTCCCCACCACAGGACCTTTGCACATGACATTTCTACCTGGACTGGAGCTCTCTCTCTCTCTCTCTCTCTCTCTCTCTCTCTGTCTCTCATTCTTCCCCTCCACATCCACACCCCACCTGGCTAACTCTGATTCTAAATCTGCCAGTGAGTGAAAACAAAGGCCCTGGATTCAGATTCTACTACATTTCCTGAACTCTGTGACTGAAAAATTATTGGACTTTTCTGAGCTTTCTGAACTTGTCTAAGTGGGATTGTTTCATGGTTCATGTGATTATGAGAGATTATGGGTAAAACCCTTAACACCATGTTTAGTACATTAACAGTCAATACATGTTTGCTATTACTAGTGAGCTGCTTTCAGGTCTTAGCTCAAACAAGTCTTTTTTTTCCAGGAAGCCTCTTCTGATCTTCCCACCTAGACTGGGCTCCCTTTTCTACACTCCCATAGAATTCTGTACTTTTCCTTAAAGATGTTATTACTGCTTGAATTGTACATTTGTGTGGTTCTTTGGTTAAGACCTGTCCCCTGCAGGGGCACCTGGTGGCTCAGTGGTTGAGCATCTGCCCTTGGCTCAGGGCATGATCCTGGGGTCCTGGGATTGAGTCCTGCATCAGGTTCCCCACAAGGAGCCTTCTTCTCCTTCTGCCTGTGTCTCTGCCTCTCTCTGTGTCTTTCATGAATAAATAAACAAAATATTTAAAAAAAAAACCTGTCCCTTGCACACACTCTAGACTTTCACCTCCCTGAGCAGAGGGCCGGTGTGTTGCTGTGCCCCTATCATCTGGCATGTTGCCTGGCACAGGCAATGGAATGAACGAAGAATGATCAGATGGCTATTTGTTGAAGTACATCTGTATTGCTCCATCTGTCCATCTCCCTACCCTACATCCACATGTCCATCTGTGTGCAGGACGGACTTTCACACCCAAATGGAAACACTCCTGTGCTCATAGCCATGCGGACCCCAAGGCTTGGCTTTCCTGGCCACCTCCCTTCTCCCCAGCCCCTAAATCCCTCTGTCTTCTGCTTGGACTCCTGCTGATGGCTTTGCTTGAACCCTCATTGGACAAGTGCTGGGCTAACTTGGTTGATTCTGAACTGATCTCCTGTCTTCACCACCTGCCCCAGCTACTCAAATCACCCAACTATCAGACATCTTTCCACAAATAATTGGGGGCCAGTGGAGGGGAGGCCTAGAGTCTGCTCAGGAAGACTGTAGGCTGGAGTTTTATAGCCAGGTGGTTTAAACAGTGAAAAAGAGCTCTGGGCATTGATTTTGCCAGGAAAACAGACTCCAGAGTGACTAACATATTTCTCTTATATCTTGATTGTTCCCAGAAGAATTGTGGCAGCTTCCAGTAAAAGGATATGCTTGTCATAAAGCTCTAAAGCCTCTCAAAATAAGTCTGAAAGCATAGAAATCTGCCAATAAAAGAACATGGGGGGGTGGGGGAAGAGAACAAATTTACTGGAAATACTGGGCCAAGAGGTGTCACTGCCATTGGGCAGGACACCACCAGGGGGGGAAGCAGAACCTCAGTGGCTGAGCTGTGAGGGTTGGAGTGGGGCCATTGTGACATCTAAGCTGCCTTTGCCTCCAGGTGGGCTGGGGAGGCGGCCCTAGTGTTGCCAACAACTTCTTAAGGCAGCAGCCGCAGACTTGAGCTTCTGTAGGGATCCTGCAGGTTGTACATTTACAAAGTAGGCCAAATGTAAGACACTGGCCATGTGTGGTGCCCAAAGGGTCATGCTGGTGGTTCCCAGCTGTGTCTTTTCTGATTGGTGGATAAGGTTAAACAGTGTTAGGTGTCACCCCTGCAAAAGCTAGTGGTGTGGCCTGGGGCAAACCAAGGACAGATGCCCCTGTTGGACGGAAGAACCACCATTCAGCTACAGCTGGTGTAGCCTTGTGAGACTAGGGGCTCAGTGTTAGGAGACCAAACTTCAGACTTTTCAAGAAAGGATGGAAATCCAAGTTCCTATGTGAAATCTGACTATGAATGTCGGTAACCATTTTTTAAAAATACTTTAAGGGATGCCTGGGTGGCTCAGCAGTTGAGTGCCTGCCTTTGGCCCAGGGTGTGATCCTGGAGACCTGGGATCGAGTTCCACATTGGGCTCCCTGCATGGAGCCTGCTTCTCCCTCTGCCTCTCCCTCTCTCTCTCTCTCTCTCTCTTTCTGTCTCTCATAAATAAATAAATAAAAATCTTTTTTAAAAATAAGAATAAATAAAAATACTTTAACCTACTTTTTAGACAAAACGAAGTTGAATACAACCTACCCTAAAATGGGTTAAATTAAACACAGGAAGTTTATTGAGAGCCTCATAATTCTGCCTTTTTCACACAATGCTGTTTTGGGATAAGGATGCTCCTGTCCCACTGTTCCAATGCACAGCAAGGCCAGAAAGGTCAATCAGCATATCAAACAAGTCCTAAAAGGGATTAAGCTCAGGCTAGCTGGCAGCCACGGGCTCTTCTCATTGGCATCAAAGGGACACCATCACCTGGTGGGATTCTTTTCTTTTCTTTTCTTTTCTTTTCTTTTTCTTTTCTTTTCTTTTCTTTTCTTTTCTTTTCTTTTCTTTTCTTTTCTTTTCTTTTCTTTTTTGTTTTAAGAAGCATTATCTTTATTTCTAAATTTTATTTATACTCAATTAATTGACATATAGTGTATCATTGGTTTCAGAAATAGACATCGGTGATTCATACATCTCATATGACACCCAGTGCTCATTACATCATGTGCGCTCCTTTTTTTTTTTTAATAATAAATTTATTTTTTGTTGGTGTTCAATTTGCCAACATACAGAACAACACCCAGTGCTCATCCCGTCAAGTGCCTCCCTCAGTGCCCGTCACCCATTCACCCCCACCCCCTGCCCTCCTCCCCTTCCACCACTCCTAGTTTGTTTCCCAGAGTTAGGAGTCTTCATGTTCTGTCTCCCTTTCTATTATTTCCTACCCATTTCTTCTCCCTTCCCTTCTATTCCCTTTCACTATTATTTATATTCCCCAAATGAATGGGACCATATAATGTTTGTCCTTCTCCGATTGACTTATTTCACTCAGCATAATACCCTCCAGTTCCATCCATGTTGAAGCAAATGGTGGGTATTTGTCATTTCTAATGGCTGAGGAATATTCCATTGTATACATAGACCACATCTTCTTTATCCATTCATCTGTTGAAGGACATCATGGCTCCTTCCACAATTTGGCTATTGTGAACATTGCTGCTATAAACATCGGGGTGCAGGTGTCCCGACTTTTCATTGCACCTGTATCTTTGGGGTAAATCCCCAACAGTGCAATTGCTGGGTCGTAGGGCAGGTCTATTTTTAACTCTTTGAGGAGCCTCCACACAGTTTTCCAGAGTGGCTGCACCAGTTCACATTCCCACCAACAGAGCAAGAGGGTTACCCTTTCTCCACATCCTCTCCAACATTTGTGGTTTCCTGCCTTGTTAGTTTTCCCCATTCTCACTGGTGTGAGGTGGTATCTCATTGTGGGATTCTTCATGCAAACCCTGGCTTCCTTACCTGCTGCTACTTTTCCTCATTTGCAAAATAACTGTAATGATAGGACTGATTCAATGTTTTCAGAAAGATCTAATGACTTACAGTAATATGCAGTGCTTCACATAGTGGCTGACTCCTATTATGTCACAAATGGTCTTCACAAACAAAATTAGAGCTCATTTAAAAAACTGCAAAAAAAAGGGGGGGGTGGATTTCTGCCTCAAGAAACTGCTGTTTCCCATTCCCTGTCTTCAGGCATGTAATCCTCCTGATTTTCTTTTCTCCCCTAGAATTTGTTTTGGTTTGGCATAGGAAAGGCGACCATATTTTTACTTCCAGCCATCATTTTCGCTGTGAAGCTGGCTAAGTACTACCGTCGAATGGACTCAGAGGATGTGTATGATGAGTAAGTAGACAACTTTCTGCAGAGTTTGGTGGGATGGGGGTCATTTTCTAAGTGGTACTGATCTCAGAGAGCTTGCAAAAAGATGAGCTCTGATGAGATTAAGCTTGGTCTTTTTTTTTTTTTTTTTTTTTTTTTAAGTAGGGGTTCATCTCAATTCAGGTGTTTTCTTTGTACCAACTTTCTTATGCTTGTGTTATGCTATATTTTCCCTCTCCCTTACTCTTCTCAGAATCCTTAACTGACCTTCTTATTTCTTGTTTGCAGTTCCTCTGTCTTGGGGACTTGGCACTTTACTTTATAACTGTTTTTACTAGTTTCCATTTTGACTCTGTAGCCTATACTTCACTCGGTATGCTTCGTTTTTACTTCTCTCATTTTCTTCTCGACTGTGTCTCTCCTGAATTTACTCTGTTAGCATCAGTATTAGGGTAAAAATGTGGGGGATGCAGCTGTTGAGCTGTAATAGTAATTTAAAAAAAATAATTGTATCTCCCTTTTTAGTATTCTATAGTGCTGAAACTGTATCGCCAAAAAGTAAGCCTTTTCTTTTTTAAACCATATTCATCAGATGGGACTGGGGAGCTCTTTATTAGTATATGGTGGACTTATAAGATAAAATTAATAGCATCTTAAAATTACATAGCAACATTAGATATGCCTAGATAAAAATCAGTCCTAATGTCTCTTAAAATGAGGGCTGACACATGCAAGATACTTGTTGAGTTAATGAAATTTTATACATTAGGCTTATGTATGTATAAAATGGTTGTCTTAATACTTGGTTTTTCAAAGGGAGCAGAATGTTGATATACCTTTTTTACCTTCTTTGTAGACTTAACAAACTGTCACATACGTTTCATGACCATTGTATTGCCTTGTAACCCATGATGTAAATACTTCATCTTAGAGATAACATGGTGTTTTTGTTTTTTATAACAAGTTGGCATATTTATTTTTGTTACAGTATGGAAAATGGTAATATTGGTTTTCATAGACATCATTCCACTCAGACTGTATGAACAAAGGTTTTAAACAGATCCAACATGGCACGAGTTCTTGACCTACAGCATCTCCAAATGTTGGAAAAGAAACCCTTCTCTTCTGGAGTTTACAGAGTTCAGTGATTTTATATGCAACATGCACTGATGCACCAAAGAGTGAAAAGCGTGCTCACCAAAATTTTTTTAAATCTCTAGAATTTAAATTTTTTGCTCTAACCATCTAAACCTTCGATGAAAGTTTCAATATGTAATACCTTCATTAATTTCCAGTTTAGCTTTTGGAACAAGACATGAATTGTGTCACATTTCATTGCTTGGAAACTTAGACTTGTAGTTAGAGAAAGTTCAGCAAATCACAGATGTGAGTGTGAACAATAAAAGAATGATTTCAGAAATCTGACTCTAATCTTCTTATTGAAAAATATTCCTAGGGACGCCTGGGTGGCTCAGTGGTTGAGTGTCTGCCTTTGCTCAGGGCGTGATCCCAGAGTCTGGGGATCAAATCCCACGTCCAGCTGCTCCCTGCAAGGAGCCTGCTTCTGTCTCTGCCTCTCTCTCTCTCTGTCTCTCATGAATAAATAAAATCTTTAACAAAAAAAAAGAAAAAGAAAAATATTCCTATTTTATAGATATTGGTAACGTCACTGTGTTATTTGCTTAGGGCTACCGTAACAAATTATGCAAAGGGAGTGGCTTCAAGAAGTGTCTTCCTCAACACTTCTGGAGGCCAGGGGTCTGAAATCCCCATGTCAGCACCGCTGCTTCCTCAGAGAAGTTCTGTGGGATATTCTGTTCCATGCCTTTCTCCTATATTCTGATGGTGGTGACAATGCACCACATTCCTTGGACACATCACTCCAGTCTCTGCTTCTGTCTTCCCCATCTTAGAGTCTTCCCTTGTGTGCCCATGTCCACGCATTGTGTGCCTATGTTTACAGAGGGAAATGTGGATCATGGCCCATCCTAATCAAGAATGACCTCGTCTCAATTTCATTACATTTGCAAACAACCTATTTCCAAACATTCACAGGTTCTAGGTGGATACGAATTTGGGGGAGTATGGAGGGGATGGACGCCATTCAAGCCAGCACCATCACACAACAGCAATGCAAATAGCCAGAAAGTTAGGGAAGTAAATTTGAAGGAAAGAACACTATACACACAGAAACTAAGTTAAATGACCAAAATCACAAAAGATGGAAAAATAACATTTTATTAGACACGTACAAAAGAGTGACTCATCCCCCTTTTCATTTTATGTTTGTCTTAAAGAACACATTAATACCCCAACTGCTTGTGAGCATAAATTGTCTCTTTATCTAACACAGTGAGGCCCAGCCCCTGCCACACAATGGATTCACATGGCTGGTACTTAGGTACCACTCTTAGAGATTCTGATATAATTGGCTACGGGTGTGGATTTTTTAATTTCTTCAGGTGTATTTCCTGGATGGCCCACTTGGTTCGGCTTCCAGTTTTTGGTTTTGGCTCGGGCCACGGTCTTGACATTGTAGGATTGAGCCCCAAATCGGGCTCTACGCTTACTGAGGAGTCTGTTTCAGATTATTTCTCCCTCTCCCTCTGCCCCTCCCTGCTCATACTCTCTCCCTCTCCCTCAAACAGATGGATAAATCTTAAAAAAAAAAAAAAAAGATTCCTCAGATGATTCTAATAGATGACCAAGATTGAGAAACACTTCCCTAGATTAACTGAATCATTTTCTGGGATATATACCATGTAATTCTCATGTAAACCTGGCTTGAGAACTACTAGTGCAGCTCTATATGCATTTCATCCATAAGGACCCTGTCCCTCAGATATCAGAGATTTGTGTTCTGATCGCTGATTGCTGCTCCTAATCCAGAGGTGCAGATGCAGAAGGGGGCAGCACTGTTACTCTCCTTCTGAGGACGAGCTGCATTGTGCTCTCACTATCTTCTCTCTGGGGAGCCTATAATGCTAATGACATGGTCTATCCAGCAATCTCTCCCAGTCAAGTCTTTTAAAGTCCTTTCAACTTCTTGATGACACCACCAGCTAAGAATGAGAAGGAGCATAAAATGCCCACTGAATGTCATGTCCATTGGCCCACTGTCAGGGCCCTTTGTCAGCATTTGATTGTAAATGTCCCAGACATCCAAAATATGCCAGAGCTTGGTCTCAAATGCTACTCTAGTGTGGCCAGAATCTGCCACTCCCACAGAACAGCAATTTTACTTATTGGATTGTGTCAAAGACCACAAGAAGCCAGAAGTTGCCACGAGATGGCAGCAGAGGACACATGTAATCTATTTGCAAGGTGTACCCTTAAAGCCCACGGGCTAAATTCAGAGGCATCTGTTCTGAAGTGCTGATGATGCTCTTGGCTGATGGGCCACTACCACAGTAATCCATCCATTTCTACCAGAGATGTCACTAGCACTAGAAGTCTGCTGCCACTCAATCAACTTATAGTTGGGATGAGCCTTCAGGAAACCAGGCCCAGGCATCCTCAGACCTACCTGGAAGCCATCACCAGGTAGCCAAAGGCTCCCATGTGAGTAATCAAGAGAGATATAATGGGTCCTAAAGATGTAGAGATGTAGCATTCCTTTGTCTTTGGGAACTGACTTGCTGTTCTGGGATGCTCCATTCCCTTTTTTTTTTTTTTTTTTTTTTTAAAAAGGAGAAATCTGTTTTCCCAGGATCTGAGGGGGCCCATGCAGAATGGGGACACCTGGACACAGTGACGTCTGGTATTTGTCTGTCCCTAAGCCACTCACTCTCCACAAGTGCCCAGTAATAGGCGAGCAGCAGTGTGTCAAGTGCAGTGCAGCAGGGAGACATGTGGGCAAGAAGTAGGACTCCCAAGGGGTGACCCTGGGCAGAGGTGCCTCCAGCTACCAGAGGTGCCACTCAGCACATGTCCCTGTGTCAGATCGCTGGGTTCCACCAAAGTCCTTGGGGTCTACAGGCCTTAGCTAGGTGGCCTATGGGGCTGCCTCTAGCATACCTGCTGTCCAGGTTCCCAAGCACATTTGGCAGATCTTCTGGTCAAGTTGTACACAGGGCTCAGCAAATTACCTGGATGAGGCACATACTGTCTCCTATCCCCAAGCAACCCAACTAAGTCTGGGCTTCCCTCTTGGCTTGTGAGGGCTCTAGAGCGTGTAACTTTTCTTTTACTGTCTCAGGAATCAACCTCTGAGCCTCAGTACACAGTCCTCCTGAGAACTGACTGGAGGCTGATCCCTCAGAACCCTATCCCTAAGCTGCCACCTGCTCTTCTGGGAGCTCATCAGCTTGATGTCATCCGTGCAGTTACCCCCTGATGGAGAAAGGCCTGCCCCATTATTGGCCCTGCTCTGGTGGCACAGAATGTAAGCATCCAGGTGCACCTAAGGCAGGGCAATAAATCTGTTTGCAGGTCCAGGTGAGCTTGCAGACAAATGATCTTTGACACTTTGTGCCAAAGAGATTAAACTAAAGGCATTAGCCACATCCAAGACCGAATCCTGCCAAAATACATAATCAATAAAGTTGCAGTTGGAAGTCTGACAAGGCTGGGGTTCTAGAGGTGACAACTGAATTTTGTTCATGATAATCCACTGTGGAAACACCCATTTTGGATTTAAGCAAAAAATGAGTTTCCAATGTTTGGAGTGCCCATGGTTGGAGTGTTATTGTTCTAGCAACTGGCTTTACCTGGCTAATACAGTCTGTTGCTTCACAGGCTCTAGGACCCTATGAGTGGCAGGTAATCTGTCTGGGTTTCATACAAGAATAGCAGCAAATGTCAAATTAATTGAATTGATGAATTTAAACTGATGGTTTGACATCCCCATCTCTAATATATATGTACTCCTCTCACATTTGGTGATTCCAAGTTTATATGAACATGGGACAGATTAAGCACAGACCAGTTACTGACCTTTTAATTATCATCCCACCATCCACAGGAAGAATTTAGAGCATGTCTGGGAGGTGCATATATTATGGCAGGGGTCCAACTGTTTTAAATAAAATGGCTAATAAAAATGGGAGAATGAAAAATCCTTGCTGTGCATCTGCTTGCAAATATATCCAGGTCGGTGACCTCCTGAAAGATTGCAGTTCATAATCAGCACAGAGGAACCCCCAGAAGGACTTCTTTCTGCCTGTAAGAGCTCGCCAGATGCTGTCTGGGAGGCACATGCCAGGTCTTCTGACTGGTCCTTTAAGAAATATAAATTTTTGAGGGGCGCCTCAGTGGCTCAGTTGGTTAGGTGTCTGCCCTCCACTCAGGTCATGATCCCAGTGTCCTGGAATCAAACTCTACACACATCAGGCTTTCGACTCAGCAGGGTGTCTGCTTCTCCCTCTCCCTCTGCCCCTCCTCCTACTCATGCAAGCTCATGCTCTATCTCTATCTCTCAAGTAAATAAAATCTTTAAATATATATATACATTAATATATATTAAATATGTATATATATTAATGTCCTGAAATCATATGTGTCCATGTTATAGAGCTGGAAAAACTTTGGACCTATTAATATAATGACCAGGTTTGTGTGGAGCCGTGTTTCCCACCCCTCTCTATGCATCCCCAGTATTCATCCCCACCTCCCACCACCTAGGGATCCCAGTTCCCTTTCTGATCTCTTTCCTCTCCTTCTACTCTCTCTTGGAGGCCAGGCTTCAAGCTGAAGATTCATCAGGATATCCTCTCCTGGATTCTTTCAGAATCCTATACTCAAGTCATGTCAGGCTTGGTTTGGAGTTATGGTGTCCCTTTTTATCTTCTTCTATCAGAGAAGAAAGAAGGCTGTACCTGGAGCAGGAGATCTGGTGCACCTGGGAGAGATGAATTCCAGGACTTTAGGGAAGTAACTTAGGTCAGCTCGCTCATTGTTAATTCAGTTTAAAATAATGGCCATTGCTGATAGTGTTGTGATAAAGGTCTCTTGATTTACAAGATGCAAAACTGATGCTCAAATGAGAGTGGATAATAATTTGGTTAATCAAATGCAAATAAATTACCAAATTTCCATTGCCTTTGTGGTACATTTTGACAGCAACCTGAGTAAGGGCACAGATTTTTTTGAGTCTCCATGACCTGTTTTGGAGTCCTGGCTTTACCAGTCACTAGCTATCTGTGCTCTTTCATTTACTCCTCTCCACAGGTAGATTGAGGGTAGCATTTATCTGCTAAGCAGAGACTCAGTGAGCTCATCACACAAGCTGTGTGCAGTAATAGCTCATGTCATAGCTGCTGTCACCCTCACCATAGTGTTGCTAAAGCACTTTTAGAAATGTGTGAGTGCTGTGGTGGGGAGGTCTGCCCAGGCTGTGGGTGTCATAAGCAGTCCTCATACCTGGGAAGATGGGGAGTCGTTGGTCTGGGTGCAGGCTCAGGTGAATCTAGAATGCCCTCCTGCCCACTTCATCTACCTTATCCATAACTTCCCTCTAGTGCAGACCTGAAACTGCAGTGTCTCCCTGTGCTGAGAACAGATCTCCATTCTTTGAGAAAAGTTGTTCCTTTTTTAAATCCAGCCACATGTTTTAGGTGCTGGGCTGTTAACCCCAGAATCCTGCTCTTTGCCAGGATGAGGGATCCAATGTCAGGAATGTGACTTAAGCCCAATCTATCAGAGTCTTCACTTGAGATTTCCACACTGCAGCTCAGCTCAGAGCTGTTGATGCCCATATTTCCAACCACATGGAGAAAAGCAGAGAGAAGCAAAGCATACATGCAGAGAAAACTGAGATATGATGTGAGAACAGAGCTTCAGGTCCCAACTCTTTGGTGAGTGGTATCCCAATCCATGCATCCATGATTTATAAGAAATTTTCCACCAATTCTCCATTTTCTTGGTTTAATACATTACATTTAATTATTTCCTACCATTGAGAATAGAAGGTTCTTGAAAAACACAAAATCCAATTCAATCCAGGAATATATGCTAAGTTTTTTCTAAGGTTCAAGCTAGAGATCTGGGCTGGGATGACAACTCACAGGATGATGACAGTGGCAAGTTTGTAAATGAACCAAATATAATGACAAGTCAATTGTAATAATAGTGAAGTCTGTAAAAATTTAAGGGAATCCAAAGAACCATGGATTTTTTGTGTGTGGGCATAGGAAATCAGAATGACTATTTGCCAAGTAGACAATGGCAGAATGGAATTTTGAGACAAAAGTAACAGTTTGGCAGACATTAAGTCTCTCGAAATAGCCTGATACTTGAATACAAGAATGAACACTCAGATAGAACTGCAGCCCAAAGACGTGCCTATAGGGGGTGATGGATACTGGATCATATCTGGCTGGGATTAAAGGAGTAAATTCCTATTTGTTGCCCTCAGAAATTAGGACTTTATGCTGTGGAAAAATGAAAGCCAACTGGTGCTTGATGTTTGGAAGTGACTGGTGTCACCACTACAGCCATCATCAGATAGTGAGCCACAGACTAAACCAGCCAGCCCACCTTGAGGGCAAAAGCCAAACCCTATTTCACTTTGATTCCCTAAACTGATAGGAGCAACTGCTATGGAGCAGTTACTGAGTCAGGATTGAAAAAACAACATTCTTTTTCCACCAGCTGTTGAGCATCCCTTAGCCAGTTACAGGCTCTTAAGAAATTCTCTCTGCCTCTGGCTAGGTTAGATGTCCCCATCCAGATCACTCCATGTTCCTGCCTCCACAGCAATTACCCCTCTGTTGTCAAGGTTGAGATCCTTGTCTTTCCCTTACTGTATGCATCTCCTCGAGGACAAGGACCATGTCACCTTGATTACATTCTGGGCAATGACACAGAGCCTGGGACCTTACATGTTTCATGAGTGCTCTCTGGATAAATGCTAGAATGAGTGAATGACAGGGTGAATGAATGATTGGTGGCAGAATGAATGACATCTGGTTAGAGGGCAACCCCATTCTTCCTAGAGCCAACCAGCGTCTTATTCCCTTGCCCAACCCTGACTTGCCCCCAACAGCCCACAGCACCCGAGAGTGCTTTGTCCTCTGGGTGTGAGTGCCATCCACTTGTCCTGGGTGTGCCTTTCCTCTTAACATCTTTACTTCTCCTTGTGACAGAAGCTGCCATGCATGTGCCCAAGTGCATGGTGGCTCACAGGGGTAACACAGAGAAAGAACATCTTCTCTTCTCCCTTTGCCACTTTCCTTGTGGCAACTGGCTCTCTTTGTAACACACTGAAAAGTCAAAAGAGCTACTAGCTTTTTTCTGAATGTCTCAGAAACTGTATTCAAATAAAAGTAAGCTTCTTTAAAGTATGTTTAACCTGTTTTACAATGTTTCCCTTTAAAACAAAAATACAGAAAACCTGGAGGTGATCAATGAACTTGTTTTCTGAAGAGTTTGTTATAATATACTAAAAAAAATTGTAATAACATATAAGACTTTGAAACAGCCCTATTACTTGAAATGGGTGGGGGAAACCTTAATATTAGTTGGATCCATCCAAATTGCTGGTAATCTACCACTTTTGATCTACTACAAACAGTAATTTATATGGTTTAAACTATTAAAAAATGGGCATTTCTTTTAAATGGGCTTAGAATAAAAACCATATATTGCACATAACTTCTAACAAATGGGTTCAAAATTATGGTGTGTGAATCTGGATGTCTTATTAAGGTAAATAAACTTTATAGGCTTTCAATTTTCATTCATACAAAATACTGTGCTATCAACTTTTCACTGTCTTTTCTTTTTCTAAAGGAAAACTTTGGCACTATGTATTAATTAATTTGCTGAACAGGAATTCTGAAACCTTATGACAAGTGAGGATTTTAAATTTGGGACACAAATACTATTCAGTGGAGCTAAGATGAACACTTTTTGTCAGGACGGTTAGATTTTAATTGAAGTTTTTCAGACAATTTCCTTATTTTCTGACGATAAGTTTTTAATGCACATGACCTGACCCTACAAATTAATATCACTTTTATGAAATGACTCAGCATTTTCTAAGCCTGCTCATGTGGTCACTTTTGAAGGAGGTACTGGCTTTTGACCAAGTTTGGCTTGACACTATTGAAGTTAAAGCTTACCTCATAACCAAATTGTACCCATTGGGGAATCTCTGGTGTCTGTACCCATAAGTACCAGCCCCCTAACCCAGGAAATGATATTGTAGTAGCAAATACATGAGAGTAAAATCAGCTTTTGAACTTGAAATCACCTACCACTGACCAGACTGAATGAGACTAACATTCAACCACCAGCCTTACCCTGTAGGTGGTCACCAATTGCATTCAGACATCATGGAACCCCCAATGGAAACCTGACCTCTACCATTTAAATCTTTGATGAAGAGAAGAATGACGTAACACCAATCTGATCATGAGGAAAACACCAGGCAAATTCCAAAAGGGACACAGTTTCAAAACACCTGACCAGTCCTCCTGAAAACTCTCAAGGTCATCAATAACAAAGAACAGCTGAGGAACATGACAAAGAAGATTAAGTAGTCAGGACTACATTAAATGTGATGTGGAACATTGGCTGGCATCCTGGACAGAAAAGACCACTAGAGGTTGAAAACTTATGGGCACAATAAAACCATGAATGTTTATAGCAGCTATTTATTTACTTATTTATTTATTTAACCAAAACATGGGAGCAACTGGGATGTCCTTAAGTAGCTAAACAGAGAAATGAACTGTGGCGTGTCCAGACATTAGTATATTATTCAGTGCTGAAAAGAAATGAGCTTTCAAGCCATGAAAAGACACAGAGGGACCTTAAAATAATAAAGCTAGTGAAAGAAACCAATCTGAAAACACTAAATTCTGCATTGTTGCAACCATCTGACGTTCTGCAAAAGGCAAAATTATGGAGTCAGGAAAAAGACCAGTGATTAGCAGTGGTTATGGAAGAAGGATGAATGGGTGGCATCCAGAGAATTTTCAGGGCAGTGAGACTGTTCTCTGTGAGACCATTTAGTGGACATATGTCATTATATATGTCAAAATCCATGGCAGGTAGAAGGCCAAGAGTGAACTATAGGAAACTATAGTTTCCTATACTGGGTCACCACAATGTACCAATGTTGGTTCATACATTGCAACATACACTACAGTGCTGGATGTTAGCAGTCAGGAGTGTCTGTATATGTAAAGAGGGGAGGTATATGGGAACTCTACTTACTTTCCACCCATTTTGCTATGAGCCTAAAACTGCCCTAAAAATAGCCTATTAACAACTTCAAAAAGAACATTAAGTGAACTCTAAAGAGTTTCAATAGTACAAGGACTTCGATGATAATGTATCAACATTGATCCAATTATTTTTATATATGTAGCATAGTAATGTAAGAGATTAATGATAGGCCAACCTAGGTGAGATGTGAGGAAGAGGTCCTACTTTTTCTATATATCTAAAACTTTTTTTTACTATTTTTTTACTTTACTATAAAAGAATAAGGGGAAAACAGGGAGAGTTTTTTAATGTATAAGTATGTTACTTCATTTTTAAAATACTAGAAAGGTCTTCCATACATGAGATTTATTTATTTATTTTTAAGATTTTATTTATTTGTGAGAGACACAGAGAGAGAAAGAGAGGCAGAGACACAGGCAGAGGGAGAAGCAGGCTTCCTGCAAGGAGCCTGATGTGGGACTCGATCCCAGATCCCAGGATCATACCCTGAGCTGAAGGCAGATGCTCAACCACTGAGCCACCCAGGCGTCCCCATACATGAGATTTATAATTATGTGTCAATCACTGGGTGAGGCACCTACTGTATATATCACATTTGAGCATAAAACAACCCCATGAAGTAGGCATAATTCTCCCTCATATGCAGCTGAGATCTACTTGCCATGTTAAAATAACTTGTCTACAAAGATCCTTACTTTTGGTGTAGTTCAGCTCCTACATTTATAAAATGGAAGTAATAATAGGGTTCTTGTGCAAATAAAGTGAGATAACTTTTTAGAATGGTATTTGAAATATAGAAGCACTGTGACAGTGCTCATGAGTTACTATAAGCATCATCACCATCACCACCCACCACCATCATTATCTTCAACACCATCATCAACACCACCACTATTACCATCATCATGTAGATATTTTGAGGGAAAAACACTTAATATCTTTAACTTCTCTTTCCTCAAATATAAAATGTGGACAATATCTCACCAGTTTGATGAAAGGATGAGAAAAGTTTGTTTGAGGGCTATTTCTAACCTTCAAATCCCCAAAAGAGACAATCTTGACATGGAGGCAGTGTTCAGATTTCTGGTTCCTCATACTCTTTTGTCTGGTTTCCTTTCTATACCATAGTTTCTGTTTCCCATCTTCACTTGGGGGTTGGTTGGCCAAAGACAAATTCTTTTTCAGATCAGTGAAAGACACATGACCCTGAGCTATACATGCTACTTGCTTTTCTTTTTGTCAAGGGTTATTTAATCTGAATCAAAATGTGAAGAAAGGTAAATCTTCAATGTAAGTCCCACTTCTGATACAGGCTCACTTGTGCAAGGTTGTGGATTCTCTAAGGTGTGAATTTGCTCACTCTTCTGCACAAAAATACTGGAAATATTCAAAAGCCCCATCAATGGCAGGGATGGCAAGTAGGCTTTGTCCTTCATGCCAACACTGGTAGATGACTAGTGGCTTCCTGGAGGACTGGGTTGAAATGACTTCTGAGGCTATGTCCAGGCTTAGCAGGAATACTCTACACAGCCTCCTGGAAAGTCAGCCAAGGACACTGGAAGGGAAGGTGATGGCTCCTGGGTTGCATATCAGTCATCCTCTGCCTGTGAAATAAAATGCTCAGCTTTGCATTCAAGACCTCTTTTTGACTTTGAGATCTTATCTTCCACCTTCTCCTGTCACAAACCTTCTCCTTAGGCAACTTGCTTACTTACTGATCCTCAACCAGATTAGAAACAGTTCTGTCCCATGAATCTGATATGGCTTCCCTAATTAGTAAGTCCTACCTCACCAGAAGGAAGTCTTTCTCAATAGGTTAGCCAACAACTATGAAATTCCAATATAACTTATTATCTGCATTTGTTCTCATTAAGTGAGAACCTGTTGAGATGTAGATTTTTTTTTATTTTTTTATTGGTGTTCAATTTACCAACATACAGAATAACCCCCAGTGCCCGTCACCCATTCACTCCCACCCCCCATCCTCCTCCCCTTCTATCACCCCTAGTTCGTTTCCCAGAGTTAGCAGCCTTTACGTTATGTCTCCCTTTCTGATATTTCCCACACATTTCTTCTCCCTTCCCTTATATTCCCTTTCACTATTATTTATATTCCCCACATGAATGAGAACATATAATGTTTGTCTTTCTCTGACTGACTTACTTCACTCAGCATAATACCCTCCAGTTCCATCCACGTTGAAGCAATGGTGGGTATTTGTCATTTCTAATGGCTGAGTAATATTCCATTGTATACATAAACCACATCTTCTTTATCCATTCATCTTTCGATGGACACCGAGGCTCCTTCCACAGTTTGGTTATTGTGGCCATTGCTGCTAGAAACATCGGGGTGCAGGTGTCCCGGTGTTTCATTGCATCTGTATCTTTGGGGTAAATCCCCAGCAGTGCAATTGCTGGGTCGTAGGGCAGGTCTATTTTTAACTCTTTGAGGAACCTCCACACAGTTTTCCAGAGTGGCTGCACCAGTTCACATTCCCACCAACAGTGTAAGAGGGTTCCCTTTTCTCCGCATCCTCTCCAACATTTGTTGTTTCCTGCCTTGTTAATTTGCCCCATTCTCACTGGTGTGAGGTGGTATCTCATTGTGGTTTTGATTTGTATGGTGGTTTTTTTTTTTTAAGATTTTATTTATTTATTTATTTATTATTTATTTATTATTATGAGAATGCACAGGGAGGAGAGAGAGAGGCAGAGACAGGCAGAGGGAGAAGCAGGCTTCGTGCAGGGAGCCTGACGTGGGACTCAATCCAGGGTCTCCAGGATCACACCCTGGGCTGCAGGCGGCACTAAACCACTGAGCCCTAGATTGGTTGTTTTTGTCCATTTTTCCTGCTTCTGTGGATAACAGGAGCCCCGTTTCTTGTTGAGAACTGCCCATCCTCCACTCCTCTTGCTTCTGGTGGGCTGTCCACCTCTGTCTCTGCTCCCTGCAACAGACTCAGTGAATGTACCAGGGAGGGGTTATCCGAGTTTTCCTGGGCATTCATATGATTCTAGGGATGAAAAGTCATGTTCTTTACTATGAGAAATGGAAGGACCCTGCCTGAGAATGAAAATAGACAGCAGAGAGTGCAGAAGACAGAGAGAGAAAGAGAATGTGATAGAGACAGTCAGAGATCCAGAGAGAAATAGAGACAGAGAAAAGAGACTTTTAAACCTTTGAATCTATGCATATATGAACCAGCTTTATTCCCTCTCCTACCCAGTCTAATAAGCCAATAAGTATGTCTTTTAAACTAGTTGAAGTTGAATTGTTCAACTCATTACTTCAATAATTCTGATGAAAACACCTACTATATGCCAAGAACTGTTGTGGATAATGGGACATGGAGGTACATTAGACAGCAGGGCTGGGTCTTCTCACAATGTAGAATTGAAAAAGATTCAGGCCTCAAAACCATAAGGCAACAGAATACTCTGCTAGGAAGTTAATCAACAACAGACCCACCATTAGCACAGGCTCTGACATTCAGAGCTCAGGACATTTGTCAAGGGACTTGGTCCACTTAAGCCTCATGTTCATTTTTGTACAAGAATTCAGGGTCGCCCCAAATTTCTCCTGGGGTTCTTGTGGAAAAAATAGGGATGAATCTTTACAGAGTCAGTCTCCTGAAGGCAGGTTTCCCTTTGGTCCTGGGAGCATGGGGAGGCAGTGGAAACCTGCTGTGGACAGCCTTGCTGGGGCTCCAAACCTCTCCAATTTCCCCAGGGCACTGTAGTACAAGTGCATCTTTTTCTCAGTATGTTGAGATGTGAAATAACACAACCTCAGCACAATGCTGGCACAATGTATACACTAACAGGGAGCAATGGTCTGTTTCTCTCCATGAACATCCATGAAAGGTGAGGAGCATAGGCAATGATGAGGGAGCCAATGACATCAACAGGGAGGAGATGACATTTGAGCTGAATTTTGAAGGATGGGCACGTGCGTGCCTGCCAAAGTAGGACTGGGGTGGCATTTCAAGTAAAGGAACAGCAGGATCAAAGACAGGAAGGGAACAAGCAGGTACACCAAGAATTCAGGAGATATTGGGCCAGTGATTTAGTGTGGCGTGATTGGAGGGTGTGTGTGTGTGTGTGTGTGTCTGGAAGAGTCTGGAAAGACAGGCTGAGCCAACAGGACAAGTTATGCAGCCTGGTCTCATATTGTGCCATCTGTTTGGATCACAAAGACCAAGGCAGAATTTGGGATGGGATCAGAGAAAGACTGAAGGTCCATGTAAAACCAGTGGAAAAAGTTCCATGTTCCCTGCCAAAGCTTACTGACACTTCTCAGAAAAAGATCCTGGAGTCCATGTGTTTCCTTATAAATTTGCTTTGGGTTCTGGCTTACAGTCTTCCTCCAGAAAGAACCTGTTTGCCTCCTATAATCAAGACAAATTTCTCATTTTGGTCATCTTGAGCTATATCTTTCTTTGGAACAAAACTGCTTTATTTTGCCCTTGTCCCAAAAACTGTGCAACTCCATCTATTTATGGAGGTCAGAGTTTTAAACAGTGGAGGTGGGGATCCCTGGGTGGCTCAGCAGTTTAGCGCTTGCCTTCGGCCCAGGGCATGATCCTGGAGTCCTGGGATCGAGTTCCACGTCAGGCTCCCTGCATGGAGCCTGCTTCTCCCTCTGCCTGTGTCTCTGCCTCTCTCTCTCTCTCTCTCTCTCTGTCTCTGTGTGTCTCATGAATAAATAAATAAAATCTTTTTTAAAAATAAAAATAAACAGTAGTGGCCAGGAAATTGGAGATGGTTCCTAACTGAACAATTTTACAAAAAGCTTGGAGTTTGGAGAAATAGCTACCTCCAATGGAATTCATGAAGAGACTCTGAAAAAATTGAGTGAACCAGTCAATATCCATATCTCTGTGACCCTGGGATTCTCAAAATGAATTTTGAATGAAATACAACCACAGTTACAACTTTTGGCCTGTGTATCATTGAAACACATTACTATTTAGGAAAATATGAGTTAAATGCCAACCCAATTTCATATCAACACATCTGGATTTCAGACATCTGAGAAATTCAGAAAGTCTCACAATGCTGAGCCCTACTCCCAGCTGTGCTCAACCAATGGAACTGAGAGTTGACATGTAGAAAGGCAGACATTCTAGTTCGCCACAATCCACACAATTCTCCCTGGTGCTATGTCAAAGCAAAAGATTAGATGTCATTTACCATCAATTCAGGAAGATCGTTAAGGAAAATGGGCAGCACAGGGCTTGGCAACTATGAGACTTTTGTTACTGTTTATAACTGTCCCACAGATGTTGCTGCTGGGGTCCTCATCCCATCAAGCAGGATCTTTGCAACCTACCCTGGCCACTGGGGAAAAGAGAAGGGCTTGAAGGAAGCAAGTCTAATGCCCTGCATGTATTCTCCATCACCTCCCCAACCTCAACACACACACACACACACACACACACACACACACACACACACACAGGATTACACCAACCTACTTTCCCTGTAAGAACTGTCTCCCTCCTGAGGGATGTGGCTGGGAAGAGTATCGTAAAGATAGATAGATACGTGTGTTGTAAATTCCACCTGTCTGGGCTTCTATAAAAAAGGCCTTCCCTGCCTGGCAAGCAGATGAGACAGCTGGAAGCCTACAAATTCACTCGCACATGTGGGATTGCACTGGATCTGCATACTCAGAATAAGGTAAGAATTTGGCTTTTTACAGAGTTTCATTACTTGCCCCCCTCCTAGCTCCTCAGAAGACCTCAGGATCCTAGGTCTGGATACCATCAGAGACATTTAGGGACTGAATCCCAATGCTCTGATGAATTAGGGGGTATTTATCTGGTGTACTCAGTTCCCCATCCACCTTCATTTAGGAGCCCTCATACCTGGACACTGTTTCCCTTTCTCAATCTTAAGAAGAGGCCAGAAGCCCCTTATGCAAATAAAATTCTGAATTTATTTTTATAGTAGAGCACTATAAATGGATTTTAACATATTTTTAAGTGGATTCACAATAATATAAATCAGAGCAGCCCTGGTGGCTCAGAGGTTTAGTGCTGCCTTCAGCCCAGGGCGCAATCCTGGAGACCCAGGATCGAGTCCCATGTCAGGCTCCCTGAATGGAGGGAGCCTGCTTCTCCCTCTGCCTGTGTCTCTGACTCTCTCTTTCTCTCTCTCTGTGTGTCTCTCCTGAATAAATAAATAAAAATAAAATATTAAAAAAACCAATAATATAAATCATCATCAACTAAATCAAAGCAAATCCTGAGTAGTTTATAGTTTTCTTGTTACCAATATTTTCTGAAAAATACCAGAAAGATAGGGTCTGGCTGCCTGTCCTATCTTTGTTACTTTCCCACTAGGAGATCTTGAATAATTTGCTTACCAATTTGAGTCTTAATTGTCATATCTGTTACCTGGGGGTGATTTTTTATTATCTACCAGGCATAGTTCTGGAGTGGATTAAACAAGGTGAGAAGCAATACTGGCAGAGTGCATAGCACACAGCAGATGTCAAAATACTAGTGCTATTTCTCTTCTCCTTTCAAGTGTGGGGGTTTTTTTGTTTTTACTTTTTTACTGGCTACCTGATAAAATCCATGCTGTGTACTATTTAAGGTCATCATTTTTTTTCATTTTCATTTTTATTTAGTTTTAATTTATTTCTATTTCACCTTTTTCCCTATCTGCCTTCCATCTGGCAATCATCAGTTTGTTCTCTGTATCTAAGAGCCTGGTTTTTGTTTGTCTCTTTTTTCCTTTGTTAGTTTCTTAAATTTCACATAGGAGTGAAATTATGGCATTTGCCTTTCCATCAGACTCATTTCATTTAGCGTTATACCCTCTGAATCAATCCATGTTGTTGCAAATGGCAAGACCCATTCTTTTTATGGTTGTGTAATATTCCAATATATTATATATTACATTTTATAAATATATAATATTTTCCTCATCCATTTATCTATGGATGGACACTTGGTTTGCTTCCATATCTCAGCTATTGCAAATAATGCTGCAACAAACATAAGGGTGTATATTTCTTTTCATATTAGTGTTTTCATTTTGGGGAAGATAAATATCTAGTAGTGCAATTACTGGATAATACATTAATTCTATTTTTATTTTTGAGGAACCGCTGTACTGTTTTTAATAGTGGCTAAACCAATTTGCATTCTTACCAATAGTGCATGAGGGTTTCTTTCTTTCTTACCAATACTTCTTATTTCTTATCTTTTTGACTAGTCATTCTGACAGCTGTAATGTGGTATCTCATAGTGATTTTGGTTTGTATTTCCCTGATGATGAGTGATGTTGAGCTTCTTTTCATTGTCTGTTATCCATTTGTATGTCTTCTTTGGAAAAATGAGTATTCGGGTCCTCTGGCCATTTTTTAAAATTTTTTTAAAAAAAGATTTTATTTATTTATTCATGAAGGACACAGAGGAGAGAGACAGAGGCAGAGACATAGGCAGAGGAAGAAGCAGGCTCCATGCAGGGAGCCTGATGTGGGACTTGATCCCGGGTCTCCAGGATCATGCCCTGGGCTGAAGGCAGGTGTTAAAGAACTGAGCCACCCAGGGATTCCCCTCTAGCCATTTTTTAAAGTGGATTATCTGGGAGTGGAGGAAGGGTTAGTGTTGAGTTGTATAAGTTCTTAAGGTCATCCTTTCTAGTCAATCATTTATTTTTAAAAGCATTGGTTGAGAGCTTTCTACATGCCCAGCACTGTACCACAACAGGCCTCCAGAAATTAATTAGTTATCATTATTCCCTTCAATTTCCTAGTCTAAATGTTCTGGCAGAAATTCATCCCCATTCACCCTGGCTCACACTGCCCAGTCAAATTAGATAATATCTGCTCCTTCATGTCTTTCCTTAGGTTCTTACTGCACCCCAAATGCCCAGCCTTACAAACTCTCCTATCTCAGAGCATCCAAACTCCACCCATGTTGAACACTGGGTCAGTTGTTACCTTTCACGTCATTTTCCATGTCCACTATCATTACATGGTCTAGTGACACTATAAACCTATATTAATCTGTAAGAGAATTTCTTTTTTTTTTTTTTTTTTGTAAGAGAATTTCACTCACTGTGTCCAAAACCTCAATATCCTGTTAATAAAACTGAGACCCAGAGTGGGAGAGTGATTTTCCTAAGATCATGTCACAGGGTTGGGACAGACTTCCAGTTAATGTTGTTCAAATTTCCTAGAGTTATTTCTAAGAGTTTAAGATATGAGACTTTTCTTGTATTCAACTTGGTTAATTTAATGTCTGATTTAGCTCATGGCATGCAGTAAATGCTTCTTAAATGAACAAGTAAATGAAAAAGTGAGTGAGCAAATGCAGGAGTAAAGGAGTAATGAATGAGGGATGAGAGTTTATTTGGCTCAGAGAATGGTGAAGGAATGAAAGAAGGGTAAGAGATTTTTGATGTTCAGGACTCAGATAAAACAAAAATGTGAACAGATGGGCTGCTGGTTTAGTAATTCCAGGAGCCAGAAGGATTCTTGATCTCACTCCTAATCAGGCAGACATGTGTCAAAGTAGAGGGGAGGGTAATCCTGCAGCCCTGCATTGCTGAACTACAGCCAGGCACTGACCTACCTGCTCTTGTCAAACAGGTCCCCACCAAATTGAAGCCATGAGGATCCATAGCCTCACCCTGCTTTCCTTCCTCCTGACTGCTCAGGTATTCTTGGTGGAGGGACAACAGGAATTAGGAAAATGGCAAAGCAGCATTGCAACCAAAGATCAATGGATCCCTCTGGGCAAGCCCCAAATTGTTCAGAAAACGCCGGAAGAAAAGCACGTGGTCAGTGGCATAATTGTTACCCGAGATCGGGCCACATGTCATTTGACTGTGACTTATCATAAGCAGGGTGCTACCCTGATGGTAGAGTGCACCAGACTGGATCATAAGTTTTCCTGTGTCTTTGCTGGCAATCCCACGTCCTGCATATCATGTTTTAGAACTGATATAATCTATTGGAGACAAATTGCCCAGAATTTGCACTGGCAAAACAACATCTGTGAGGATTCCAAGATGGTCCTGAGGACCAGGGTATGTGGTTGGAGGTTTCCAGAATCCAATCTGAAGCTGGTGTATTCCACTCTGATCCAAAGTCCCAGGAATGCTAATGTGGAGCTTAACCGCTGGTGTCGTGTCTTTGTCGGAGAAGCCACGGATATAAACTCCAAAGGTGTCAAACACTACTATCCCAAGCAACAGAGCCAAACCATACCTCTTTTGCCTACCAAGAAGATCCAAGTTCCAGAGACCGCTCCCACAGTGGCTATTGTGAATGAAGAGACCACCCCTACAGAGCAGTTGGTTGTTGAAGAGACCACCACTACACAGCCGACCACAACCACAGAGACCACAACAGAACAGACTACCCCTACAGAGCGGTTACTTATGCAAGGAGCCATCACTACGCAGCCAACTACGACCACAGAGACCACCACTACCCAGCCAACCACAACCACACAGACCACCACCACCCAGCCAACCACCACCACCCAGCCGACCACAACCACAGAGACCACCACCACCCAGCCGACCACGACCACACAGACTACCACCACCCAACCAACCACCACCACCCAGCCGACCACGACCACACAGACTACCACCACCCAACCAACCACCACCACCCAGCCGACCACGACCACAGAGACCACCACCACCCAACCAACTACCACCACCCAGCCGACCACGACCACAGAGACCACCACCACCCAGCCAACTACCACCACCCAGCCGACCACGACCACAGAGACCACCACCACCCAGCCAACTACCACCACCCAGCCGACCACGACCACAGAGACCACCTCAGAGCAGACCACCCCTGCAGAGGTAACCAAAAAGGTTACCACCACCATCAAAATTAAGCAGAAGACAATTCAGGACACCTACCAGAATATAGGCCCGAAGACAGTCCAGCAGAAAGACCTAGATATATTCCAGCAGAGGGGGTTGGATGCATTCCAACAGTCGGTCCTGGATACATTTGAACAGACAGACATGGATCCATTCCAGCAGACAGACATGGATCCATTCCAGCAGACATACCTGGATTCATTCCAGCAGGCAAACCTGGGTCCATTCCAGCAGGCAAACCTGGGTCCGTTCCAGCAGGCAAACCTGGGTCCGTTCCAGCAGGTAAACCTGGGTCCGTTCCAGCAGGCAGACCTGGATCCATTTCAGCAGGCAGATCTGGATCAGTTCCAGCAAACAGACATGGATCCATTCCAGCAGACATACTAGTTCAGAGACAGCACAGCAGGGTATATCTAGTTACTGCCCAGCAGATGGCCCTGAATTACTGTGAAGAGTAGGAGCACCTTTGGCAAAATCTTAGTCATTGCGTTACAGGACAAACAATTGTCATGAAGCAAAAGCAGATGGAGTCAGTTAGGAAATGTTATGCCATTAGTCCCTCTGTATGCTGCAAAGCTCTCCAAGTTCTCCATGAAATAATGAAATTATGTGCTATGAGAGTACAATGGAATATTTAGATTTTTGTAGTTTTGTTTTTGTATTTTAAAATTTCCTTTGTATTCACTTGAGATGTGAGTTTCAGAGGCTGTTTACCACAGGGTATAATTCCATTGCCTTCAAAGTTATGTATATATGCCCAGTGAGGACCTGTCTTTGAGGGAAATAAGCCAGAGTGATGATTTCAGCATGATTCTATTTCTGTCAAATTAGCAAAGATAATAAAGCTCTGAGCATTTTTCAGAAATATGTTCAATTGTTGTTTGGGTTCTCTGTCTGGTTCCAAATGAATTTATAAACAGTCCTCAATATATCAATGAAGAAATTTTCAGTAAGAAACTACATACTGTTGCCTATCCATCCTAAGTTATCCTCAAAGGTGACCCATTTCAGAATTCCTATCTGTATGCTTTCATTCTTTGGTCTGAGATATGTGATGATTTGTGGGCTATAGTAATTAGGATCCCTGATTTCAAGAGGATACATGGGGCATAAGGTGATTAAGACAATTGTCAGGGTTTCACAAAGGAGGGGCAGGATGAGAACCCAGGAGGTCTGTAAGCCAAGTCCACAGGCTGGAGGAATGCCCTCTACTGGCTCAAGTCAGAATCCATTATGCCCACCCCATGTGGGGACCCTGACCTTGAGAAGCTCATCTGGCCTGGGGAGAGAGGAGGCTGGGAAAATGCAGTTACCTGTGTGAAAACTTAAACAGAAGAGGGGAAGGTGGCATTGAAAACAGACAGAGGAGGTGGAAATAGCAGGAAGATGTCAGTTGAGCTTTCATAGAAGTGGCATGAAAGCTGGAATTTTGAAACAGTATCCATAGGTAGGAAATGAGGCATAGTAGAGGCACTTTAGGCAATGACAGCATGTGTGAAAGCAAAGAAAAGAGAAAATCCTAGAAGATGGGAGATGCCATGGCTAGAATATGGTGGGATGCAGGGATGACAGTGCTTTGTGTCATTTACATGTTCATGAGGAAGATCTGAAAGTGTTTTAATTCAGGAGGTGGAGAGAGAGGAGGATGTGACACGCAATACCTTATCACGGTTCTACAAGGAACAGAGAGTCAGGAGCAGGGAATGGTAAAAGCACTATATTTTAGAGTCTCTCCCAATGTCAGGGAAGAATGGCAGGTGGCATGGAAGATTGGCCTTTTATACTCACCAATATCCACTACCTACACTGAGGATTGTCAGTGGCTTATCAAGAGTGTGACAGCCTCAGAGTGACCTTGGGTGTCATCATCAACATCAACACTGACATTTATCTCTCCCTTGCCATGTGTTAGGCACTGTGCTAAGTAAGCTATTCCATGGAGGTGGCATTCATTCATTCATTCACTTGTTCATTCAACACATAATTTATGGAGCACTGACTCTGCCAGACCGTGTTCCAGGTCCTAGAGATACAGAAACTCAAAGAGATGATGCTTTGCCACATGGAACTACCACTGGATAAAGTAATGATAAACTAACAAATATACAAGTGATAGAAGAGTAAAGGAGAAGAAGTGGGTAAAAGTGATGGGCTATATAGTTAGTCTTAAATAAGACAGCAGAAAAGGCCTCTCTGTGGAGGTGACTTTTAAACCTACCACAAATGAAATGAAAAATCAAGCCAGGTGACTCTCTAGGGTAAAGGTGTTCCATGTGGAGGGAACATTAAGGGCAAATGCCCTGAAATTAATTGATTAGTTTATTTACTATCTACTCTGAGCTCCTACTATGTACCAGACACTGTTCTTGGTGTAGAAAATGGTATCAAAGAAAAAAAACCCCACAAAACAGATCACTCTCTTTATAGCACTTATTTTCCAAAGACTGGCTCATGTTTGGCATGTTCAGAAACATGGACTAGAGGTTTGCTTCTGCTGCTTCCCACACAACATCTCTGTGCCAATGATTTAACTCTTCTGAACTCCAATGAGCTCATCTCAACAATGAGGACAGTGAAATCCACCTGGAAGGGCAGCTGTAAGACTCACATTGGTCAATAAATCTGAAGCACCTAGTGCCCCACTGTTTGCACAGAAGGTGTTCAACACAACTGACTGCCTAAAGTCCACAGCACAGGACCAGCTGTGGAGGGAGTTCAGAATTGCCTTATGTAAACTCTTTAAAAGTGTGAGGGTTTTTCCCCCTAACACAATAAGCAAAGAAGAAAAATAATTATTGATAACCTAGCAGGTGTTAGTGGCTTTGCCCCTTGGCTCATATAATCCCCCTCAACAACCCTGTCTGGTAGGTGTTATCATCCTTGTATTCTACATGAGGAAACTGAGTCCTAGAAAAGCTGGGCAGCTTGCCAAGGTCACCAAGCATGAAGTGGCAGAGCTGTAAGTGAGAAACCCAGGTCTGGAGTTTCCCCAGCCCTTTCTGTGTCTGAAGCTCATGATTTTCTTCATTTAATGGGAGAAAGTGAAATTTGTGGTTTTGATGCAGACCAAGCCATAAAGTGAATAAGATGCCTCCAACCTTTCCATGGGTACATCCTTTCTATGTTCTTAACAGAAAGAAGATTCCAGAAGCTAACACTTCCATTCTTGTCCAGCCTTCTGTTATAGTCACATCTTGTGCAGACGTTTAAAAATACAATATAAAATAAATTTTCAAAGACAACACAGATTTTACATTTGCTTGTATCCAACTTGGCACTCCATATTCTCTCTCTGAAAATTTTCTTAATATGAAATGGAGGAGCCAGTGTATGTGTGTGTGTCCCTTTCAGAATGATTCCTCTTGATAACAAGAGATGGGAGGCTTTCAGGTAGGTAAGAGGTGCTGAAGGATGGCATCTACTAAAACTGCTCAGTGTCGGAAATCTCTCTTCTCCCTTAGAAAATGACAATTTGGCACTGGCTCTGTATAGGAACCCACAACCACAGCAGTGCCAACACATCTCGCTGGCCATCCATCTATCCACCTCTTCCTCAGCCTCTCTGTTAGATTGGTTTTGTCCAAACAAGTGACGGAGATCTGTCATCCAGCTGTTGGTGGCTGCAGCTAACCCTGGCATACCTTGGCTTATAGAGTATCTCTCTAATCCTGGCCTCTGTCATCACATGAGTCATGCCCTGTGTGTCCGTGTCCACATTTCCCTCCTTTTAGGGGGACACTAATCACTGCACTGGAGTCTATCCTCATCTAGTATGACCTCATCTTAACTTGATTACATGTGCAAAGTTTCTATTTCCAATTAAGGCCATATTCACAGGTTCTAGGTGTACATGAAGTTTTGGGAGATACTAACCAGCCCAGCACAGTCACCCAACAGCAACAACAAATAGCCAAAAAGAGAGAGAAGTGAATTTGAGAAGAGTAACTCTAAACACTCAGAAAGTAAATTAAGTAAACAAAGTTGGAAAGGACAGAAAATAAGATTTTATTAGGCCCATTCAAAATCATAACTTGCTCCCTTCTCAATTTTGCTTTTGTCTTTATCTAAGAACAGGTTAAGAATCCACTGCTTGGGTGGATTGTTTCTCTCTCTTGGCCAGAGATGCCCAGTCCCTACTACATAATAGCTTCACCTGAAGGTTCTTTTTAAAGATACTGAAGCTTCAGCCCCATGCCCAGAGATTCTGATATAATTGTCAGACATGAGGCCTAAGCAATGGATTTTTAAATTTCCACAGGTAGTTCTTTTTTTTTTTTTTTAAAGATTTTATTTATTTATTCATAGAGACACAGCTAGAGAGAGAGACAGAGACACAGGCAGAGGGAGAAGCAGGCTCCATGCCGGGAGCCCGATGTGGGACTTGATCCCGGGGTCTCCAGGATCACACCCTGGGCTGCAGGCGGCGCTAAACCGCTGCACCACTGGGGCTGCCCTCCACAGGTAGTTCTAATGTGCAACCACGGTTGAGAGATACTGCCCTGGATTAATTAAATCTGGAGTGGTGTTTTTGTTTAATTCCCAGATAGTTCTCATGTGATACCCTGGCAGTGGCTGAAAACTACTAATACAGCTTCTCTATGTATTTTGTACAATTAAGATATATTTATTTATCATCTGCTATGTCCCAAGCACTGTACACACTGGATGGAGAAGTAAACTAACAGACTAGGCCCAACTTCCTAGAAGTCAGGGTCGGTGTCGGAACAAAGCACAAGAGACATGGAAGGCTGGGTGGTGGTGGGGATCAGGCAAGTTTTGCTGTCACTGAGTTTCTAAAATTATATACAATAAGCATTTACTATGACACAGTTATCAAATCTGTTTCTTATAAAGAATGAGATGTACCTTTCACTTGTCCCCTCATATAACCCTTGTCACCTCCCTATTAAATCAGCAATTTTATTCCCATTTATAAACACAGTGACCTGAAGTTTAGAGAGGTGAGTTGTCCAATATCACACAGCTTGTGTGTTTGGGGCAGAAGAGGAGCCAGGTCCCTTGGAATCCAAGCTCCTGGCTCTCAGTCCATGCACGTCACAGGCTAGAGTGGGTTTGGGCACAAACCGTTTCCTAACCTTTCCTAATATTTCAAACTAGAACCCCATTGTAGCTATCTGGTATTTTCTTACGATGAAATGTGATGTAAAAATCAGTGTTATTCAAAGTGTGGCCTGAGGACCAGAAGCACCTGGCTAGCTCTGGAAATACTAATTCTCGGACACTACCCCAAACATACTGAATCAGAATCTCTGAGGCTGAGGTTCAGGATTATCTGTTTTTTTAAATGATTTTTTTTTATTGTGGATAAAAGCACATAACATAAAATCTACTACCTTAACCATTTTTTAAGTGTATTATTCTGTATTTCTGTTGATTTTGTCCTATAATGTCCAAAAGATTTTATGATTGATGCAGTCTCATTTGTCTATTTTTGCTTTTGTTATTCATGCTTTTGCTTTTTTTTTTTTAAGATTTTATTTATTTATTCACAAGAGACACAGAGAGAGAGAGGTAGAGACACAGGCAGAGGGAGAAGAAGGCTCCATGCAGGGAGCTCATCGCGGGACTCTATCCTGGGACTCCAGCATCAGGCCCTGGGCTGAAGGCGGCACCAAACCCCTGAGCCATC
Organism: Canis lupus dingo; assembly: GCF_003254725.2. Taxonomy (NCBI): domain Eukaryota; kingdom Metazoa; phylum Chordata; class Mammalia; order Carnivora; family Canidae; genus Canis; species Canis lupus. The sequence continues at coordinate 64,474,815 of NC_064245.1, forward strand.
CAGGCATCCCGATACTTTTGCTTTTCTATTCAAGAAATCATTATTCAATCCAATATCATGAAACTTTTCTCCTGTTTTTTTTTTTTTTTTCTAGGAGCTTTTTAGTTTGGGGTCTTAAGTATTTAATTTATTTTGAATTAATATTCGTATATTATGTAAGATAAAGGTTCAACGTAATTCTTTTGCATATAGCTTTTCAGTTTTCCCACAACATTTGTTGAAAAGATCATTTCTCGTTCAGTGATCTTGGCACCCTTGTTGAAGATAATTGGACAATATATGTAAGGGTTTTTTTTCTGAGTTCTCTATTCTATTTCATTGGTCTACATGTCTGTCTTTATGCTGGCATCACACTATTTTGATTACTGTAAACTTGTGATATGTTTTGAAGTCAAGAAGTGTGAGTCCTCCAACTTTGTTATTCTTTTTCAAAATTGTTTTGGCTATTCTGTGTCCTTTGAGATTCCATACAAATTTTAGGGTGATTTTTTTCTGTTTCTACGAATATACCTCTGGGATTTTGATAGGGATTATGTCAAATCTGTAGATTTTGTGGGGAGTTTGGCATCCAAATGGTATCACATCTTCCAACCCTTTCTGATTATTTGTGGCTTTTTAAATTTTTTTTTCAACAATGTTTTGTAGTTTTCTGTGCCCAGCTCTTTTATGTCTTTGGTTATGTTTATTCCTAAATATTTTATTCTTTTTTAAAAATATTTTATTCTGGGCAGCCCCGGTGGCGCAGCGGTTTAGCGCCGCGGTTTAGCGCCGCGTGCAGCCCAGGGCATGATCCTGGAGTCCTGGGATCGAGTCCCACGTCAGGCTCTCTGCATGGAGCCTGCTTCTCCCTCTGCCTGTGCCTCTGCCTCTCTCTCTCTCTCTGCATCTCTATGAATAAATAAATAAAGTCTTAAAAAATATATTTTATTCTTTTTGATGTAAATTCTTATGTAAATGAAATTGTGTTCTTAATTTACTTTCTGGATTGTTCATGTGTGGAAACAAAGATGATTTTTGTATCTTACAACTTTGCTAATCCATTTGTTAGTTTTAACTGTGTGTGCGTGTGTTTCTGTGTGTGTGTGTGTGTGTGTGTGTGTGATCTTCAGGATTTTTTACATATATGATCATGTCATTTGTGAACAAAGATAATTTTACTTATTTCTTTCCAACTTGGATGACTTTTTTCTTTCTTTTTTTCTATTTTTTGTGTAATTGCTTTGGCTAGGATTTCCAATACTATTGAGAAGTGATGAGAATGGGCATCTTTATCTTGTTCTTGATCATACAAGAATAGCTTTCCCCATTGAGTATGTTGTACCACTGTAAGCTTCTCATACAGGGCCTTTATTATGCCAAAAATAGTTTTCTTCTATTCAGAGTTTGCTGGGTATTTTTAAGGGTGTTGAATTTTGTCAAACACTTTTACTGCATCAGTTGAAATGATTATGTAGTTTTTGTCTTTCATTCTGTTAACGAGGTGTATTACATTGATTGATTACTTTATTTTGAATTATCTTTGCATCCCAGGAGTAAATCCCACTAGGCCATGAAATACAATCCTTTCAATGTGCTGTTGAATTCTATTTGCTAGTATTTTGTTAAAGAGTTTTATATTAATATTTATTGGGGATATTGGTCTGTAGTTTTCATTCCTTGTAGTATCTTTGTCTGGCTTTTGTGTTATGGTGATGCTGGCCTCGTAGAATGAGTTTGGAAGTTTTCCTCCTCTTCAACTTTTTAGAAGAGCTTCAGGATGGTTGATGTTAATTCTTTAAATGTTTGTAGAATTCTGCAATGAAACCATCTAGTCCTCAGCTCTTTTTCATTGGGGGTTTTTGATTACTGTTTTAATCTTCTACTAGTTATGGGTCTGTTAGATTTTAAATTTCTTCATAATTCAGTCCTGGCAGGTTTTGTGTTTCTAGGAATTCATTCACTTCTTCTAGGTTATTCAGTGTCTTGGTGTACAATTATTCATAGTAATCATTTATAGTCCTTTTTTAAAATTTCTCTGGCATCAGTTGTAATGTTCCCATTTCATTTCTGATTTTAGTTATTTGGGTCTCCTCTTTCTTTTTTTCCTACTTAATCTAGCTAAGGATTTGTCCATTTTATTGATCTATTCAAAAAACCAACCCAGTTTCATGTACTTTTTTCCTATTCTCTAGTTCATTTATCTGTGCTCTAATCTTTATCATCTCCTTCCCCTAATAGTTTTGGGTTTAGTTGTTCCTTCATTTCCTAGTTCTTTGAGGTTGTGAAGTTAGATCATTGGATTTGAGATTTTTTTTTAATGGACATGTTTACAGCTATAAATTTCCCTCTTACACTGCTTTCAGTGCATCCAGTGCATTGCAGTATATCATGTTTTTGTTTTCAGTTGTCCCAACGTACTTTCTAATTTCTCTTGTGACTTCTTCGTTGAGCCATTAGTTGTTCAAAGGTGTGTGGCTTAATTTATACATATTTGTAGGTTTCCCAATTTTACTTCTGGCATTCATCTCTAGTTTTATTCCATTGAGATCAGAGGGAATACTTTGTATAATTTTAATCTTTTAAAATTCATTAAATTGTGTGGCCTAACATGTGCTCTATCAGGAGAACACTTTGTGTGCCCTTGAGAAGACTGTATACTCTGTTGTTGGGTGAAGTGTTCTCTGTCTGTCTCTTGGCCTATTTGGTCTATGCTTTGTTCAGATCCCTCAGTTCCTTATCTTCTGACTAATTGTTTGGTCCATTATTAAAAGTGGAGTACTGAAGTCTCCTGCTAGTCATGTGTTGTCTATTTCTCCCTTCAATTCTAGTCTTTTGACTAGACTTCAATTTTGACATGCCTTGAATTCAAGCCAAAGTTTGCTTCATATATTTAGGAGCTCTGATGTTTGGCCTAAATATAATTGTTTTACCTTCTTGGTGAATTCACCCTCTTGGTGACTTTCTCTGTCTCTTGTAACAGTTTTCGATTTAAAGTATATGATATTAGTGTGGCCACTCCTGTTCTCTCTTGGTTGCCATTAGCATGAAATATCTCTTTCTATCCTTTCAATTTCAATTCATGGGTGTCCTTAGACATAATGCGACTTTCTTATAGACCGTACGCAGTTTGATTCTGCTTTACTGATAAGGAAGGACTTACTGCTGCCATTTAAAACAATTATTTTTTCAGTATGCCTTGTAACTTTTTCCATCTCTCCATTCCTCTCTTATTGCCTCCTTTGTGTTTTGTTGACTTTTTGTAGTGGCATGCTTTGGTTCTCTCTCACTTTCTCTTGTGTATAGTTCCAATTCCTTGGTGGCTACCTTTGCAATTACATATAACATCTTAAAGTTATAACGTTCTATTACATCCCTTCCTTGTATCTGGTCTTAGTGGAATAACTTCAAGTTTCCTATTATTAAGTATGATGTTAATGTAGATCTTGTAGAAAATCTTTATCAAGTTTGGAAATCCCCCTCTTTTCTTAGTTAACTGGGAGTTTTTATTGTGAATAGGTATTAGATTTTGTCAAGCACCTTTTCTACATTTATTGATACAATTATCTGTGATTTTTTTATTCTATCGTTGTGATTAATTACATTAATCGGTTTTCAAATGTTGAGGCAGCTTTACATATCTGGGATAAATCCCACTTGGTTGTGGTATATAACTCTATTTATACATTATTGGATTTGATTTACTAATAATTTTGTTGAGGAGTTTTACATTCATGTTCATGAGAAATATTGCTCTGCAGTTTTCTGTTTTGTAATATCTTTGTCTGGTTTTAGTATTCGGGTGATGCTAGCCTCATAAAATATGCTCAGAAGTATTCCTTCTCCTTCTATGCCCTGAAAAAGGTTGTAGAAAATTGGTATATTTTTTCCATAAATGTTTGGTAGAATTCACCAGTGAATGCATCTGGGTCTGGTGCTTTCTGTTGTGGAAGGTTATTAATTATTGATCCAATTTCTTTAATAGATATAAGCCTAATCAGATGGTCTATTTCTTCTTATGTAAATTCTTTCAATAATTAGTCCATTTCAGATGAAAGATCTAAATGTGAGAAAAGAATCCATCAAAATCCTAGAGAAGAACACAGGCAACACCCTTTTTGTACTTGGCCACAGCAACTTCTTGCAAGATACATCTATGAAGGCAAGGGAAGCAAAAGCAAAACTGAAATATTGGGACTTCATCAAGATAAGAAGCTTCTGCACAGCAAAAGAAACAGTCATCAAAACTAAAAGACAGACTACAGAATGAAGAAGATATCTGCAAATGACCTATCAGATAAAGGGCTAGTATCCAAGATCTATAAAGAACTTATTAAACTCAACAGCAAAGAAACAAACAATGCAACCACGAAATAGGCAAAAGGCATGAAAGAAATTTCACCAAAGAAGACATAAACATGGCCAACAACCACATGAGAAAATGCTCCGCATCACTTGCCATCAGGGAAATACAAATCAAAACCACAATGAGATACCACCTCACACCAGTGAGAATGGTGACAATTAACAAGACAGGAAACAACAAATGTTGGAGAGGGTGTAGAGAAAGGGGAACCCTCTTGCACTGTTGGTGGGAATGTGAACTGGTACAGCCATTCTGGAAAACTGTGTGGAGGTTCCTCGAAGAGTTAAAAATAGAGCTACCCTACAACCCAGCAATTGCACTGCTAGGGATTTATCCCAAAGATACAGATGCAGTGAAAAACCAAGATCACCTGCACCCCAGTGTTTATAGCAGCAATGTCCACAATAGCCAAACTGTGGAAGGGGCCTCGGTGTCCATCGAAAAATGAATGGATAAAGAAGATGTGGTTTATGTATACAATGGAATATTACTCAGCCATTAGAAACAACGAATACTCACCATTTGCTTCAACGTAGATAGAACTGGAGGGTATTATGCCGAGTGAAGTAAGTCAATCAGAGAAGGACAAACTTAGATATTTTATATTATATATATATTTTTTTTCTTTTCTGATTCATGCATTCGGGAGTCATAAATTTCCCTTTAAGCACTACTTTCTTTGGACCTCAAGTTCTTGATAAGCTGTATTTTCATTTTCATATACTTCAAAACAGTTAAAATTTCTCTTGAGATTGCTTTGTTGACTCATGTATTATTTAGAATGGTGTTGTTTAATCTTCAGGTGTTTGGGAATTTTCCAGTTATCTGTTATTGATTTCTAATTTAATTTCATTGTGGCCTGAGAGCAGATATTATATAATTACTATTTTTTAACTAAATGGGATGAAGAAAGTGTCTACATGCCGTTAGAGTAAGAATCCAAGATGTATTTTTATGTGAAAAAATATGAAGAACTAAGCAGTGTGTTTAATCTGCTCTCTTTAATATAAATGTTTAGCATGTAGTTGTATGCACTGGTATTTTTTTTTCATTTTCAGTATGTGTGATTTATAGTATGTAAATTATACTTCTTAAATTTAAAAAAAATTTTGTTTCTAGTATGACTAACATATAGTGTTATATTAGTTTCAGGTGTATAATATAGTGATTCAACAACTCTTTTTTTTTTTTTAATTTATGATAGGCACACAGTGAGAGAGAGAGAGGCAGAGACACAGGCAGAGGGAGAAGCAGGCTCCATGCACCGGGAGCCCGATGTGGGATTCGATCCCGGGTCTCCAGGATCGTGCCCTGGGCCAAAGGCAGGCAGGCGCCAAACCGCTGCGCCACCCAGGGATCCCAACAACTCTTTTTTTTTAAAGATTTTATTTATTTATTTGAGAGAGAGAGAGAGAGTGATTGGAAGAGAGAGCACAAGCCAAGGGGAGAGGCAGAGGGAGAAGCAGACTCCCTGCTGAGCAGGGAGCCCAATGCGAAGCTAGATCCCAGGACCCCAGAATCATGACCAAAGGCAGGTGCTTAACCAACTGAGCCACCATGATACCCTGTGATTCAACAATTCTATACATTATTCCATGCTCATCCCTACGAGTATACTCTTCATCTCCCTCACCTATTTCACCCAGCCCCTCACCCACTTCCACTCTGGTAAACATTAGTTTGCTCTCTATATTTAAGAGTCTGTTTTTTGTTTGTCTCTATTTCTTTGTTCATTTGTTTTGTTTCTTATTTTTTTTAATTTATTTATTCATGAGAGAGAGAGAGAGAGAGAGAGAGAGAGAGAGGCAGAAACACAGGCAGAGGGAGAAGCAGGCTCTATGCAAGGAGCCCAACGTGGGACTCGATCCTGGGACTCCAGGATCACGCCCTGGGCTGAAGGCAGCCCTAAACAGCTGAAGGCAGCCCTAAACTGCTGAGCCACCTGGGCTGCCCTGTTCTGTTTCTTAAATTCCACTTATGCGTGAAATCATATGGCGTTTGTCTTTCTCTGACTGACTTGTTTCACCTAGCATTATACCTTCCAAACCCATCCAGATTGTTGCCAAGTGGCAAGATTTCATTCTTTTTTGTGCCTATGTAATATTCCATTGTATGTATAAACCATTCCCTCTTCATCCATTCATCTGTTGATGGATACCTGGGCTGCTTCCATAATTTGGTTATTGTAAATAATGCTTCAGTAAACATAGGGGTACATATATCTTTTCAAATTAACGTTTTTATGTACTTTGAGTAAATATCCAGTAGTGTGATCACAGGATCATATGATAATTCCACTTTTACTTTTTTGAGGAACTTCCAAACTTTTCTACAGTGATTGCACCAATTTGCACTCCTACCAACAGTGCATGAGGGCTCCATTTTCTCCCCATCTTCCCAACATTTGTTATTTCTTGTCTTATCAGTATTAGCCATTCTGATGGATGGAAGGTCATACCTCATTGTGGTTTTGATTTGCATTTCTCTGATGATTAGTGGTGTTGAACATTATTTTCAAGTGTCTGTTGGCTATTTGTATGTCTTCTTTGAATAAATATATTTTCATGCCTTCTACTCATTTTTAAATTGGATTATTTGAGGTTTTTTGGTGTTGAGCTGTGTAAGTTTTTTGTATATTTTGGATACTAACTTTTTATTGGATACATCATTTACAAACATCTTATCACTTTCAATACATTGTCTTTTTTTATTTTTTTAACTGTTTATTTTGCTGTGCAGAAGCTTTTTATTTTGACATAGTCCCAATGGTTTATTTTTGTTTTTGTTTCCCTTGCTTCAGGAGACATATCTAGAAAAACATTGCTATAGTTAATGTCAGAAAACTTGCCTATGTTCTCTCTAGGATTTTTATGGTTTCAGGTCTCATATTTAGGTCTTAAATCCATTTTTACTTTATTTTTGTGTATGGAATAAGAAAGCAGTCCAGTTTTATTCTTTTTAATGTAGCTGAATATAGAGGCAAAAATCCTCAACAAAATAGTAGCAAACCATATTGAACAATACATTAAAAAATCATTCACTATGATCAAGTAGAAATTATTCATGGGATGCAAGTATGGCTCAATACTGGCAAATCCATCAGTGTGATACATCACATCAACAAGAGAAAGGATAAAAACCATATGATCATTTCAATAGATGCAAAAAAGGATTTGACAAAGTACAACAACCATTTATAATAAAAACCCTCAACAAGGTAGGTTTAGAGGGAACATACCTCAAAATAATAAAGGCCATATATTAAAAACCCACAGCTAACATCATCTTCAGTGAGGAAAAACTGAGAGCTTTTCCCCTAAGGTTAGGAACAAAACAAGGATGACCACTCTTATCACTTTTATTCAACATAGGATTGGAAATCTTAGCCACAGCAAACAGACAAGAAAAAGAAATAAAAGACACCCAAACTGGTAACAAAGAAGTAAAACTTTCAGTATTTGCAGAAGACATGATACCATATATAGAAAACCCTAAGGACCCCACCAAAAAACTACTAGAACCAATAAATGAATTCAGTAAGTTGATTGGATACAAAATCAATATATAGAAATATGTTGCATTTCTATATGCTAATAATGAAATAGCAGAAACAGAAATTAGGAAAACAATCCCATTTACAGTTGCACCAAAAATAATGAAATACCTAGGAGTAAACTTAATGAAGAAGGTGAAAGACCTGTAGTCTGAAAATATTGGTGAAAGAAATTGAAGACAACACAAACAAATGGACAGATGTTCCATGCTCATGGATTGGGAGAACAATATTGTTAAAATGTTCAAACCACCCAAAGCAATATATAGATTTAACGCAATCCTTGTTAAATACCAATACCATCTTTCATAAAACTAAAACAAATAATCCTAAAATTTGTATAGAACAACCAGAGACCCCGAATAGACAAAGCAATCTTGAAAATGAGGAACAAAATTGGAGGTATCACGACCTCAGATTTGAAAATGTACTACAAAGCTGTAGTAATCAAAACAGTATGTTACTGGCACAAAAATAGATACATAGATCAATGGAACAGGAGGAAAGGCAGCCCAGGAATAAACCCACAATGACATGGTCAATCTATGACAAAGAAGGCAAGAATATGCAATGGGAAAAAGTCTTTTTAACAGATGGTGTTGGGAGAACTGATCACTCAGTTTTTAATTTATTAAGGGTTGTTTCACAGCCCAGAATATATTCTATCTTGGTGAATGTTCCAGGTGAGCTTGAGAAGAATATGTACTGAGCTGCTTGGTAAAGTAGTCTACAACTGTCAATTAGATCCTGTTCAACTCTGGTGATATAGAGTTCAACTGTGTCCCTACTGATTTTCTTTCTCAATCTGTCCCTTTCTGAGAGAGGGATGTTGAAGTCTCCAACCATGATGGTGGACTCCTTCTTCTCTTTGCAAATCTATTACTTTTGGCCTCACATAGTTTGCTGCTCTGTTGTTAGACATATGAACATTAAAGATAGTTATGCTTTCTTAGAACATTGACCCCTCTATCATTATGAAATGCCCTTTTTAAAAAATTCCTTATAAGTTTCCTTGTGTAAAATCTCTTCTCTCTGAAATTAATGTAACTATCCTAAATTTTTTTATTATTAGTGTTAGCATGGTATATTGTTCTCCATCAACCTAATTTTATTATTTGTAAATGTCTTTTTATATAAAGTGGATTTCTTGTAGACAACACATATGTGAATGAGTCTTCTTTTTTTTATCCTGCCTGTGTTTTATTTTTTTCTTTATTAAAAAAGATTTTAATTATTTATTTGGTCTATTTTATTTATGTCTTTTTAAAACTTTTTTTTAATTTAAATTCAATTTGAAAAAAAAATCAATTTGCCAAAGTATAGTATAACACCCAGTGCTCATCCCATCAAGTGCCCTCCTCAGTGCCTGTCACCCAGTTATCCCATCCCCTGACCCACCTCTCTTTCTGCAAACCTTTGTTTGTTTCCCAGAGTTATGAGTCTCTCATGGTTTTTCTCCTTCTCTAATTTTTCCCACTGCTTGTGCTTTAAACTGTCTCAAATTCCCTGAGGAGCTTGTCTCCCACCCCCCTTCTCAGAAGCCCATGATCTGGTCCTCTCTCTGTCAGTAGGGACACAGTTGAACTCCATATCACCAGAGTTGTACAGGATCTAATTGACAGTTACAGACTACTTTACCAAGCAGCTCAGTACATATTCTTCTCAAGCTCACCTGGAACATTCACCAAGATAGAATATATTCTGGGCTGTGAAACAACCCTTAATAAATTAAAAACTGGGTGATCAGTTCTCCCAACACCATCTGGAACTGCATCTCTAACTAACTTGCTGACGTGCTCCTGTTTTCACTGACTTCCAAATTAAGCCTAGTCCCATCAGGGCTTTGAGTCAGGCAGGACAGGGACATGTTCCACTGGCAGCCCCCAGATATACCAGCACATTGGACAAGGGCCCAGCACTTTGTTCCAATCCCTAGAGAAAAGCCCCAGCATGAGAGGTTTCCTTTAGTCGTACCACACTATGGATGGGAGTGCAAAGTGTCATGCAATTGTCTACTGCTTTCACAAGAACCCATTCTTAGTTTTATTTGGAGCCAGTAACTGTAGCTTTTCAGCTGGTCTCTTGAGTTCTCATGAAACCATTCTGGTCGTACATTGTTATTAACTTTGTTGGAAAAGGAGGGCATAGAGCTTCCTAGTTTGCCAATCTGCTGATGTCACTCAGGAATATGTATTCTAACAAGCCTTCCAGATGAGTCTGAGGCAAAGTAATGTTGGCCAAGCAATATTTTAAATAACCCTCAAGGAAAAGGTCTTCATCCATTTAGAAAATAGCTGTTGCCTAAGATATGCAGCCAAGCCCTACTGCAAGCTATGATTGTTGGCAGAGTATTGGTAGCTACATAACTGCTGGGGAAATGGGAGAGGTGGAGGCAGTCTGAAGCGTGTGTTCAAAGCAGAACAGGGAATGTTACAGGGCTAATCACACCGAAGCCCACCACCAATCCGAAATGCCCATCTCCCTTCCTGTCCTCCCCCCTGCAGAGGCTCCTGTGCCCCATGTGCCTTTCCTGAGCTGCTGCTACCACTCCCTAGTCAGACCAGACACTCCACTGCTCTTCCATCCTCTTCTCAATGAGCAACTACTTCTTTGCTCTCTCCTCCAACAAGATCTCAAATACATGTGCACAAAACCTATCTATGTCTTAAATTCTTTTGATTCCCCATGGTCCTTTAGGGACAGTATGGGCTCATATTGGACTCAGAAGCCTGGGTTCACATGTGGCTCTCCCTTAGAGAAGCTCCTTTAGCCTCATTACTTCTCTATAAAGTGGGGAAGAGATTTACCTACTTTACTCTGAGTAGGGCTCAGTAAAGGGGAGACAGTGCCACCTGCTCATAGCAGGCTTCCAATAAACAGCAGATCAGGCTTCTTTCTGAGGCAGCAAACTCCTCACTGGCACTTAAAGCAAAGGCTGAGGAACCGTCACCTTGCAATGAGATATCATGAAGAAATGTCTCCATTCATTTCAGAAAGGGAAGGAAATTCTTCTCTCCAAGTGGTCCTGAAACAATTAGATATCCATAAGAAAAAAAAAAAAAAGAAAACTCACCATTACCTCACAGGATACACACATAAAAAAATCTACTGAAAATGGATTCTAGACCAAATCGTAAAAGACATTCCTTTAACCAACCACTGGGTGTGTTGCTTTCCTACCGTGACCACAACGTTTGTACTAATCCAGTAGCCACACTACTCCTTTGTAAGCCATTTACCCATCCAAAACTTGATCTTCCATCCAGATAGACTGAGGCCATGGGGGCAGAGGCAAAATAAAAGAACTTTCAATGTTCAATGATGGCCCCTATTGTTTCCCAGTGAGCCAGTGTAAGAGTACCTAGGGTTACCAACTCAACCAGTTCATCATAATTCTACTGGCCTGTGATATTCCATACTAATAACCAAAACCAGGTGGTGGTAGAAGCAACAGACTGAAGTCAGTCTCTATGTTGTCATCTATGATGCTCTCTGCTGATGAAATGAATCAGGCTTCCAAAGTAGTATTGTCATTTGAAAATATACAGAGTAATTGTTAGGGTTGTGAGGGTAGAATCATGGATATGGAGAGCTGTCTCCCTACTGCCTCTGTCTTACACTTCTCCAAACACTTTGTCCAAATGCTCCCTCTGAGCATCACCTGCATTATACTCACACTGTCTGGCTATCTGGGTAGTCTCCAACACTGACAACATGATCTATCCAGCAATCCTTTCTAGTCAAGTCTTTTAAAATTCATTACACCTTTTATAATTCCACCCACCTTAAATTGAGAAAGGACACAAAACATCCACTAAATCTATGTTCATTAGCCCACCATCAGGTCCCCTTTGCTAGGAATAATGTGGCAGCATATAATTATAAGTGTCCCGGATATCCAAAATATGACAGAACTGGGTTTCAAATGCAACTGTGGTATGGCCAGAATCCGCCATATACAGGAATGACAACTCCAGTTGTGGGGTTAAGTGTCAAAGGCCACTAGATGCCAGAGCAGCCATATGATGGCAGCAGAAAACCAATGTGTTCTATTTGCCAGATGTGGACAGGACCCTCTTGAGACTTAAAGAGTCCTTGTATACTTTTAGGTAGATAGATCAATTATAGGTACCACAGTCCTGATAGACCATTTCAGTCTTCTTGGCATATAGTAGAGGCCTATGTTTAGGGCTCATTTTATGGGAGCAGGATTACTATACCCAGTCCAGTAATAGGCAGAAGTATTGATGCTGCCACCTGGGCTATGAAGACCCAATCAACCACATCACTGAAGTCAGGCTCACCTAGGCTTGTACCTTCCCATGGACACCCACATAGGTTCAAAAAGATACACCATTAAGTTGTCACTCTCTAGCAGGGTGGCTAGCCAGTGCCCAAGAACAAGGAATAAGAGCCTTTCCTGGTATTTAAAAATATTGCCTAAAGGCAGGGTTGGCTTTGAATTTTACTAATTGGCTGATGAATTTCTACCATATTAAGTCCTCCAGAGTTGTCATTGGCACTAGAAGGCTGCCACCATCCAGTGGACTCCATCACCTTTTAGTGATATAGTACATAGAGTGAGCATCAGGAAACCAGACATTCCTGGGAGCCATCTCCAGGTAGCCAAAGGCTCCCATGTGAGTAATCAAGAGAAATACAATGAATCCCTAAAGATGTGACACTTCCCTGTCTCTGGGAGCTGACTTGCTGTTCTGGGATGTTCCATTTCCTTTTTTTTTTTTTTAAAGGAGAAATCTGTTTGCTTTCCCAGGATCTGAGGGGATGGGGACACCTGGACACAGTGATGTCTGTCAGTCATCTGTCCCTAAGCCACTCACTCTCCACAAGTGCCCAGTAGTAGGCCAGCAGCAGTGTGTCAAGTGCAGTGCAGCAGGGAGACATGTGGGCAAGAAGTAGGAGCCCTGAAGGGGTGACCCTGGGCAGAGGTGCCTCCAGCTGCCAGAGGTGCTACTCAGCACATGTCCCTGTGTCAGATCGCTGGGTTCCACCAAGGTCCTTGGGGTCTACAGGCCTTAGCTAGGTCACCTATGGGGCTGCCTCTAGCATACCTGCTATCCAGGTTCCCAGGCACATTTGACAGATTTTCTGGTCAAGTTGTACACAGGGCTCAGCAAATTACCTGAACAAGGCACACTATTGTCTCCTATCCCTAAACAGCCCAACTGTATCTGGACTCCCCTTTTGGTGTGTGAGGTCTCTAGGGCATGTAACTTTTCCTTTACTGTCTCTGGAATCAATCTCTGAGCCTTAGTATACAGTTCTTAGGAGGACTATGAACTGACTGGAGGCTGATCCCTCAGAACCCTATCCCTAAGCTGCCACCTGCTCTTCTGGGAGCTCATCAGCTTGATGTCATCCGAGCAGTTACCCCCTGATGGAGAAAGGCCTGTCCCGTTATTGGCCCTTCCCTGGTGGTACAGAATGTAAGCACCCAGGTGCCCCTAAGGCAGGGCAGTAAATCTGTTTGCAGGTCCAGGTGAGCTTGCAGACAAATGATCTTTGACACTTTGTGCCAAAGAGATTAAACTAAAGACATTAGCCACATCCAAGACCGAATCCTGCCAAAATACATAATCAATAAAGTTGCAGTTGGAAGTGTGACAAGGCTGGAGTTCTAGAGGTGACAACTGAATTTTGTTCATGATAATCCACTATGGAAACACCCATTTTAGATTCATGTGAGGAAGAAATGAGTTTTCAGTGTGTGAGGCCTCCAAGATGTAGAGCTTTATTGGTAATACCTACTGATTCCCCTGATTTGCACATCCTGTTATTTATAGGCTCTTAAATCCTTATCAGAGACACATAATCTGGGCTCCATTTGGGAACATCAGTAAGTAGTTGTTAATTGAATTAATGGATTTAATTTTTAAAAATATTTTATTTATTCATGAGAGACATGAATAAATGAAAGGTAGAGACATAGGCAGAGGGAGAAGCAGGCTCCCCCACAGGAAGCCCGATGTGGAACTCAATCCCAGAACCCCGGGATCATGACCTGAGCCAAAGGCAGATGCTCAACCATTGAGCCACCAAGCCCCCTTGAATTAATGAATTTAAACAGATGGTATTGACCTCCTCATCTCTAATACATACTCTTCTTCTTACATTGGTGTTCAAAGTTTGTATGAAGATGGGACAATTTGGGCAACAGGCCAGTTACTGATCTTTTAAAAAACCATCCCACCATCTGCCAGCAGGACTTAAGACCTGTCTAGGAGTGCATATATTATGATTAGAGCCTAACTGCTTTCAGCTTAACTTCTTTTTAATAAACATCACTTTCATTGACCAGTTTAGGCTACAATGGAGATCTTCACTGAGCAAAAGAAACCAGACAGTTTCAAGAGTTACCAAAACAACCTGAACCCGTATGGCTGAAGCCTTATTGTCTTTCCCTCCCCACTGTCCCGTGCAGGTGACACTGTCACTCTCAGCTTGACTCTCCTATTTTTTTTAAAGATTTTCTTTATTTATTCATGAGAGACACAGAGAGAGAGAGAGAGAGGCAGAGACACAGGCAGAGGGAGAAGCAGGCTTCATGCAAGGAGCCTGATGTGGGACTTGATCTTGGGTCTCCAGGATCAGGCCCCGGGCTGAAGGCAGCGCTAAACCACTGAGCCACCAGGGCTGCCCCTGACTCTCCTATACTGTGTTGAGTTCTGAAGGCAAACCTGGCAAATCTGAAGGCTAGTGACAAACCACTGGTACCTTCAACCCCTCCCCATCCCAGAGTGGAGTTTCCAATGCTTTCCCATGGGAGGTGGCAGCCTGTGTGATCTCAGAGTTTTTGAACCACTGGTGCCAAGGCCCTAGAGCAAAGGCTGTCAAGTGTGAGGGGTGGAGAGAGTGTGGGGTGTGAGGCAAATGTGGCAGAAGTACAGGAGACTCTGACCGATAATCTTGTAAATAGATGCAAACTCATGCTCAAATGAGAGTGGATAGTAATTTAGTTAATCAAATGCAAATAAATTACCAAATTTCCATTGCCTTTGTGGCACCTTTTGACAGCAGCCTAAGGGTGAGTGCACAGTTTTTTTTTTGTTTGTTTGTTTGTTTTTTGTTTTTCCAGAGTTTCCATGACCTGTTTTGGAGTCCTGGCTTTACCAGTCACTAGCTATCTGTGCTCTTTCATTTACTCCTCTCCACAGGTAGATTGAGGGTAGCATTTATCTGCTAAGCAGAGACTCAGTGAGCTCATCACACAAGCTGTGTGCAGTAATAGCTCATGTCATAGCTGCTGTCACCCTCACCATAGTGTTGCTAAAGCACTTTTAGAAATGTGTGAGTGCTGTGGTGGGGAGGTCTGCCCAGGCTGTGGGTGTCAAAAGCAGTCCTCATACCTGGGAAGATGGGGAGTCGTTGGTCTGGGTGCAGGCTCAGGTGAATCTAGAATGCCCTCCTGCCCACTTCATCTACCTTATCTATAACTTCCTTCCAGTGGAGCCTTGAAACTGCAGAGTCCCTCTGTGCTGGGAACAGATGCTCTTTGATAACAGTTGTTCCTTTTGTAAATCCAGCCACATGTTTTAGGTGCTGGGCTGTTCACCCCAGAAGCCTGCTCTTTGCCAGGATGGAGAGATCCAATGCCAGGAATGTGACGCAAGTCCAATTTATCAAAGTCTCCACCTGAGATTTCCACACTGCAGCTCAGCTCAGAGCTGTCGATGCCCATATTTCCAACCGTGTGGAGAAAAGCAGAGAGAGAAGCAAAGCACACATGCAGAGAAAACTGAGATATGATGTGAGACAGATGGAGTTCATGATTTTCAATCCCAAACTCTGAGTCTATGAGGTCCTACCTCGCACTTGCCTCCATGATTCATAAATAACTTTTAATAAATTCTCAGTTTTCTTGTTTTACTATGTGAAATTCAATTATTTTATTGTTGCAAGTAGAAGAGTCTTATTTAATACAAAATCCAACTCAATCCAAAAGATATTTGCTAAGTATTTTCTGGCTTCATGCTGGAGATCTAGATTAGACATGTCACTTCCCAGAATGAAGACAGTGGCAAGAATATAAATGAACTACAGTTAGATGACAAATGAACTGTAATAACTATGAAGTCTAAAAAATTAGGTGATCCCACATAAACATGGATTCTGTCGTGAGAACAAGAATAACTATTTTCCAGGTAGATTATGGTGGGCTGGAAATTTTGGACACAATTTGGCAGAGGCAAAGTCTTATTGAATAGCTTGAAATCTGGGCAGAAAAATAAACACTCAGATATAACTGCAGCCCAAGGACATACCTATAGAGGGTGTTGGATACTATATCATATCTGGCTGGGATTAAAGGAGTAAGTTTCTCTTTGTTGCCCTCAGAAATTAGGACTTTATGCTGTGGAAAAATGAAAGCCAACTGGTGCTTAATGTTTGGAAGTGACTGGTGTCACCACTACAGCCATCATCAGATAGTGAGCCACAGACTAAACCAGCCCACCTTGAGGGCAAAAGCCAAACCCTATTCACTTTGATTCCCTAAACTGATAGGAGCAACTGCTATGGAGCAGTTACTGAGTCAGGATTGAATAAATGACATTGCTTTTCCACCAGCTATTGAGCAGCCCTTAGCCAGTTATAGGCTCTTAAGAAATTCTCTCTGCCTCTGGCTAGATTAGATGTCCCCATCCAGATCACTCCATGTTCCTGCCTCCACAGCAATTACCCCTTTGTTGTCAAGGTTGAGATCCTTGTCTTTCCCTTACTGTATGCATCTCCTCGAGGACAAGGACCATGTCACCTTGATTACATTCTGGGCAATGACACAGAGAGCCTGGGACCTTACATGTTTCATGAGTGCTCTCTGGAAAAATGCTAGAATGAGTGAAAGACAGGTGAATGAATGATTGGTGGCAGAATGAATGACATCTGGTTAGAGGGCAACCCCATTCTTCCTAGAGCCAACCAGTGTCTTATTCCCTTGCCCAACCCTGACTTGCCCCCAATAGCCCACAGCACCTGAGAGTGCTTTGTCCTCTGGGTGTGAGTGCCATCCACTTGTCCTGGGTGTGCCTTTCCTCTTAACATCTTCACTTCTTCTTGTGACAGAAGCTGCCATGCATGTGCCCAAGTGCATGGTGGCTCACAGGGGTAACACAGAGAAAGAACATCTTCTCTTCTCCGTTTGCCACTTTCCTTGTGGCAACTGGCTCTCTTTGTAACAAAAATAGATTAGAGTCTGAAAATTTGAAAGAAAGAATTTCTAGGACCTTCTTCTATCCCAAAATACTAAAGTGGGGTGTGTGTGTATGTGTGTGTGTGTGTGTGTAAAGAAACACAGGCTTTGGTGTGTCTTGGAAAATCTTATCTAAAAGGAGCACATTTCCTTAAAAGGATGTTCTAAGATTGATATCCCTAAGAACAAGAATATGAAAAACCAGAGATAATCCATGAACTTGCTTTAGAGGGAGAATTTGCTACAAAGAGCTAAAAATCATCATTTTTAATACATATAAGGCTTTGAAACAATCCTATTGAGAAAATATACCCACCCTGTCATTAGTTTGATTCATTTTTAAATGTTGCCATTCTACATTTTGGACCTACTAAAAACAGCAATTTCACATGGTTTAACTTAATACACAAACTATGAGTTACTTTTTAGGTGGATTCAGAATAAGAACCAAGCATTCCACATTGTTTCTAACAAAATGGATTCAATATATGGGCATGAAACAGAGCAATCTTATTAAGATTAATAAACTTCATAGCTTTCAATTTGCATTCACAGTGAATGCTGTACCATCTACTCTTCACCATTTTTCATTTTTCTAAAGCAGTTTAGCAGTATGCATCATCTGATTTGCTGCACAAGAATACTGAAATCTCATGACTAATGAGAACTTTAAATTTGGAATGCCAATACTGTTCAGTAGGTCTAATATAAATGCTTTTTGCCAGACTAATAAGATTTTCACTGAAGTTTATTTAGCCAATTTCTTCATTTCCTGACAATGAATGTACATGGTTTGACCTAAAAAAATTAGTATCACTTTGATGTAGCAACTAAGCATTTTTTATGCCTGTTCATGAAGTCCCTTTTGAAGGAGAAACTGGTTTTGACCAAATTTGGATGGGTATTATTGCATATTGAAGGCTTTCCTCAGAATAAAATCGCACTCACTGCAGGATCTCTGATAATTCACCCACAGGTGCTAGCCCCCTAGGTCAAGGAACCATACTGCAGTATCAAACACATGAAAATTAAATCAGCTTTTTGAATTTAAAGTCACCTGCCAGTGACCAGACTGCATGAGACTTGCATTCAATCACCAGCCTTAACCTCTAGATGGTCACCAATTTATCTTCAGACCTCCTATGGAACCCGCAGTGAAACAGACATCCATCATTTAAATCTGATGGATGAAGAGAAGAATGACTAACACCAATCTAATCATAAGAAAAACACCAGGCAAACCCCAAAAAGCCACCTTCCTTAGAACACCTGCCCAGTCCTCCTGAAAACCCTTAAGGTCGTGAAAAATGAGCAACAGCTAAGAAACTGTCACAATTAATCTTCAATTAGATTCTGGAGAGAAATGACCATTAGGAGTTGAAAATGTTTACTTCCACACCAAAACCTGCACGCTGATATTTATGGTTACTTCGCCAAAATATGGTAGCAACTGAGATGTCTTTCTAGAGGTGAATGGATAAATGAACTGGGATACATCCAAACAATGTTAAACTGTTCGACTGTAAAAAGAAATGAGCTATCAGGCCATTAAAAAAGGAAACTTGGAGGGACCTTAAAATTATAAAGCTGAGTGAAAGAAGCTGATCTGAAAAACTAAATTCTGCATGATTCCAACTATATGACCTTTAGGAAGGAAAAACAAAAGAGATAGTAAAGATCAGGAATATCCATAGATTGGGGAGAAGAAGAAGGAATAAGTGGAGCCCAGAGGAATTTTAGGACAATGAAACTATTCCCATATGATCCTTTAATAATGGATTCATGTCATTATATATTTGTCAAAACTCATGATTGCACAACACCAAGAGTAAACTATAATGGAAACTGCTGATTTAGGACGATAATGAGGCATCAGTGTAGATAAGGCAAATGTGCCAAATGCACCACTTTGGTAGGGATGTTTGGTAGGGTGATGTGCCTGTGTGGTGAAACGGTGTATGGAAACTGTACTTGCTGATCAGTTTTGATGTTAGCCTAAAATTGCCCCAAAAAGTAAAAATATATTAATAACTTTAAAAAAGAACATTAGGTGAAATTTAAGGATGTCAGAATAAAGTTTGGACTTTAATAATAATATATAAATACTGGTTTAATAGTTTTTATAAATGTAGCTTAGTTATGTAGGGGGTTAATGATAGTGCAGCCTAGGTGAGATGTGGGGCAATGGAAGTCTCTTTGCAATTTTCCTGTAAATCTGAAACTATTCTAAGGTTGAAAAAACATTTTAGTAGAATAAGAGTAATAAAAAATGAAATAGAAAAGGACAGGAGAATTTTGGTGTGGGTACATTACTTCATTTCTAATAAAAATGATGAAAGTAGCTCTAATGTCATTCTTCTTTAGTTGTGTAAGGTACTGTGCTAAGCACTTTTGTCATATCTGATTTAAGAATGACACAACCCTATAAGGTAGGTACAACTCTCCCTCATTTGCAGATGAAATAATCTGACATTCCAGGTTTAAGTAACTTGTCTAGAAACTTTCTTATCTTGCTTGTGCTTTTGTTTCTCTATTTGTATAAACAGAATCATAATAGAGTTGTCATGATTTGAAGTGAGGCCACTTTGCACTGATGGTTGGAATGCAGAAGTATTATGTAATGATGTTATTATCAGTATCATCTTTATCAGTTAGGTATCTTGAGGGATATTATTATCTTTAAAACACTTATCTCAATTATAAAATGGGAATAATGTCTCCCTAGTTTGATGAAAGGATAAAGTGATTTTAGTTATGTGAATATTTCTAAACTTCAAATCCCCAACAGAGATAGTCTTGATGATATTGAGGCAGTGTTCACATTTCTGATATCTTGAACTCTTTTTTGTTTTTTATAAGATTTCATTTTTAAGAAATCTCTACCCCCATCATGGGGCTCAAACACACTACCCCAAGATCAAGAGTCACATGCCCTACTGACTGAGCCAGTCAGGCACCCCTCCTTGAACTCTTGTTCCTGGCTTCTTCTCTATACCATAGTTTCTGTCTCCCATCTCCACTAGGGCTTTGGTTGGCCAAAGACAAATTCTTTCTCAAGTCAGTGAAAGACACATGATCCTGGGCTGTACACGCTACTTGCTTTTCTTTTTTTCAAGGGTTATTTAATCTGACTCAAAATGTGAAGAAAGGTAAATCTTCAATGTAAGTCCCACTTCTGATACAGGCTCACTTGTGCAAGGTTGTGGATTCTCTAAGGTGTGAATTTGCTCACTCTTCTGTGCAAAAATACTGGAAATATTCAAAAGCCCCATCAATGGCAGGGATGGCAAGTAGGCTTTGTCCTTCATGCCAACACTGGTAGATGACTAGTGGCTTCCTGGAGGACTGGGTTGAAATGTCTTCTGAGGCTATGTCCAGGCTTAGCAGGAATACTCTACACTGCCTCCTGGAAAGTCAGCCAAGGACACTGGAAGGGAAGGTGATGGCTCCTGGGTTGCATATCAGTCATCCTCTGCCTGTGAAATAAAACGCTCAGCTTTGCATTCAAGACCTCTCTTTGACTTTGAGATCTTATCTTCCACCTTCTCCTGTCACAAACCTTCTCCTTAGGGAACTGTTTACTTACTGATCCTCAACCAGATTAGAAACAGTTCTGTCCCATGAATCTGATATGGCTTCCCTAATTAACTAAGTCCTACCTCGCCAGAAGGAAGTCTTTCTCAATAGGTTAGCCAACAGCTGTGAAATTCCGATATAACTTATTATCTGCATTTGTTCCCATTAAGTGAGAACCTGTTGAGATGTAGATTCGTTGTTTTTGTCCACTTTTCCTGCTTCTGTGGATAACAGGAGCCCCCTTTCTTGTTGAGAACTGCCCATCCTCCACTCCTCTTGCTTCTGGTGGGCTGTCCACCTCTGTCTCTGCTCCCTGCAACAGACTCAGTGAATGTACCAGGGAGGGGTTATCCGAGTTTTCCTGGGCACTCATATGATGCTAGGATGAAAGGTCATGTTCTTTACTATGACAAATGGAAGGACCCTGCCTGAGGATGAAACTAGACAGCAGAGAGTGCAGAAGACAGAGAAAGAATGTGATAGAGACAGTCAGAGATCCAGAGAGAAATAGAGACAGAGAAAAGAGAGTTTTAAACCTTTGAATCTATGCATATATGAACCAGCTTTATTCCCTCTCTTACCCAGTCTAATAAGCCAATAAGTGTTGTCTTTTAAACTAGTTGAAGTTGAATTGTTCAACTCATTACTTCAATAATTCTGATAAAAACACCTACTATATGCCAAGAACTGCTGTGGATAATGGAGACATTGAGGTGCATAAGACAGCAGGGCTGAGTCTTCTCACAATGTAGAATTGAGGCAGATTCAGGTCTCAGATCAATAAGGCAACATCCAGAATACTCTGCTGGAAGGTTAATCAGCAACAGACCCACTATTAATGCAGGCTCTGCCATTCAGAGCTCAGAGTGTTTGCCAAGGGACTTGGCCCACCTGAGCCTCAAAGGCTCCATGTCTATACTGTGAGGATCTAGCATTCACCTTCTTCTTGAAGTTTGTGTGGGAAAAAGTCAATGAGCCTTTACATACTTCTCCAGGAGGCAGTGATGCATCCTGGGAACATAGGGAGGCAGTGGGAGTCTGCTGTGGACAGCCTTGCTGTGGCTCCAAACCTTTCCAGTTTCCCCAGAGCACTGAAATACAAGTGCATCAGTTTTTCAGTATATGGAGATGTAAAATATTAACACAGGCTCAACACAATGCTAGCATATATATGTACTAAGTAGGAGCAATGGCCTATTTCTCTACATGAACATCCATGAAGGGGTGAGCGGCATAGACAAGGATGAAGGGGCCAATGACACTAGCAGAGAGGAGATGACACGAGCTAGATTTTGAAGGACAAGCAGCTATATGCCTTGCAAAATAGGACTGGAAGGACATTCCAAGTAAGGGCGACAGCGAGATCAAAGGCAGGAAGGGAGCAAGCAAGTGCGCTAAACATTCAAAAAATGTTGGGGGAGTGGTTTAGTGTGTCTAGATTGGTGTGTGCATGTGTGCGTGTGTGTGTGTGTGTGTGTGTGTGTGTGTGTCTGCAAATGAGTATTGAGTGCAGACTGAGCCAATAGGGAAAGATCTATACAGTGTAGTCTAACCTTATGCCATATGTTTGGAACAAAAAGACTAAGATAGAACTTGAGATGGAATCACAAGAAGGCTGAAAGTCCATGGGACATTCTGTGATCTCTGCTAAAGCTTAGAGACACTTCTCAGAAAAGATCTTGGAGTCCACGCGATTCCTTCTAAATTTACTTTGTGTTTTGACCTACAGTCTTCCTTCAGAGTGAATCTGGCTGCCTCCTGGAATCAAGATGAATTTCTCTCTTTATTTTTTAGGAGACCACTTTAATTTCTTATCTCCCTATGGAACAAGACAGCTTTATTTTGCCTACATCCAAATAATCTTTAAAATACCACGTTGTGAGTGCCTATTTATGGAGGTGAACGGCTTCAGTGAGATGGTGGTCAGAACAATAGAGATGTCGCCTAAGTGAACAATTTTACAAGAGGTCTGGAGTTTGGGGAAATAGCTACCTCCTATAGAATTCATGCAAGGACCCTTTGAAACAGTGGATGAACCAGTCAACATCCATATCTCTGTGACCTTGGAATTCTCAAACAGGTGAACCTTGAATGGAATCCAATCACAATCACAACTTTTGGTCTTTATATATTTGGCAAAGACACTGTTTTTGAAAAATTTGAATTAGATGCCAACCCAATTTCATATATACATACCTTGAATTTGGGGCATTCCAAGTGTTCAGAAAATCTGACAATACTGAGAATCACACCCACTTGTTCTCCACTGGAGCTGCTGTCAGTCTTCAAAGAGGCAGTAATTCTCTACTTTCTCCAACCTCCGCCACTTCCAACTGTCCTGTCCTAGCACCAAATGTAACCTATCATTTATTGTCACACTTGTGCTATCGTATTCCTTGTAGCTAAGTTAAAACGAACACGAACAATTTCTTGAATGGATTAAATAAGGTGACAAACAGTGGCTGAGAGCAAAGCACATAGTAGGTGTTAATTAGAAGTACTATCTCTTCTCCTTTCAAGCTTTTTTTTTTTTATCATCCATCTGACAAAATCCATAAAGTTTAGTGTACCATTTAAGGTAGTCCTATTTATGCAATGATTTATATTTAAAAGCATTGGTTGAAGGCTTTCTACATGCCCAGCACCATGCCACAACAGGCTCCAGAAATCAATTAGGCATTATGCTTCCCTTCTACTTCCCAGTCTAAATGCTATGGTAGGGATTCATCCCACCCATTCTGGTTCACTCTGCCCAGTCAAGTTGGATGGCCTTCCCTCCTTCATGCCTTTCCTTAAGCTCTTACTGCACCCCAAATGTCCCCTCTCATAAACCCATCTATATCAGAGTTTCCAAACTCTACACATGTTGAACCTTAGGTCAACATCACCTTTCATGTCTCTTGCCATGTCCTTTCTCTTGTTTAGTTACCTGAATCCATGTAGAACTGGGTTAGAAATCCAGCACGTGGCACCAGAGGAGATTTTGGCAATTATCATATCTAACACCTCGATATCCAGAGGAACTGAGACCAGAGGGGAGAGTGACTTGGCCAAAATCAAGTTGGTGACAGAACTGGGGCAAACTCATGGTCAGTGCAATTTAAATTCCCTTACAGTGTTGCTTCTAAGTTTTTAATATGTGAGAATTTCTTATTCACCTCAGTTAATTCAACATCTAGTCTAGTGCATAGCATACAGCAGATAATGCTTATTTAATGAATGAGTGAAGGACTGAAGGACTGAATGAGAGAGAAATGAGAATTAGTTTAGCTCAGAGAAAGGCGAAACAGGCTTTGACATACAAGACTTAAGTCAAGGAGAAATGTGAATAGATGGGCTGCTGGTCTAGTAATTCCAGGAGCCAAAAGGATTCTTGACCTCACTCCTAACTAGGCAGACATATGTCAGGGTAGACGGGGCGGTGGGGAGGGGGCATCCTACAACCCTGCATTGTTGAACTCCTGCTGAGCACTGACCCCTCTGCTCTCCTCAAACAGGTTCCCATCAAGATGAAGCCATGGGGATCCATAGCCTCACCTTGCTCTCCTTCCTTCTTTTGGCTGCTCAGGTATTCTTGGTGGTGGGTCAACAAGAATTTTGAAAAGGGCAAAGCAGCATAGCAACCAAAGATCAGTGGGTCCCTCTGGGCAAGCTCCAATATGTGCAGGCAAGCTGGCAACAAAAGTACATGGTCCTTCTCATGATTGTCACCTCAGCCCAGGCCACATGTCATTTGACTGTGTTATAGCATGAAAAGAACATTGCCATGAAGACTGTGTGCCCTCAACTGGACCAGAAGTTTTCCTGTGTCCCTGCTGGTAATCTAGCTTTCAGCATGGAGTGTTTTAAATCCGAGATGATGTACTGGAGACAAATTGCTCATTCTCTGAATCACCAGAAAAACATCTATGAGGACTCCAATCCTGTCCTGAGGTCTACCCTGTACTGTGGTAGATTTCTAGAGTCCAGTCTCAAGTTGCTGTAATTCATTCTGATCAATAATTGCTATGATAATGTGGAATTCAACCCGTGGTGGCCTATCATAGTCAAATGGACACCCCCAACAAGTTCTAAAAATGTGAAGCATTACTTTCCCAAGCAGTGGATGTAGACTATTCCATCCTTCCCTAAAAGGATGACCCAAGTCCTAGAGACCACTCCCACAGCATCCATTGTAACTGAAGAAACCACCCCCACAGAGTAGTTGGTTGTGGAAGAGACCATCACTACACAGTAGACCATAATCAGAGAGATCACCACATAGAGGTTATCGCCACCAAATTCAATTGTGAGGATAATTCAAGTATACTTACAAAGAATAATTCATCAAAATGATGATGTCCTCATCAACATCTTCAATACTTTCATTTATCTCTCACTTGCCATGTGTCAGGCACTATGCGAAGCTTTTTTCCAGGGAGTCTGCATGCATCATTCATTCACTCATTCATTCAACATGCAATTTATTGAGCACTGACTCTGCCAGACTCTGTTCTGTTATATACTCTGTTCTGTTATATACTCTGGAGATATAGTAGTCCACAGCTGACGAACATATGGTGCTCTGCCCCCATGGAACTACCAGTGGAGAAAGTGATGATAAACTCCCAAGTATACAAGTGATAGAGAAAGTAAAGGATAAAAGGGTAAAAATGAAGGAGGGTAGTCTAACCTCCTACTATGCACCAGACACTGTTCTATGGATAGGAAATAGCTGAAAAAAAAATCCCTCTTCTCATGGCGCCTGTATTCTAATGACTGGCTCATGCTTGGTATGTTCAGAAACATCAAAAATTGCAGAACCATTGTAGGATAGGGCCCAGGACCTGACTTTTGAACTTTACCTCCACACCACAGAACTGAACCAATATTCCATTCCCTCCCCCCAGCTTCTCCTAGCCACGCCACTGAAAGGACATATTCCTTAAAGTCTACACAGATTGTCATCCCTGTGACCCTCCTCTTGAACTAAAACATCTCAGTTTCATGCAGCCCTGAGACAGAAAAAGATTGTTGAACACTCCTAGGGCTCATTAAATAATAACTCTGGTTTGTTCTGGGTGATGGAAACATCGAAGAACCAACCAGATAAGACCTGAGGATTTCTTAAGATCCCTTCCAGCCCATGAAGATGATGACTCTTCTAATTCAGTCATGATGTTTGACCACTATCAGAACTGGGAGGAGGTTTGTTTCCAACATGGCAGAGTTTCCTAGACTTGGGTTAGAGGTTTGCTGCTTCCCACACAACATCTCTGTGCCAATGATTTAACTCTTCTGAACTCTAATGAGCTCATCTCAATAATGAGGACAGTGAAATCCACCTGGAAGGGCAGCTGTAAGACTCACATTTTACAATAAATCTGAAGCACCTAGTGCCCCACTGTTTGCACAGAAGGTGTTCAACACAACTGACTGCCTAAAGTCCACAGCACAGGACCAGCTGTGGAGGGAGTTCAGAATTGCCTTATGTAAACTCCTTAAAAGTGTGAGGGTTTTTCCCCCTAACACAATAAGCAAAGAAGAAAAATAATTATTGATAATCTAGCAGGTGTCAGTGCCTTTGCCCCTTGGCTCATATAATCCCCCTCAACAACCCTGTCTGGTAGGTGTTATCATCCTTGTCTTCTAGATGAGGAAACTGAGGCCCAGAAAAGCTGGGCAACCTGCCAAGGTCACCAAGCATGAAGTGGCAGAGCTGTAACTACTCCAGGTCTGGAGTTTCCCTAGCCCTTTCTGTGTCTGAAGCTCATGATTTTCTTCACTTGATGGGAGAAGAATGAAATTTGTGGTTTTATTTTTTTTTTTTTAAG
The DNA here is from genome assembly GCF_003254725.2 of Canis lupus dingo. Lineage (NCBI taxonomy): Eukaryota > Metazoa > Chordata > Mammalia > Carnivora > Canidae > Canis > Canis lupus. The sequence continues at coordinate 64,501,307 of NC_064245.1, forward strand.
ATTTTATTTATTCATGAGACACACACACAGAGAGAGGCACAGACACAGGCAGAGGGAGAAGCAGGCTCCATGCACGGAGCCCGACATGGCACTCGATCCCAGGTCTCCAGGATCACACCCTGGGCTGAAGGCAGCGCTAAACCGCTGAGCCACCCGGGCTGCCTGAAATTTGTGGTTTTAGATGCAGACCAAGCCATAAAGTAAACAGGATGCCTCAGTCCCTTTCATATGTACATCCCCTTTCCCTTCCCTATGAAGAGAAAGTTCCATAAGCTAAAGCTTCCCTTCATGCTCTATTTTCTGTCATAGTCATGTCCTGAAAGGTTGTTTTAAAAACATAGTACAGGGGATCCCTGGGTGGCGCAGCAGTTTGGTGCCTGCCTTTGGCCCAGGGCGCGAACCTGGAGACCTGGGATCGAGTCCCATGTCAGGCTCCCGGTGCATGGAGCCTGCTTCTCCCTCTGCCTGTGTCCCTGCCTCTCTCTTTCTCTCTGTGTGACTATCATAAATAAATAAAAATTTAAAAAAACATAGAAAATAGTTAAAAAGAGACCACACCACAAACTTTGCATTAGCTTGTATCCAACTTGGCACTCCGTATTTTTTCTTTGAGAACTTTCTAAATACGAAGTGGAAGAGCCTGTGTGTGTGTGTGTCCCTTAAGGAATGATTCCTCTTGATAAAAAAAAAAGATGGAAGGCTTTCAGGTAGGTAAGAGGTGCTGAGGAATGGCATGTCTGTATCTCCTAAAACTGCTTAGGTTTGAAAATCTCTCCCCTCCCTTAGAAAACCACATTTCAGCCCTTGTTCTGTGCAGGAACCCACAGCTACAGCAGTGCCAACACATCCCGCTGGCCATCCATCTATCCACCTTCTTCCCCAGCCTCCTTGTTAAATTGGTTTTGGCCAAACAAATGATGGAAACCTGTCATCTAGCTGTTGGTGGCTGCAGTTAGCCTTGGCATACCTTGGCTTATAGAGTATCTCTCTAATCCTGGCCTCCATAATTACATGGAGTTATCCCCTATGTGCTTGTGTCCGAACTTCCCTCTTCTTAGGGGACACCAATCATGCACTGGAGTCTATCCTCATCTAGTATAACCTCATCTTAACTTGATTACATCTGCAAAGTTCCTATCTCCAGATAAGGTTACATTCATAACTCCCAGATATACATGAAGTTTTGGGGGACATTGTTCAACCTACTATAGTACCCAATAGCAATAGCAAATAACCAAAAGAAAGATGTGAACTTGAAAGAGAGCACCCCTAAAGACTCAAAATATACATTGAATTAGGAAAGTTGCAAAGGACAGAAAATAAAATTTTATCAAGCATGTGCAAAATAGTGACTCATTCTCTCAATTTTGTATTTATCTCTATGAACACATTAGGAGTCCACTGCTTGTGTATTTAAATTGCCCTCCATTTAGCCAAATGATGCCCATATTATACAATGAACTTACCTATGAGAACTTTTTAGAACTACTTGATGCTTGGGTCCCTTCCCCAGATATTCTGAAGGAATTGGTAGAGATGTGCATTTTTAAATTTCTCCAGGTGATTCTAATGTACACCCAAGTTTGAGAAACACTGCTCTAGATTAATCAAATCAAAATCTCTGGAGTGTAGCCCAGGCAGTGGTATTTGGATTTAATTTCTAGGTAATTTTCATATGAAATCTGCTGAGAAATACTAATATGGTCTGTATATGTATTTTATCCTCTTTATGTATATTTACCTATGACCCACTATGATGTATCAGACTAAGTCTAACCTCCTAGGAACTCAGTGTCAGTGGTGGAATGAAGATGGCATATTTTATGAGTACTTAGAAACATAGAAGTCTGTGGGGGGGGGGAGTGGTGAGGGACAGGAGAGATTTACTGCCACTGAATTTCTAACAAAAATACACACTAAGTGTCTACTATGACACATTTGACAATTTTATTTCTTAAAAAGGCTCTCTACCTTTCACTTGTCCCCTAAAATAGTCCTCATCATATGAGGCCAGCAGTTTTATTCCTAATTATAAACTACACCCCCATAACTAAGAGGGGTATGAGTTGTCCAACATCCAACAGATTGTAAGGTTTTACATTAGAAGAGAAATTGGATCTGCTCAATTCTGTATCTTATAGCTTTTAATAATACATAAATACCAGGGTCTAGGATGAGTTTGGGCACAGACTGCTTTATACCCAACTTCAAACTTATTAGAGCAACTCACAAGAAAAAGTACAGAGAAAAACCACCATATAGCTATCTGGTATTTTTTTTTAATGATGAAATGAAATTTAAATCAGTGCTACTCAAAATGTGGCCTGAGGAGTGGAAGCATCTGCATAACTTGGGCAGCTTTAGAAATGCTAATTATCAGGTCCCATCCCAGACATCATCAGCGTCTCTGAAGATGAGACACACAAATGTATATTTTAACAGCTTTCCAGAGGAGTCTGAAGTACAGTGAAGTTGGCCAAGTGATATTTCAAATCACCCTAAAGGGAAAGGTCTTGATGTATTTAAAAAATAATACTTTCCTAAGAGCCGTGGCTTAGCCTGATCAAAAACTGCAGGTTGTTGGCAGAGAGCAATCTGTGCAGTGTATAACTATTATACACGATAAAGGAGAAGGTGGAGACAATCTGGACAGTGTTTTCATGAAGAATTTTACAGAGCTAACCACCAAGGTCAAAGTCCACTCTCCATTTGAAATGTCTGTCTCCATTCCCATCTTTCTGTGTAAGTGCTCCTGCACCACACCATGTCTTTCCTGAACTACTGCTATGTTCCCCCAGGTGAGAGCAGTTGTTCTATCACTTCTCTGTCCTCCCTAAACAAGCATTTATTTCATAACTCTATCCCCCAGCAAGATCTCACACACTTGTACACAAGACTCGTATCTTAAATTTCTTTGATTCCTCCACCATTAAGTGCAGTATGTATTGATGATCAATTCACAACCTTGTTTTAAATATGAGTCTCCCATAAGAAACTAACATAAGGTCCTTAGTCTTGTTTCCTCCTCTGAAAAATGGATAGGGGATTGCACCCACCTCTTTGGGCAAATGCGATGATTGACATAATGCTGAGCACAAGGTAAGGCTTAACAAATAGGAGCCAGTATCACTTGCCTATAGTAGGCTTTCCATAAATAACAGATCAAGGTTCTCTGTGACACAGTAAACCCTTTACTACTGGAGGATCCATAGGTTGGCTGACTTATTCATGAGATATCATGAAGAAGTGTCTTCATTCAGTTCAAAAAGCAAAGGGAAGGAAAAATCACAGAGTAGGTAGCACCAAGCATCTGCTTCTCTACTCAATCAGCAATTGCACCAGCAGAATCTGTCCCATGTAAGTATTTTTGGCACTCTGGAGGCTATTGAGAACTTGCAAATTCTAGGGAGTGGCTTGGACAGTAAGTTGTGACCGACTGAAGTCAATTTCCTCTCTTAGCAGGGCAGGGGCTATCCATTATATACCCCAGCCCTGTGGCAGGCAGCTCTGCACATGTTCATGACTCTGTCTGCATGCAGCTTATGGTTGTCAGTTGGAAAATAAGGCATCTGTCTTCCAAATATATGGATATATGTTTTGATCACAAATTGCTGCACCTAATCACAGAAGTGCAAACAGAGAGGTGATTTCACTTCTTCCCCGTGATTGCAAATCCCTGACTCTCTGGCTTAAGAAATTTCCAGGGTGTTTAGAAATCTAGTGCCTTTTTTCTCTTTTTATTTATTTTCTTTTTCTCCTTTCCAGAGCCAGACATTAAAAAGTAGAACATTCAAAAGCAACCCCACATATAAGAGGAAATTACAAAATCATTGGCATACCCAGTAAAGGGGCAGATTTGGAAAATAATGGAGATCTTAGATTTATACCTCAGACTGATCCATGGCATGAAGACAGTCTAAAACACTCAGAAAGAACAATAACAATAAAAAGAGCCAGCCCTGAGAAACGAGGAAAATCTAAATTCCAGCGTTACCTAATTATTAGATTAAAATGTCCAATTTTCAAAACAACAACAACAAAAAGATATATAAAGAAACAGAAATCGTGTCCCATTCAAAGGGGGAAAGGTTAAGCAACAGAAACTGTGCCTGAGAAAGAGGAGATGACAGACATGCTAGACAAAGACTTAAAACGGCTATCTTAAAGATGCCAAAAAAACTGAAGTTATCGATAAGGTCAAAACAATGTATGAACAAAATGGAAACATATATCAAAGAAGTGATATAAAACCTAAAAAGAAATAAAAAATTTCTGCAGCTTAAATATAAACGAAGTGAAAATTTTTGGAGAGAATCAAGGCAGATTTGAGTATGTAGAAGACAGAGTCAACAAACTTCAAGATAGGACAATTGAAATTGTTGAGTCTAAGAAACAGAAAGAAAAACCATTTAAGAAAAGTGAACAGAGACTAAGGGGCCTGTGTGACCAAAAAATGGACAAACATGCATTGTGGAAGTTCTAGGAGAAAAGGAAGAAAAGAGAAAGGGACAGAGGGATTATTTGAAGAAATGACTGAGATCTTCCTAAATTTGGTGAACGACATGCATACAAACATCCAATAAGTTCAACAAACTCTAAGTAGGATGAATTCAGAGTCCTACACTTGGACACATTATAATCAAATTGTCAAGAGACAAAGACAAATCTTGAAAGTAGTTTTTCACATTTGAATGTTCACTTTTGAATGTTCACATACAAGGGATCCTCAAAAAGATTATTGATAGATTTCTTATCAGAAACTTTGGAAGCCAAAAGGCAGAAGGCTGACATCTTCAAAGTTCTAAAAGAAGAAAACAAAAACCCTGTCAAGCAAGAATCCTTTATTCAGCAAAACTGTCCTTCAAAAATGAAAGAGAAATTAAGACTTATCCAGATAAACAAAAGCTGAAGGAGTCCATTACTACTAAATTAGCCCTGCAAGTAGAAATGAAGGACGCTAGACAGTAACTTCAAGCTATATGAAGAAATAAAGATCTAGGTTAAGGCAAATACTTTAGCAATTACAAGAACTAGTATGATTATAACAAAATTGTAAGTTCATTCTCAGTTTTCTACATGATTTAAAAAACTAAGTTTAAACAAAAGCAAGTATTCACCTATAACCTAGGTGAACATTTGCAAATTGTATATCTGATAAAGAAATAATATCCAGAATTTATAGAGAACTCCTAAAACTCACAACGACAAAAAAAAATACAATACAAAAATGTGCAAAGATCTTGAATAGACAATTCTCCAAAGAAGATATACAAATGGCCAAAAACCACATGAAAAATGTCCACTATCAATATCACTAATCAAAACCACAATGATTTATAACCTCACAATCATTAGGATGGTTACAATTTAAAAAATTAACAAACAAAATGACAAGTGTTGGTGAGGATGTGGAAAAATTGGAACACTGTGCTCTTGTGGTAGGAATGTTAAAATGGTACAGACTCTGTGGAAAACAATATGAAGCATTTCCTCAAAAAAAAATAGAATTACCATATGATCCAACAATTCCTCTTCTAGGTATGTACTTAAAATAATTGAAAATAGGATTTCTAAGTTATTTGTACACTCATGTTCACAGCAGCATTATTTATAATAGCTAAAATGAGGAAGCAACTTAAATGTTCATTGACAGATAAATGGATAAAAAACGTGGTATATACATGCAGTGGAATATTATCCAGCCTTAGATAGGAAGGGAATTCTGACTTATGCTACAACATAAATAAAACATGAGGACATTGTACTAAAAAAAATAAGCCAGTGAAAAAAGGCAAATACTGTATGTTTCTACTCACATAAAGTACCTAGAGCAGTCAAAATTCTAGAGACAGAAAGTGAATGGTGGTTTCCAGGGGATAGAAAGAGGTGGAAGTTACTGTTTAATGGGCATAGAGTTTCAGTTTTGCAAGATGAAAAGAGGAGATGGAGGTGGTGATGTTGTATAACAATGTGAATGTACTTAATACTACTGAACTGTCACTTGAAAATGGTTAAGATGGTAAGTTTTATGTCATGTGTATTTTACCACAATTTTTTTAAAAAATAATTTTTTTACAAATGTGAAAGAAAAGAAATTACACTGGAACAACTAAATATACATGAGGAAAAAATAAAAATTACCTCACTCTATACATAAACATTAAATGAAAATGAATCATATACCCAAGTGTAAAAGGTGTTCCCTCCCCGGGTATTAGGTATATGCCTTCCTTCATAATTATGTAATCTATCCTAATCTAGCAACTACTACATGTCCCTTTGCCAGCCAATTATTTACTCACATCCAGACTTTTCATCCAGATGGGTCAAAACCATAGGGGCTAGGGCACCATAGTAGAAGTTGCAATGTTCAATGCTACCACCTATTGCTTCCCAAATGAACCAATGTACGAGTACTCTAAGCTTTACAAATTCTATCTACTGATCATAACTCTCATGCTGTGTGATGTTTTATATCCAGTTATCAAATCCAGATAATAAAGAAGCAACATTTTCTCCATGCTGTCACCAAAGTTGCCATTTGATAATGAAGAGTCATGTTTCCCACACTTTAGGATTAGTGGGAAAAAAGAAAGAAAAGAGCAGTGGTTAGGTTATTATGGTGGAATCATGAACATGAAGAGCCAGTCTTCCCATTCCCCTATCTCTTCTCCCCCAATCAATAGCTTCAAAGGGAATGTTCCTTCTGAGCATCACCTGCATTAATTCTCAAACTCTCAGCAATCTTTTTCCATCAGTTCTTTTATTATTATTATTATTATTATTATTTTTTTTTAGATTTTATTTATTTATTCCTGAGAGACCAGAGAGAGAGGAGCAGAGACACAGGCAGAGGGGGAAGCAGGCTCCATGCAGGAAGCCTGATGTGGGACTCAAACCTGGGACTCCAGGATCATGCCCTGGGCCCAAGGCAAACACTCAACTGCTGAGCCACCCAGGCGTCCCTCCATCAGTTCTTTTAAAATTTATTTCATCCCTTGATGATGCCACCAGCCTCTGAATGAGAAAGAACATGAAATGTCCATTAAATGTCATATTCTTAAGCTAATTGTCAGAGCCTCTTTGCTATGAATGACATGATGTCATGTGACCAGAAGTGATCTGCATATCTAAAATATATGACACAGTTTAATCTCAAGTGCTACTCTGGTGTGGCCACAGCGGGCCACATCCACAGGAATGACATCTCCTTACAGGGTTGTTAAAAACCAAGAGATCCCAGAAGAAGCCACATGATGGCAGTAGAAGACAAGTGTGTTCAAGTTGGAGACCTGCCCATGGTCAACCAGAGACCTAGAGATCCTTGTTCACCTTCAACAGAACAATTGCTGACAGCACCCACAGTCCTGATAAGCCACTTCAGTCACCTTGGCATACAGATGGAGCCAGCCCATTGAGTTACTAGCAGGATTAACATCCCCAGTCCAATAATGGGTGCAGGTAATGATGCTGCCACCTGGGCAATGAAGGCTGATCAGCTATATTGCTGTAGTCCATCTCATCCTAGCTTTTACTTTCCCATGGGCATCCACATAGGGTACAGACGATGTTATACTAGCTTGCAGGAGCAGCTTTAGAACACTAAGTTCCACAGAGAGTGTCTAATATATCTATCATTGTCAAATACTAACAAGATTGCTAGTCAGAGCCTAAGAACAGGGGCTAAAAGCCTTTCCTGATAGTTAAGAGTATTGTGTAAGAGAAGGGCAGTTGCTTTGAATTTAGCCTATGGTTGATATGCTTCTACCATAGTAAGTCCTCCAGAGTTGTCATTGGCACTAGAAGGCTGCCGCCACCCAGTGGACTCCATCACCTTTTAGTGATATAGTATATAGGGTGAGCCTTCAGGAAACCAGGCCCAGGAATCATCAGACCTTCCTGGGAGCCATCTCCAGGTAGCCAAAGGCTCCCATGTGAGTAATCAAGAGAAATATAATGAGTCCCTAAAGATGTGACACTTCCCTGTCTCTGGGAGCTGACTTGCTGTTCTGGGATGTTCCATTTCCATTTTTTTTTTTTTAGAAGAAATCTGTTTGCTTTCCCAGGATCTGAGGGGATGGGGACACCTGGACACAGTGATGTCTGTCAGTCATCTGTCCCTAAGCTATTCACTCTCCACAAGTGCCCAGTAGTAGGCCAGCAGCAGTGTGTCAAGTGCAGTGCAGCAGGGAGACATGTGGGCAAGAAGTAGGACCCCGAAGGGGTGACCCTGGGCAGAGGTGCCTTCAGCTACCAGAGGTGCCACTCAGCACATGTCCCTGTGTCAGATCGCTGGATTCCACCAAGGTCCTTGGGGTCTACAGGCCTTAGCTAGGTGGCCTATGGGGCTGCCTCTAGCATACCTGCTATCCAGGTCCCCAGGCACATTTGGCAGATCTTCTGGTCAAGTTGTACACAGGGCTCAACAAATTACCTGGATGAGGCACATACTGTCTCCTATCCCCAAGCAACCCAACTAAGTCTGGGCTTCCCTCTTGGCTTGTGAGGGCTCTAGAGCGTGTAACTTTTCTTTTACTGTCTCAGGAATCAACCTCTGAGCCTCAGTACACAGTCCTCCTGAGAACTGACTGGAGGCTGATCCCTCAGAACCCTATCCCTAAGCTGCTGCCACCTGCTCTTCTGGGAGCTCATCAGCTTGATGTCATCCGTGCAGTTACCCCCTGATGGAGAAAGGCCTGCCCCATTATTGGCCCTGCTCTGGTGGCACAGAATGTAAGCATCCAGGTGCACCTATGGTAGGGCAGTAAATCTGTTTGCAGGTCCAGGTGAGCTTGCAGACAAATGATCTTTGACACTTTGTGCCAAAGAGATTAAACTAAAGGCATTAGCCACACCCAAGACCGAATCCTGCCAAAATACATAATCAATAAAGTTGCAGTTGGAAGTGTGACAAGGCTGGGGTTCTAGAGGTGACAACTGAATTTTGTTCATGATAATCCACTGTGGAAACACCCATTTTGGATTTAAGCAAAAAATGAGTTTCCAATGTTTGGAGTGCCCATGGTTGGAGTTCTATTGTTCTAGCAACTGGCATTACCTGGCTAATACAGTCTGCTGCTTCACAGACTCTAGGACCTTATGAGTGGCAGGTAATCTGTCTGAGCTTTATATAGGAATATCATTAAATATTTATTAAGTTAACTGAATTGATAAATTTAAACTGATGAAATTTAACTACATTATCAAGGTATATATTACTCCTCTCACATTCATGATCCAGAGTATTTGAACATTGGGCCAATTTAAGCCCTGGGACTATTATTGACCTTTTTAACAGCCATCCCACTGTGTGGGGAGAATTTAAGAAATACCTGAGAGATGCATATATTATGGATAGGGTGTAATTGCTTTGTATAAAATGGCTAAGAGAAATGTAAGCATGAGAAATCCCTTGCTGTGTGTCTAGTTGCAAATATACTCAGGTCTCTGAGTTTTAGAATGATTGCAGTGTATAATCAGCTAAAGAAACCCTTTGAAGGACTTCTCTAAAAATTTTAATTCCAGGGGTGTTTGGGTGGCTTAATTGGTTAAGCATCTGAGTCTAGATTATGGATCAGGTCATGATTTCGGGGTTGTGCGATTGAGCCCCACATCAGGCTCCTCACTGCGCAAAGACCCTGCTTGGGATTCTCTCCCTCTCTCTACCCATCTATCCCCAGCTCATGTATGCTCTCTAAGAAAAGACAAAGGTGTAAAATATTAATTACATATAGTTAACACAAAGTGTTAAATTAGTTTCAGATGTACAATATAGTGATTCAACAATTCTATACATTACTCAGTGCTCATCATGATAAGGGAACTCTTAATCTCCATCACCTGTTTTACCCATCCCCCAGCCCCCTCCCCTCTGGTAGCCATCAGTTTGTTCTCTATAGTCAAGAATCTGGGGGTTTTTTTGTTTGTCTTTTTTATTTCCTTTGTTCCTTTGTTTCTTATATTCCATATATGAGTGAAATTCTATGGTATTTATCTCTGACTTATTTCACTTAACATTATCTTCACTAGCTCCACCCATGTTGTTGTAAATGGCAAAATTTCATACTTTTCATACTTATTCATGGCTGAATAATATTCTATCATATATAAATACCACTTTTTTTTTTTAAATACCACTTCTTTATCCATTCATCTATCAATGGACACTCGGGCTGCTTCTATAATTTGGCTATTGTAAATAATGCTGTGCTAAACACAGGTGTGCATATATCCTTTCAAATTAATGTTTTTTGTATTCTTTGGGTAAACACCCAGTAGTGTAATTACTGAATCATATGGTGGCTCTATTTTTAACTTTTTTTTTAAAGAGAGAGAGACAGCATGTGAGCAGGAGAAGAGGAGCAGAGGGGAAGAGAGAGAGAATCTTAAGCAGGCTCCATGCTCAGTGCAGAGCCCAACACAAGGCTTGACCTCATCCTCAGGAATCAAGATTTGGCTGCTTAATAACTGAGCCACCCAAGTGCCCCTCTATTTTTAACTTTTTTTTTTTCCCTTCTGACTTCTTGAGGAATCTCCATACTGTTTTTCAGAGTAGCTGCACCAGCTTGCATTCCCACCAATAGTGTAAGAAGGTTCCCCTTTCTCCACATCCTCTCCAACATTTGTTGTTTCCTGTCTTGTTAATTTTAGACATTCTAACTGGTGTAAAGTAGTATCTCATTATGGTTTTGATTTGTATTTCCCTGATGATAAGTGATATGGAGCATTTTTTCATGTGTCTGTTGGCCATTTATCTTCTCTGAAGAAATGTCTGTTTATGTCTTCTGCTAATTTCTTGACTGGATTATTTGTTTTTTGGGTGTAGAGTTTGATAAGTTCTTTATAGATCTTGGGTACTAGCCCTTTATCTGATATGTCATTTGCAAATATTTTCTCCCCTTCCATAGGTTGCCTTTTAGTTTTGTTGACTGTTTCCTTAGCTGTGCAGAAGCTTTTTCTCTCAATGAAGTCCCAATAGTTCATTTTTGCTTTTGTTTCCTTTGCCTTTAGAGACGACATGTCTTGCAAGAAGTTGCTGTGGCCAAGTTCAAAAAGGTTGTTGCCTGTGTTTTCCTCCAGGATTCTGATGGATTCCTGTATCACATTTAGGTCTTTGATCCATTTTGAGTTTATCTTTGTGTATGGTGTAAGAGAATAGTCTAGTTTCATTCTTCTGCATGTGGCTGTCCAATTTTCCCAGCATCATTCATTGAAGAAAGTCTTTTTTTGTCTTTTTTTCCATTGGATATTCTTTCTTGCTTTATAGAAGATTAGTTGGCCATAGTTGAGAGTATTTTTAACTTTCTGAGGAAACCTCATACTGTTTTCCAGAGTGGCTCCACTAATTTGCATTCCCACCAATAGTGCACAAGGGTTTCTCTTTCTCCACATCTTCACCAACACTTGTTATCTCTTGTGTTTTTAATTATAGCCATTCTGACAGGTTTCTCACTGTGGTTTTGATTTGTATTTCCCTAATGATGGGCGATGTGCATCTTTTCATATGTCTGTTGGTCATCTGTATGTGTTCCTTGGGGGGAATCTCTGTTCATGTCTTCTGTCCATTTTTAAATTGGATTGTGTGGTTTTGTCATATGTTGATTTGTATAAGTTCTTTATCTATTTTGGATACTAACCTTTATTGGACATGTCATTTCCAAATCTCTTCTCCCATTCTTTAGGTTGCCTTTTAGCTTCGTTGATTGTTTCTTTGCTGTGCAGAAGCTTTTTATTTTGAGGCAGTCCTAATAGTGTATTTTTGCTTTTGTTTCCCTTGCTTCAAGAGATCTATGTAAAAAAATATTGTTACCACTGACGTCAGAGAAATTACTACCTGTCCTGTCTTCTAGGATTTTTATGGTTTCAGGTCTCATATCTAGGTGCCTAATCCATTTTGAGGATTAATCTATTTAATTTTTGTGTGTGGTGTAAGAAAGTGATCTATCTTCATTCTTTTGCGTATGGCTATCCAGTTTTTCCATCACCATCTGTTGAAAAGACTCTTTGCCACTGCATATTGTTGCCTCCTTTGTTGAAGATTAATTGACCATATAATCATGGGTTTATTTCTGGACTATTTATTCTGCTCCACTGATCCATGTGTTTATTTTTGTGCTAGTACCACAGGGCTTTGATTTCTACAGTTTGTAGTATAATTTGAAATCTGGAATTGTGATATCTCCAGATTTGATTTTCTTTTTCAAGGTTGCTTTGGCCATTTGAGGTCTTTTGTGGTTCCACATACATTTTAGAATTGTTTTGTCTAGTTCTGTGAAAAATGCTATTGGTATTTTGATAGGGATTGAATTAAATCTGTAGATGCTTTGGGTAGTTAAATATTCTAACGATATCTGTTCTTCCAATACATGAGCATAGATTACCTTTCCATTTGTTTTGTGTTGTCTTCAATTTCTTTTACCATTATCAAGTGGGATTTATTCCCAGGATGCAAAGGTGGTTCAATATTTGCAAATCAATCAACATGATACATCACATCAAGAGAAAGAATAGAAGCCATATGATCATTCTAATAGATGCAGAAAAAGCATTTGACAGAGTACAACACCAATTCATGATAAAAACCCTCAACAAGGTAGGTTTAGAGGGAACATACCTCAATATAATAATGAACATAAATGAAAATCCCACAGCTAACATCATACTCAATGGCGGCAACTGGAATATTTTCCCCTAAGGTCAGGAACAATACAAGGATGTCCATTCTTGCCAGTTTTATTCAATATAGTACTGGAAGTTCTAGCCACAGCAGTCAGACAAGAAAAGAGAATAAAGGGCATCCAAATTGATAAGGAAGAAATGAAGCTTTCATTATTTGCAGATGATATAATACTATATATGAAGGACTTTTTCTTGACTGTAGAACTCAAGTTTGATCCTGGTTGCAGCTGGTAGGTCTTGTGACTAGAGCATTAGTAGTATATTTTTTTTATTTCCCCTTGAAGTCATATATCTATCAATACTTAGAAAATAGAGTTGGAAAAGACTTCATACTTATTACAGATACTGACCAGGTTTTTTTTTTCCTTTCTACTTCTGTTTTGCTAATAGGTTTTATTTATTTTTTTATTGAAATATTATTGATACACAATATTAGTTTTAGGTGTACAACATAAAGATTTCATAATCATGTACAAAATGTTCAACACACTAAGTGTAGTTACCATCTGCAAACATAGTCATTACAATCTTATTGTCTATATTTCCTATGCTGTCATGTTCATTCCTGTGATCTATTTATTTTATAACTGACGTCTATACCTCTTAATCTCCTACACTTGTTTTGCCTATCTCCCCTTCCCTTCCCTTTGGCAACCATACAAGTTCGCTCTCTGTATTTATGAGTCTGTTTTGTTTGTTTATTTGCTCATTTGTTTTGTTCTTTAGGTTCTACATATAAATGAAATTATAAGGCATTTGTTTTTCTCTGACTTATTTCATTTATCATTATATCCTCTAGATCCATCCATGTTACTGCAAATGGAACAATTTCTTTCTTCTTTATTGCCAAGTATTATTCTATTGTGTATCTATATACCATACTTTCTTTACCCATTCATCTATCAATGAAAACTTTGATTGCTTCCATATCTTGATTATGTAGATAATACTGCAATAAACATAAGGGTGTATATATCTTTTCAAATTAGTGTTTTTGTTTTCTTTGTGTAAATACCTGATAGTGGAATTATTGGGTTCATGGAATTTCTAATTTTAATTTTTTGAGGAATCTCCATAGTGGCTGCACCAATTTACATTCCCACTAAGCAGTGTTCAGAGGTTCCCTTTTCTCCACATACTTGCCAATGCTTGTTATTTTTTGTCTTCTGTGTTGAATAAAAGTAGTGAAAGGGGACAGTCTCATCTTGTTCCCGATCTTAGAGGAAAAGATTTCAGTTTTCCACCATTGAGTACGACGTTAGCTATGAGTTTGTAATATATGGCCTTTATTATGTTAAGTATGTTCCCTCTATAGCCATTTGCTGAGAATTTTTTTCATGAATGGATGTTGAATTTTGTCAAATACTTTTTTTGCACATTTTGAGGTGGTTATGTGATTTTTATCCTTCATTTTGCTAATGTGTTGTATCATATGATTGCACTGTGGATATTGAACCCTCCTTGCATCCCTGCAATAAGCCCCACTTGATCATGGTGAATGATTCTTTTACTATATTTTTGAATTTTGTTTTGTTTTGTTTTTGTTTAAAAGGCTTAAAACATATTTTAATAAGTTGATGTCACCTTAGCCTTATGGTCCAAAGCCTTCCTCAGTATGTTTCCAATGAACTGCTGGAGGAAGCCTTTTCTGTGTGTAGCCAGGTGGAGAGGGCTGTAGTCATCGTGGATGATCGAGGAAGGCCCTCAGAAAAAGGCATTGTTGAATTCTCAAGGAAGCCGGCTACTCGGAAAGTTCTGGACAGGTGCAGTGAAGGCTCCTTCCTGTAACCACATTTCCTCCACCTGTGACTGTGGAGCCCATGGACCAGTTGGATGATGAAGAGGGACTTCCAGAGAAACTGGTTGTAAAGAATCAGCAATTTCACAAGGAGCGAGAGCAACCCCCCAGATGTGCACAGCCTGGCTCCTTTGAGTATGAGTATGCCATGCGCCGGAAGGCACTGATTGAGATGGAGAAGCAGCAGCAGGACCAAGTGGACCGCAACACCAAGGAAGCTCTTGAGAAGCCGGAGATGGAGATGGAGGCTGCTCACCATGAGCACCAGGTCATGCTAATGAGATAGGATTTGATGAGGCGTCAAGAAGAACTTAGGAAGATAGAAGAGCTGCACAACCAAGAAGTGCAAAAACGAAAGCAACTGGAGCTCAGGCAGGAGGAGAAGTGCAAGGGCTGAAAGGAAGAGATAAGGTGGCAACAGGAAGAAATGATGCGGCAACAGCAGGAAGGATTCAAGGGAACATTCCCTGATGCGAGAAAACAGGAGATAGGGATGGGCCAGATGGCTATGGGAGGTGCTGTGGGCATAAACAATAGAGGTGTCATGTCCCCTGCTCCAGTGCCAGCTGGTA
This sequence comes from Canis lupus dingo, assembly GCF_003254725.2. NCBI lineage: Eukaryota > Metazoa > Chordata > Mammalia > Carnivora > Canidae > Canis > Canis lupus. The sequence continues at coordinate 64,516,355 of NC_064245.1, forward strand.
CCCCAGCTCCTCCAGAACCTGCCACTATGATGCCAGATGGAACCTTGGGATTGTCCCCACCAACAACTGAATGCTTTGGCCAGGCTGCTATTTTTTTTTTTAAGATTTTATGTATTTATTCATGAGAGACACACAGAGAGAGAGAGAGAGGCAGAGGGAGAAGCAGGCCCCGTGCAGAAAGCCCAAGTGGGACTCGATCCCGGGACTCCAGGATCATGCCCTGGGCTGAAGGCAGGCGCTAAACCGCTGAGCCACCCAGGGATCCCCAGGCTGCTATTTGTGAATTTTTTCAGTTAATAATTTATTGAGGATTTTTGCATCTATACTTATCAGGGATATTAATCTGTAATTTTCCTTTTTGTCATATTTTTGCCTTATTTTGGTATCAGGGTAATGCTTGCCTTCTAGAATGAATTTGGAAGCATTTCTCCTAATTTTTGGAATAATATGAGTGGGATAGGTATTACCTCTTTTTTAAATGTTTGGTGAGGATCCCTGGGTGGCGCAGCAGTTTGGCGCTTGCCCTTTGGCCCAGGGCGCCATCCTGGAGACCCGGGATCGAATCCCACGGGCTCCCGGTGCATGGAGCCTGCTTCTCCCTCTGCCTGTGTCTCTGCCTCTCTCTCTCTCTCTCTCTCTCTCTCTCTGTGTGACTATCATAAATGAAAAATAAATAAAAAAAAATAAATGTTTGGTGGGATGCCTAGATGACTCAGCAGTTGAGCATCTGCTTTTTGCTCAGAGAGTGATCGCGGGTCCAGGGATCAAGTCCCACATTGGGCTCCTTGCAAGGAGCCTGGAGCCTGCTTCTCCCTCTGTCTATGTCTCTGCCTCTCTCTCTCTCTGTGTCTCCCATGAATAAATAAATAAAATCTTTTTAAAAAATTAAATGTTTGGTAAAATTCACCTGCAAAGCCATCTGGTCCTTGACTTTTGTTTATTGGGTGTTTTTTGATTACTGATTCACTTTCATTACAAGTAGTCAATTTATTTGCTTTTATCTTTTTTTTTCCTGTTTCAACTTTGGAATACTGTATATTTCTAGGAATTAATCCATTTCTTCCAGATTTTCTAATTTGTTGACGTATGATTTTTCGTAGTAGTCTCATAATCATTTGTATTTCTGTGGTGATGATTGTAACTTCTCTTCATTTGTGATTTTATTTGTTTGAGTCTTCTCTATTTTTCCTGATGAGCCTGGCTAAAGGTTTATCAATGTGTTTGTCTTTGCAAAGAGCCAGCTTTTAGTTTCATTGATCTTTTCTATTTTTTTTTTGTCTCTAGTTTTATTTCCACTCTGATTTTTATTATTTTCTTTCTTCTACTAACTTTAGGCTTTGTTCCTTTTCTAGTTCCTTTAGATGTAAGATTAGATTGTTTATTTGAGATTTTTTTATTTGTTTCTTGAGGTAGGCCTGTGTGCTATAAACTTCCCTCTTAGAACTATTTTTGGTGTATCCTGAAGACTTTGAATCATTGTATTTCCATTTTCAGTTTTCTCAAAATATTTTCTTATTTCTTCTTTGACTTCTCCATTGATCCATTGATTGTTTAGTTAGTATGTTATTTAGCTTCCATGTCCTTGTGGGTTTTGAGACTTTTAATTGTAATTGATTTCAAATTTAATACTGTTGTGGTTGGAGAAGATGCTTGATATTGTATCAATCTTCATAAATTTATTGAGATAATTTTGTTGCTAATACATGATCTATCTTGAAGGATCTTCCATGGGCACTTGAAAAGAATGTGTATTCTGCTGTTTATAAAGGGAATATTCTGTATATATCTGGTAAATCCATATGGTCTAGTGTGTCATTCAAAGTTGCTATTTCCCTATTGATTTCCTGTCTGAATGATTTATCCATTGATTTAAGGGGGATGTTAAAATCTGCTTCTATTATGACTGCCAATTTCTTTGTTTATGTTTGTTAATATTTGCTTTATATATTTTGGTTCTCTTATGTTGAGCACATATTTACAATTGTTTTATTCTCTTGTTGAACTGATCTTTTTAACATTACATAATGCTCTGCTTTGTCTCTTATTATAGTTTTTGTCTTAAAGTCTATTTTGTCTGATATAGGTACTGCTACCTCAGCCTTTTATTCATTGTATGGAATGTCTTTTTTCCATCCCTTTGTCTTCAGTCTATGAGTCTTTACATCTGAAATGAGTCTCTTATAGCTAACATAAATATGTTTTTTAAAAATCCATTTAGTCACCCTGTGTCTTTTTTTTTTTTTGGAGCACTTAGTCCGTTTACATTTAAAGTAATTATTGGGGATCCCTGGGTGGCTCAGCGGTTGGCGCCTGCCTTCGGCCCAGGGCATGATCCTGGAGTCCTGGGATCGAGTCCCACGTCAGGCTCCTGCGTGGAGCCTGCTTCTCCCTCTGCCTGTGTCTCTGCCTCTCTCTCTCTTTCTGTGTGTGTGTGTGTCTCTCCTGAATAAATGAATAAAATCTTTAAAAAAATAACAATAAAATAATTATTGAGGGGTGGGCACTTGTTGCTGTTAACTGTGTTCTAATTGTTTTTATAGTTTTTCTTTGTTCCTTTCTTCTTCCCTCACTCTCTTCCCTAATAATTTAATGTCTCCTTTTAGTGTTGTGCTTGGATTCCTTTCTCTTTACTTTTTCATGTATCCGTTATAGGTTTTTGGTTTGTGACTACCATGAAGTCCATATATAACATCAAATTATACAGCAGTCCATATTAAACTGATAGTTGATTAAGTTTGATACCATTCTAAAAACACTACATTTTTATGTGTGTATATGTTTATGCTCCATGTTTTATGTGTATGCTGTCATATTTATATCTTTTTATTTTCTGTATCCCTTGACTAGTTTTTGTAGATATAATTAACTTTACTACCTTTGTCTTTTAAATTTACACTAGCTTTCAGAATGATTGATATGCTACATATATTCTGTTTTGATTTTACCTGTTTTTTCTTTCATAATTTTCTCACTTCCAGTTATGATCTTTTCTTTTTCCACCTAAAGAAGTCCTTTAAATATTCCTTGTAGAGACAATTTAGTAGTGATGAGATCCTTTAACTTTTGTTTGGGAAACCCTATCACTCCTTCAATTCTGAATGATAAGCTTGTCAGGTAGAGTATTTTTAGTTGTAGTTTTTTTCCTTTCAGTGCTTTGAATATATCATGCCAGTGGCTTTTGGCCTGCAAAGTTTCTGCTGAAAGACCAGCTGATGGCCTTAAGGGGTTTCCTTTGTACATAACTGTTATTTCTTGCTGCTTTTAAGATTCTCTCCTTGTATTAAATTTTGCCATTTTAATTTTTATGTAATTTGGTGTGGACTCCTTGGGTTTTCTTGTTTGGGAGTCTCTGTGTATCCTAGACCTAAATGTTTATTTCCTTCCCTAGGGGAGGGAAGTTTTCACCTATTTCTTTGAATAACTTTTCAGCCCTCTCTTCTCTTTTTCTCTCTTCTACAATCTCTATATTGTTAATGTTATTACTCTTGATGTTGTATCGGAGGTCCCTTAATCTATCTTCATTTGTCATTTCTCTTTTCTTTTTCTTTTTTCTTTTCTTTTCCTCTTTTTTTCCTGTTCAGCTCTGTTGCTTTCCACTACCCTGTCTTCCAGATCACTGAACCATTCTTCTGTATCCTCTATTCTGTTATTGATTCCCCCTAGCTTATCTTTCATTTCAGTTATTATATTCTTCAGATTTGACTGGTTCTTTTTCATATTTTCTATCTCTTTGCTAAAGTGCTCACTGAGTGTATCCATTCTTTTCTCAAGTCCAGTAAGTATCTTTAGTACTAATACTTTGAACTTTTTATTGGGTAGACTATTTACATTCATTTCATTGAGCTCTTTCTCTAGGGTTTTATCTTGTTCTTTCATTTGGATGATAATTCTCTGTCTCTGCATTTTGTCTGGCTCTCTGTGTTTTTGCTATTTATTAGATAGATAAGCTATGTCTCCTGGTCTTAAAAGTTGTGGTTTTGTGTCAAAAGTGTTCTGTGGTACCAAGTAGCACAATCTCACCCTGATCACCAGAACAAGGCACATACCCACCTGTTGTGGCTGGACCACAACTACCAGAGATGTGCTGATGTGCAAGGCTCTCCTCAGTCTGGCTGTCAGCAATGACCAGCCATGACTACCCTGAGTGCACTGGTGGGAGAGCTAACCCCTGGCACAGTTGGATGAGGCTGACTGTAGCTACTGAAGGCATGCTAGTGGGTGGGATAGCTCTAGACACAGCTGAGGAAGAAGCCCAGCTGTAGCAAATAGTGACCAGGTTTATGTGAAGGCATATCACCACCCATCTCCACCTTTTTAATTACTCAGCCTCCACCCTAAACCTCCCAGGAAACCTTGTTCCCTTTCTACCTCTCCTTCCTCTCAAGGCCCTCTCTGTGCCTGGAGCAACACCAGGCCAGGCTGCAAGCTCAAGTCTTACCAGGATTTCTCCTCATGGATTTTTCCAGAATCTTGTACTCAGGTGGTGTCAAACTTGGTTTGGAGTTATGATGTCATTTTTCATCTTTTTGTATCAAAGCAGAAAGAAGGCTATACCTGGAACATAAAATCTAGTGCATCTGAGAGAAATGAGTTCTGGGATTTTAGGGAAGTCACTTAGGTCAGTTGCTTCATCATTAATTCAGTTTAAAATAATAGCCACTCCTGATAATGTTGTGATAAAGGTCTAATATAATAAGGTACAGTGAAAGCTTTAACAATGATATAGAGCTGTGTGGAAGTGCAGTATGATCATCAATCAAGAAAAAAGAGGTTGAAATATTCAAGGGGAAGAAAAAGTTATTGATATCCCAATCTCCCTTCCTAGGACATGGTCAACACATGGCTGTGATATGGAGTCACCAATGCTCCTGAAGACTGGCAACATGAATCCTCCAATCACACCAAGGAAGCATCAGCCAGTATCAGCCTGCCAGAAGCCTTAACCATGATAATCTGTTATAGAAGTTGGTTAAAACAGGTTTAAATCTAAGACAAGATAAATCATTGAATTCTTTCAGATGGTTGCTTTGAAGAGAAACTAGGAAGGTTTAATGACTCTTTTCTGCTCTTAGATAATCTGAGGTTGACAGAAAAGGGCATCGTTATTAAATTCATCCTGCCACACACACACACTCCACCCCCCAGAGACTGAAGCCCTATTGTCTTTCCCTCCCCGATGTCACACTCAGGTGACACTGTCACTCTCAGAGCTTGAATCTCCTATTTGAAACTGTATAAGGTCTAAGGGTAAACTTGGATGGGCTAGTGATGAACTACTGGTACCTTCACCTCCTCCCCACCCCAGAGTGGAGTTTCCAAGCCTTTCTATGTGAGGTGGCAGCCTGTGTGATCTCAGAGTTTTCAAATCACTGGTCCCAATGCTCCAGAGAAGAGGCTGTTGGATGGGAGGAGTGGAGATGGTGTGGGGTTTGAGGCAGGTGTGGCAAGGGTACAGGAGACTTACTGATAGTGTTGTCAATAGATGCACAACTCATACTCAAATGATAGCAGAGAGCATTGTGGTTAATCAAATGCAAATAGATCACCACATTTCCATTGCCTTTGTGGCACCTTTTGATGGCAGCCTAAGGTAAGTGCACAGATTTTTTTTAGAGTTTCCATGACCTGTTTCAGGGCCCTGGCTTCACCAGTCACTAGCTGTCTATGCTCTTTCGTTTCTTCTTCTTCTCATATGGATAAAACTAGTATCTAACTGCTAAGCAGGGACTGAGTGAGCTCATCACACAAGCTGTGTGCAGCAATAGCTCATGTTATAGTTTCTGTCACCCTCACCACAGTGTTGCTCAAGCACTTTTAGGAAATGTGTGAGTGCTGTGGTGGGGACATCTGCTCAGGCTGAATCTAGAATGCCCTCCTGCCTACTTCTTCATCTACCTTATCCATAACTTCCTTCCAGTGAAGGCTTGAAACCTACAGAGCTGGGAAGAGCTCTCCATTCTTTGAGAACACTTGTTCCTTTTGTAAATCCAACCACATGTTTTAGGTCCTGAGCTGTTCAGCCCAGAATCTGGATCTCTGCCAGGGCGGAAGAGTCCAATGGCAGGAACGTGACTCAAGCTCAACTTATCAAAGTCTCCACCTGAGATTTCCACACTGCAGCTCTGCTGACACCCATGTTTCCAACCACGTGGAGAAAAGCAGAGAGAGAAAACAAAGCACACATGCAGAGAAAACTGAGATGCAATGTGAGAACAAAGCTTCAGTTCCCAATTCTGTGTGTCTAGGCAATTGTATTAATTACACATTTTATGTTTTGTATTGTATGATATTTTAACATCTTGAAGGACCTACAGGCTAAGGAAGAAAATGTCCCACCCAGGGCTAGCTGATTCCTAGTGATAATCACTAGGGACACACCTCTTGTATGCAAGCCAACCGTCTCCTTTGTTAACTGTAACACACCAAGTCAATATTAAGTCAACCCATAGCTGTATACCAGACAGCCAGCCATTCTGTTCCAAGCCTTACAGAATTGCTCACTCTGACCTATCCTAAGCTATTTAATCTGCCTTGCCTTCGTGTTATGTTGAAATTTCCAAAGGAAAGTACCTTCCTTCTCAAATACCTGCAATAAGGGCTAGGGGTTGGCTTTCTCTTCCCTCCTGCTCCTGCCTCCTGACCAAAGCCAGGTGCTTCCCCTGTGGCCTCTGTGTCATACTGTGTCCCCTTCTTTTGGGAAATATTAGTAATACATTCTTCTTTTAATGGCATTATTCTCTCCATGTTGTCACCCAATCACCTCCATACATTAAGTACCAGGGGTACGTTTTGAGACAAGTAGTACAGCGAATGGATGGCTCAGTTTTTGGCTGAAGACCAAGCCGTTAGAGGTTTTTGGCTCACTGATTGACTCTACTACATAACTGGCTCTGCCTAAGTGGCACTACTCGCTCTGGGTGTTATGCTTAATTGCCACTGCCTTGGACTTTGTCCTTCTATATTTTTCTAACCTAAATTGTGGCAAGAGATCCTCCCAGATTCTTGCTTAGCATGGCAAAGGGGTATGAGAGATCTCCAAGGAGAGGTCAAAGAGGCTTCCGGAGCTAATTGGCACAGCAAAGGCTTCCTGAAGAGAGTAAGAAGCAGGGTGTGGTTTCTCACAGAGTGTTCTGATGGTGCTGAGACTGACCATCTCACCTGGTAGCACCATTAGACCACCACCAACAGAGGCCACCACAGAAGGCATAAAAGCTGAGCCCAGGGGTACTCCCAACATGTAACAAATGTCTTAATCTTGTGGACAAACAAGTCCCCTCCAATAGCCCATCAGAAACTGACATTGATGATTGGTCCGCTGGGTATTGTTGCTTTCTGAAGATTCCCCTTTGTTTCCAAATCTGAACAAGCTCATTTCTCTTGGTCAGTAGCTAGGTGTAGGGCTCCTTCTCCATGGAAAAGCATGGTTGCCAAAACTTTGAGTGTTGCTTAAAGGCAAATCTCTTCGCTGTTGCTTGTTTTGCTGATCCTATGATTCACCTCTTGACCTGGTGTGATAAAAGGGATCACATCCTTGCAGCCTGATGGCTCAGTATTTAATGAAAAAGGAGAAGAGAAAGAGCATTTGGTTCTGCTCTTCCTAAAATACCTTGGAAGGGGTTTATCACTTTATACGCATTTGTGAACCTCCTGGCCAATGTATTTGGGTACCCTTGAATATTCCTGCTTACCAACATGCTAAGAGCATCTTCTTAAAACTAAATTGTTGAGGGATGGGTGGTTCAGTTGTTGAATGTCTGCCTTTAGCTCAAGGCGTGATCCCAGACTCCCTGGGCTGAGTCCCAAATCGGGCTCTCCGCATGGAGCCTGCTTCTCCTCCATCTACCTATGTCTCTGCCTCTCTCTCTCTCTCTCTCTCTCTGTCTCTCATGAATAATTAAATAAAATGTTTAAAACCAAAAAGCAAGCGATGCCTGGGTGGCTCAGTGGTTGAGTGTCTGCCTTTGGCTCTGGTCATGATCCTGGGGTCCTGGGATGGAGTCCTGCATTGGGCTCCCCACAGGGAGCCCGCTTCTCCCTCTGCCTATGTCTCTGCCCCTCTGTGTCTCTCATGAATAAATAAATAAAATATATTTTTAATATAAATAAAAAACAAAACTAAACTAACTTAAATTGCTGAAATTCAGGATGCTGACACCACAGGTCCTAGCCCCTCTGAGGTTGGCTGGGACCCCCAGAAAGGGAGGCTGCCACTCCCAACCGAGGCCATTGGAGACCACCAAGAGCTTATCAGATAAATACTCAAAGGGGGAAAAAATGGTCCCACAGACAAGAGGAAAAAAAAATGAAGACAATTTTAGCCATCTGGAGATATGTCATTCTAAAAGATGTTGTTTAAGAAGGGAAAAAAGGGGAGGTAGAAGGAAGGGGACTGTTTGAGCTGCAGACACAGCTCCATGGGGAGAAGCTTCTGCCAATAGAGTCGCCAGCCCCTTTCTGTCCCCTCTTTTCCTCCCACCAGTCAGAGAAAGAATCTGAACACTGTGACTTTAAGCAGCTAAAAGTTTAAACAGAAGAAAAAAAAATCCTTAAATATAGGAAGAGGAAGGGAAAACGTCATTAAATAAATTATATATATAATTATGTACTGGTTCGATATGATTTCAAACCCACTTGTTCACGACAAAGACAGAAAAGTGAAGTTGTTTTCAGAAGTAAAGTTGTTTTGGTATAAGAGTAAAGTAAGTTGTGTGTAAGCAACTTCTTGCAAGACATGTCATGATCTCATCCATTGTCCTTGATAAGAACTCAGTTGCTCAGCTGGTGAGGAGCTCCACTGGGGACTTAGCAAGAAAAACATGATGAAGCAATTGTGGCAAGAGGACATTTTGTCTGAACACCAAGAGTTTGCAAGGACAATCTGACAGTTTTCCATCTGGCAAGGCTACACTTTGCTGATCTGAAAGAGCTCTCCAAAGACTTGGGGCCATTAGGTCCTGCCACAGTAAAGGCCACTTTACCTGAAGTAGCAAAAGCTTTGCAGTCACCTGGCTCCAAGAAGACCTCTTGCCTGTCCACACCCAGCACCACTGTTCCCCAGCAACGTGCTCTAGCAACTGGAGACTTTTTACTTTGCACTGGCAGTTGGACTTCTCTCCCTAATACCAACTCATATAAAGGTACTCTTCAGCTAATTTGGACTTTATCCCTTTCATCTCCCTTGCCTGACATGGCAATGTGATTATCTATCATTGACTTGGAGTATGTGATTTCTTTACTGGCTTATTAAAAAACATTATCCTTTATGCTTATTGGCTTATGGAATTCCTAGATGATGGGAATCTTGAGTTAAATCATTGGCAAAGACAACTCATCTCTGGCCTAATCAAAGGGCTTAGCGAGGTTAACAGTTTAAACTGTGATATTCTTTTTAGAAGGCTAAGAATGAGAGTGAAACACCTATAGTCTCTAAGCAGGAGGCGTGTGCTGTTTATGGATGAGGCTTCCCTGGGGTGTGACCCCCAGGGCCGATCTCCATCCTTTTACAGTCTCAGAGACCCCAAGGTCACCAATGGTAACCAAAGGGCTGGTTCAGAGCACTGGATTGCCAGTCCTCTGTGCACTCTCCAGGTAAACCTTATACAAAGCAGGGAATCCTTTAAATGAACTCATTCTTCGGAGCTCTCTTGCTTGAGCTCTCATTGCTTGATGAGGTAAATTCTCTTGCGTTCCTAGCTCCATTGTGCCTTATCAGGCCAATTATAAACCAATTTCAATTATGTTTCCTTACCTTACTCTTGACACTTTTTCTGTTCATATAACCTGAGGTCCCATCTGCAAGCATGGCCCTACTGAGAGGTGCAGACCCTAAGATTTAGCATCATTATAATTCCATATTTTTGTTGTTGGAGCAAGGAAGCCTCAACTATATGACCCCTTAAGTCCCAGCCACTAATGCAACCAGTTGAAGAACTGGCTGGGAATTTGTAATTCCCTCCTTAATGCCCAAAGTATTCCAAGGATGTAAATACCCAGGAAACATCAGGCTGCCTCCAACTTGTCATATAAAGAGATTGCTCTAATCCTGCTTGCCAATAATTTTGATTTTAATTCCTGGCTGTGATTAAACCTAAATTATAACTCACAGAAAAACATACGTCTTACCAGGCGACAAAAATGAGGACAGGATTCCCCTCCTGGCCTAAGTTCTCACAAAAGACCTCTTTAGTGGAAAAAGCCTTGTACCTACATAGACAACACACTTCCTGAAATGAATCCCTGATTAAAAGGGCATATTGATCAGCAGAGATTGGAAGAGCCCTACTATAAAGCAAAGTTCCTGAGGCAGGAGAAAGCCATTTAAGAAAAGCCAAAGAACAGAAAGCAGAACTGGGTAGGGTTAGGCCAACATTCCCTTCTTTTGAGCAAGAGGGATTGACAAAACCTTTTTCCAGAAGCCTATCACCTGAGTCTTAAGATCTGTGGCCAAGCTATTCACCTTTAACTGGCCAATAGGTGCTTGATTTGGCTGTTTATCAAAAGAAGAGGTTATCCAAGGGAATGATGTCTTCTAGGAAAGAAAGGAAAGGAGTTCACTTTTACCCACCCTTTGGTGGGAGTGATCCCAGATTTGGGCACCAAATGAAGCAGAAGAGCTAGGTTCTTGTCTCACAGAGTCGAAGAATGAATCTTGCGGACACAAGAAAGTGTGAGCAAAGTGATAGAAGTTTATTAAGCCAGGATATAGAAAAGGCTCTCAGGAGTGAGAAAAGGCTCTCGGGGTTGCCAACATGGGTCTTCACTGACAGTCTTTTATTTAGAGCTGACCACGGAGCTTGTGGCCTTGTCATTCTTGTGATGTCTTGGTTTGAGTAAGGACTGGTGATACCATCTTTAATGGCTTCCTTTTGGATCAGATTATTTTTTGTTAGTCATAGGTGACTGTCCTAAAAAAAATATCTTTTCCACCCATATCTAGGGCAGGGTTATCTGGTTTGTTTCTTTATCCCTAGTTTCCTTGCATCTCAGCATTTTTGGGACTTTCTTTTGTGAGCCTGATTCCATGCCCCCCTACCTATTTCTCCCTCTCCCTATGTAGTCCTGCCTGTCCCTTACTCAGAAACCAAGTGTCAGATGCTCAACCTACTAAACTACCCAGGTGCCCCATGGCAGATAGGATCTTAATGGCCTCTACCTTTCACTGGGAACACAGGGTCAACATTACACTGGTGACATCCTCCTCTAAGGAGAATCATTTGACACACTCATTATGGACATACAACTCCAACATCCTTTAGTTCTTTTTGGAATCTGGTGGCAACATATCCTTCATTTACAAATTTTACTTCCAAATCAAAGTCAACAGGTACTCTCATTCGTGCCCTCAGAGATTCCTCCCCACTGAGGCTTAGGCTACCTTTTCTGCCTCTTGGAGTTCCTGGACCACTTTTGAAGGCTGTAAGTTGGCCAAGGGCTATTATGCAAGAAGTTGCCTCTTTCAGCTTCATGTTATATATCATTAAAACAACAAATGACTTGCTGCCTCCTGAGGTCTTCCAGAAATAGAGGCTCCCACAGGCCTTCAGCCCATGTACCTCCAAATCCAACTGCCCATTATGGTTTGGGTCATGGAAACAGTACTCCACAGGCTATACACAGCTACTAAATCCTCCTTAAGAAAGGATGGAGCTAAACGTGAGCCCTCTGGTATGTTTCACATGAAGAAGTAGGTGACTTCTCTTCTTCTCACTCCTTCACCAGATGTCTTTGTAATGGAGGAGGTGGCCCCTCCCACAGACTCCTTGGCTACCCGAGAAGCCCCTTGAGATTAACTGAGTGAACGGCAATGAATATTCATAGGCTATGCACAAGATACCACTGACCATCAGATGTCACGTTATATGTCCCCACCCAGATCACCCCAGCTTTCCCTCCAATACAGCAATTATTCCTATATTGTCATAACTGATATCCTTGTCTTTCCCCCTATTGTTTGACATCTTTTCAATGAAAAGGATCATGAGTGTCATTCTTATGTGCATTTGAGTCAATGACAGAGAAACCCTGGGACATTCAGAGCTTCATGAGTGCTCTTTGGGTGAATAGAAGAATGAGTAATTGACAGAATGAGTGAATGATTGGTTGGCAGAATGAAGGATGTCTGGTTAGAGGTCAGCTCTGTTCTTCCTAGAGCCAAATAGTGTCAGTACGTAAGAGTGTTTTGTTCCCTGGGCATGTGTGCCATTTGCCCCAGGTGCCTCACAGGCCTTTTCAGAGCCATTTTCTGATGTCTTTCATCTAAATATTTTTACCTTTTCACATAACAGAGCTGCAATTCATTTACCTATGTGCATGGTGACTCACAGTGGTAACAGAGAGAAAGGGCAGCTTGTCTTCTTTCCAGGATGGCAACTGGCACTCTTTGTAACAAACATAGGTTAGGGACTGAAAATTCAAAAGAGAATCTCTGGACCTTCTTCTGCTGAAGATACTGACGTGGAAGTGTGCATACATGTTCATACCATATGTGATGTATGCCTGTGTATGTGTGTATAGGTGCACAGCCATCTGTGTACTTTGGGAATTTTATCCAAAAGGATTAGACTTCTTTGTAAGATGTTTAAGATGTGTTAGAGTGATTTTCTTTTTTTTAAAAAAAGGTATGAAGAACACAAAGATGATCAGTGAAGTTACCTTGTATGGAAAATTTGTTATAAAACACTAAAAAAAGATTTAAAGAATGTATAAAACAGTGAAACTGTTTTATTATCTAAGGGAAAAAAACCCTATTATTATTAGGTTGATCTATTAAAAATTACCGATTCTTTGCCATTTTTACCTACCACAAACAGCAATTTTGGTTTAATTTAATACAAAACTGTGAGTTATTTTTTAGATGGATTCAGAACAAGAAGCCAGTTTTGCACATGGCTTCAAACATAATGGGTGCAATATTATGGGGTGTGACATAGGGTATTCCTTTAAGATAAGTAAATTTTACTAGATTTCTAATTTGCATTCATACTAAATCCTATCCCATCAACTCTTTACAGTCTCTTCTTTTTCTAGAGTAAAATTTTAGCAGTATGCATCATCTGATTTGCTGAATGGGAATTCTGAAATCTCACGACTAATGAACCTTTTAAATTTGGAATGCCAATACTCTTCAGTGGGTCTAAGATGAATGGTTTTTGCCACCTAATTAGATTTCAGCTAATGCTGTTTAGCCAATTTCCTCCTTTGCTGACAACAAATAAGTTTTCAAAGCACATGATTTGACCCAACAAATTAACATCGCTTTGATGCCGCAACTCAGCATTTTGTCTGAATATGAGGTCAGTTTTGAAGAAAGGAGTGATTTTTCTACCAAGTTTGACTTGGTATTGTTGCATGGTTTAGGCTCAGCTCAGAACAAAATCTCACCCAGTGATAAAAGGGTGACTGTACCGATGGGTCCTGGAATGATATTGCAGTAACAAACACATGAGAATAAAATGTAAAATCAGTTTTTCTTTTTTTTTTTAAGACTTTATTTATTTATTTGATAGAGAGAGACCACACACAAGCAGGGAGAGCAGCAGGTGGTGGGGGGAAGTAGGCTCCCCACTGAACAGGGGGCCTAGTTAGGGGTTCTATCCTAGGATCCTGGGATCATGACCTGAGTTGAAGGCAGACGCTCAACTGACTGAGCCACCCAGGTTCCTGTAAAATCAGCTTTTCAACTTGATACCACCTGCCAGCGACCAGATTGCTTGAGACAAGTATCCAACCACCAATCTTAACCTACATGTGGTCACCAATTGTGTCCAGACTCTGTGGAACCCCCAATAGAAACCTGACATCCGTCATTTAAATCTTCGATGAAGAAAAGAATGACATAACCTCAAGCTGATTATGAGAAAAACACTAGGCAAACTCCAAAAGGGACATAGTCTCAAAACACCTGCCCAGTCCTCCTGAAAATTCCCAAGGTCATTAAAAACAAGGAACAGCCGGAAAACATCATAGGCAAGAAGAGCCTAAAAAGTCATGAACACTTAATGTCACATGGAATCTTGGCTGGGATCCTCCATTAGGAGATGAAAACTTATATTCACATCCAAATTTCCACATGAATGTTTATAACAGCTTTATTCATAATTGCCAAACATGTCACAAGAAACCAATAGATCCCCTTAGTAGGTAAGTGGATAAACTGTGGTGCATCCAGACAATGAAATGTTATTCTGTGCTAAAAAGAAATGAGCTACCAAACCATGAAAAGACATGGTGGAAACTTAAAATCTTATTACTGAGTGAAAGAAGACAATCTGAAAAGAATAAATTCTGTAGAATTCTAACTATATGACATTCATGAGAGACAAAACTATGAAGATGATAAAAAGACTGGATATTACTGAGTATTAAATAGGTGGGATATAGAGGATTTTTAGGGCGGTGAAACTATTCTTTATGATGCTATAATTATGAATTATGTCATTATACATTCGTCAAAATACATAGATTTTACAAGAGTAAACTATTATGGAAACTGTGGACTTTGATTTGTATTTCCCTGATGGCAAGTGATGCGGAGCATTTTCTCATGTGCTTGTTGGTCCTGTGTATGTCTTCTTTGGTGGAATTTCTGTTCATGTCTTTTGCCCATTTCATGATTGGATTGTTTGTTTCTTTGCTGTTGAGTTTCATAAGCTCTTTATAGATCTTGGATACTAGCCCTTTATCTGATATGTCATTTGCAAATATCTTCTCCTATTCTGTAGGTTGTCTTTTAGTTTTGTTGACTGTTATCTTTAGCTGTGCAGAAGCTTTTTATCTTAAGTCCAATAGTTCATTTTTGCTTTTGTTTCCCTTGCCATCATAGACGTATCTTGCAAGAAGTTGCTGTGGCCAAGTTCAAAAAGGGTGTTGCCTATGTTCTCCTCTAGGATTTTGATGGATTCGTGTCTCACATTTAGATCTTTCACCCATTTTGAATTTATCTTTGTTTATGGTATAAGAGAACGGTCTAGTTTCATTCTTCTACATGTGGCTGTGCAATTTTCCCAGCACCATTTAACAAGACAGAAAATAACAAATGTTGGAGAGGATGTGGAGAAAGGGGAACCTTCTTGCACTGTTGGTGGAAATGTGAACTGGTTCAGCCACTCTAGGAAACTGTGTGGAGGTTCCTCAAAGAATTAAAAATAGAGCTACCCTATGACCCAGCAATTGCACTACTGGGGATTTACCCCAAAGATACAGATGCAGTGAAAAACCAGGACACCTGCACCCCGATGTTCATAGCAGCAATGTCCACAACAGCCAAACTGTGGAAGGAGCCTCGGTATCCATCAAAAGATGAATGGATAAAGAAGGTGTGGTCTATATATACAATGGAATATTACTCAGCCATTGGAAATGACAAATACCCACCATTTGCTTCAATGTGGATGGAAGTGAAGGGTATTATGCTGAGTGAAGTAAGTCAATTGGAGATGGACAATCATTATATGGTTTCACTCATACAGGGAATATTAAAAATAGTGAAAGGGATTAAAGGAGGGAAAATGAGTGGGAAAAATTAGAGAGGGTGGCAAAACATGAGAGACTCCTAACTCTGGGAAACAAACAAGGGATAGTGGAAGGGGAGGCGGGCAGGGGGATGGGGTGACTGGGTGATGGCACTGAGGGGGGCACTTGACGGGATGAGCACTGGGTGTTATACTATGTGTTGGCAAATTGATCTTCAACTATATATATATATGTGTGTGTGTGTATATATATATATATATATATATATATATATATATATATGAAAGAAACTGGACTTTGGGTAATTACAATGTGTCACGAAAGGTTTATCAACTATAATGGTTGTACCATTCCAATGGAGGATATTGACAGTGTGAGTAGCTGTGTCAGAGAGCAACAGGGGATGGATAGATAGATAGATAGATGATAGGTATGCTCTGGGAATTTTGCTGGGAACCAAAAACTACACTTTAAAACAAATTCTATTAATGATTATAAAAAGAATACTAGGGATCCCTGGGTGGGGCAGCAGTTTAGCGCCTGCCTTTGGCCCAGGGCGCAGTCCTGGAGACCCGGAATCGAATCCCATGTTGGGCTCCCGGTGCATGGAGCCTGCTTCTCCCTCTGCCTGTGTCTCTGCCTCTCTCTCTCTCTCTCTGTGTGACTATCATAAATAAATAAAAATTTAAAAAAAATTAAAAAAAGAATGCTAGGTAAAAAGTATGAAGGCTGAACAAAGTATGGAATTTAACTAGTAATAATATATTCATGTTGGTTCAATAGTTTTATAACTATAGCACTATAATGAAAAAGAATGGGTGATACAGAGACCTGGGGGGGATGCAGGGTAAGGTACCAACTTTACAAATGTTTTGTTAAGGGTAATAATATTCTTATGTTTGAAACTATATAAATTTAGAATGAGGAAAGAAAGAATTTACAATTTATTAGTTTGGGCACATTAATTTCTTTTTAATAAGAATATTGGAATTGGCTTCCACTTAATTATTCTCTAGGAGTATGCCAGGCATGTGCATAGCCCACATGAGCCTCAGCTCCATGTCTATATCATGAAGACCCAGGGTGCACTTTCCTCTTGGGGTTTGTGTGGGAAAAAGTCAATGAGCCTTTCTTTACATACTTCTCCAATATGCAGTAATCTGCTTCATTCTGGGAGCATGCGGAGGCAGTGGGAACCTGCTGTGGACAGCCTTGGTGGGGCTCCAAACCTCTCCAGTTTCCCCAGGGCACTATAGTACAAGTGCATCATTTTCTTAGTATATGGAGACATAAAATAATAACACAGTTTCAGCACAATGCTAGTACATTGTGTAACTAACAGGGAGTGACAGTCTGTTTCTCTCCATGAACACCCATAAAAGGGTGCAGGGGCATGGACAAGGATGAAGGGACCAATGATACCAACAGGGAAGAGATGACATTTGAGCTGAATCTTGAAGGATGAACAGGTGTATGCCTGGCAAAGTAGTACTGGAAGGACACACCAAGTAAGGGAACAGCAGAATCAAAGACAGGAGGGGAACAAGCAAGTGCACCAGGTATTCAGGAAATGTTGGGCCAGTGGTTAATGTGGCCTGATTGGAGGGTGTGTGTGTGTGCGCGCATGTGCGCGCGTTCAGAATGAGTTCAGAATGACAAGCTGAGCCAACAGGGAAAGAACTATACAGCTTGGTCTAATATTTTACCCTTGCTTGGAATAGAACAAGCAAGGCAGAAGTTGGGATGAGATCACAGAAGACTAAATGTCCATGCAAAGCTAGAGGAGGAAGTTCCATGTTCCCTGGCAAAATTTAGAGATAATTCTCAGAAAAGATCCTGGGGTCCACGTTTTCTTTATAAATATGCCTTATGTTCTAACCTACAGTATTCTTCCAGAAAGAACCCGACTGCCTCTTAAGGGTCAAGATGAATTTCTCATTTTGCAGAAGATCACTATGGTCTATTGCTTTCTGGGAAACAAAGCGGTTTTATTTTGCCTATGTCCAGATAATCATCCACTAAAACATCAGGTCATGGTTCAATAAGGTGTTCAGGACAATGGGGACGAGGGGGAAATAGCCACCTCCAATACAATTCATGAAGAAACTCTTTAAACCACTGAGTGAATTGATCAATATCCATACCTCTGTGACCTTGAAATTCCCAAATAGGTAGCTCTTGGATGGAAGCCAACCATAGTTAGGACTTTTGCATCTTTATTGTGAGCCAGGACACTGTTTTTAGAAAATCTCTATTAGATACCAACCCAATTTCATATCCACACATCTGGATGTTAATCTATTTTTTTAAAAGTACATGAAGTCTCCACATTTATTTTTACTAATGTATATGTGAAAAGAGTTCATGAGTTCTGAAAATACTGACCCCTATGCCAACATTCTCTCAGTCAATCAATGCTGGATGTTGACACTTAGATATCAGGACTACCCAGTTTGCCACAATCCCCATCATTCCTTTTGTCCCTGACCCCCAAAGACAAGGGTCAGTTGGCATTTACTATCACTCTGGTGTTATTGTTTCTTCAAACCTGAGTTAAATAGAAAATGAATGATTTCTTGAGTCCAAAAATCATGAAAGGTGAGGTGACAAAATGTAGTGAGATCCACATCTTTGTGAAATGAGTCTCCTTCAATATGTTTGTGAAAACTAAGTATGTCTGTTTTTAACAAATACACCTTGAAACCCCAGTTTGAGCCAAATCTGTTCTGCTTCATTTTATGTGAATAGCTTAGCCCCATAAAATATTTAATGTGAGCCCAAAATAAAGTACTGCTATTGTCAGCAATCTATAGATGAACAAATGGAGGTTCAGAGAGGTTAACTGGTTGGAGAAGGTCACACAGCCAAAAGAATACTATCTCCAGGATTCCACATAGATCATTCTAGTGTAAGACTCTCCCTATAGAACACTGACCAGAGGGAAGTCTGTCTGTGTGACCTGAAAGTGAATATTTACAGCAGAAATCCCCAGACCACTTTTAACCAGCCTTTCAGAACCATAGATTCCTTTGCCCCTATGGTAATTTCAGGTGCTTCTGTGAAAACGGACTTAGAAACTGGGATGGCTTTTCCAGTTTCAGTCAATCATTCACAAACATTTTCTTGAGACAGTGGGAAAGATCAGACAGTGCATGTGGGGAGTCCCAGTGCTCAATTCTGGGCTTCTCATCCTACCATCTCTGTGACCTTGGACAAGCCCTGAATATCAATACGCTCCAATTTTCCATCTGTAAAATAATAGGAATCCTTGTTACCATATCATGGGGTGGATATTATGGGAATTCAAGGACCACGTTAGGTAAAATGGGCAACACTAGGGCTTGGCAGCTATGGTAGTTTTGTTATTGTTTATAATTCTCCACGGATTTTGCTGCCACAGTCCTCATCCCATTAGGAGGGACTTTGCAAGGCTGAACTGCTCGCCTATCCCGGCCCCTGGGGGAAAGGGAAGGTCTTGGAGGAAGCAGGTCTAATGTCCTGCAGTACCTCCCTCCCACAGGATTACACCATTACACCAACCACTTTCCCTGCAGGAACTGGCTCCCTCCCAAGGGGCGTGGCTGGGAGGAGTGTGATAAAGATAGACAGGTGTGTGTGTGTGTGTGTGTGTGTGTGTGTGTTGTAAAATCCTGTCGGTCTTCAATAAAAAGAGCCTTCCCTGCCTGGCACGGCAGATGAGACAGCTGTAAGCCTGCAAGCTCACTCTCACATCTGGGATTACACTGGATCTGCATACTCAGAACAAGGTAAGAGTCTGGCTCTTTTAAGAGTTTCAGTCCCCACCTTTCTTTTCACTTCCCTGAGGACCTCAGGATCCTGGGTTATGGATCTTATCAGGGACACATGGGGGCTGAGTCTCAATGCCCTGATGAAAAAGTGGGTCTTCACATGGCATGCCTAGGCACCTGTCCATGCTTCATTCAGGAGCCCACATACCTGTGACTGTCTCTCTTTCTCAATTCTGAGGAGAGGCCACAAGCCCAAGGTGGAAATAAGACCTGGACCATTTTCTGGGCCTGCCCCATATACAAGCAAAATCTATATTTTCTTTTTAAGTGGGGCACTGACAGTATGAATCATCTTATCATGAATTATACCAAATGAAACCCTGAGTAGTTTGTAACTTTATTTGTTGTCAGTATTTTCCAAAGGACAGAGTAAAGCTGAAACGCAATAAGTGAGCAAACTTGGTGGTTGGTGGTATAAAAGATCAAAGAGATAAGTTCTGGCTCCTTTCCCAGGTTTGTCACTTGCCCAATAAGGGATATTGAGCAATTTATTTACAGTATGAGCCTGAATTTTCACATCTGTTACCTGGGGTGATTTATTTTTACTTACCAAGCACAGCTTTTTTTTTTTTTTTTTTTAAGATTTTATTTGTTTATTTGAGAGAGAGAGAGAGCATGTATGCATGAGAGAGAGAGAGAGAGAGAGCGCACAAGCGGTGGGGAGTAGCAGAGCCAGAAGGAGAAGCAGACTCTCCACTGAGCAGAGAGCCTGATGGGGGCTGGATCCAGGATCCCAAGACCATGACCTGAGCCAAAGGCAGATGCTTAATGGACTGAGCCACCGAGGCACCCATGCAGTGATTTATTTTTAAAAGCATTGGTTGAGTGCTTTCTATATGCCTAGCACTGTGCCACCCAGGGCTCCAGAAATCATTTAGGTATCATCCTTCCCTTCAACTTCCTAATCTAAATGTTGTGGTAAAAATTCACCCCATCCAGGCTGGTTCACTTTGCGTAGTCAAATGGTATGACCTCCCCTCCTTCATGCCTTTCCTTATGCTTTTATTGCACCCTAAATGCCCCCCTCACAAACCCATCTATGTCAGAGTGTCCAAATCCCACACATGTTGAATGTCGGATCAAACGTCATCCTTCATGTCATTTGCCATGTCCATTCTTGTTGTGTGGTCACCTGAGTCCATGTAGAACTAGGTTAGAAATCTATCACATGGAGCCAGAGGAGACTTTGGGAATGATCACACCTAAAACCTCAGTATCCAGAGGAACTGAGACCAGAGGGGAAAGTGACTTGGCCAAGATCAAGTTGGGGACAGGATTGGGACAGACTCCTTGTCAATGCTATTTATATTGTTCAAAAATTTGCTTCTAATCTCTTTAAGATGTGACCTACTCATTCACATTAATAAAGCCAACATCTAGTCTGAGGCATGGTATATAGCAGATGCTCCATAAATGCTTGTTTAATGAGTAAATGAAGGAGTGAGTGAGTGAGTGAGTGAGTGAGTGAGTGAGTGAATGCAGGGGTAAAGGAGTAGTAAATGAGGGATGAGACTTTATTTGGCTCAGAGAGTGGTGAAGGAATGGAGAAAGAGTAGGAGGTTTTTGACATTCAGGACTCAAGTCAAGCAGAAATGTGAATAGATAGGCCGCTAGTCTAGTAATTCCAGGAACCAGAAGAATTCTTGATCTCACTTCTAAGCAAGGAGGCATGTGTCAGGGTATAGGGAGGGTCATCCTGCAGCACTGTATTGCTGAACTATTGCCCAGCACTGACTCACCTGCTCTTGTCAAACAGGTTCCCACCAAGCTGAAGCCATGAGGATCCATAGCCTCACCCTGCTCTCCTTCCTTCTTCTGGCTGTTCAGGTATCATTGGTAAAGGGCAAAAAGGAAGTAAAAAATAGACATGTCAGCAAAGGCACCAGAGATAAATTGCGTGCTCTGGGAGAGACCCATACTGAGCCACACAAGCAACTGACCAAAGGCAAGTTTGTCACTCGAGACCATGCCAACTGCAGATGGGTGGTGACTGAGCAAGAAGAGGGTATCGCCCTGAAGGTTGAGTGTACCCGACAGGATAACAAGTTTTCCTGTCTCTTTACTGGCAATCCAACTTTCTGCCTAGAGTCAAACAAAAAGAATGTCTATTGGAAACAAATTGGCCGGAACCTGCGCTCTCAAAAGGTCATCTGTGGGGATGCCAAAACCATCCTGAAAACCAAGGTGTGCAGAAAGAAGTTTCCAGAGTCTAATCTCAAGCTGGTGAACTCCACTCTGATTTGGACCAAGAAACCCAGCCAGGAATTAACAGAGCCCTCTCCCGGGGAGCAGAGCAAAGTCAGTAAGGCCTCCCTGGTGGAACCTAACAAGGTCAAAGAGTTATTCCCTAAGGAGCAGATAAAGGTCAAAGAGAACATCCCTTCTGGCTCAGTGGAGACCCAGACCATAGCCACCAAAGACCCCAAGTGTGAGGAAGATCCGGACTTAATAAAGCAGTCAAAGATAGCCCTGGACTACTGTGGGGAATCCTGGGGGTCTCTCTGCAAATTCTTCATCACCATGGTCCAGGGGAATTCATGCTAATGAGATCAAAAGAGAACAAAGTTCTTTAGGAGGTTTTATGTCAAAGCCCTTCAGTATGTGGTACAGCGCTCTGAATAAGATGAACATTTGTGCTATGAGAGTGCAGTGGAATATTTAAATGGGTTTTATAACTTTTGTTTTTGTGTTTTGGAGTTTACTTTATATTCATTTCCTTAAATTTTATTTTCAGAGGTTGTTTACCTCAGCATATGTTTCTACGGCTGACAAAGCTATGTGTATATAAGCAGTATACATTCTTTGATCTAAATGAACCAGAATGATGATTCCAGTGCATTGCACTTTCTGCTAAACTAACAAAGTTAATAAAGCTCTGGGTGTTTTTCAGAAATATGTTCAACCATTTTTTGTTTCTTTATGTATACTTTCAATGAACTCATAAACAGTCCCCATATATCAGTGGGAAAAATATGTAAGTAATGACTTTTTGTTCCCTACCCATCCTACGTCATTTCCAAATGTGACCCATTCCAGAATCTTTACCTTTATCCTTTCATCCACTGGTCTGTGGTGCTTGTTGCTTACTGTGCCGTAATAATTAGGATCCCTGATTTCAAGTGGGATAAATAAGGCATGGTGTGATTAAAAACACAAATCAGGATCTCACAGATGGTAAGAAGGGAGGAAGGGTTTGAACCCAGGATATCCGTAAAGCCAAGTCCACAAGCTAGGGAGACGTCCTCCACTGACTCAGGTCAGAGCTGGGCATTACTTCTTGCTATATGTGAAACCCCTGATTTTCAGGGGCTCATTTCTGGCCTGAAGGAGAGAGGCTTGATTAAGTACAGCATCCTATGATGAAAACTTCAATGGAAACAGGAAAAAGCAGTGTGGAGAGAGGAGGTGGAAGCTGCTGGAAGAATTCTGGATGAACTTCATGGAGGAGTTATTATTGGAGCTGGATTTTGGAAAGAGTATCCATAGGTAGCAATGGGGCAGAATGGAGACACTTTGGGCAAATGACAACATGTGTTAAAGTGAAGAGATATAAAAATCCTAGAAACTGGGAGAGGCCAGGTGGCTGGAATATGGTGGGATGTAGGGGTGATGCGATTGTTAGTCATTTACATGTTATTAAGAAGGATCTGAAAGTGTTTTTATTCAACAGTTGGGGAGAGAGGAGGTTGTGCCCCCAATGCCTTGTCACAATTTCACTAAAAGCAGAAAATGAAGAGCAAAAAATGGTAAAAAAAAAAAAAAAAAAAAAAAAAAGAAGAAAAGAAAAAAGAAAGAAAAAAAAACCAACACCAAAACAAAACAAAACAAAACACCCCACTGTACTGTAGAGTTTCTGTCAGTTGCAAGGAGGAATGGCAAGTGGGGTGTAAGAGTGGCCATTTACACTCACCAAATTACCAGGACCTACATTGAGAATTGTCAATAGCCAATCTAGAATGTGTTGTTATTCACAATGTCAGCAGTAACATTTATCTGTTACTTGCCATGTGCGAGGCACTGTGCTAAGCTCTTTCCATGGAGTCTGCATGCATTCATCCACTCACTCATTCATTCAATATGTAATTTATTAAGCACTGACTGCCAGGCTCTGTTCTAGGTGCTAGAGAGAGATACAGCGGTCCACAGCAGATGAGCATATGGATGTTCTGCCCCTATGGAACTACCAGTGGGGAAAGTGATGATAAAATCACAAACGTACAAGAGATAGGGAAAGTAAAAGAGGAGATGGAGGTAACAGTGATGATAGGTAATCAGTCTTAGATTAGATGGTCAGAAGAGGCTTCTCTTTGGAGGTGACTTTTGAGTCTAGATATGTAAGAAGTGAGGAATTCTGGAGTAAGGATGCTCCAAGCAAAGGGAACAGTCAGTGCAAATGCCCTGAAATTAATTAATGGCCTATTGTGAGCTCCTACTATGTGCCAGACACTGTTCTAGGGGTAGAAAATGGCAGCGAACAAAAAGAAAAAAAAATCCTTCTCTTCATGGTGCTTATATTCCAATGACTGACTCATGTTTGGCATGTTCAGGAACACCAAAGGTTGCGGAATCATTTGTAGGATAGGGCCCAGGACCTGATTAATGAAACTTACCCACATTTGCAAAAGAACTAAACCAACTTTCCAGTCCATCCGAGGCCTCTCCTAGCCACCCCATGTAAGGGACATTTCCCCTTAAAGTCTACACAGATTGTAAGTCCTCTGGATCTCCTCTACTCCTACATCTCAGTTTCATGTAGTCCTGAGACAAGAAAACACTTGAACACTTCTAGGTCTCATTAAATATTAACCCTGTTCTAGCCAGAATGACATGAACATTGAAGCACTGATTAGATTAGATGCAAAGACTTTTTAAGGCCATTTCCAGCCCAAGAGAGGATGATTTTTCTAGTTCATTCATGGCCTTTGACAACTGCAGAACTGGGAGGAGGTTTGTTTCCAACATGGCAGAGTTTCCTAGACTTGGGTTAGAGGTTTGCTTCTGCTGCTTCCCATACAACATCTCTGTGCCAATGGTTTAACTATTCTGAACTCCAATGAGCTCATCTCAACAATGGGGACAGTGAAACCCATCTGGAAGGGCTGCTGTAAGTCTTACATTGGTCAATAAATCTAAAGCACCTAGTGCCCCACTGCTTGCACAGAAGGTGTTCAACACAACTGACTGCCTAAAGTCCACAGCACAGGACCAAGGGAGTTCAAAATTTCCTTATAGAAACTTT
Organism: Canis lupus dingo; assembly: GCF_003254725.2. Taxonomy (NCBI): domain Eukaryota; kingdom Metazoa; phylum Chordata; class Mammalia; order Carnivora; family Canidae; genus Canis; species Canis lupus. Next base: position 64,540,874 of record NC_064245.1, read on the forward strand.
TAAAAAGTGTGAAGGGTTTTTTCCCTAATGCAATAAGCAAAGAAGAACAGTGATTATTGATAATCTAGCAGGTGTCAGTGCCTTTGGCCCTTGGCTTATATAAATCCCCCTCAACAACCCTGTCTGATAGGTGTTATCATCCTTGTGTTCTAGATGAGGAAACTGAGGCCCAGAAAAGCTGGGCAACTTCCCAAGGTCACCAAGCAGATCTGTAAGTGAGAAACCCAGGTCTGGAGTTTCCCCAACCCTTTCCATGTTTGAAGCTCATGATTTTCTTTACCTGATGGGAGAAGAATGAAATTTGTGGTTTTAGACATGGACCAGGCCATAAATGCCTCCACCCTTTCCATGTGTACATCCCCTTTCATGCCCTACAAAAAGAAAGCTCCAGAAGTTAAGCTTTTGTTCATGCTTAGCCTTCCTACAGATTTACATCCCAGTGTAATGTTTTTAAAAACACAGTAAAAAAAATTGTTTTAAAGACAACATAGATTTTACATTAGCTTCCATCCAACTTGGCACTCCATATTTTCTCTCTGGAGACTTTCTGAATATGAAGTGGAGGGGCCAGCTTGCATGTGTGCCCGTGTGTGTGTACACATGTTTAAGATATGGTTCTTCTTGATAGCAAGAGACAGGAAGATTTCAGGTAGGTAAGAGGTGCTTCAGGATGGCATGTCTGCACCCCCTAAAGCAGCTCAGTAATGGGATTGTCTTATGTTCATCATAAAACTACCTCTCAGCATAAAGAGGGCCTCTGCTCTGCCTGCGGCACTGGCTTTATGTAGTAACTCACAACTACACCAGTGCCAACTTGAATATCTGGAGTCCAGCCTACGTCATCTGGCCTCCTACCCACCCACTACTTCCCCCACCTCTCTCCTGAATTGTTTTTGGCAGAACAAAGAAGGGAGGCAAAAGTGTTTGGAACTGACAAACGCAAGGGCAGCCATCATCTGTGGTGTTGGTTCCCATAGCACCACACATACAACATTGACCTTCAGATGTTTCACTCAGAAACAGTTCATGAACAATATGGAAGAAAACATTCATTAGGAGCCCTGATAAATGAGGCATCCGGATGAAGATGGGGAGATTTCAGAAAAGGGCTGGTGAGTTCAAAGTAGGTTATCCAAGGGGAGTTTTTATCAGGTAATTGGGTATGTGGGAAATAACACAAACCAAATGAGCACAGAGAGTGGCCCAGGTGGAGTTTGGAGGGCACTCTCTCAATTGTCAAAACAAAAGAACCAAAACATTGATTGGCAGTCCTGGCTACACTGGGGTCCTCTGACTCTATCCCCTCTCTCCTACAAGCTAGTCTGCACAAGGAGGCAGCACACCTTTAGGTGTGGGTTTCCTAGATGCTCTGAGGACAAAATTACCCCCACTAGACAATGGGAAAGTTGTACCACATTCTCAGCTTGCTCAGTTCATTCAGAAGCAGGTATTTTGCTGAAGGCCAGGGGTGGAGAGAGACATGTAAAGATATGAAGGCAGCTGACAATTCTGTCTGCCCTGGTCCACAGGGAACTACACACAACATGAAAAATGTAAGTTTGCTGCTGCTCAGTGAATTAGAATTATGCATTTTATTTTAGTTTTAAATGCAAACCAAGGACTTGTTCTGGCACTCAACCAAAGGAAGGCCATAAAGGCAATTTTGACTAAAATCAATTTTAACAAAGCAGGCACTGACGCTAGAACCTGACCACCATGTGTCATGTGACTTGGCAATGGCATTTTTGTACTGTATGTCAGAACTAGCTTCCAATGTCCAGTGACAGCACCCAATGAGACCAGACAGGGTGGGGTCTACTCTATCACACGAGGGTTCCCAGAGCCTCTAGGTTGCCATCCCCATCTCCCTTAGCACCCACCTTGCTCTTTCATCCCTTGGTCCCCAAACTGCTCATTTTCTCCTAAGCCCTCTGCACAAAGGTTAACAGATAACTAGCATTTGCTAGAAAGAAGCTAAGGTGTGACTGCCCAGTGCATGCACACCTTCAGTGGAGAAGAGCGTTCATTCAAAAAGGACCCGTTAAAAGAAAGAAGAGAAGGGGTAAGGTAGAAAGAATATGCTAGTCATTTTTGGTAATTCAAAAGTAGTACATCATAAGAACAGCAATGAACAAACCAGAAAGTGCACACAAGTTAGAAAGAAAGAACTCTGCCCCATCCATCAAGGGATAACACCAATTATACTTGAGTGTGGATCTCTCACATCCTCCCTTAGATACATTTTAAAATATTCTTAATTGGATTATAATATCTCCTGCCTTTATTACTTTTTTTTTTACTTAAATCATTACAAAGAAAAAATCATGAACATCTTTGACAATACACTTGTGACTGCAACATCTTTTTAAGTTTAAATAGCTTGCAGTATATGATATATTGAAATTATGGTAAGACCTTCCCACTGTTGCAAAATTCGATTGTTGCCAATTGTTTATTATAAACAATGCTGTTGAAAACTATCCTTAAAGATAAATCTTTTTTTTTTTTTAACATTTAGGAATTTGTTTTCTTTAGGATAAATTCCTAGAAAGTAAACTGAAAGGTCCAAGATTTGGCTTTTGAAAGATACTTTTTATTACTGAAAAATTCAAATATTTGTAAGTAAAGAGATGACTGTAACAAATGTCTAAGTATCCTTCACCCACATTAAACAACTATCAACTTGTGGCCAATCTCATTTGATCTATACAGTTTCCCAATTATCCTCCTCTCAGATTGTTTAGAAGTAAATCACAGATATACATCATTTCACTCATAAGTATTTCAACACATATATCTAAAAAGATAGGGCAAGAGTACGCTCATTTTTAAAGCTCTTGGAACAGATTGCCAAACTGCCTGCCAAAAAAATTTTGCAACAATTTCCATTCCTACCAATAGTATTGAAACATGGCCATTTTTCCTCATTTCTGTCAATTCTGGGTATACCAGTTCAGTGTTTGGTTAAGGGTGGGTGGGGGATAGGAATCAAACGCACAAAAGTAAAGCAGATAATTCAAGAGAGATGATTGAGTATGGGGAACCAGTTACAAAGATATTGGAAAAGCTAAAAGGGCAAACAAGGCACAGTGAGCCCAGGAGCCAGGATGCAGAGTGAGATCTGGGACCCTGAAGGGAGGAACCCCTGAGGGGAACTAGAGTCAGTGGCTACTGGGAATGCCACCAGACACAGAGTGAGGGAACAGGGTCCTGGCTGCACTGCCCTATCCAACAGAAGCCAGTGGGTAAGGGAGTCTGGGAAATTATTTGCTTAGCCCCCCTTTCACCCCTTCACCCCCCCCCCATACCAAGCAGCATGAGAGAGGATGGTGATAGGTCTGAGAGCCAACAGACCCATGACCAGAACTCTGAGCATTGCTACTTTAGTTTAGCTTTGTTAATTAAAATAAGCTATTTATGGGCAAAAAATATCTGCAATTATGAGGGAAGGCATGAGTCTGACAAGTATAAAGTGTTAACTATAGAGCAAGAAAGACATGCTATTGGAGAGAATGTAAATTGTATAACCTATTTTGAGGGGAATTTGTCAATATTTCTCAGAATTTTAAATCACAAGCTCTTTAGCCTAATGATTTCCCTTTCAGAGATTTATGCTGCATATACTTGCACAAACCAAAGATACGTGTGTGAGGATATTTGTTACAGCATTGTTTTATAAGAGCAAAACACTGGAAACAATCTTCGTATCCATAGGCACTGGTTAAAGATATTGATGAGTTAGTTGGAATGATTTCTAAGAGATGCAGCTAAAGAAAGATTTTTTAAAAAAACAGCTTGCATATCATATTTCTGTGTGTTTATAAATTAAATGTGTGTAAAATATTTCTCAAATTATATACAATTTTTTCTCAAGTCATTAGTGGCAGCTGTTGCCTTTGGGGAAAGGAAGCAGGCAATTAGAATAGGAGAGAGATCTAGTTACCTTTTGTACATTTAAAATGTTTTCACTATGCATTATATTAATCTAAATCATAAGAAATTGCTGACATTCTCATTTTTGACCCACAAAACAGCAATTTCAAATGGTCTACAGTACTATTCTTTATCAATAAAAGAAGTAATTAACTTCTAAAAGATCAAGAAGAGCTGTGACATTGGAATGTGAATTTGGTTGACATTTTCAGTAGGATAAGAAGGTGACAGGTGAGATATTACCCCATCCACTGTCAGGATGATTCCTTATTTCCTCAGTAATTAAGTTAAAAAGCCATGTGACATCCCATGAGCTTGATTCTTTCAGAAGAGTATACAAGAATGGCTTCTTGATTCTCCAGACTATATGGACTTTTAAATCTGCTTAAAATGAAGGACAGTTGACCACTGCCCTGGGGGCCAGTTGGTTAAGTGGGTGCCTCGGCTCAGGTTCCAGGATCCTGGGCTGAAATACTACGCATTCAGGCTCCCTGCTCAGTGGGGAGTCTGCTTCTTTCTCTTCCTCTGTACCCACCTTCCCCATCCCACACCTCTGCCGCCCGCGTACTCATGTGCACATGTTCTCTCTTAAAACATTTTTTAATGGACAGTTGAGAGGCAAGCTGGAGCTGTGCATGCTCTCCTGTCAGCTCTACATGCTGCCAAAGGCACAAAACAAATCCAACTAGGAAGTCAATCATCCCTCTGCTACTGTTTGAGGATATTGGTAGCTCTCTGTTCCCAGAGCTTAAGTACAATTTTCCTCAGTTAGATGAAAAGAAACTTAGGCAATCTTGATGGCTTCTGATGAAAATAGCCTGAAGCTCTTCACATTCCAGAGCCTCACAGGGACTTGGAGAGTCTCTCAGATGACGGAAGTTGTTCTGATTCACCAGGAGCACTTCACAGGGGAGGGTGTTGCAGTCAGAACAGCTAACTTCCATGGCGGTAACATTAACATTGGGAAAAACAGGGGACATCGGTTCAGCAAGAAGAGCCTTACACACATTATCTAAAATCTCCCTCAGGAAGGTGCAATGTCTTGTGGCAATTTTACAGCGGAGAAAAGTGAGGCTTCAGTAAGTCCAATAACCTGGAACCTAGATCTGTCTTACTTCAAAGCTCATTCTCCCAGTTGTCACTGTGGACATGACAAGAGTTGGATGTCAGTTGGTGACGATGGTGCCAGCTGGAAGAGGTGGTGCTGGGCAGGTATTGTTTGTTGGGCATGGGCTGTTCAGAGATGAAAAGGTGGTGGGCAGCACATCTGGTCAAGTCATTCCCTTGCTTCAAACTCCTCAATGGTTCCCAATTGCCTTGAGAATACAATCCAAATTTAGCACAGCATGCAGGAGTGTTAGGCTCCATCTGCCTTGCCAGTCTCCCCTCTCCCCATGACCTTCAGCTCTTGCTAGATGCCCAACAGAATCCAAGCACTTTCCCTTTCCAGGGTGCCCTGTGCCTCGCAAGCCAACTGCCTTTGCATACTGCATGCTTGTTTCTGCCTGGAGTGCCCTTCCCCCACACTGCACCTGCGGCCAACTGTAAGAGTCCTTTTCTAATGCTCCCTCCTGGCCTCCACTCCATTCCCATCCCCAACCAAGTAGAGACTCCTTTTCTTGTCTTCTTTGGCTCCTGATGCTTCCCTCAAGTCTGGCATCCTTCCCTTTCTCTCTCCTTACTTCTCTTCTTTCCTACTTTCCATCTTTTATTCCTTCTTTCTTTCTTTTTTTAATTTTTAAAAATTTTTTTCCCTTCTTTCTTTCAACACTTGTTCATTGAGCAGCCACTCTATACCAGTTATTAAATTGTATTTGGGAGATGAAAGTTGAATAAGAAAAGATTCTTTTCTTCCTAGACCTGTTGGTCCAGGGAAAAGAAAGGGCAAGGTGAGAGATGGTGAGGAATAAGGGATAGAGACAGAAGAATATGGATAGAGATGGAATGAGATGGACCATGTCCAGGTGAGAGATAACAAGGGGCTGGAAAAAGGCATTGATAGGAAAGAAGATTAAGCTTTGATTTTAAAAAGAAAAGACAGAAGGCAAGGAGAATCAGGAGAATGAAGCTTCTGAGAGCAGAGGCTAGAGGACCAACACTGTTAAATACACTAGGAAGAGAAAGATAAGAGCGACTGCAGATTGGAAGTAAGTCATGGGTGTCTCTAAGAAAGAGCAGTAATGACTGAAGTTGGTAGATGGATTGCCATGGGTTGTGAAATGAAGTGAAGATGAAGAAATGGATTCTTCTGCGTACAAATCTGGATGAGGGAGAAGAGTGGAAAGTTATCTAGAAGGACAACTCCTTCTGAGTCCACTGGAGTGGACCACTCCAGGTCAGTGGAATTTTCTGGTATGAAATTAGTTTTGAAAAAGAGCTGGTAGAGAAGGAGAAGCAGAGGGAGAAACTGATCATACTTCAGAAGAGCAAAGATCACTGATCACTGATGGAGCCCAGACATAGAGGGACCAGGGCCAAGTACCTTCTACACGCTTTGCCAGGTTATCTGCCCAGACCCCCAAATCCCACTGCTATGCTGGGAACTCTATATTTTCTGTGCCAGGCACATTGTCCAGCACATGGTTGTACTCAGTCAATGCTTGCTGAGTGAATGAATGACTGAGTGGATGGCTGGATGGGTAGTCACACTATAAGATCAGAGTAGAAGAAAAGATGCTTCTTTCTGCAACTCACATAAGAAGGCTAAGGTTCAAACATGAACTCATCCAACAGAAGTCCAGACACCTTGAGCAAGATAACAGTCTACAGTGAGGAAATCTTCAAGATTTCCTTTATGTACACACATCTATAAACAAAACCCCCAACCGTACCAATCTGGTTGAAGACCTCTGATGAGTGTTATTGGATTAGAATCAGAGAGGCTGGAAACCAATAGTCTTTGTGTTTAGATGAATTGAACATTTCAGTAGCACTGATTTTTTTTAAAGATTTTATTTATTTATTCATGAGAGACAGAGAGAGAGAGAGAGGCAGAGACACAGGCAGAGGGAGAAGCAGGCTCCATGCAGGGAGCCTGACATGGGACTCAATCCTGGGTCTCCAGAATCAGGCCCTGGGCCAAAAGTGGTGCTACCCAGGCTGCCCCAGCACTGATTTTTATTAGCTCATTTAATTTGGCTTGGAAGAGGGTATGGTGATTATGCTGTTTCACTTTTTACCTTGGGAGTGGTGGAGGTTGGGGGAGTCAGTTTTTTTCTCAAGGCATCTTTAGGTTTTCAGTTGAATTTCTCTCCCAGAACAACTAAAGGTTTGGTCACTTGCAAAGATTGCTGAGGAAGGGGTTTTTGTTCCACGTGATCCAGGTCTTAAGACTGTGGCCTCCATAGCTCATGCTTCCTATCTGGGAATAGACTACTTTGAGCCCACAATTGGCCACATCAACCAAGAAAGTCACATTTACAGTAATTGGCTGAGAACAGGCTGAAAGACAAAATAAGAAATGTGGTCATTTGGGAAGAGAGTGAGAAAGGAACGAGAAAAGCAAAAAGCTGGTATTTCTTTTGAGAAGTAACATGAAGGAGCAAATTGCACTCACTCCTTGGGTCCCAGCTTCATGTTTCCTATTGGTGTGGGCAAAGCCCCTATGAACCTCATCTATAAAGCAGATATTCATTCAATTAAAATTGTCCCCTGCAGTATGCCATACACTGAGCGAGGCACTTAGAGAACATCAATGAACAATAATAATACCCCTTCTTCTGAATATTTTTTTAATTTTTTTAAGATTTTATTTATTTATTCATAATAGACATACAGAGAGAGAGAGGCAGAGACACAGGCAGAGGGGGAATCAGGCTCCATGCTGGGAGCCCGACGCAGGACTCGATCCCAGGACTCCAGGATCGTGCCCTGGGCCAAAGGCAGGAGCTGAACCGCTGAGCCACCCAGGGATCCCCTTCTGAATATTTTAAGTAAATGAAATAGTGTCTATAAAATTACCTGGTGACAATTTATGAAAGGTGCTGAATTAGAGGTAATTCTCTTTATATTTCAAATATGGTGCTTCTCATATGTGGAATATAATGACACAAGAGGGACACCTGGGTGGCTCAGAGTTTGAGCATCTGCCTTCGGCTCAGGGCATGATCCCAGGGTCCAGGACTGAGTGAGGAGCCTGATTCTCCCTCTGCCTATGTCTCTGCTTCTCTCTCTGTGTCTCTCATGAATAAATAAGTAGAATCTTAAAAAAAAAAACAATGGCACAAGAATGTGCCAGAGAAGGGGGGTTGACAGAATCATTAATGTCATGTCAGCTGGGCTGTGAGTTCCACGAAACTAGGGATCATGTCTACTGTATTCACCTCTCTGAATCACTAGCACAGTCCTTGACACATACATATCAGGTAATTAACAAGAAATCATTCTCAAGTGATTATTGCCAACTGAGTTACCAAATATCTCCGAAGTTTGTGTTCTTCAGCTATAAATACCCCATAACCCTTCTGACAACTGGAGATAATGCAAGATACTGGATATAATGCCTGTTTCATAGAGGTACTCAGGAAAGCCAACCCATTCCTGGGGGTCACTTCTTATTTGTAGACTCAGCCCAGTTGAGTTTACTCACTTGGTAGTCATGAGTGGGACAGTCTTCAGAGCTCCTCGAGTGGGACAGTCTTCAGAGCTCCTCAAGGGACTCCTGACATGTATAAAGGAAGAATTAGGCACAGTGATGTGACAGGAGGTGCCTAGAGACACTCACTCAATAAAAGATAGGGCTGGGGCTGCAGGAAGGGATGCAGGAAGCCAATGCCCTCAAGGTATGTCTGGTATAATTAGGGAGATCAGCTTCTCACCAGTGTAACAATTAAATTCATTTTGGCTGACTAAATGTCTGGAGCTAAGGGGGAATAGTGTGAACAGGAATGGAGGAAGAAGCAGTGTGGAGAAGTGGGGACTTCAGCGGGGCCCTGAGAGGGACGTGGGGAGGAGCTGGGGAAAGATTTATAATCAGAGAGCACACCTTGAGCAAGACCTCAGAGATGACAGTGAGTGTGGTCAATCCAGGGTTCAAGAGGACAGCAGACTGGGAAAGGGACAAGGCTAACTGACCTACACCAAGTCCCCACACATGCCTGCCAGGGCTCTCCACCCTAGCTTATTTCACCCTTCCCATAAACTTACAGTACAGATTCATATTGTTGACAAGTGGGACTCTGTGGTAAACACCAAAGCTGGTATTTGAACCAGGTCAGTCTAACAACAAAGCTTCTGTGCCTTTCACTCTACCCACAAGTCTTCCTGGAGGGACCAAGTGAGGCCACCTCGCAAGATGATGAATCTCTCACTGGAAGTATCAGGTTCTACTCCTGAATAAAAGAGTGAACTGGGCAAGTGATGTAGCCTCCATCCCTCTTCCCTTCTGTCATATGAGGTGGTAGTGGTTCCTGTTTTGTAAATGGGAACAGCAATTCCTGCCATACACCTGTCTCAGATCAGCCCACAGGATTTCCTCTGTGAGGTCCTCACCCCAGGGTATGGGCTGAGGGTGTGCCAGAGTCACTTTACTCTTGGAAAAGTAAAGCGGGGCAAATCATGCATAGATTTTTAAGGCTTCCACCCAGTGACACACTCGTTTCCGCTTCTTGGGCCAATGCAAATCCAATGGCCACACCAAAACTTAAGAACCAGGAAAAGGCTTTCTTAGCGTGTATCTGGGTGAGAGAAAACTGGAAAGAGTAATGACTACCAGAGGTAACTCACACCTGAATCACTACAAATGTTTTGCAAGAGCTTTTGACACATCTGAGTTCTTTCTATCTTTCAAACTCAGGATGAAGAATGTAGATGTGATTCTAGGCAATGAGAGGTCCTTTAAGATTTCCAAGGAGGGAAGGGTAGAAGTGCTAAAGTTTCATAAGTCAATGAAAACTACAGTCAGGGTGGTGTTAGAGATCCGTGGTGATGGAATGCAGGTTACGTTTGCAGTGGGAGAGCCTGGAAAGATGGGAGCCGTGGAAAAGATGCTAGAATAGTCCAGGTCTAACCTAGACTTAGAATGGTGGCAATGGGAAGATAAGGCAAATCCAGAGATATTTTCATGAAATAAACACTAATCGAGTACCTACTCTGTGCCAAGCACTGTGCTAGGCACCAGAGGACAGGGATGGGTAAGAATGATCTGACTATGGAGGCCCTTCCAGTCCTGGTGGATGAGACAGACATGAACAACTCTTCCTCATAGGAAACACACAGAATTAATAAACTCTGAGCTTGGATGTGGCCACTGGACTTGCTTTGACCAAAGAAGTAGAAATGAGCATGTCACTGCGCATCCTCTGATCTCACCCTTGCACCTGCCTCACAGTAGGATTCAACACATAGCTGTATCCCTTAAAAAGTAAACCTGAAACATGTCATTAATGAGGAGTCTACATTTTACTAAAGATGTCATGAAGAGTCTGAAAAGAGTGATCCATCCCATGCCACACAGCAGAATGTATTCCAATCCCCACCCAATGATGTTCTTCTTCCCCTAGCTTGTACTTTGGCCACAGTGGCCTTACTTCTTTGTTCCAGGGCACCAAGCCCTCCCCTCTCCCATACTCCTCAAGCTGTTCCTTCTCTTTTCCAAAGCGATTTAATTTTCTCCCTGAACCTCTCAGAGTTTGCAGTCTGGCACACACCTGCACGTTCCAGGCAGGTGTTCAACCCTCCTTAGAATTCACCTTCTGAAGAGGAAACAGATGGTGGAAATCATCACTGGCTTTCTGTCTTCCCAGTTGCCTTCCCTGACCCTTTTCATGGCTAGGATGACAGTGGTTTCAGCCAATCTGTTACCTAATCCTCTCTCAGAGGGCTCTGAGAGGACAAAGCAGGTCATTCACTGGAGCCTGGCCTCATCTCACTCCTCATCAGGCACCCTCCCCTCTTCCTGTTGGCTCTGCCCTGCCATTGAGAGTTCTCCCTGCTGTGTGCCTCCCCAGGGGTCCACAGGCCTCCTCAAGGAACTTGGGGGTTTGTGACTTTCTCCGCTTCTGCACACCAGTGATAGAATTCCAAGGGGCTTGGAGAAGGGGATGGAAGCTCCTATTTGAGAATTGTACTGACCTTTCTCCCCACCAAGTGTTCTTTTAAAAACTCAACTCATGATGCTATAACTAGATAGGTAGAATTAATGTTCCAAATAAAAATTAAATGATGATTATTTGTAAATGCTCTTTCTGGCAACACTAAAGCAACCATTAAGTATTTGTTGATATCTTAAAATATATAAACAAAATAATGCTGAATGAGTGAGATAACATTCTAATGAACAGTGTCCATTCACTAAGTGTTGTTGAGATCCATTTTGTACCATTTGTTCCAGATGCTAAACTGCTGGCTGGACTCTGCCTTACCCCCAGCACCCCCTGGGGAAGGAGAAGGTCCACATGTGTAATGCCTTGAATAGGGCTTCTGTCCTCACTTCAGTCAGGCCTTCTAGAGTCTCTCTAAGCCCTAAAGAAGGGCCTATGACAAAGCCCTTCCCATCAGAAGAAGGCAAGTGTGAGCAAGGTTTTGTCTCTCCTGGTCCCAGATGGGGTCAAAGCTCAGGTTAGAACAGGGCAGTGGTGATAGAGAGGGGTACATAGGACAGACACACAGCACTGGTGACAGCTCCTCCCCTCAGACGACAAATAAAATTAATGAAACTTGAAGCAAGTCCACCAACCTCAGTATGTCCTTTTCCTGGAAAACAAACAAAAACCAAATAGCTGTAAAGCAGGAGAAAATGCACTGGCTGCACAAGTTCTTGCACCAAGCTTTCTTGTTGGGGAGGCCGTCCTGGCTGAGTACTCTGTTTCTGTTACAAAACAGAGAGGATTATAAACACCCACTCCTGCTGCTAGGGATGGCAAATGAAGTAGGAGAGCTGGGACTCTGGCCCAAGGAGAACATAACAGGACTCGGGACATCTCAAACCTTCAGTCAGCTGCTCAAAGCTGTGGAGGTTGGCTGTGCTTTGCAGACCAACTGCTAAGGGGATATGATGGAGCCAAAGTCACTGCCCTACTCTATTAACCATGTTCTTTATTTTCTCTATTTTCTGATGCTTTGACATTTCAAGGCCTTGCTGACCCAAGAGATATTCTCCCTCCCACGGCTAGACAATTTCTAGAAACGTTAAAGGACCCACCAGCAAATGCTCCTTTCATAAGCAAACCAACCAACCCAAAGCCCACAACCCAAACATCTCCCCTGTCAGTTTCTCCAAAGGCTATTACACTGTAGGCTGATATACCCATGTGCAGATCACCCCAGGCCAGGCACCAGACAACTCAGGACAAACAGCCCCTATACCCCAGAGCCTGCCAAAATTACTCAGACTAGCCAAGTCTAGGTCTGCTTAACCTGCCTTGCCCATTGCTTCTGCAGAAACCACAATACAGACTCTTGCCGTGTGTTCTTTCACTCTGCCTCCTAACCCACCCTGGTGCTTCCCTGAGTGGCCTCAAATGGTGCAATGTGCCCCCCCTTTCTTGGGAACAGTGAGTAACAAACTATTTTTTCAATGGTGGTCATCTTCTGGTCTGTAGGCCTCACCATACCCAAATAAAAATGAAACCTACATTTTAATACACCTGTCTCGGGCCGAGGGCTGGAAGTGCCATGGGTAATATTTGAATGTTGTTTAGCTCTACCTTGTATGGGGACAAAGGATCTTCGACTACTTCCAGTCTTTGGGTGTCCTGAAACTTCTGTCTGTCTGGGATTAATACAATGAAGGCAAGGCCTGGGACAGAGAGGTGAGTCACTGACAATTTGATAGGTCTCAAAACAGAATTAACGCTAGTAAGGGTTTCTCTTGTACCGATGTTTTGCAGTGCAGCCTGTCATAATCCAAGGCTATAAGGTATATTCTTTCCATAAAATCCCACAGCCTTCTTCAAGGTGTCTATAACACAGGTCAAGAAGCATAACGTCTGTGTCAGAAAACCCACTGTTCCCCCCAACACCACCCACTACCCACCTGCCATGTTTCTCTATTTTCTGATACCAATATTTCTGGTACCAAATGTGGGGATTCTGCTCACCAAGCAACTGTGCCACACCAGCTGGTTGCCCTATAACTTCACTCAACTCTGAGACTACTGAGATAGCATCTGATTCCACAGGTAAGGGCTCAGTTCCACAAGACTGCCCCTACCCGCTTCATGCCAATCACAAGTAGTAGGTCCCAGGGTACTCACAACTTCTGTCCCATTTGGCTACAAATCAGAGATTCCCCAATCTTGGGTTCCATTTATTTGCTAGACCAGATCATAGAACTCAGAGAAACAGTTTGCTAGTTTCTTAAAGGATATGATAAAGGACCCAGATGAAACACCAGATGAAGAAATTTCACAAAGTATGAAGTGTGGGAGGGCCTCAAGCACAAGAGCTTCTGTCCCCTGGAGCTGAGGTGTGTTGCCCTCTTGGAAGTGCTCAAACCCATATCTTTGAGATGTTTATGGAGGCTTCATCATGGGGGCATAATTCACCATCAACTCCACTTCAACCCTTTCCCCTCACCAGAGAATGGAGGTGGGGCTTCTTTTTTTTTTAATTTTTTTTTAAATTTATTTATGATAGTCACAGAGAGAGAGAGAGAGAGAGAGAGGCAGAGACACAGGCAGAGGGAGAAGCAGGCTCCACGCACTGGGAGCCCGACGTGGGATTCGATCCCGGGTCTCCAGGATCGCGCCCTGGGCCAAAGGCAGGCGCCAAACCGCTGTGCCACCCAGGGATCCGGAGGTGGGGCTTCTAATCATGGTTTGGTCTTTTTGGTGACCAGCCCCATCCAGGAGACCACCAAGAGTCACCTCATTAGAACCCAAAACAGTCCTGTCACCCAGGAATTTTCAAGGGGTTTAGGAACTCTGTGTCAGGAACTGGGTCAAAGACAGAGGAACAGAAGATGTTCCTCATACTCTTAACCCTTGTGAAATTACAAGGGTCTCAGGAGTTCTGTGCCAGGAACTGGGACAAAGACAAATTTATATATTTTCTATCATCTCCTAAGGTCCAACTTATGAAATTGGAATCCTTGTGAATAAATGTGTCTGAAAATAGATTACATACATCTCTGCTTTCTTAAGTTAATTCAAAGGAGGCATGGCAGGCCATAAAACAGGCAACCAAAACAAGAATATTTAAGTTCTTTGTGAAGGCTGAAGCATGTACTCACCTTCAGCAGGACATCTGAATTTTAGTGTTCAGATAATATTTATTTCAATGGTTGAAGCGACATTTGTTTCATTTTTTTTCTAGCTTTCTGGAAAGCTAAAGTAATACTAATTTCTATTAGTATACTTGAGAGTAGATGTCTTTACTAATTTTTCGCTATTCTCATTTACAGAAGGAGCAGACAAAGTTTAAAGAAGCTAAGTGCCCTAAGATTGATGGCTTGAAAATAATGGAACTGGGCTCTGAAACTAGATCTGTCAGGCTCCTGAAACCCAATTTCTTAACCTCACTCATGTCTGGACTGAACAGCTAACATTGTCAGGTTAGTGGCTTGTGGTGACTAGTATATTACTACATTTTATCTAGAGCAAGGCTCATCAGTAATGCTGCTGGAATGATGTGAAATGCCACAAAGTTTGCAGGGTAGCAGAGAATCGAGCTTCGGCTGGCAGATCCTACAACACACTTCTGATGCAGTACAACACGACCCATTGCTCATTTAGGGAGGGTTTACTCTACAGACATTTCAGAACATGAATCTCAGGGGTCTCAGAGGTTCCAAACTCTGAGACTACTTTATCCTGCTCTGTGTTGGTTTGTTTTATTTTCCCAAATGTCATGAATATCATTTTTTTCACCAGTGCCTCCTAACTAAGAGCTTGTCTCAGTAAGAGTCTAGGATCTGCCCTGGTTGCAGTTTTGAAGTCTGATGATGTGGAGCTGTGTGAGTCTTTGCCTCAGCACTTGTACCTTCAACAAAGTATTTCTGAATGATTGATCTTGGACTCCATTCTGTATCCACACAACTAGTAAGACCTCCCCACTTTAAAAAAACAAAACAAAACATTTTTTGATTGATTTGAGAGGGAGTGGCAGGCAGAGGGAGAGGTAGAGAGAGAAAGAATCTCAAGCAGACTCCCCACTGAATGCAGAGCCCTACTCAGAGCTCAATCACAGGACCCTGAGATTATGACCTGAGCTGAAATCAAGAGTCAGATACTTAACTGACTGAGTCACCCGGGCACACCATGACCTTCTCACTTTTTAGTTGTACTGATATTTGGTTGTTGGACTAGAAGGCCAGGTTCTATTCCCAGCTGCTACTGATGAGCTGTGTGACCCTGGGAAAGTTATTTAACCTCTGCGCACTTCATTTTAGTCAACTCACCTAGAAACAATTCGTTGAGGTCCTACCAAGTACCAGGCCCTGGACTAGGTTACATAGGGTACATGTTAAAACTACAGGTTTTAGAGACAGATTTGGATTCACATTCCAGCCCATCACCCTTCTAATTGTGTGGCCTTGGGCCAGCCACTTCACTTATCCAATATGAGCCAGCAACCTGGGACTGCATGCTTTCTCCCTCATCCCACAAGAATGGAGTACGCATACATCATGCACCACGTCTTCAGCCTTGGGTAAGGCATCAACAACATAGCAAACCCAGACACAGAAGAGTGCTTACCACACGCAGACACCCTTACAAGCCATTGGCATACATTAGCCCAGTCAATCCTCCATACAAGAGCCAACCACTCTCATTATCCCTGTTCTGCAGTTAGGTTTTAGGGCGTAGAGAGATTAAATAACTGACCTAAGGTCACACAGCTACTAAGTGGCAGAGCTGGATTCAAATCCAGTAGTCTGGTTCCAGAGTCACTGCCCATCATGCTGCACAAGTTCTGGCTTACTGTGACCTCTTGGAACTTCCACAACAGATTCCTGTCTGGTTTTTGTCATTACTCTTGTTGCCTTCCATGGTCTTTCCATGGGATAATAAGCCCACATGCTGTTCCCCACATTGAGGGAAGGAAGGAGCAGTTTAGCACCGCCTCCAGCAGTCCCTACCACCCTCTTGGCAGGGTTGGTTTCTTCTGAGGCCCCTATCCTTGGCTTATTGGTGGCCACCTACTCCCTATGTCTACTATGTATATCTGTGTCCCAGTCTCCTCTTCTTCTTCTTTTTTTTTTTTAATGAATTTTATTTTCAAGTAATCTCTACACCCAACACAGGGCTCAAACCTACAACCCTGAGATCAAGAGTCACAGCTCCATGGACTGAGCCAACCATGCACCCCATAGTCTCCTCTTCTTATAAAGAGGACACTCATATTGGATCAGGGCCCACCCATATCACCTCATTTTCATTAAAACACCATTTTCAAGATCCCACCTAAACACAGTCACATTTTCAGGTACTGAGGGATTAAGGTGTCAAGATATAAAATGCGGGAGGGGGGAGCAGGACACAATATAGCCCATCACACATGGTCACACAGACTCAGCAGAATAGAAGGTGCAAAATAAAAACAGAATTTTTTTCTCTTTCCTATGGCTTCCCCACAGGGAACCACTTTGAACAGTTTCTCCCACTCAACTGTGTGAACTCATCTTGAAAACATTGTTCCAAGCTCTTTACAACTCCTCTGCTGACCCTGACCCCCCTCCAGATCAGTTGAGCAGTGGTCCCCTCACACCCCTCAGTGCCCCTCCATCTTTGTTATGCTGCCACCAAAGGCAGCTGCCTACCGGCTCCCAGTTCCCTAAGAGCAGAGAAAAGCCTGTTTTACCCCTGTAGCCACCTAACGCCTAGATCATAGTAGGTGCTCATTTGTTTTGTGAAGAGCTGACTGACTCCTTACAGTCCTGTGAGTCTCAGTTGGGGATAGTGGTTTTTTACCTGTGTTTCTGTGGGCCTGAATGTAGCACCTGACAGGGGTCAGGGATTCAAGAAAAGGATTACGGAATAGAATAAGTTGCCAACAACCCGGGTCAATCCTGATGAACTAACTCTGCTTGTTTCTACAGCTGGCTCCTCTGCCCCTTGAGAGAGTCAGAGAAGAAGAGGGAGGGAGAAAGGGAAGGGAAAGGGTAAGGAGGAGCGTAGGCAGGGAAAAGAGACACAGGTGAGAAAGCGGGGGAATAGAGACTGGAGAAGATAAGGAGAGAAGTTGGAGGAGAGAAGGAGAAAGAGAAACAGGGGAGGGAGAAGAAGGGGGAAAGGGAGTGAGGGAGGGGAGAGAGCTAAAGTTGCAAAGAAGGCAGGTGAGGGGTAACAGGTGGCCCGATGGCAGATGACAGAGGCACTTGTACCTGCCCTATGATTCAGCAATCACACTACTGGTATTTACCCAAAGAATACAAAAACAGTAGTTCAAAGGGATACATGCACCCCAATGCTTATAGCAGCATTGCCTACAATAGCCAAGATATGGAAGCAGCCCAAGTGCCTATCAACTGATGAATGGATAAAGAAGTGGTGTATGTGTGTGATGGCATATTATTCAGCCATAAAAAGGAATGAAATCTTGCCATTTGCAATATGACATGGATGGAGCTAGAGAGTATTATGCTAAGCGAAATAAGTCCGTCAGAGAAAAATAAATACCATACCATTTCACCCATATGTGGAATTTAAGAAAGAAAACAAATGAACAAAGGGGGATAAAGAGAGAGAGAGAGAGAGAGAGACCAAGAAAGAGACTTTTAACTATAGAGAACAGATTCTTGGTTACCAGAAGGGAGATAGGTGCAGAGAGGGGTGAAACAAGTGGTGGAGATAAAGGTTAGCACCGCGTGATGTATGGAAGTGTTAGATCACTATATGGTATACCTGAAACTAATATAACACTGTATGTTAACTAACTGGAATTAAAATAAAAACTTGAACAAAAACCAAAGCCAACATGAGGCCAAACATTCTAAAAATAACGATCTCTTTCACTATAGCCTGGAGACTCTAGGGAGTCCCTGGGACCCTTCCAGGAGTTCACAAAGTCAGAACTATTGTCCCAATATATTAAGATATTATTTGCCTTTTTCACTCACTTCCTGAGGAAGGGACAGTGGAAGTTTCCAGAGCTTATAGGAATATCAGGACATATGGAATGCAGCAGCAAATAGGAGAAACCAGCTGGCTTCCATTAAGATCTGCAAAAATATAAAACAATGCCACCCTTCTAGTTATTTTTTTTGGAAACTATAGTTATTTTTCATAAATATGTTTCTGTTATATCATGGGTTATTACTGTCTTTAAATAATGGTTTTAAATTTTCTTGGTTTTAATTTCTAATATAGTAAATATTAATAGTTATTACTACAGAAATAAAAGTTTTCGGGGTTCTCAATAATTTTCAAGGGTGCTAAGGGGAGGGACACCTGGGTGGTTCAGTGGTTGAACATCTGCCTTCAGCCCAGGGTTTGATCCTGGGGTCCCGGGATTGAGTCCCACATCAGGCTCCCTGCATGGATCCTGCTTCTCCCTCTGCCTGTGTCTCTGCCTCTCTCTTTGTGTTTCTCATAAATAAATAAATTAAATCTTTAAAAAAAAAAAAAAAAAAAAAAAAGGGCAGCCCGGTTGCTCAGCAGTTTAGCGCCACCTTCAGCCTGGGGTATGATCTGGAGACCCAGAATCGAGTCCCATGTTGGGCTCCCTGAATGGAGCCTGCTTCTCCCTCTGCCTGTGTCTCTGCCTCTCTCTCTGTGTGTCTCTCATGAATAAATAAATAAAATCTTTAAAAAAAAAAAAAAGAGTACTAAGAGGTCTGGAGGACAGAATATTTGAGACTACTATGCCTTGTCGTCAAGAGGGCACGGTCACATTCCTTCCAGAAAGACCTGGTAAAGACTGGATGGACCTGATTTGACCAGCAGGGTTGGAGTCCAGGCTCAGGGGAGTGGGTGACGAGTGGGGAGGGAAGGCAGGAGCATCTTTCCAGCCAAAGAAAGCCCTCGACACACAAAGAAGAGTGAGCTGGCTGACATGGTAGTTTTAGGGAGCACATTCTCAGCCCCCAGAAGAGTCTGGAGGGCGCGTGTGCCTGCAGCGCGATGCCCAAATCCAAGCGCGACAAGAAAGTTTCCTTAAGCAAAACTGCCAAGAAAGGCTTAGAACTGAAACAGAACCTGATAGAAGAGCTTCAGAAATGTGTGGACACGTACAGGTACCTTTGCGTCTTCTCCGTGGCCAACATGAGGAGCACCAAGCTGAAGGACATGCGGGAAGCACAGCCAGATGTTCTTTGGCAAAAACAAGGTGATGATGGTGGCCTTGGGTCGAAGCCCAGCTGATGGGCACAAAGACAACCTGCATCAGGTCAGCAAGAAGGTGAGGGGTGAGGTCGGTCTGCTTTTCACCAACCGCACCAAGGAGGAAGTGAATGAGTGGTCTACAAAATACACGGAGATGGACTTCGCTCGAGCCCGAAACAAAGCAGCTTTCACCGTTGGACCCTGGACCCCGGGCCCCTGGAGCAGTTGCCCCACTCCATGGAGCCACAGCTGAGGCAGCTGGGTCTGCCCACTGCCCTCAAGAGAGGTGTGGTGACTCTGCTGTCTGACCCTGAGGTGTGCAAGGAGGGTGATGTGCTGACCCCAGAGCAGGCCCACGTGCTGAAGCTTTTCGGGTAGGAGATGGCTGAATTCAAAGTCACCATCAAATACCTGTGGGATGCACAGTCTGGAAGGTTCCAGCAGATGGGAGGTGACTTGTCCGAGAGTGCCTCGGAGTCAGCGGGAGAATCTGAAGGGGAGGATGACAGCTGACAGGCACCTGGGGCCAGGACTGAGGGGCCGCCACTGCCCCAGGCAAACAGCAGGGAGGGCGAGGGACGGACTGCTTTTCTGTAAGGAATAAAGCTGTCTGCAGGGTGGCTCCTGTGGACAGCAAAGAGGACTTTTCCTAAAAAAAAAAAAAAAAAAAAAAAAGAGTCTGGAGGGTGTGAGCAATGAGGACCCCTCCTAAATTCTTGACTTGCTGATTCAGTGACATAAGGAATTCTAGAGAAGGGAATCTGGATAGAAAGATGCAGAGTGGTTTTCTGCAGGTGGTGTTTGAGGCGTAGTGGGCTTCTCGTTACCAGCCACAATATGGGAAATCGGTTTCAAGTCCCTAAGCAAATCTAGGATAAATAAGAAGAAGCTTAACAGAATAGATCTTTTTAATAAGGATTTTTTTTTTAATTTTTATTTATGATAGTCACAGAGAGAGAGAGAGAGAGAGGCAGAGGGAGAAGCAGGCTCCACGCACCGGGACCCCGACATGGGACTCGATCCTGGGTCTCCAGGATCGCGCCCTGGGCCAAAGGCAGGCGCCAAACCGCTGCACCACCCAGGGATCCCAACAGAATAGATTTTAAAAGTTCTCATCACGAGAAAAAAAATTAGCTATATATGATGATAGATGTTAACTAGACGTGTGATCATTATCTGTAGTATGTCATGGTACTATATACATATATGAAATCACTTTTCGTTCATCTGAAACTAATATAGTATTACATGTCAGTTATATTTCTATTTTAACAAGAAAATGCTTTATTAATGGCAACTTATAGTCCTTAAAAAAAAGGGGGGGGGACACCTGGGTGGCTCAATGGTTGAGCGTCTGTCTGCCTTTGGCTCAGGTCCTCATCCCGGGTGCTGGGATAGAGTCCCAGCATCAGGCTCCCCAAAGGGTGCCTGCTTCTTCCTCTGCCGGGGTCTCTGACTCTCTGTGGCTCTCATGAATAAATATATAAAATCTTAAAAACAAACAAACAGGGTAGCGATTCAGTGCCTTTGGAGGCAAAAGATCTGAGGGTAGGGTTGGAAGCCTGACTCCACCATTTGCTGACTCCAGTGGGTGGGCAATTCTTAGCGTCTCTGGTCCTCAGTTTCCCCACCTGTTGAGTGGGAACTTTAAACAGTCCCTACTAAGGGAGAAGAAATGTGTGGGAAATATCAGAAAGGGAGACAGAACGTAAAGACTGCTAACTCTGGGAAACGAACTAGGGGTGGTGGAAGGGGAGGAGGGCGGGGGGTGGGAGTGAATGGGTGACGGGCACTGGGGGTTATTCTGTATGTTAGTAAATTGAACACCAATAAAAAATTAAAAAGAAAAAAAAAACAGTCCCTACTTTTTAGGGTCCTTGTGAGAATCCAATGGGCGAGCATGTAAAAGACGCAACACGGTGGCCAATAAAATGCCTTTTTTATGGGGCGGGGGTGGGTTCCTCCTGGAGGCGGCCAACTGTCGGTCAGGAAACCCTTGTCATTCTCTCTAGATTCCCTTTCCTTCCCCACCAAGCGGGCGTAGTCACCCACTTGGCAACGGCGGGGCTTGCTGGCTCCCACGCCAGCCGCCGCGCACCTGGGGAAGAAGGGAAACGAGGCGGGGGGCAGGGGCCGCGCTCCGGCGGAGCCCGCGCCCCAGATCCGCCCGCCCCACCGCCCCACCGCCCCACCGCCCCACGTCGCCCCACCCACGCCGGCCAATCAGCGCGCGCGCCGGCCTCACCTGCCACCTGGCTCGCACCTGCACCTGCGGGCCTGGGCGGGGCGGGCGGGGCCTCGCGCTCTTCCCGCGCCGGGTGAACCTGGCCCGCGCGTCCCCTCGGTGCCAGCCTGTCCACCGCCTCTTTTCCTTACAAGGCGGGTTCCTCAATTCCTGCGGGCGGGGTAGGGGACCGGAGGGGAGAGGCAGCGAGCCACCCACAGGTAGGGCTTTCCTTGCGAGGTTGGCTTTGCGCTAGCTTTTTTTTTTTTTTTTCTCCTTTTCTTTTTTCCCTTAAAATCCAAACTGGCTTTTTTCTCTTCGCTGGCATAGATTTTCACGGGGAGGCGACTTCACAGGAGAGGAAATCAGCTGGTTCAATGAGAGGACAGTGGGAAGAGGGTGCCACGGGCCAGGGCCCCCCAGGCGTGACTGCCAGGCCACCCCCACCCACTTCTACCCTGGATATCCTTAGAGCCACGAGCTTTATTGAACTTTGAGGCCTTTCTTTCCTTTTCTTTTTTTTTTTTTAAGATTTTATTTATTTATTCATAGAGACACAGAGAGAGGCAGAGACACAGGCAGAGAGAGAAGCAGGCTCCATGCAGGGAGCCCGACGTGGGACTCAATACCAGGACCCCAGGATCACGACCTGAGCTGAAGGCAGACCCTTAACCGCTGAGCCACTCAGGTGTCCCCTTTGAGGCCTTTCTTGAAGATGATCCTAGGGGAAGACACGATGTCTCTGTAATACCACTAATTGATTCAGATCTCTTGAGTACTTACAAAATGGTAGGCATCCTCCTAAAATGCTTTTTCCATGATCTTATTTAATCTCTCCTTCGGAGGCTTGCGTCCTTGCCCCCAGTTTGTGTACAGGAAAATGAGGTCTGGGGGAGAGTGATTTACACAAGTAGTAAATGACAGCGCCAGGAAGCGAAGCTCTTGGAAGCTCTCTTACTCCATAACGGATAGGTTGGTATCCATCTGAGAATCAAAATAAGATGTACTACTTTTCTTATCAGAGAACAAAAACAGACCAAGAGAAAAATATTCATTTTGATGGCGACTTTCTGGCCCATTCTGTCTTCATGGTAGGTCATCAGAAAATCCCATGATTTATTTATTCATTCCTTCAACAAATATAGGTCGAATCCTTTCATGAGCCAGGCACCATATTAAGGCAGTGCAGCAATCAGACATTTAACCCTGCCCTTGTGGAGCTTACATTCCAGTAGAGCAGGAGTTAGGGGGAGCCAGGCAATAAGCAATAAATGTAAGAAAATAGTAATTGTATTATGTAGCACAGTAAGTGTTATGAGAAATAGCAGAACATGATAAAGAAGGTTGGGAATGTAGGGTAGGACTTACTGAGGAGGCAACAAGGGTATGAGCTTGATGCTATCTTAGGGAAGAATTTTCTAGGCAAAGGAGTGGCCAGGGCCATAGCTCTGAGCCTAGAATGTGCCCAGAGCAACTAGGAAGCTAGTAGAGCTGGACTGAAGGGAAAGGATGAATAAAAAGGAGAGAATAATAGATACGAAGTCTGGGGAGAGACAGGAGGGGCATCTCCTGCCCTATAGGACCTTGTAGGTCATTATAAACACTGACTTTCACTCTGGGTACAATTGGAGACCATTAGAGTGACATGATCCAACTTTCATTTTAACAAGATCACTCTGCCCTATGCTGAGAATAGTGCACAAGAAGTCATGGGTGGAAGCAGAAAATCCGGTAAGAGGCATTCCCAGCAATCCAGTTGAGAGACATTGGGGACCCCAGACCAAAGGTGGGAGCACTGAAGATAAAGAGGAGGACTTGGGGTTTGAATCTCTTTTGAAGGAAGAGTGGTTGAATGAGATTTGGTGATCAGCTGGACGTGGGAACAAGAGGAGTCAAAGGTGATTCGAAGGTTTGACCAAACTGAAAGAATAGAGCTACTGTCACCTGAGACAGGAAATGCTATGGAAGGAATGTTGGTAGTGGAGATTAGGAGTTCACTTTCATTTCTCAGTGATTGTGCAAACAAGTGATAAGACACAACCACATGTGGGAGGCTTTCCCCATGCTCCAGTGTGCTATTTCATTATGTGAATTGGGCTTTCATAACACCATATGCCTCCAGGTTCCTTTCTACCATCCTTGCCTGGTAAATTTCTACTTATCTTAGGGAAATGGCACCTTTCTATGAATCCTGCACTGATACCAAGTGCCTGGTATGAGTCTTCCCTCCTCTCAACAATCTCAGTTCTCAAGTTCATGCTGCCCAATATGACACTGTATTATATGCTGTCATTTATAGTTCACTACTTCCTTGAGGTTTGCTAGATATGGATCTTAAAAGGTCAAGGCTCACACTTTATCTTTTATATCTCACACAGGACTTGATGGGACTTGATCAGAGGGTATTGATTGAGCCCCTTTATACATGCATTGTGGTGAATGACCATTGCTGTCAGATGGGAGTCCCAGATTTGGGATCATGGAGTCAACATTGCTCTAGTTCATCTTGTCATTAAATGAGAAACCTAGGTCCCAGAAAGGGTAAATAACTGGTCTAAGATCCTTTATTTGCTTTGAATTTTAGACTGGGGCTCTTTCCCCCACATTCAAACCTGGTCCTTGGGCAACTGGCATCTCCTAAAATAGACTCCAGTTTGAGACTGCAATGGCCTAAGAGTGGGTACAAAAGAGGGTGTTTTGAAATAGACATTCTCAAACTCTGTGGTAATATAATTGCCACAACCTCCTTGGCAATAAATAACCAATTTTATAAATGAACAAACCCTTTATCCCAGGAAATCACTTTCTAGATATTTGTCCTAAAACAGACTCATATGCATGGGAATTGCCATTTATGCAAGATTAGTCATTACATCAAGGTTGTAGTAGCAAAGTCTGGAAAGAACCTAAAAGAGTTGGTCCGAGGGCTGTGGGTTATTGTTAAGCTGGAAAGAACCTAAAAGAACATTAATACGGAGGTGACATGACAAATCCTACTCACTCATGCAAGGTATGTAATTTAAAAAGGAATTCAGCAGGAACTTGTGGGTGGCTCAGTCGGTTGAGCATGTGTGACTCTTGATCTTGGCTTTGGTCTTAATCTCAAGGTCATGGGTTCAGGCCCTGAAATGGGGTCCTTTAAAAAATTTACTTAAAAATAAATAAATAGGAATGTAATAGATTCTATGTACTGGTATGTAGTAGGGTCCAGGTGGGACAGCCTGGGTGGCTCAGTGGTTTAGCGCCGCCTTCAGCCCAGGGCGTGATCCTAGAGACCCGGGATCGAGTCCCACGTCAGGCTCCCTGCATGGAGCCTGCTTCTCCCTCTGCCTGTGTCTCTACCTCTCCCTCTCTGTCTGTCTCTCATGAATAAATAAATAAAATCTTAAAAAAGAAAATGAAGTAGAATCCAGGGAAAATATGAAACCGTGTGTGTACAAGATGGTCTCATTTGTATAAGAAAGATATTGGCATATCTATATAAATATGCTGTGTAAAAATAATGTATTTCTGGATGGATACACAAGTTGATAACAGCAACTGTTTCAGATAAGCCTAGAGAAGGAGGCTTATCTTTATATACATTTGATTTTTTCAACCCTTCTATAACTTTTTCTGTGAATTAATAAAATTAGTTAAAATACATTCATATCATTTAAATGCTAAATATTGCAAAAAAATTTTTCAAGGAGGCCTTGCCCTCCCCCCACCCCCATCCCCCTTTTTTTTTGCAGATGACGTGGATGAATAAGTATGCTGTTTCCCAAGGAAGGAAATCTGTTAGTAACCATTTCCCTGAGAAAGCTCACTGATTTTGACTGTCAGTTGCATGTTCATTCTTGCTGGTGACTATTGATAAATTGGGAAATGACTCCATAACTAGGTGTTCTTGAGAGGCCAGACCTCAAAGGAGATCAAGAAAACAAGCTTCCACCTATTATCTCTCACCTGTTTCCTCCAAAGATGGGCCCCAGACTTGGGCAATTGTGATCTACCCACTTATGCAGGAGGAAAGAGGACTTAACATGACAGCCACTATCCCTGATTTAATGAATTAGAATCTTTGGGGTAAGGTTCTGGCAGCTACGTTTTTTTATCCCCTCCCCTGCACACTGAGGTAGTTCTAAGGCCCACAGCTTTGCTAACTTCTCTCCTAATTCACTTATGAACCCCCTGAAACTTAGTTTCACTAGTAGAATGACAGTTTCTTAATGGGACTCTTGACATGATGACACACAAAATATCACCTATGAAGTTGTAGTAGACGTGATACTGCTTCACACAAAAGATGTCCATATTCTAATGCCTGTAATCTGTGCATGTGTTATTTTACATGGCAAAAGGAGTTTTGCAGATTAAATTATCACCCTGAATATGCAGGTAAGCCTAATCTAATCACATGACCCCTTAAAAGAGGAGCACTTTCAGAGGGAGATGTGACTACAGAAGAATGGCCAGAGAGATATGGTGTTGCTGGCTTTGAAGGTGGGGAAGGGAGTCCCAGCCAAAGAATGTGGGCAGCATCTAGGAGATGAAAAAGGCCAAGAAACAGATTCTCTCCTAGAGCTTCTGGAAAGGAACACTACCCTTCCATCACCTTAATTTTAGCTAGTGAGACCTATATAGGACTTCTAACCTCCAGAACTATAAGAAAATGAATTTGTATTGTTTTAAGCCACTAAATTTATAACAATTTGTTACAATAGCTATAGGAAACATAAGTATTCTAGGCAAAAGTATTTAATGTTAATCTAATCAAATGTCCACTTCAACAGGACTGTAGAAAATACAAAGACTAAAGGAAAGATTTAAATGACATCAGACAAACCAAGAATGTAGCATGTTCTTAAAGAAACCTGGCCTAGTTATCAAAAAACAATGGTAAGGATAAGAAATCTGGAGAGGTGCTTTGGATTTAAATAGACAAAAGAGACAAAATCTAAAGGTAATGTATGCTCCTTGATACATGCATCAAAAAAAGAAAAGAAGAAAATTATAAAAGATATTCTCAAGACAAATGGAGAAGTTTTAAAGATAGTCCACATTTTAGATCAGATAATAGAATTATTGTTAATATTCTTAGGTATGACAATGGAATTCTGGTTAGTAGGAAAATGTTATTATTCCCAGGAAATACTAGCTGGAATATTTAGGTGGCAAAGTATCATATAATATCTACAGCTTAATTTTTAAAAAAAAGTAGAAGGAAGGAAGGGAAAGAGAAAAATAGAGTAAGGAAAGAGGAAGAAAGAATATAAATATGAAGAAATATTAACTTCTGTTCAATCTGGGGTAAGAGTTTCTGTATACAATGAGTTCATTGTATATTTTTTCAATTACTCTTATATTTGAAAATGCTTATAATAAAACTTGAGGTATGGAGAAACCTGAGCTTGTGGCAAATTTGAAGATAGAGGAATAGATCCTGAATCACTCGTTCTGGCAAATACTACAGGTGGATTGATGGGTTTTGCAGTGTCTTCCAGCCATGTACTCATCCATTCATTCATTTATTTTTCTATTTATATACTTATCAAGCATGCATTAAATGTCTCCTCTTTCTAGGCTCTAATTTACAGAGATCACAGGGAGAGAACTCTTCCCAGGGGTAGGCAATGCTCAGGTTGAGATTTCCTACTGAGCTCTGGGCAGTTGGCTAACCTGGAGTGAGAAAGACCCATTTCAGCTCTGCCTCCCCTGACAAAAGAGAAAGGAAAAGAATGGGAAAGACCTCCTCATCTGGCATCCCTAAAACTGTGAAGTGCAAGTTTGGAAAGTTATGCTTTGCTTCAATCCCAGTACTCATTAGTAAGGGCACTTGAACCAATGACCATCCATCAGAGCTAGGTAAAATCTTTTGTTGTTCCATTCAACTAATGTTTCTTGAATTCCTACCATGTAGCAGGAGTTAATCAAGATGCTATGGATTCACAGTGGAGAAAACAAAGCCCCTCCCCTTATGAAGTTTATACTCTTTTAAAGAGTGAGGATGACAAAAAAAAATAAAAAGTAAAAGGTAAATTAACAATGTCAGGCAGTGCTAAGTGTGACAAAGACAAACACAGCAGAGTGAGGTGGATAGGGGGTCTGGATGGCTGGAATGGCCTCCTGAGAAGTTGAGCTTTGAGCAAAGACCAGAGGGAAATGAGGAAACCTACCATATGACCCTCTGGGGAAAAAAAAAAAAGAAGGGGCATGAGCTGAGTCCCTGGTAGCAAATATTCTTGGTGTATTCAACAAGCGACAATGTGGCTAGAGTGGGAGATGGTAGAAAAGAGGCTGTAATAGAATATTAATAATAATAATATATTTGGGTTTTGTCCTTGTCCTGAAGTCCTTGGAATTTCCTGAATGATAGAGGGGATAGGCATGTATTTTGTTATTCATAACAAGCCATTTTCCATCATACCTGTTACTACAAATGAGGTGACTCTTAGAGGATCCTTGGGGAGTTTCAGGATGGGGGCTGGTTGCCAGAGGAACCCCACCCCCACAACCCTGGGGAAGAGAGAAGGAGTAGATACTGAGCTTAATCACTAATGGCCAGTGGTTTAGTCAATCATGTCTACATGATGAATCTCTATAAAATGAGATTTGGGGAGCCTCCAAGTCTGCAAACACATCCATGTGCCAGGAGGTGGCACACCCCAATGACTCCTGAGCTGGAAACACTTTCAGACCTCACCCCATGTACCTCTTCACCTAGTTGTTCATTGTATCTGTAGAAGAGAAAAAAGTTTCCCTACACCCCCTAACATCCCTGGTTGTTGCTGAAAATAAAACTGACAAAGACAGATTAATGGGAGACAAGGATGCAAGTTATGTTGAACTTTTACGTGTACACGGGAGCCTTCACAAGAAAATGAAGACCCAAAGAAGTGACCCAAGCAGAAAGCTTCTATATCTTTTAGATAAAGAAACAATACAGTTGTGAAGAATTGGCAAAGCAAAGGAGTTTGGACCAAAGATATTAAATACCATGAATTAACAAAGTTTGTTTATCCAGCCTATTCAGACCTAAATTCCCTGTCACTGATGATAAGAATATGTCCCTTCCTCCTGGTAAAGAAAGGATTCCATTCACATGGGAGATTTCTCTCCTCCTTGCAAGGAGGAAGAGAAACATGGTGTGGTGGGGCACAGTACCTTCCTGCTTCCACTGTTTTCTCAAATTCCTCCAGTCTAAGATATTCAGAATACCAAGGTCCAATATTTGGGACCAGTGTGTTCTGAACCCCACCATATCCTTTATAATAAACTCCATTAGTGAGTATTGCATTTTTCTGATTTCTGTGAATCATTCTAACAAATACCTCTAAAGTAGGGGTTTGTGAGAACCCCTACCTTGTAGCCAAGTTGGACACAATGTGGGTGGCCTGGGGACCTGACCCTTTCAACCAGCATCTGAACTGAGGGCAATCATGTGAGGCTGAGCTCTTAAAGCTGTGGTTTGAGACTAACTCCAAGTAGTTAGCATCAGAACTGAACTGTAAGACAGCTAGTTGGTGTCCAGAGTAGTAGAATTGATGTGGAAGGGAGAAAAACCACGTTTGGTGTTAGAAGTGTTATGAGTAAAAATAGATCATAGAATGCTCCGTGATTGATCTTCCAAACTCTTTTTTTTTTCTGTTTTAGTCTCAAAAAGAGAACCAACGGAAGTCCACCTTCATGTGGAAAGGATCCAAATTTACCTCTACTTACTGCCACAGGACAATCTGGATCTACCAGTTTACTGTCAGAGTTAGGTCAGAGGAGTTTGGATTTGATGGAGGTCCCAAGGTGATAATATACAATATTGATGATCTTATGATAATATTGAAAACCTAAGAACAAGCTAGGACTGACTTGAATGTTATCGTGACTCATGTGAACAAGGAAGGGAGGTTAATAAACCCAACAAATATCAAAGGACCCACCCAACCAAGCAACATTCTTAATCTGGTCAGGAGCCACCCAGGACATTTCACAAGTGACTGAAAAAAAACTGCTGCTATTTTTTACCCACCCCTAAGACCAAACAAGGAGTCCACATTTCTTTGGTTTATCTGAATTTTGGAGAACACATATTCCTCACCTAGAAATATTGCTAGTTCCTGAAGACTTCCTGAGAGAAGGCTATGTCTGAGAGAGGAAATGAACAAAGGAAGCCACATCTCAGTTATATAAAGGGATAACTCTCAGTGCTTTTAAGCCCTATGATCCCAGCTCAGATATAATTTCAGAGGTGTCTGCCACTGGACATGCAGACTGGAGCCTATGGTGAAAGCCTGTATCTGCCTCCCAATGACAATCATTGAATTTTGGACCTGAAAATTCTACATGCTGCTGCTTAATACTCAGCATTTGAGAGATAATTACTAGCTTGCTGTTGGGCATTTGAGACTGCCTGTATGGCTGAAGGACATGAAATAACCACGAAACCTGAGATACCCATAATGTCTTGGGTGATGTCAGAGAAATGCTCTAATAACGAAAATAGGGCCCCAAGGAGTTCCAGAAAAAAATGGCAACAGTTTCTACAGGAACATGCTGTTAGGGGAATTGAGGAGTCATCCACCTGTATGCATAGGAGGTAGTCTTTTTTCCCAGACTTTGGAACCACCTCAGGAGCTGCCAAAACCTGTCACCACATGAACAGTACCCTATGAATACCACTCAATTGACTAACCAAGAACTGCTTGGTTTATGAGACAGTTCCAAGGAGAATGGATAGTATACTGTTTGCAAAGCTGCAATATTAAAACCAGCAGAAGGAAAGACCCTAAAGAACGTAAGAGTAAATCAGCTCAATTAGCTAAACTGGATGCTCTTTTCATAGCAATAATGGAAGACTTGAATAAAGGTAAAATCCTTGAGTTTTTACCAATTCATGGGCAGGAGCCAGTGCTGGTCAGGTAAATAAACAGTGGAAAAGTGGACTGTTAAAGGGATGCCTATGTAAAGTACAGCCTTCTAGAAATTGCTGTGGAAATTTAAGGGATGTGTCAAAGGAATACATGTTGATGCCCATCAGAAGAATTCTTTCCCAGATTCGAAAGATGATTGGGAACCCCCAAATGGACCTTCTGATGCTCTCCCTTGAAGTGACTATCTGGGTCCTTGGATTGAGAGGGAATGGCAGTGCTATAGCAGGCAGAGGTGAGCTGAATCTACATATTCCTCTTACATCTTCTGAGTCACAAAACACCAAGAACTGTTCTGTCTGCCAACAAGTGAGGCTGCAAATGGCTATGGGGAAAACTCCCCAGGAGAAAGGCCCCACCCATAGCTGGTAAGTGGATACATTGGACAAATGCTGGTGGCTCCAGGAAGCTATAAATGGGCCCTGAGAGGAATAGACCCTCCAGACTGGGCTTTGTATACCCAAATGTACGCAAATATTCAAACTACTGTTAAAGGATTGGAACAGAATATACTGGACCAATTTAGCTGACTGAGTTACATTTCTTTATGTCAAAGGATGCACTTCACAGCCCATAGTGTCCAACAGAGGGGCAAGAGATACACATCAAATGGGCATACTGTACTGCATATCGTTCTTAGAGGAGTAGTTTAATAGAGAATTGGAATGGGCAGTCGAACATTTGCTGACTAAAACATTTATGTCGAAAACAGGGGGAGAAATAAAGGCATGAGGAACTGGATTACATAACCTCATGAGTGTGTGTTCACCCTCAACATGAGAGGGGCTAAGTATCCCCACTGGATAGATTCCTCCAATTTTCTGGGGGATCTGGGGAAGGGTAGGGGGGAATGCTGGTGTGATTATACAATTCTCCCCCATGTCACCACAACTTTCTTTTTTCCTACTTGATGCCATGCTTCCAGAGCCATGGATCTAACTGTAGTTACTGGAAGTAGAGATGATTCCTAAGTAGGAAGCCATAACTGTACTTTTAAACCTTTATGTCAGAATTCTTGAGGACCTGCTGGGGTAGACTGTGCCTACAACCCATCTGGGAAAGTTGGAGTTCACAGCAAATACTATTGTCATGTCTACTGATTGAGACAGCCCATTAGTTGTGTATATGTGTAACCTCACCCTAGATGAATGGGAGTGGACTGAGGCAGTGGGAGGGGAAGATATTTGCTAGACTAGTATTGCTGCCAGCAATCTGAACCGATGTCCTTTCCAAAGGTGGAAAAGTTTGAGTAAAAAAGATATGTATCTATAAACATATGGAGAGAAGGAGAAATAATAGCTGAGGGTAAAGAAATGATAAGCAAGCTATCCAACAAGGGAAACCCAATATCATATTAATCACTGTAGAGAGACTCAGAGCAAGGGAATAATATTATCTCTTAGCACAGTTAAACCAGATGCCCAGAAGTGTGAAGCTGATGTTTGTCAAGACCACTCCTGCTTTTGGAACCGGACAAAGTCAAATGGCAGCCTGAAAATCTGAGTGAGAGCACTCTGGAAGACATTCTGGTCATATGATATGATAATAAACTGGACCAACAATAAATGACTAAATGGAATGCTAGTAACATGACTATATCTTTGGGCTACCAAATTGTACCATGACCACACTGCCATGTGGTATAATCCTGGTGGTGTTGAAGATTCGACTATATCATGTAAATAAGTCCTATGGTAACACCAGTATTGGTTATCAAATGTATTGGGGGGTTGTGTCAAGACCTCTTCAGGACACGCCTACAGAAATTGACTGGCCTGAGGAGGAACTAACCATCAGCTGATTTCTATGCTAAATAGTCCTGCACAAGCTTATCATAAGCACAAACTACAGTAGATCGAGGGAGAAGAGAGCAATCCAACTGGCAACCAAATTTTATTATAACAAATTAAAATGGCAGCCAATGTGCCAGTGTGCTATGCAGAGATACATATTACCCTTGTTTTTGTGGCTGGAAAGCTTTTAAGCTGAAGAGGTCAAATATATGTAATTTTCAAGAATATGAAAGTGTCTGTAATGGCTTAGTGGGACAAATTAGTTGTTTCTTCAAATCTATTTCTAGCCCACATTGGCTTCTCCAAATCTATTAGGTATATTCACGTTGGTACTATTAATGTATCTATAACAATTCTATAAATGCTGCATCAAATGTAAATGTTCTGACAAGACATATGATCATTTTGCTGAAAAGGATCTGTAGTCAAAGTCTGAGGAGTAACTAGTGGAATAATAATAGTAATAATAATAATTATAATAATAATAATAATAATAAAAAATTTGGTCTTTGTCCCCAGTTCCAGCACAGCTCCTAAAACCTTTGGAATTTTCTGAGTGACAGGAGTGGTGTTGGAGCATCTTTTGTTACTTGTAAGGAGCCTTTTTCAACCGTACCTGAGTTTATGCTAATGAGATGACTCTGGGACTCTCCTTAGATAGCCTCAGGATGAGGTCTAGTTGTCAGAGGAAACAGCCAGCTATGTGATTTGAGGGTTGCAACTTTCAACCCCATCCCACCCCACCTCTGGGGAGAGGAGAGGAGCTAGAGATAGAGTTCAGTCACTAATGGCCAATGATCTAATCAATCGTGCCTATGTAATGAAACTTCTTTAAAGACCTCTAAACAATTGATTCAGAAAGCTTACAAATTGGCAAACACATCCATGTGCTGGCAGGGTGATGTACCCCAACTCCACGAAACAGAAGCTCCTGTGCTCAGGTGCCTTTGGACAGGAGCGATATATATTACATATTATATATTATATGCTGCTTTATGTAGCTGTTCATTTGCATCTTTTATAACAAAATGTAATACTAAGCAGAGCATTTTCCTGAGTTCTGTGAATCACAGTAGCAAATTATGGAACCAGGGTTTGGAGGCTGGGGAATTGGAGGGGTGGAGAGTTAAGGGCTAGGAACCTTTGACAGAAGTGTGAGAAGCTTGAGGACCTGATATTTACTACTGGCATCTGAAGTGAGGGCAGGCATTCTTGTGGGAATGAGTCCTGGTGAGCCTGAGGTTAATTCCAGGCAGTTCGTGTCAGAACCAAATTGAATTATTCAACACCTCATTGGTGTTGGAGAATTGGTTGGTTACACATAAAAATCATTAGACACAGAGAGTGCCCAGCCACCAGACCTGGGGGTGTGAAGAGAAACCCGAATTCTCTTTTAAGTACTCTTTTATCATTTATATTTTTTAGAATACCAATTCTATATCCAGCTTCTTACATTTATTAATTCCCTTATTTTTAATATTCTCATTTATCCTTTGAGATCAGTATTATTATGTACTTTTTTTTAAAGATTTCATTTATTTGTTTATGAGAGACACAGAGACAGAGGCAAACATAAGCAGAGGGAGAAGCAGACTCCTCACAGGGAGCCTGATGTGGGACTCAATCCCAGGACCCTGGGATCACAACATGAGCTAAAGGCAGATGCTCAACCACTGAGCCACCCAGGTGCCCTATTATGCACATTTTATAATTGTGATACAAAGTAAGGCTCAGAAAGTGTTGTAGGTGACTTACATGTAGTCACACATATGGGGATGGGATAAACACAATTTGAATTCAAGACTGCCTGACAATGTCTGCCTGACAAAGGCAGCAGCAGAATTGAGAGTGGAGGTCCCCCTGCTGTACACAGATTCTTTGAGTGGCAGGGCAAGAGTATTGGAACAAGAGGCAACTGCTCAGGTATGGCTGAAAGCACATGAGAAGTAAGAGCAATGCAGTTCACCAAGGGGTATTGTACACCAAGGGACATTGTAAGAAACTAGACAAAAAGAGGATAATGTTATTAAAATAGTGTGTCTGATAACATAGTTGTATTTTTCATTCCTTTTAGAGCATATTGCCATGTGGCTCCATGCTACACCAGGTGGATGGATGGATGGATTTCTCTGCTTTGAAAGAAGAGCTAATTAGAAGTCATTTCTAATTAACTCCATACACAAGAGGTACAAATTTCCAGTTATAAAATAAGTAAGTCATGGGGATGTAACGTACAGCAGGATGATTATCACTGATAATACTGTATATATTACGTATTTTTACATTGCTAAGAGAATAGATCATAGAAGTTCTTCTCGTAAGAAAAAAAAAACTTGCAGGGGTGCCTGGGTGGCTCAGTCAGTTAAATACCTGCATTTGGCTCAGATCATGATCTCAGGGTCCTGGGATGGAGCCCTGGGTTGGGCTCCCTGCTCAGTGGAGAGTCTGCTTCTCCCTCTTCCCCTCCCTCCAGCTCATACGTTCTCTCTATCTCTATCTCAAATAACTAAATAAATAAAAGCTTTAAAAAAAAAGAAAAGAAAAAAACTTTTTAAACTATGTATGGTGATGGAAGCTGACTAGTCTTATTGTGGTGATCATTTCACCATAATACAAATATTGAATCATTGTGTTATACAACTGAAACTAATAAAATGTTGGTTTCAATTATATTTCAATTAAAAAAAGAATATATATTGTTTCATTACAAGAACATTCATTAATATAATGCATCATATTAATAGATTCAAGAAGAAAATTATGTTACTATTTCCATAAATGTTGAATAATTTCTGACAAATTTCAACACTTATTAAAAAAAAAAAAAACTTATTTCTTAGCCTTGACTCTCAAAGTTGACTTTCTAGGGACACAGTAGTATTAAATACTGGCCTTTTTTTTTTTTTTTTTTTTTTTTTTTTTTAGGAGAGAGAGTCTTCTCTACATTGGAAAAGTTCTTTACTTACCAAGAACCAAGTCTGGCCACCTAAGATCACCGAATCACATCATAGGCCAGAGAAAAGACCCTAAATAAGGCAAAGGGGTCAGAAGCAAGTGTCCTGTCTACCACTTCTCAAGATTAAAGCCCCTGATGGTGAAGGAGTGTGAAGAACAATAGAAAAAACAACATGGGGTTGGAGTTAATGTAAAGGGAGAGCTTCGTTCTTGCACACCTATCATCACTAAGGCAAGTGGCAAGATCCTGAGAGAATGCCTTCATTGATTCTGGCACCCACGTTAAGGTGGCCATGGCTAAGGGCAGTGAACAACACTGCTGTGCTCCCCATCGTGAGAAGAAAGGACTCAAAGATAGACCAGAAAAGACCTGGGATGCTGATTAGGGCCAAGAGCTTAGAAACAAAGCCAAGACTAAAGAACCAGCCAGCAGGTGCTACATATATCAGCAAAGACCAAAAACCAGTGGCCCATCCTTGCTCCATACACTCCCTCGTGCCCCCAGAAGACTTTTTGAGAGTCAGAAGAAATCTTTGAGAGAGGGGAAAATAATGCTGATGAGCAGTTCTGTCTTTGAACTTAATACTAACCCCAAAGAGATTGAGTTAACCCCAGAGAGAATAACTAAAATTAATTAAAATAAAATAAAATCCAAAAAATAGGAAGCAATCTTTAATCACCTCACTAATCCTCTCTTTTGCCATCATTAGCAGGAATGAGGATTTGAGAGCACAATGCCGGTGGTCCACAGAAAATGTGTGTTTTGCAGATCTGAATTGTAATGCATTCATTTCCACTTGCCAATTCTGAGAACTTGCCTTACTCAAACTCTGAGCACCTTTGACATATTAATCACTCAATCCTTCTGGAAATGCTCACTTTACCTGGCTGCCAGACATCATACTCCTGGTTTGCCTCACCTTACAGGTCACTACTTCTCAGTAGCCTTTGGCAGGTTCATCTCCGCCTTTTATTTTTATTTTATTTTTAAAAAGATTTTATTTATTTATTCATGAGAGAGAGTGAGAGAGAGAGAGAGAGGCAGAGACACAGGCAGAGGGAGAAGCAGGCTCCATGCAGGGAGCCCAATGCGGGACTCGATCCTGGGTCTCCAGGATCAGGCCCTGGGCTGAAGGCGGCGCTAAACCGCTGAGCCACCAGGGCTGCCCTCATCTCCACCTTTTAGTCTCTATATGTTAGAGTACCCCAAGGATTGGTTCTTAGCATCCTGCTTTTGTCATCTACATTCCTGCCTCCCAAAATATCCCAAGACCAATTTATCCTCTGGGTTCAGACTCATTTGTCCAAGTACCTGACATATCGCATGGATGTCTGGCAGGCATTTCAAATTAAGCATGTCCAGAACTCTGACTCCCAACCTGCTCCTTCCCAAGTGCCCCCACCTCTATAAATGATATGATTACCCCTATTATATCTAAGCTATAAACCTAGGACCCATCTTTGACTCTTGTATTTCCTTTATGCCTTACATCTGGCCCGTTAGCAAGTCCTGCTAGTCTACCACCAAACCACCCTCTTCTCTCACCTGGTACTCTAACCAGGCTTCCTGCTACCATTCTCCTACAGTGAATTCTCTACCTAACAGCTTGACAGAATGGTTTGGGTTTTTTAAGAAGATTTTATTCATTTATTCATGAGAGACACAGAGAGAGGCAGAGACACAGGCAGAGGGAGAAGCAAGCTCCCCATGGGGAGCCCGATGTGGGACTCTATCCCAGGACCCCAGGATTACGACCTGAGCCAAAGGCAGATGCTCAACCACTGAGCCACTCAGGTGTCCTGAGAGAATGGTTTAAAACATAAGATAAACCTATAACTTTCCTGCCCAAAACCCTCCAAAGTCTTCTTCTCGCATATGGAGTGAAGTCCAGCCTCTTTTCCATGGCTTATACATCACTATATAATCTCCCCTTGCTTCTCTCTCTCTGGTCTCATTTCTAATATGTAGCATCTCTAACTCATTTCTCTGCTTTGCTCACCCTATCCCAATAACACTGGCCTGCTACCAATTGCACACACCCTAAACATTCCTAACTTGAAATCTTTGACTTTTGCCCTTTCCTCTGCCCAGAAGGTCTCCACTAGGAGTTCACATGACCGATTTAACTCCCCCCTTCTTAGAGACATTCTTGATCTCTCTCTCCCTCTCTCTCTAAAATAGCATGTCTCCATCATTTTCCATATTTCCCACTAGTAGAGGGGGTTGGCTTGAGAATGAGACTGATATAGAAAACAACAGAGTTGGGTAGCCCTGGTGGCGCAGCGGTTTAGCGCTGCCTGCAGCCCAGGGTGTGATCCTGGAGACCCGGGATCGAGTCCCACATCGGGCTTCCTGCATGGAGCCTGCTTCTCCCTCTGCCTGTGTCTCTGCCTCTCTCTCGCTCTCTCTGAATGAATGAATAAATAAATCTTTAAAAAAAAAAAAAGAAAACAACAGAGTTGAGAAATGGAGAGAAACACAATAATGATATATCTTTCTATAATCATATATCCATAACAGATGGTCTAATAATGTAAGCCCTTGGTTCTAGGCATGCCTCCACTTGGATTCTTTGCAGTGTCCTGAGCCAACAGAATCTCTGTCTGAAAAATCCTGTTTGGGTTGTGTTTTCTGCCATGTGTAACCAGGAGTCTTGATCCTAAGAATCAAACTCATGGACACCCACGTGCTGTCTACCTTGACAGGACTTCAGTATTCTGTCTTCATCAACATGACTTTACTCTGCTAGCTAAACCTTTTTCTTTTTCTTGTCCCTTAAAAAAAATTTCTCAGTAAGGGTGTCTAGGTGACTCCGTTGATTAAGCATTGGACTCGATTTTGGCTGTGGTCATGATCTCAGGGTTGTGCAATCGATTCCCACATTGAGCTCCTTGCTCAGCAGGACTCTGCTCAGGATTCTCTCTATCCCTCCCCGTCTGCCTCTATCCCTCTGTCTCCCTCTGTCTAAAAAATTGTTTTTAAAAACTCTCAGTGAAATCAATATTGTACAGCAATAGAAGTTTTTGTGAAAGTAAAAATTGCTAAATCACGCTTCAAAATTCCTGAGTGGCAAAAACAAATTGTGCCATCAATTGTCTTTGACAATATGACTCAACTATTCCAGGGAACTCTTGCCCGGGAAGGTAAAGTGTTACAAATGACTGTATTATTCCTTTTAGGAGCTTTCTGAAATCATACCGATTGAACATCAGACTGCTCAGTATTTCAATTGATAGTATCTAATGACTGTTCATACCTCAAGATGCTTCTATTTAAAAAAAGACTTTATTTATTTTTGTATTTGAGCACCTACATGAGTCCACACACAAGATGAGGAGAGAGAGAGAGAGAGAGAGAGAGAATGAGCAAGGGCAGGGGCAGAGGGAAAAGCAGACTTCCCACTGAGCAGGGAGCCTGACATGGGTCAAGATCCCAGGACCCCAGGATCATGACCTGAGCCAAAGGCTAGTTGCTTAACTGACTGAGCTACCCAGGTACCCAAGACACTTCTTTTTTTTTTTTAAAGATTTTATTTATTTATTTATTTGAGAGAGAGAGCATGAGTGGAGAGGAGGGGCAGAGGGAGAAGCGGACTCCCTGCTGAGCAGGGAGCCAATGCAGGGCTTGATCCCAGGACCGTGGGATCATGGCCTGAACTAAAGGCAGATGCTTACCCAACTGATCCACCAGGCATCTCCTCAAGACACTTCAAAACCTTCACCCCGAGAAACTCTGCCTTGCTGTGTCCACTAATTCTAATCAGTCCCCTACATTGAAAGATCTGCCTTAAACCAGCCCCTTTGATATTTTGATTTTCAAAATATCTAAATACACTGACTTTGTCCTCCCATTCTGATACTCTGTTACACTGTCAAGGTGGCAATAGACTCAGATTAGCTGACCTATCAGTTGTTCCAGCAATATTCTTACAAACAAGTTTTTAAGAATGATGGGCACCTGGCTGGCTCAGCCGGTAGAACATGAGACTCTTGATCTCGGGGTTATAAGTTTGAGCCCAATGTTGGATGTAGAGGTTACTTAAAAGTAAAATCTTTAAAAAAATAAAAAGAATAAATACAAGCAACTAATCCTAGACCTGAGCTCTGAGAGTATGAGTTTAGAGTGTGTGTGTGTGCACACATGCTGTTAGGGACTTTCTAAAAAATGCTATCTACATGGAGTCTCTCTTTGGCCACATGGGTGTCACATCCATTTTACCTGCT
This sequence comes from Canis lupus dingo, assembly GCF_003254725.2. NCBI lineage: Eukaryota > Metazoa > Chordata > Mammalia > Carnivora > Canidae > Canis > Canis lupus. Next base: position 64,580,109 of record NC_064245.1, read on the forward strand.
TTCTCCAGACCTGTTATCCTGAGTCCTGGAGGCCCAGGGAGGAGTGGCAGTTGGAGTCCAAAGTCTGCTAACCGAACTCCTTGCATGGGTGAGGTCAGTCTTTTTCTATCAAAGCAAGCCTTCAGCAGATTGGATAAGACCCACGACAGTAGGGAGGATAGTTTGTTTTACTCAAAGTTTACTGATATCTTTAAAAACATCTAGAATAATGTTTGACCAACTATCTAGCTAGGTAAGATGGCCTAGCCAAGTTGACACATAAAATAAGCCATTATACCATACCAGACTGTCTGTTTTTAACAATAATAAAAAAAAAAATGATCTACCTCAATCTAATGTCATTTTTTCAAACTCCAAATATTACCATCTTCTACTTTTCTAAAGTTATCAATCATCAATTATGATTTTTCTTTGAATTGACTGAATTTTAAATTTAAATTTATTTTAAAAGAAAGGTTTATTTTACTACATTGAAATAAAAGCTAGTATAATTTTAGATATACAGAAATTAATTATAAAAATAAATACAATGTGAAGAAATTTAAGGTATTAAAGTCTAGCTAGACACTACTGCCTCATCTAGGCTCTGGCTTGAGGCCTGCTCAATCTTTGTTAAAAGAAAAAAGAAACAAAAAGAAAAAACAACAACAAAAAGATAGGCATAGAACTATAAAAAAAAGAAAGGAAACATAATGGCAAACTGAACTCATTCTTGTTGATATATTCAGAAGGATTAAGAAAAATTTTTAAAGAATAGTTTTTTTAACTACAAGGTTTGATATTGCATTATTTCTAGGAATGATCTAAAATCATTACGTGTACAACAAAAAGCATTTCTCATGGATATGTATCTTACTCCTTGGGAAACACAGATGCTGAACTTTTGAAGAGAGAGAATCCAGTGCTTAAAGCCAAAAGAGAGTGAGAGAGACTAGAAGCTCATGTTTGATGAGGAACAAAACGCTTCATACTCTGTAAGGTAGGCTTTTTTCTCTATTTTCCCTAAAAACCGCTCAGTAAAATCGGCATTGGAAGCTAATGCAATTCATTCATCATAGATGTAAAAAAGTGCTGAGTTGTGTTTCAAAAGTTGCTGCACAGCAAAAACAAAATCCACAGAGACAGCCAACATGTGGGGGATACATGCCTCTCATTCAAAAGATTATTGGACATTTATTAGACCAGGCACTGGTCCAAGGCTTGGGAACGTAGAGACAAAGAAGACATGGTCCTTCCCTTTGTGAAGCTCATGCTAGGGAGAGGGACGTGGTGGAGTGGGTGGTCTCCCACAGAACAAAAGCATTTTCATACAGTTATATGTAGAACTCCCCATTCTGTTACCTTTTTTTTTTTTTTTTTTCTCATGGAACATTATCTAGTTTCCTTCTCTCTTGGGCAAATAGTATGTTTCCAGTTCCACTATTACATTACAAATTTATATTTTTAAATGTATTGGTATAAAAATCATATATTTACTTTGTTAAATAAGAGATTGAGAAATGACATGGCATAGTGAAAAAAGATCACTCATACGGGGAGTACAAAAACTAGTGAAAGGGGTTAGAGGGGAAAGGAGGGAAAATGAATGGGAAAAATCAGAGGGAGACAGAACATGAGGGACTTCTAACTCTGGGAAACAAACAAGAGGTAGTGGAAGGGGAGGTGGGGGGGGATGGGGTGACTGTGTGACAGGCACTGAGGGGGGCACTTGACGGGCTGAGCACTGTCGTATGCTCGGGGGCACATACTATATGTTGGCGAATCAAACTCCAATTTAAAAAATGTACAAAAATTAAAAAAATAAAATTACCAAAAAAAGATTAGTATTTCTCATTTTTAGGTGGCCTTTCAGGAACTGGATAATCATTTTCTGACTCAAATTTTCTTAGAAAATGTGGGACTTCCAAAGGCTTAATACTATATATCTCTTATAGAAAAAAGATTTGCTAGTGAAATTTACTTTTATATAAAGTACATAACAAGTATAAGCCCCTTCCATCCCTGTGTGGCTATGGGATTGCTCTCATGCCTATGGAATGTAAACAGAAATCCAGTAAAAAAAAAAAATACTCTGCTCCCGTTTTTTGGTCCATTCCTTCATCCTGCTGCTTGAAACATCCTGAAACATTAGTTGTCATCTTGGAGCAAGAGGATGAAGGCCACATCCTAGGTGTGCAGAGTGGGGAATTTGGTTTGATTTGGTTTGGTTTGGTTTGGTTTGGTTTGGTTTGGATTGGATTGGAGATATTTTGTTTCTGACTTTGGGATTTTTTTGCTCTTTTATTAAGTTATTTTATCTTAATTCCAGTATAGTTAACATACAATGCATATAACATAGTGTTATATTAGTTTCAAGTGTACGATGTAGGAATTCAACGCTTCCATGTATCACCCGGTTGCTCATCGTGACAAGTGCATGCCTTAATCCCCAACACCTATTTCCACTGTCCCCCTGCCCACCTCCTCTCTGGAAATCATCAGTTTGTTCTCTATAGTTAAGCGTTTCTTGGTTTGCTCCCTCTCTCTTTTTTCTTTAGTTTGTTTTTTTTCTTAAATTCCACATATAAATGAAATCATATGGTATTTTTCTTTCTCTGATTTATTTCACTTAGCATTATACTCTCTAGCTCCATCCATGTTGTTACAAATGACAAGATTTCATTATCTTTTATGCCTGAATAATATTATATATATATCTCACTTCTTTAATTCATTCATCTATCAATTGACACTTGAGCTGCTTTCATAATTTGGCTATTATAAATAATGCTGCGATAAACACTGGGATGCATGTATCCCTTTGAATTAGTGTTTTTGTATTTTGGGGGTAAATACCCAGTAGTGCAATTACTAGATCACAGGGTAGATCTTAGATCTCTTTTGACTTTTTTAACTTTTAACTTTTTGAGGAACCTCCATACTGTTTTCCACAGTGGCTGCACCAATTTGTATTCCCAACAGTGCATGAGGTTTCCTTTTTCTCCTCACCAACACTTGTTGTTTCTTTTTTTTTTTTTTTTTTAATTTTAGCCATCCTAACAGGGGTGAGGTAATATCTCATTGTAGTTTTGATCCCATTCTGTTACTTTTTACAGTAAGAAAACAATGTCAAAATAATATTGTGCTCTTAAAGAAACTGTAATGAATGATTTTCACTAGCAGGTGATTTTCTTTCAACCAATCCTGAATGTTTGAATTTGAAAAAATAAAGCTGGCAGCCCCATCTGAATTATGGATTCAAGGTTTTCTATTTCTGCCTTAGCCCAATATCACTGGCATACATTAGTAACTGCTTCAGAGCAATGTATCATAAATCTGGATGGTAGATTTATCCATCCATACTTTTAAGCCTGGAGCCAATCAATGTATTGGCTGTGACATTTAAAGCTAAATCCAGTAACCCTCGGGTGGCCCATTGTTCCATAAATGATTTCTGGATTATAAGAGCTTCCCTATTTAGGAAATCTGGAGGGAAATACTAAGTGATCAAACCTGTGTTGACTGTGTCTGAGCCTGAAGACAGAAGAAAGGACATCACACTTCTCCACCCACCCGGCCTTAGGGGGCAGGGTTGAAACTACTTCTCACTGAACCCAGTAGTGAATCACCTGCTTTAATCACTTTCCCCCTGGTCTACAGAGTAACTGCTGTGATTAAAGGAATTCATTTTTGCATAAAGTTGGGGCATTTCTCAATATTCTTTCAATACTGGAATTGAATGCCTTTGTTTAAGGCAGTTGCACAAAAGGAAGAACAGAGTAGTAACAGTAGTAGTAGTAGTATCAATATTATTATTGTTTTTTTAATTCCTCTTTAAAAACTTAAAAAATTAAAAAATTAAATTAAATTAAAAATTCCTCTTAGATAAATAAATAACACAGTCAAATCTCTGCTTGCTCCCATTTCCAAGTCTCCCTTATTAGTGCATTCATTTGTTCATTCATTCATCCATTCAACAAATATTTGCTGCTTATCCACTATGACAAACATAAGTTGCCTTTGCCTTTGAAGATCTGATGGATGTGAACGAGAAAACTGACCATTTTGGCACACTATAAGCAGCTAAGTCATGATAGTCAGGACAGGCTTCCTGAAAAAGGCAATGTTTTCACTTGGTCCTGAGGACTGAATATGTGTCAGTCAGGCAGTGATGTCAGAGAATAGGGTTCCAGGCAGAGGAAACACCACGTAGAAAGACCAAATTGAAAGAGCATGAAAGAGGAAAAACATAGGGAAAAAGCAAGAGCAGTTGCTCCACATGACTTGAGTGAAGGCATTTGGGGGAAATAGTGGAGGGACATTTTATATAGTGTCAGCCCTGAAAATGGTGGAGAGCCATTTAAGGAACTTACATTAAATTAATTCCTCAAGCATTATATAGGTTAAGTAGTTAGTAGTGGGACTTCTAGGAATTAGAGCCATCCTTCACACAGATTTAAAGAACAAAGCAGATCTGGGACACCTGGATGGCTCAGTGGTTGAGCGTCTGTCTTTGGCTCAGGTAGTAATCCTAGGATCCTGGGATCAAGTCCCCTCATTGGGCTCTCTGCAGGGAGCCTGCTTCTCCCTCTGCCTATGTCTCTGCCTCTTTCTGTGTGTCTCTCATGAATAAATAAATAAAATCTTTAAAAAGAAAAATAAAAGAAAAAAGCAGATCTAAAACCACAATGCAATATCTCCTCACACCCACCAGAATGGCTAAAATGGAAATGATAAATAATGCCAAGTCTTGGCAAAGATGTGAAGCCTCATCCACTGAGATAATGTTATATTGTGACATTCACTTTGAGAAACTTTGTTGGTAGCAACCACTAATTAATAACCTATGACTCAGCAATCCACTCCTTGAATATATACTCAATAGAAATGTGTACATAGGTCCGTCAAGAGACATGTACAGAATCGTAGCAGTATTGTTCCTAATAACCTAAAACTAGAAATTTCCCAAATGCTCATCAAGAGTAGAATGGGTAAATGAATTATTGTATATCCACACAATAAAATACTGTACAGTAATAAGAATGAGAAAATTTTAACAACATACAGCAGAAATGAATTTCACAAACACAATGCTCAGCTGAAGACACCAAACACAAAAGAGTATATATTCTATGATTCCCTTTGTATAAAATTAAAAAGAGGCAAAGAAGCTCTCTGGTGTAGGAAGACAAGAGAGTTTACCCATACTGGGTAGTTACTAAAATGAACATGAGAGAAGCTTCCGGGATGTAAAAATATGGTTTCTTGACCTGAGGGCTTGTTATATGGGTGTGTTCCTCTTGTGAAAAACTAGTCAAGTTTTTACAATTTGTGTACTTTTCTGTATGTATGTTACACTGCAATAAAAAGGTACTACCCTCAGGAACCTGGGTGGCTCAGTGGTTGAGCATCTGCCTTTGGCTCAGGTTGTGATCTTGGGGTCCTGGGATCAAGTCCCACATTGAGCTCCTCATAGAGAGCCTGCTTCTCCCTCTGCTTGTGTCTCTGCCTCTCTCTCTGTATCTCCCGTGAATGAGTAAGTAAAATGTATAAATTAAAAAAAAAAAAATTACTACCCTCCCCCAAACACACACACACACACACACACACACACACACACAGAGGAAGAAGAATAGAATACCAAAGGTACCAACCCATTGAACTGAGACTCAAGTCTAGTGAGAGACCAGAACAGCCTTTTCAGCAGGGAGTTGCACTTAGTGCAAAAGTAACGAAAGGTTGTCAGCTGACGTGATTTTTGGTATCCTCCACAGTATTTTTAACATTTGTAAGTACAGTTGACCCTTGGACAACATGAGTTTGAACTGGGTGGGTACACTTACCTGTAGATTTCTCTCTCTCTTTTTTTTTAAACAATAATCTTTAAATATTTATTTGTTTATTTATTCATGAGAGACACAGAGAGAGGGAGAGAGAGAGAGAGAGAGAGAGAGAGAGAGAGAGAGAGAGAGGCAGAGACACAGGAAGAGGGAGAAGCAGGCTCCATGCAGGGAGCCCGATGTGGGACTCAATCCTAAGACCCCAGGATCGTGCCCCAAGCCAAAGGCAGACACTCAACGGCTGAGCCACCCAGGCATCCCTAGATTTCTCTTTTTTAAAATAAATATAGTACAGTACTATACAGTACTCTTCATTATGATTTCCTGAATAACATTTCCTTTTTTCTAGGTTATTTTTCAGTAAAAATATAGCATGTAATATGTATTATATACAAAATATGTGTTAATCGACTGTTTATGTTATTGGTAAGGCTTCTGGTCAACAGGAAGCTATTAGTAGTTGAGCTGCAGAGGAGTCAAAAGTTCACATGGCTTTTCAACTGTGCAAGGAGGTTCATGCTCCTAACCCCCATCATGTTCAAGGGTCAACTAGAGTCACTAACATCGTGAAACTTTTACACAAAAACCTAAATGCCCTTCGCTATTTGCTTCTTTAAAAATCAATAAAGATCTAACAACACTACAGGGCACATGGGAAAATGTCCTGTGCTTGTTTAAATTCTAAGAGGAAATCCTTGGCTGCTTTGTGGAAAAATACTAGAAACAGGAAAAGCAAAAGTGAAGACCAGATAGGAGGCTGTTGCCAGAATCCAGATAAGGAGTGAGAGTATCTTAGGTCACAGAGATAACAGGGAAAATGCCAGTACATGTGCACACTCTAGATATATTTTGAAAACACAACTGACTGGACTACCTTGCATACAAAGAGAAAGCCAAGCAGAACTCTGAAAGTTTTGGCCTGACCAACTGGAGGGAGAAAGTTGTCAATCACTGAGATAGGAGAAGCCTGAGAATTAAGCAGGATTTAAGGGGCATGAATGGGGAGTGGTCTGTTTGGGATGTGTTAAATTTGAGCTAGCTCTTAAGTAGTCAAGTGCAGATTCCAAGAGATAGTTGATTATTTGATTCTGGGGCTTAGGAAAGGATGTAATTGTGAAAACTGTCAGTTTATGGTGGTATTTAAAGCCACAAGATGAGAGGCAAACAAAGAAGGAGGTGGAATCCAAGGCCTGAGGCTGGGGAGTGGGGTATAGGAAGCAACGAAGGAGACAAAAGAGTGGTCAAGAAGGTAGGACATAACCAGGAAAGTATGGTATCCCATACAAGGAAACAAATGTGTTTCTGAGGATGCAGCAATCAACCGTGTCAGATGTCAAGGAAGGTGAATACTGCTGAAGGGCCAGTGGATTTAGCAGCATGGAGGTAGTTATGACCTTGACTCTACACTCTCTTGATAGTGTAGTGGGGCAAAAGGCAGACAGGATGAGTTCAGGAGACAATGGGAGGAAAAGAATCAGTGTATTCTTTGCTTGCAATTGCAAGTGAATTGCTTGCAATTCCGGGTTTCAATGTGTATAGGTTTGTCAGAATGCTTTTTTCAGTTCCATTTCAGTCAGGAGACAATGGGAGGAAAAGGAATCAGTGAATTTAAAGCTTTCATAGAATTTTGCTGCAAAAGGGAGTTAAGAAGTAAGATCACCAATCCAGGGATGCAGAAAAGCATCTTTCTGTTTGTGTGTCTGCATTTTGTTAAGTGGGAAAATTAACTGCATGTTTGTGTGCTGATAAGAATAGTCTAGCAAAAAGCAAATAATGTTATAGAAAACAGAGGGTGCAGACCAGGTGGCTCAGTGGTTTAGAGCCGCCTTCAGACCAGGGCATGATCCTGGAGACCTGGGATCGAGTCCCACCTCGGGCTCCCTGCATGGAGCCTGCTTCTCCCTCTGCCTGTGTCTCTGCCTCTCTCTCTCTGTCTCTCTCTCTCTCTCTCTCTCTGTCTCTCTCTCTCTCTCTCTGTATCTCTCATGAATAAATAAATAAATTCTTAAAAAAAAAAAAACAGGGAAATTTTGGGGGAAATGTTCTTGAGGAGGCAAGAGAATTAAGGTCTGGTCCACACACAATTGGCTTTTGATATCATCCAAGGTGGTACATTGTTTGGGTACAGATGCTAGTAGAGAGAAAACCTCTATGGGTCTCGGTTTCCTTACTCATAACTGAGGCATATAACGCTTATTGCACCTAGATTTTATAAAGGCTAAATGACTTAATATACTGGTTCCCAGTAGCACTCAAAAAATGACAATCACACTGACTTGTCTCATTGTCCCTAATCACAGTTTTCAGGTCTGGAAATCTCTCTGTTGAGTGGTTGTACATCTATTAAGTAAATACAAGAAGTTAATGAGATTAGGTTTATCCATAAATAATTCATCACATTTTTAAAACATTTTTACTCTTAGTAAAATGCCTCAGGCTGCTGTATGAAATGCCTCCTTATTAAAATATTAAATCAAAGGCAGTAACAAAATCTGGCAGAGCATCATATTTCCTATCTTTGGCATCTTGTTTGCATAGGTTAATTTTAAAACCAAAGATTTATTTAAATGTTCCACAGCCTTTATAACAAAATTAAGGTATGGGAGCTCCTTCAGGCTGTGGGTCAGATTCTGTGAGAAACCACCTCCTGCCTATTTGATTTCACAGCACAGATCAACCAAATGGATAAGCCAAAAGTTTGAAGTCAGCCAAGCTGCACTAATTAACTGCTGAAATTGAGGTTAAGGGCAATTCACTAGGAATCATGAATGCTGGGTGCCAGTTCTGAGGTTAACTTGCCTCAGTTGGACCTGATTCTTGGAAAGAACTTTCACTTTCTGGGTCTCTGTTTCTCAACCTGAAAAACAAAAAGCTTAGGCCTGATGCCATCATTTCAGCTCCTACAGTCCATGATTCTGAGAGTTTGAGATTATGGGAGGCTTTATGCACAGTAGGAAGAGATTACTTGGGGCCACTGCTATCTCACCGCAGAACTTGGACAGATTATGCAACTTCTTTGAGTCTCAGTTTTCTCATATTTTCATCTGAGGTGTGAGGACCAAACAATCCCATTCAAAAACCACTTTATTAAGGGCACTCTGCTGCTCCAAGCTAAGGGGTAAAGCAGTAGCCTCAAGCAGGAGAGGGCAAGGTATGCCAAGATCAATCTGTGGAGCATACTTAAAACAGTCACATCTTCCCTACCCCTCAGAAGGTGAGCCGGAGTGGTAGATAGATGTCTTCTCTCTTTCAGACTGGTAGATTTGTAATGGTGGCATAGAGCCTTGACCTGGGAAGAATGTTAAGGGCACACATGGACTTTGTTGTTGATTAATGCCATCTGCAATGGATGCAGGAGTGGTGAGACGTAGCTGTGGCTCTGTGCTTGCAATTCCGGGTTTCAATGTGTATAGGTTTGTCAGAATGCTTTTTTCAGTTCCATTTCAGTCACTATTCCCTTCCTCTCCCTTCAAGACCATATCCTCTCCATACATAGCCTTTGAGTGCTCTTCAGTTTTTAACTTTGACTAACACTGAGGGAAGTCAAGTTCATGGAGAAGGTGGCAAAGCTGACTTTTCTTGTTGGTCTCTGTGGTAGATTGTCTGCAAAGGTGATCACTATGCCCGTCCTCACATCAGGAAAGGTGTCACTTTCCCCAATTCCATAACTGAGCTGGCCTTGTGATTTGCTTGGACCAACAGAATGCAGCCAATGTGATACTTTGGAATTTCTAGGCCTACACTCTAAGGAGTCTCCATGGATTGTTCTTTGACTCATAGGAGAATGTAGCCAACCATAGAAAGCCCAGACTATCCATAGAAAAGAACACATAGAGAATAAGCTAGGTTCCAGCTTATTGAGTGATTCCAACCAACACCAGAAGAGCAAAGCCCAGTCATAACTAGTGGGTCCCCAGCCATTCAAACTGTTCCAGCTAGAACAGAAGACACTTGAGTGAGGCCACCTTGAGTCCTCTAGTCCCCAACGAGCCATGCCAGCTGAGGCCATGTGGGGGCAGACTTGAGCTGCTCCAGCTGGACCCCCGCTCCCTCAGATTCCCAGCCCACAGATTTCTGCACAATATAATGGTTACTGTTCTAGGCCACTAAATTTTGAGAAAGCTGAGTCTCAGATGAGTTAATTACCTTACCCAAAGTCACAAAAAGAGTAAATAGCAAACCTGAGATTAGAACACAAGCCCAGGCTTTCCTAAATTGATGATGAAATTCGTATTCTTTCTCCTCACATTCCATACTCATTGCATAAAGAACTTGAATTTCAAGATTTTAATTACAGAATGATAGGCTTCAAAGCACAAGCATATTTAGTTGGTACCTGAAAATTCAGTTCTCAATTATACACTGACTTACTCTGCTCTCTAATTATTTGATCAGATGTATTTCAGTTTATAACTTTTCAGAAATCAGCAAAGGGGAATGTGCTTCCTAACAGTATTTTCAAGAATATTCATTAGATTTATTATAGGTAGACCTTATTTTTCATAATAAAACCAATCTTTTAAAAGTGTTATGAAAGTTTTTTCAAGTTTTATGTAAATAAAGCTGTTGTAATTTGAATTATATTTTAATGAAATAGAAGTTCCCATTTAAAGAAAATTAGCAGTGAACTTTTTTTTTAAAAGATTTTATTTATTTATTCATGAGAGACATAGAGAGAGGTAGAGACACAGACAGAGGGAGAAGCAGGCTCCATGCAGGGAGCCCGATATGGGACTCGATCCCAGGACCCCAGGACCGCGCCATTGGGCTGAAGTCAGGCACTAAACCGCTGAGCTACCCAGGGATCCCAGCAGTGAACTTTTTAATAGAACTTTTGAAACATTTTGAAGTTGATAAATCATGTAGGGTCATTTTCTGTCCTAGAAGCTGAGATTTTTATGTTAGTTTTTTTTTTTTTTTTTTTAAAGATTGTATGTATTTATTTGACAGAGAGAGAGTGAGATAGCACAAGCAGGGACAAAGGCAGGCAGAGGGAGAGGGAGAAGCAGGCTCTCTGTTGAGCAGGGAGCCCGATGCAGGCTCGATCCCTGGCATTATGACCTGAGTCCAAGGTAGAGGCTTAACTGACTGAGCCACCCAGATGCCCCTATGTTAGATTTTCTTAAACTGGGGCACAGCTTTAAAAGATGAGAACTGGGGTGCTGGTTCCAGTCCCCATCACAGACCTCTAAAAGCAGAAACCCAATAATCTATATTCTAACAAGGTCTTCAGCTGACTCAATGGGCATTTATTGCCCATTGGCAATAGGAAGATAGGTAGCAGAACATCTGGATTAACAAATTGACTCTCCCAGTTCTTTGATATAGAGTTGGTTACTGGATTAGAGATGGAAATGTTCTTAGGGGCCAAAGAGCTTCCTGAGAGAACAGGGAAAAACTTGAAAACCTTCCTTTTGCAACTCAACACTAGTAGAATGTATTTGGTGGTTAGAATGATCTTGGCTGAGGTTAAGCTTCCAGTGGGGAATTCCATATGAGGAAGTGGAAAGTCAGGCTCCAAGCCAAGTTTCCATGATAGAAATGCTGATTCTGGCTGGTATGTATCTCTGCCTGAAACCCCTATCCAACCCTACCATGCTGGTTTGGTCATGCTTCTGGGGGCTTGCTAAGCATTTGAATTTCAACAAAGCGTTCCTACCATGAGAGCCCAAGCATACACCCAATTGTCCAAGTGTGACAGTCAAAGAGTAAGACCTCCTTGAAGAGTTATTGTGTCTTTACTACAAGGTCAGACTAGTGTTCTTCAGTGGTGCAGTGTGGCCAGAAAACACACTCTCTGCTTAGGACATTTAAAAGCTGAACTGACTCCCTTTGCACTAAGAAGACTGCTGAGATTCTCGGAGGATTGATGGGAAAAAGATTGGCTCTTAAAGCTCTTTGTCCTGCTCTCGAAGTACTACACCTTCAGGTTTATCTTGCCCTGCTCTACTCTGTGTCCATGAGGGTGCTGAACCTGAGGGCTCCTGTGTCCTCTGGCTTCTTGCTGAGCTCAATCAGTGGAGGAGTTTGTGAGAGCCTGGAGGGCAAAGAAGAGGGAGAAGTGAATGCAACTCTCCCACACTTTCTGCCGAGGTCAGCAAGCTTGTCATCCCTGCTTCTGACCTTCGGGTTCATCATGGTCCCATCTCCAGCCACGTCACTTGGCCCCTAGGTTCTGTTGACACATTCTCCTCCCTTTGATTTTCTAGCCTGGGGGTAGTGATGGTTTCTTGATATTACTCATCTCTAGTCCCTGTTTGGCTTCTTGGCCTTTTCCATTACTGATGTAATAAATTCCCTGCATTAAATTCCCTTTGTTGTAAATACCTAGAATACTTTCTTTTGTTTTTGTTTTTTTTTTCTGATCAGAACTTGATGATATAATTGATTTGGCAATTGTAACAAAAGGGTAAATTGGATCTCTCAACTGAGATACACAAATAAAATAGATCTCAGATATCAAAGGGAGTTGTGAATCAGATGCCACAGTCCTGAGAATTTGCAAAAGATCAGGAGACTTAGAGGTGTTGTAAACCCCTCACAGACACTGAGGGTTGATCTCTATGGTGTATATGCCCCGGGCTCCCATGCCCTCTGGCTCCTGGTTGGCTTCAGCCAATGTAAAACACTGGTTGGAGATAGGGGTGCAATAGGAAGAAAGAAAGGGTACTAAGACAAGTTTCCTAAAGCATAATCATGGTGCCAGCAGGGGTCAGGTGAGACTCCAGTCTTGGACCCACACCAGCCAAAATCAGCTGACTGTCACTCCTACTCTGCTCTTCCAGTCTGAGATTTTAGCAGTGGCTACTTTCCTCACCTATGGCTAGCCTCCTTAACAGGCAGTCTCTCTCCAGTGATTACAGCTTTCCCCAGGTCCCTCTAACACACATACCTAGGAGTAATAATAGCTCCCCTCTGTTGCTATTCACCGGATGCTTCCCATTCTCTGTTGGTTCCATTAACCCTGCCCAGACCTTTGGAAGATGACCCCTCTTCCAACTCTTTGTAATTACCCTCTAAGTGTGCCATCTGTTTTCTGCCAACAAAGTGATTTATACAGGGCACCCAAGGAACAGGAATTGAAGATTGAAGACAGGGTGTGTGAAGAAGACTTCCTTTGAGGGAACTGAACTGGGAATTCAGGAGGAAGGGCATCTGGGGTGCCCAGGGAAGAAAATGACTTGGGTCATTGGAAGTTCTGGGCACAGGGTACAGAAGCGGGAGTGCTTTTTGAGTGTGGGCTTCACTATAGGGTGTTCTGACTGGCCTATTTCATTGAGGAAACCTCTGATGTCATGGGCTGGTCAAAATTACTAGAGGAGATTCCTCAAATCTCTTCTGAATGGCAAAGCCACACTTCAATTTTGTAAAGATTAAGTGGAAAAAGAAGAGTGGGATCAACGTCTCTGCATTCAGAATTCCACCTGACACTTCCTTTTGTTTTTGTATTTACCACCACTTTTGCATGCGACCATTGCCACATCCTCTAAGATCCTCTCTAGAAAATAAACCTCCAATCATCACCCAAGGGGCAGAGGAGAATATGAGAATTTCAAATATTTCTTATACAGACTAAGGAATCCTCTGGTCTGACACACCCCTCTCCTTTAGTTTCCAGAGGTATCTATTTTTATGAATTCTTTCTGAGGGATTGGTGATGTGTATACTTTGCTTGGGTTGCCACAACAACATACCACAGCCAGGGGAGGCTTAAATGACAAAAATGTCTTTTCTCACAATTTAGGAGGCCAAGAGGCCAAAATCAAAGTGTCAGTAGGGGGATCCCTGGGTGGCGCAGAGGTTTGGCGCCTGCCTTTGGCCCAGGGTGCGATCCTGGAGACCCGGATGCATGGAGCCTGCTTCTCCCTCTGCCTGTGTCTCTGCCTCTCTCTCTCTCTCTCTCTGTGTGACCATCATAAATAATAAATAAAATAAAATAAAATAAAATAAAATAAAGTGTCAGTAGGGTTGGTCCCTTCTGAAGCTTCTTGCCTTGGCTTATAGATGGCATCTTCTCCCTGTGTCTTCATATGGTCATCCCTCTGTGCAGCTGTGTGTCCTAGTCTCTTCTTATAAGGACATCGATCATATTGGATTAAGGCCTACCCTAATGACTTTAACTTAATCACATCTTTAGAGGCCCTGTTTCCAAATACAGTCTCATTATGAGGTACTGGACGTTAGGGTTTCAATGTATGATTTTGTGGGGGAATATAAGTTAACCCATAACAAGCAGGATAAAATTGGATTATTTTGACTTCCCCCTGTGCTAGCTTAAATTTAGCTTTTTCAATTTACTAAGTCCACTCAATTGCAGCTGTTTTCTACCTTCCAAAATGTAGTTGTCATTAACTCTCCTCTCAAAATCTTTACCCTGAAAGATTTATGCTTTTCTTTATATTGTCTCACTTATTCCCATTTAGTGTGATTTTGGAAGTCAGAAAAAGTAAATGCTTGTGTTTCATCCATCATCTTTTATCAGATGTCTCTAGCCCACTTTATATCTCTTAACATGACAACATAAGAATTTTCTAAATCAGGGGAGGCTGGGTGGCTCAGACTGTTAAGCATCTGCCTTCAACTCAGGTCATGATCCTGGAATCCTGGGGTCGAGCTCTGTGTTGGGCTCCCCACTCAGTGGAAGGCCTGCTTCTCCCTCTCCCTCTGCTGCTCCTCCTGCTTTTGCTCTCTCTCTCTCTCTCTCTCTCCCCCCCTTCTCTATCAAATAAATAAATAAAATCTTAAAAAAAAAAAGAATTTTCCAAATCATTGGGAAGTCTCCTAAAGCTTATTTTTATGGCCACATAATTAATCTTCCAACTGGAGTGCTCTATTTATCTAATTGACCTATGGCTGTGTTTCCAAGTTTTTGAAAGAAATAACACTACAATAAACATCTGGGTCAAGAGTATTAACCTTTTAAATACTTCTTGATATCTCAATTCATCAACTCTAAGATACCATCCATTGTAAGATACAACAAAAGAGGTGAACAACTTTACTTCTGGAGAGGAAGAAAGGGGAATTGGTAAAGTCAAGAGACTGGTTTTTATGTCTTTCAAAACTTTTTGACTCTATGTGTATCTATAAAATCTGAAAAAAATAAAAACTGAAGGGAAAAAAATTAAGCCAGAAAATTATGTCTACAGGAGTAGATAATGGTGATTATCTCTGGATGACAGAATTAGCAGTGGTTTTTATTTTCTTCCTCTTTTAAACATATTTCCCAAATTTTGTTTTATAATTACATACAAAGTTATAAAAAATTTTATAAATAAACCTAATACAAATAATTTTTTAGGATAGCAAGTATTTCAATAAACATTTGCTATAATCTTTATATTACATGTAACCTCAAATTCTCTTCTTCATGTTCCAAAAAGCCCAAGACCTACAAAATAAGATGTGTCAACCTAACAGAAGTTGAAGAACAAAATTTGGGATATGGAGGGCTGTCATTAATTTTCTCATCCAGAAATAAATAACCTGAGTGTTTTCTGAATCACTTGCACTTGAAGCTGAAAGGAAAAGGGAACTCTCAGGTGTTTCCCATTGACTTCAGATAAATAATGTGACAAAACAACCATAAATATTTCCCATCATTGAGTTTTTGACAAAGACACCATAGACATCAAGGAAGTTAGGCCTTGCGCTTGAGAATCTAGGACCAAACCCTAAATGCTCTGACATTTTTTATGAGTCCAATCTGGAATCTGTCATCCAAAGATTATATTCATTAATTTTTCTTTGTTACATATCTATTTAGAATATATTCTTAACTGACTACAATTTTCAGAGAGAAAATTCAATATATTGCTACTCTAAAGCAAAATATTTTAGAATATTATTCCTTCTTCCAAAATATATTTGTTTTGCTTTCCCCCCACCACCCTTGGCTCAAATATATTTTATTGCATCTCTTTGGAAAAACTTTTGACTGAATTCAAACAAGGATACTTGAAGGTTAATTGAAATGTGAACATTTTTTTGTAATCTTTTCCCATTATTAATGAATTTCTGCCAAGCCAAGATAAAGGTGAAATGTAAAGATAAGTCGATGTCTTCCAAATTAGAAGTCTGGCCATTATGATGATTCCATGCCACGTCACATCCAGAGTGGCACTGCATGGTCTAATTGAACATGGTGTAACTAAGTGAGAAGCCAGGAGAGTTGATCCCTCTAAAAATGTTCCCAACTTCCTCTGGTCTGGAACAAACAAAAGTATAGCAAGGAATGAGGTCACATTCCTTGAATCTAATGGGGATCTACATGGTTCCCTCCTTTGCAGGGTCTGCTAGATCCCCAGTCTGTTCTATAAGCTACTGCTAGACTGATCTCCCAAAACAGCATTCCTTTCCACACATATTTACTGGTGGCCACTTACTGACACGATGATTTGATGATCATAGAACTTAGAGCAAGAATGATCTTAGAAATCACCTTGTCTAGCTCTCTCACTTAAAAGCACAAGAAAATTGAAGCCCAGAAAGGTGAAGCGACTTGCCCAAGGCCAAAGAACAAGTTATTTCCATGCTAACTCAATCCTCAAGGCAATGTCCACTTATCTGCCTCCTCACAGAGATACCCAAAGCATCAGACACATTCTCCTTATGGGTTGAAAATATTCCTACTGCTGAAGAGATAGTATGTGGAAAAGTGAGGGAAGCCAGAGATCTAGAAGAGTCCTGAAGGCTCCACTGGCAGGGCTAGGAATCAGTTATAGAGAGTTGGCCTCTTCCAAAGAGGGCTAACTTGGCTGATGTCTGAATGGAATGTGTTTCCAGCGAACCGCTAGAGATGCAATGAGTGCCTGAATAGCAGGGAGGAAGGCTGCCCTGCTCTTCTTCCCTTCAAGCTTCGAAGAAGGGCTTAATTCCTCATCCACATGAGGATGGGCAACTCACCTTGAGGTGTGAATAATTTAGGGATTAGTCTGTCCTGGTCTCCAAGGTTTCAAGAGCTAGTGAGGTTTTAAGGGAAATCCAGCAGAGAGATGAGATGAAGCCACCAAAAAGGAAAAGAAAGGAAGGGTTTGCCCACCCTTCCCCTTCTCCAATAGCCCAAGATAAGTTAGTTCAGTTCCTATTGATCACCCACAATTACTTACAGAGTTGGGCTATATCCCAAAGACAGAAATTAATGGTGACCATGTCAATGAAACAGGTAATATTTTGGAGCATTTGCTCCACGCGAGGTGCTCCACTAAGTATCTTCAGTTCATTAACTCCTGTGATCCTCACAGTGGTATCATGCATGTGCTATGATTAGCACTATTTCATAGTCAAAGACACTGAACCATGGAGAGATCATATTCCAAAGCCAGTAAGAGAAGTGGCTGGACTTCAGAGTCAGATCACCCAAGTCGTGAGTCCATGTTTTTAGCCCCTTCCCCTGCCCTTAAGGAGATAACCACGTAGCAAAGGGTGCAAACATGGGAATAAGTAAATTTCCATTTACTCCTTCACCCATGCAGACATTCAGTGGGTATTTATCGAACAGCTACTAAATGTTAGGCAGTGTGCTAGGCTCCAAGGAAATAAAATCCAGAGAGGCCTGGACCCAAGAGTCAGAGAGACAGGGTACCAGGTCTCCCTTCTCTGGTTCCCTGTGGGGCTCCATTTACAGCACTGTGTTTGCCTTACTCCTTAACTAGATACACAGCAACCTGATGCCAAGGATGTGTCTCATGCATCTCTGTATCCATAGCCTCCAGGCAAGATACCTGGCATGCAGGAAATGCACAGTGAATATTTGTTGGATAGAATGTAAACAGCTTTTCAAGGGTCCAGGTGTAGGAAAACGATTCCCTGGCTCATTTAGCTTCTGCCTTGCTGAATCCACAGAAGAAGCATCCATGATGTAATCTATGTAGACAACTTGGCTGACAGTATCTGCTTGTGGGTGTCTCCCTGTATGTCCAGATTGGAGCTCTGGGTTTTGCAGTCAGCTCCCTTGATCCTGGAATCGATCACAAACTTGGACCTTACCAAAGCAAATCCTTTCAAATAGTAGCATTAATATCTAGAATCATGATAAAACTGAGTGAAGAAATGAATATTGGAGTTAGACAGACTTGAGTTTGAATGCTAGCTCTGCTCCTAATCGTTTTTTCTAAAAGTCATTTAATTTTTCAGATTTTCAATTTCCTCATCTGTAAAATGGGAACAGTAGTCTACTTAGGAGGATCATTGTGAGGATTAAGTGGTATGATAGTTAATTTTATATGTCAACATGGTTGGGCCACAGTACCCAGATATTTGGCCAAATATTACTCTGGATGTTTCTGAGAGTGTGTTTTCTGTAGATGAGATTAACATTTAAATCAGTGGACTTTGAGTAAAGGAGATCGTCCTTTGTGTGGGTGGGCTTCACCCAACTAGTTAGAGGCCTGAATAAAAAACAAAAATGGACCTCCCCTGAACAAGAAGGAATTCTGTTAGCAGATAAGCTTCAATCTTGAACCGCACTATTACCACTCCTGGGTCTCCAGCCTGTTAACCCATTGTGCAGACTTTAAACTTGTCAGCCTCCACCATCGCATGAGCCAATTACGTAAAATAAATATCTCTTTCAGAGCACCCTGTTGGCTCAGTTGGTAGAGCATGCAACTCTTGATCTCAGGGTCACAAGTTTGAGCCCCATGTTGAGTGTTACAGCATACTTTAAAAAAAAAAGTTAAAAAAATCTCTCTATGTGAGTGTATATATAAATATATGTGTGTCTGTGTATATGTATATATATATATATATATACACAAACACATCATACTGATTCTGTTTCTCTGGAGAATCCCAACTAATATAAACGGTATGATTCACGAAAAGTCCCTGACATACAGCATGTTCTCAATGGATAGTAATTTTTTTTTTCCTTTCTCAGAGACCTTCAGCCTCTTCATTCCAAAGGTAAGCAGAAGGCGGTTCAAAGAGGTACCAAGACTCATCCACTTTCCCAACATAACCTTGAAGAGTTTAAGAAGATGAATGAGATAATCAGCTTTAAGCATCACAACTTAAGGCACAAAACATCTGTTCCAGGCCTGAAGGGATCATTTCATTTTCAACAAAGTATCCTTGAAAGGACTTCAGAGTTCATCTGATGCAAAATTACAAGATGTTGGCCTAAGGACCACATACTGATATAGTTGGTTTTGGTTTTTTAGGGTTTTTGTTTTGTTTTGTTTCCTTATTTTTTACTCACGCAAGCTTTTTATTTTTTTAATTTAAGATTTGAAAGTTGTCACATAAAAGTCTAGGTTCCTGGCTTCTTTTGATAAGTAGAAGGTCTGGTGACCTCAGGGGTACATACCTGGAGCTGAGAGGTCACTGACACCATTGGGTCATTGGGCCACTTTATTCATTTGTGTAAACCCCTGAAGACATTTGAGTTTATGACTCCTTTTGTCTTCCAGCTCCTTCAATTCAGAAAAAAAGGAAGCATAGACGCGAGAGGGTCTAATGTACTTAAACAAAGCCACATGCCAGATTGGCAAAGCCAGATCTAAAACCCCACAGTTTTGCCTCTCAGACCCTTTAAAAATATGCTGTATTCCAATTGAGCACAAATGCTTTTATTGACAAATTAGATGATTCCTAAGGGTCTTTTGTTCCCCTGTAAGGGTTATTTATTTTAGCAGTAAGATCAAGTTTAGTGTCACAAATGAATGCAGTGTTTTAAGATGGGGCTAAAATATTAATTGTCTTACTTATCTCTGTGTTTATAAGCACAGTTCTGTGGTCAGACCAAACTTGGCTTTGCCATTACCGTGGGTAAGCTTCTCAAGTTTCTAATAAGAGTTATACATATCACACAGTGACAGCAGTGAGGATTAAATGAAATATTTCATGTAAAGTGTTCAGTATGGTGTCTGGAATATAGTAAGCATTCTACAGATCTCGTTGAATTATGACCTCAGAGAAATTAAAATAAATATGGCAAAACTAGCAAAGTAGCTAAATACTTTTGCATCTGCAGATATGTATGGATTCAAAGTGACCCCCACATATTCAAATCCCAAACCATGGTGTTTTCCTCAACATCTCCCATTTTATACATGTGTTCCATGGACTCATTTGATCTAACTTGCAAAACATGAAGTATGTCCATACAAATCTATTGATTAAACTGATTAAATAACCACTTATTTGTGGTTATTTTTAATGCCCTCAGAATATAATTCACTAATAATACACAGTCAAGGTATTATGTTAAAAAAAAAAACAAACCTCATGTCTTGAATTAACTCCCATTGTCTGGATGGTTGAGCTATCAAGGTGATACACAGTTGGGTTAATTTGTGGCTCTTTGTATTGATTTTAGGATCTGCTTTATTTCATCCTTTATGGTTTTGTTTTGGCATTTAATAGGTTATACTTCAGTTTCAATCAATAAGTTGAACTATGTTATTGTATAGCACTGTGTTATTGGAATTAGAGCAATGAAAAGGACAGAGGCCTTCTAAAAGCCTAGCCAGAGTGGAGGAGCAGACATGTAAAGAGACCACTATTATAAGCAATGTCTGGGATGTGTGCACTGAGAGCTTAGGCAGGTCTTAGTACCGTGAGCCATAGAGCCATAGACAGTGGGGCTTAAGGAAGCTTGCTGAATGAATGAATGAATGAATGAATGAATATGAGTGAGTCATTGCATTTGTCTCCTCTAGACTGTGAATTCTTTAAGGTAAAGACTTCACCTAATTCACCTCTGCATCCCAGCTTTGACCTGAGTTAGGCTCCATCTGTGCTTTTAGAGTGGAAAGCAACAATCCAATGGTCCCGCATGCAGAACTAGGCCCTAAATCCGAGAATACAAAATTTTTCAGTTGCTGGAGTAGCTATCCTTTTCCTGATCTTTTCAAACTCCTCACTTGCTGCCACTCCCCTCTGTTCTGCACTTTGCTCTGGTCTATGAGGAAACAACGTCCCTCCTCCTCCTCTCTGGGACCCACCCTGTGTGTCCCTGGAAAACCCTTCCAGACTAACCCCACCTCCCCCCTCCCAACACCCCCGCTGGCCTCTGCTTCTTTCTTATGCAGAATCTCTGCCTCTGGGCCAGAGTGACTGTAGGCGAAGCCCAGTGACTGCACTGAAGACTCTCCTTGACCCACCTACTCTTCAAGGTCTGAGATAATAACTGTCCTCCTAATGCAGTTTCTGTGTAATGAAAACTTACGGGGTGCTAAGGTCTTTATTTGCTTCCTCTTGTCTAACATTCACAGCCCTTTGATGGAAGCATATTTTTGAGATTGTGTGACTTCTCTGTGTTAAATCATCAGTGATTCTCTTCCTGAACCTTAAATGAAAGAAAACATAATGAAAGACAATGCCAGCTAGCCAGTGGGAAGGACCTGAAAGGCCACCTACCTCGTTTACTGATAAGGAAGCTGGAACCTATTCACCATTTCATCTGAGAACACCTCTTGAGCGCCCTGCCTTTATGGACCTTGTGCGCTCTTCATTATGTATTTTACTTATAATAAGTTTATTAATTCACTCAACAAATACTTACAATATGCTAGCCCTTTCCTAGGAATACAGCAATGAATAAAACTGGCAAAAGTCCCTGCACTTCTTACAGCTTACATTCTAGTGAAGGCAGACAGAAAGTAAATAAGCATATACATAAACACTCTGTCACATGGTGCGGTGTGCAAGGGGAGGCAGCCCAGGCAGTGTACAGCCTGGCTCCCCCCTACATGAGCTCTAGAACTTTGGTCAAGCCACATAAGTTTTCTGTACCTCACTTCCCTCATCTATAAAATGCAAATAATAATAAGGCCCACATCAGAGGAATGTTGTGAGACGTAAGCAGGATATTTTGGAAGTGCTTAAGATAGTCTCCAGCACACAGGAAGCACCATGAAATTTAACGAAATGTGCAGAGAAGGGGCAGATGCAAGGAGGAATACAGCGTATAGAGGCTGGTCAAGGAAGACTGCCAGAAAGAGAGACATTTAAGCCAAGACATGAGGAGGGAAGAGAACTTACTGTGCAGATATTAAGCAAGTGTTCTAGGCAGAGGGGGTAGCCCGCGCAAGGCACCAAATGGGGAATGGCAATCAGGGAGGAGGTCAGTGTTGTGGGAGCAAATGAACCGAGGAGAGAAAGGAAAAACTGAGGCACACAGACCTGGAATGAGGGAGGCAGAGAACCCCGAGGGGCTTACAGTCCATTTTGGCTTTTGCTCTCCTGCGCCAAGGAGCCTTTAGAGAGCTTTAGCCTCAGGAGGGACTCTATCTGTGTTGTGTTTCAAAAGCACCCCCCTTCCATCTGTGCGTGTGGGTGGTGCGGCCCTCTCTCTAACCAGAGGTTAGACCTGGCGAAGCAGGAGTATTGTAAATGTGTAAACTAAGAGGATGGTTGGATTTTTTTTTCAATGTAAACACTAAAAACAAACAAACAACAACAACAAAAAAAAACCCACAAAGGTTTTATGAACAGCAAACTCAATGTAAAGGCATTTTAGTATTAAATTTTTTATTGATAATTTGCTTAAGAATAAATATATGAATTATTGTAAAAAAAAAAAAAAGCACCAGTCTGTCTGCATCAGACTCACTGAATGGAGGCAGAATCAGGAAACCAGTCAAAGAGGAGTTTGCAAGAACCTGAGGTAATTAGGGGCTTGAGAAAGATGGTGAGATGTGGTCAGGTTCCAGATATATTTTGGAGGTCAAGTTAATGGGATGTTCTGTAGGCTGGATATGGGATTGAGAGAAGAGTCAAGGAGTGTAATAAAGGAGAAGTACTGGGCACTATGAAAGCACAAAGGAGTTCTGGAAGGGGACTGAAGAAAGCAGACAGTGAGGAGGGCCCCAGGGCTGGAATTAATAAGGAAAAGCCTTGAAATGTGGGGCCTGAGATAACCATTCCATTTAAACATCAGCCTCCTCAAGTCAGAGTTATTGTTTAAATGCTTAATCCCTTGAATTTCCAGAGCATAAGGAACAAGAGCCAGAACAAGCATGTGGATACCCTACAGCCCATACATAGTGCACCTGTCAGGTCCACTCTGAGCCCATAAAATGGGCTGTTATACCAACGTGATTGTCTATCTCCTCCTGCTGGCCATCCTTGTATTTCAGTTTACATGCTGGCTGTTATTTGCAGGGTATTGTTATACTTACCTTGAATATTTGCCACAGCTTTCCTTTACATATTCAATTTTTATATGGGTGTTTTAAATAGAGTCAGATTTATAAAAATTCTATTTTTGCCTTGAATTTCAAGATGATAATTGAAAAATCATATCACCATCATCATCATCATCATCACCAACACCACATCAATAATCCACCTTTGTTCTATGCTTTCCTCAACATTTTCTCCTACTCCCCTCCATGAGGTAGGTTAAGTTACTCCCATTTTATACAAGGAAAAACTGAGGCTCAGAAAAGTGGGACTTTCTACTTTGGGACTGAGATGAAATGAATGAGCTTTTTGGATTTGAAGAAATAGTTAGGTAAGAGCTTGTCTTTGTTTGGCATTTTTAATTTTCCAGAATATTCTTATATCCAAGTTGTGTGTATCCACAGTGTATCCACTGTGTCACACACTCAGCCAATACTCATCCTCTTCTGGGTTTTCTTTTTTTCTTTCTTTCTTTTTTTTTTTTTTAAGATTTTTATTTATTTATTCATGAGAGACACAGCAAGATAGGGAGGCAGAGACATAGGCTGAGGGAGAAGCAGTCTCCATGCAAGGAGCCTCATATGGGACTATATCCCAGATCCCCAGATCACGCCCCGGGCGGAAGACAGACGCTCAACTGCTGAGCCACTAGGCATCCCTTTTTCTGGGTTTTCATCCACTGGCCTTGGCTGAAAAATAAAGTCTTCAGCAAAGAAAAGAAATTTAAGAAACAAAGTACACAGAAAACCTGACTACCTGCCCTTCAAATCAACCCCAATATTTGTAGTAGATCCAGTAATAAGCTCCCAGGACAATGCCTTTAATGTCTCAGAAAATGGCATTATGAAAGTGGAAAGCCCAGATCCCTTTCTCCAATTTAAAACCCAGCCTTTTTTTTTTTTTAATTTTTATTTATTTATGATAGTCACAGAGAGAGAGAGAGAGAGGCAGAGACACAGGCAGAGGGAGAAGCAGGCTCCATGCACCGGGAACCCGACGTGGGATTCAATCCCGGGTCTCCAGGATCGCGCCCTGGGCCAAAGGCAGGCGCCAAACCGCTGCGCCACCCAGGGATCCCTAAAACCCAGCCTTACATCGCCTGACTTTCTTGAAAACCAGGTGATGTCCATGTTATAACTCAAAAACTCAAAATGGTTTTCTACAAATGCATTTAAACATCAGTAGTGTTTCTTATAAATCCCCCTGATGTGACACTGAATACATTAAAAACTCAAAGATATGCTACAGCCCCATAACCAAACACAAGACATATTTATCAGCATAATCAGATGTCAAGCCTCACGTAGGGTAATATCTCAAACTACCAAGGCTCAGAATTTTCTTTTAGTAAATAGTTGGAAAAAGAGTCCTTAGGTTACAAATACTGAATCACAAACATCTTATAAATTCAAGTCAGCTAGGACTGTGTTGGTACAGAGGACTCCATCTCACTGAGCAGCAGACTATCACCCTGAGTCCCTGGGAGCCAGCAGGGCCTTGATACCAGAATCCAAGGATGAGGCACTGTTTTCACCCAAGATCTTCACAACAGGCCTGAAAAGAGGTGTCACTCCCCCTATTATACCCATGAGGAAAGATTCCATGAGGAAATGAAGCAGTGTGCTCAAAGTCATACAACTAGTTAATAACAGAGGTGGGACTCTAACTCCCAAGTTAGGATGCCCAATTGTCCCATTTGCCTGGGGCCGAGACGGTTCCCCAGATGAGGGACTCTCAGTGCTAACATTGGGACAGTCTTGGGCAAACCAAGGCAAATTGGCCAGCCTGTATATAAGTCCAGCGCCCTTCCTACTAAAAGGGACTGCTATGAGGTGACCTGGTCATCCAACCTGTCTTAACAATATGAGAATTTTAAATGCCTAGTTAAAAACAATCTTGTGGGATCCCTGGGTGGCTCAGCGGTTTAGCGCCTGCCTTCGGCTCAGGGTGTGATCCTGGAGTCCGGGGATCGAGTCCCACATCAGGCTCCCTGCATGGAGCCTGCTTCTCCCTCTGCCTCTCTCTCTCTCTCTCTCTCTCTCTCATGAATAAATAAATAAAATCTTAAAAAAAAAAAAAAAAAAAACAATCTCGTGTGGTCCTCTTCATCTAATTCCATTATGGCAACCCACAGCCCTGCATCACAATTGGTGATGCTTAACCAGGTTATGACCTAGATTTATTTTGTATATCTAATCATTACACCAAGGATTTAGAAAAGGTTCTTATTCCTAAAGGACTAATCATAGAACAAATTGGCTTACACTTGAAAATCTGTGAAGATAGGAGGCTATCACATGGCAGCCCAGTTGGAGTATCTGCATGCCCCAGGGGGACTATAAATTCTCTACTGACTTGCTGGATTATTACAAAGCACTGAACAAAAACAGTAATATATCCATCCCCTGACTGCAGATTTTATGAGACCAGAAAGCTATTGTAATGACCATTCAATTGGGGCCATAAAATAAATTTATGGAGATGATTTGGCAACTTTAACTGGAAAGATTGCCTTGGTTGCTATAGATACAACTGGCATTGGCAAAACAATGCAAATCTTGCTTTCCTTTCCTTAGTCAAGCAGTATCATCCGAAGAGGGTCAGCACTGCAAATTTGCTGGTGAAAAAGCTCCCCAAAACTATTGGATATAGACTAGATTGTGTTGGATATAAAATTCCAGGCTACTTTGTTGTAGGATGTGTCTTTGACTATAATTAACAAATCAAAGATTTAAATCACGTTTGTGTCCTTAGCAAAACTGGAAAAGCAAAATATCAAGCCGAAAATGAGAGCTCAAGTTGGGTGGCAGAGTTTGGGAACATCTGTAGTCCCATTGTCACCAGTAAAATTGACAAGTGGTCATGTTCTGTGGCCATCCACAGATGTAGTAGAGCTTCTTGCATGTACTTTCTGAGAATTTTATCTGTTGTATATATTAGAAATACCAGTGGCTGCCATCCTGAACTCTTTAGTCTGAGCTTGATAGTCTATCGGTTCTCTTTATTAAATTATTAATAATTTAATAAATCAAATTATTGTTTGATTTATTAATGGAAAAGTTTTCATGACAAAACAAAATACTTCTGTAAGAAAAATTTAAAGAGAAGGTATATTATTTTATTGAAGTGCCCTCTTAATTTTTTATAGTCATGAATTCATGAAAAGAACAGAAGTGATTGAACACTGTTAATTATTATACCACTTTAAAGAGTAAGAAGCAGTTAGTTTTCTTATCTGACAGTATCTAAGAGGTTTATTATAAACTGAATCATGTCTTTTTTTTTTAGTTATGTTAGTAGCATTTCAGTGATATTAACTGAATTTTCTCATTTATTCAGACTATTTCCAGTGAATCTTCTTTTGATTCCTTTAAATACTAATCAGTATATTCCAAAAACCTTTACACATTTTGAAATTTTCAATGCAGAATCAACGCCTCTTAAACCAACAACAATAAGAAACAACCTTTTTTTTTTTTTTTAACACTGTCCATTGATAAGCTACACATTGAATGGCAGGGACAGGACTGGGTGGGGCAAATGTGACACCTAGGGAATTGCACAGGTCAGAGAGTGATGCCTCCCTAAATTCTGTGTCCTCAGTGACTTAATTCACCCTCTACACTGCCAAGTAGAACAGACATAGACAACACTTCCTGGCTTTGAAGTATCCTATTCAAGTTTCTGATTGAAAACATACATATGCATGCCAATTTGATAACATTGCATGAATTTAATGTCTTACTTGGGTTAAATTAACTCAAGAGGAAAACCCCATGTCAATATCGACATTTTCAAACACTTTGTCATTGATGAAGATTTCCATCAAATTCTACCAACTTTTTTTTTCTTTCGTACATAATTTATTCAGATAAAATATATTTCTATCAGCTACTACTTTTTAAAGTAAATTGACATTTCTATTCAATTTGAAGATTAAACGCTATTTTAATCCATGAAGACTGAGCGCTTCTCTACTTCAATATGCCCCAATTTATAGAAATAACACAATTTTATTGATCTCCTTCCAATAAATTCAAACACATGGGTAAAGCTTTTGGAGGGCACCTTAAAAAATACATCTGTCCTCACAAGCACAAGATTGCTCCTGACTTCCAGAGATCAGAACAGGGCAGTGCCAGGAATGATAGAGCTGAGAGCCTTTCTCCTGAGTCCTCAAATGAGCAAAGTGTACATAGATGGACAATAAGAATGATGATAACAGACATCTCTTGCAGGCTTACTATGTGCTAAGGAGTAAATTGTGTACATAGGCCAGAGCCAACCAGCTTCCCTCCAATACCCACTCTTGCCTTCCTTTAAAGGAATAGCATTTTTATGGCTGAACAGAGTAAAACCTTCACTTTCTGGCCTACTCTCCCACTGGGTGAAGCCACATGAGCGAGTTCTGGCCAATGGGGTGTTATCAGAAGTGCCCCATGGCAGTTTTCTGAAAACTTATTGAAGAAATGGTGCAAATTTACTCTTTGTCATCCATTTTTCTTCCTGCACGGAGCCATCGTAGACCATGAAACCAAGAAGATGCACCATAGTGATGAGGGAGGAGGTCAGGTCTTTGAGGACCCTCTGAGCAGAAGCCCCCCATCAGCCACAGACCCTCTCCTCTGGGCTTTTACATGAGGGAGACATAAACACTATCATTTAACTCACTGTTATTACAGGGTTTCTGTCACTTTAAGATAAATCTAATTTTTACTAATTTCTGCCTTACTGCAACCCATCAAAGTAGTCATTATTATTTTACAGACCAGAAAACTAAAGCTCAAAAAGTTTACAGACAATGGGTGAAAATCTTCACAGCACGGAGCCTGCGATTGAAGGCTCCGTGCTGCTCTCTGGGGCACTTCTGTTCTCCCTCTCACTCTCTCCCTAAAGGGGACTCCACAAGGCAGGGCAAGCTCTAAAAAAATAAAATAACAACAATGATAATAAAACAGCTATTTATTAAATCCAGGTGGCCAGCCAGGCACCCTTCATTCTATGCTTAAGGGAGCCAAGGCCTGGGGAACATTGGCTGAAGTCACACAACTCATAAGAGATGCAGCAGGATTCAAGCCCAGCCTCTGGCCCAGAGCCTTATTCAATGGCTGAATTTTATTGCCAGACAGAATGCACCAGGCGCAGACAGCACGTGCTGAGGGGTGGTGGCAAGAGCAAGCACCAAGGAAGCTACAAGACTGGGGCTGAGGAAGACGGAGAGAGAACATCATGTGACAGAGGCTTGCAAACAGGCAGGGTCACAAGTCTCCCCCACACGTTGCCATTGACCCTTGGTTCCCTTTCTTCTCACTGTTCAAGGATAGAAAAGGGAATTTCTTATTTAAAAATGGCTCTCAAAAAAAAAAAAAAAAAAAGGCTCTCTAGGGATCCCTGGGTGGCTCAGCGGTTCAGCGCCTGCCTTGGCCCAGGGCATGATCCTGTAGTCCCGAAATCGAGTCCCACGTCAGGCTCCCTGCATGGAGCCTGCTTCTCCCTCTGCCTCTGTCTCTGTCTCTGCCTCTCTCTCTCTCTCTCCGTATCTCTCATGAATAAATAAATAATATCTTTAAAAATAATAATAAAAAAAATTAAAATGTGAGACACAGCTTTCTTCAGGTTCTGTCTCTGGCAGGTTCCATCTGCTCAGCCTGTCCTCCACCAGCATCCTGAAGAGCGTCAGCCACTGAGAGGGATGTGCAGCTGAGGGAATCCCTCCACCCCCGTGCAGATTTTGAGGCCCTTTAATTCATAAATTCTTCAACCACCCCCAAAGGAGTGCTCCAGAAAGGACACATCATCTTCTGTGTTGCCAGTAACAACGGCTCCTTTCCTGAGGCTGTCTTGATCTTCATCACTATCATTTCTGACATTTCAATCATCTGAATCTTATAAGTGCCTTACTTTCTACCACCCTGACCGCACCCTCTTGAATCCTTATTCACTCATCCTTCAGACCTCGATGGCCCAGGAGGAGTATGGCCATAGCTTCTTGACAGTCTTTCTACCCCTACTGAAGCCACTTTCCAAATTATTTTCTACAAAGTCATCAGGATAATCTTTCTATATTTTAAATCTGAACATGTCTCTGCCCTGTTTAAAATCACCTCAAGTGTGCTCAATGTCAAAAACAATAGCCACAAATTCCTCCCATTTCTGTATATACATTCCTTTGTAACATGAATTTGCAGCTTCCCTGACCAAGAGGTGGACCTTATTCCTCTATCCTTTGAATCTGAGCTTGGCCATGTGACTTGCTTTGACTTGCATTGCTCATAATGTTTTGTTTTGTTTTTAATTTCTCTTGAGTAGACTTCATTGTTTAGAGCAGTTTTAAGTTCACAGCAAAATTGAAGTGAAAGTAAGGAGAGTTCCTACATAGCCCCTCTCTTCAAACACCCACAGCCTTCCACTGCATGTAGCCTCTCCTGTTATGGATACATTTTTTTTAAGATTTATTTATTTACTGAGGGGGTGGGAGAGTGTATGATGTGGGGAGGGGGCAGAGGGAGATGGAGAGTCTCAAGCATACTCTGTGCTAAGCACAGAATCCCACGTGGGACTCAATCTCACAACTCTTCCATGACCTGAGCCAAAATCAAGAGTTGGAAGCCTAACTGACTGAGCCACCCAGGTGCCCCTACTATGGTTACTTTTTAATGGAAATAAAATAAATGTAGCGAAACAGGGGATGGATAAGCAAATTATGGTACAATTACATGGTGGAATATCCTTTGCCAATTAAAAATGACAATGTAAAGTTCTATTGACTTAAGGTGATGTTTGCAACATATTAATTGAAAAATTCAGATCATTGTAGGGTGATAGCATTTCTCTGAACATGTATCTATTTCATTAGATCTCAGATGTCATCAGTTGTAAAATGGGCTGTTAAATTACTGATCACTAAGAAGAAAGATACTGCCAATTAAACCATGGCATGCTACTTTCTAAACACATTGATTCGAAGACCTATCGGGATTCCAGAAATTTTAAAATGTGGGGAAAAAAAAACATTCTTAGTTATGCATGTATGATTTATATGATAAATGTGATGTACTTGAAAATTGTGTAATATATACACAGATGTTAAGAGTAGTGACTCCTGCATGGTAAGATTATCAATTATTTTATTTTTTATTTTTTATTATCTGTATTGCTTTATATTGAAGAAAAGACAACTTAGCTAGTAAAACTTTTTTTTTAAGATTTATGTATTTATCTTAGAGAGAGCACACATGCATGAGTGGGGGTAGAGGCAGAGGGAGAGGGAGAGAATCCTCAAGCAGATTCCCTGCTGAGTATGGAGCCCAACATGGGGCTCAATCCCAGGATGCCAAGATCATGACCAGAGCAGAAATCAAGAGTTGGACACTTAACTGACTGAGCCACCCAGGTACCCCTAATAAAACCATTTTAAAGGAAAACTAATCAGTACCCCGCCTCTTTGGGGAAGCTTTCACCCTCTACTTCTTGCCATTCAGCAATGGGCTTTTTGCTCACTGAGCACATCTGGGTTCTTGACAATCCTAACCATATCATGCTCGGCTCTCTTGAGTAACTGGTTTCCCAGTCAACACAGTGGGCAACTGCAAAGTAGGGCGGGGTAATGACTTCTAGGCCCAAGCTGCAGCAAAGAGCTTCCCCCCCACACTGCCCTTCAATCAACAAGGAGTAGGCCATAAGCTCCATGAAGATAGCCCTTGCCTGTTTCTATCAATATTCTGTTACTAGCATCTGGTACCAAGAAAACAATAGACTAATAGCGGTGGCTGAATGAAAAAACAATAAATCAATTATTTAATAGTGAGACTGAAGCAGCCAGCAAAGCCAAGTCTGGAAGAAGGAAAGAATCAAACAGAGTCAAAAATTAAGCAGGGTATCATGAAGATGGGAGCAAATACTTTCTGAGTTTCTATGACATGCACAGGGCTGATCATAAAGCAGATTGAATCTTGCATCCTGGAATGAGATTCAGGGTGAACATGGATGGGAATGGGGGAAGGGATTTGCTGTCCTCTGCCAGTGGCTTCCATCTGTAGGTCTAAGGCTGCTACTAGAGTTTCAGTGTTTTTTCAGCAAAGGGAAGGGGAGGGTAGTAGAAAATCTGGGACAGGTGGCTTTGTCTCTAAGACAACCAAGCAATTGCATTAATCATGTCTGTTTACATCTCAGTAGTCAGACCCAGACACTGAGCTGGGAATGTATTCTGTGGTCGGGAAACCACGTTCCCAGTTACTAATGGGAGTGCGGGACTACTATTTAAGAAGAGGAGGAAATAATGGATGCTAGGCAACAGTCAGCAATCTCTGCCATTCTTATGCTTTGTGAGAAGAAAGGGAGACACATACAGGGAGAACAACTTTGACTCCTAGGTTATTGCCTACAACTCAATATCCACCCTCCATGACTCATAAAAGAAGAACTGTCTCTTCACTTGTCAAGTGAATGAGTGAAATCACTGCTCTGTGGCCAAAATGTTCCATAACTCTATCATGATTCTGTATTAAGTTACTGCAGAAATGTCTACTTTGTTACTATTGTTGTGAAAGTATTTGACACGGTAATGGTCATGGGTGACACTGAAAAAGTAACTCATCTTAACAATCACCCATCTGACAGCACAGACTCAATGATTCATCCCATCTTCGAGAAAGCTGACAGCAGAAAGGACACCTGACACCACAGAACAGAGCTTTCTTCTTCCCACCTCACTGGTCCAACCAAGCTGCGCCCAGAGAACCTACCAACTTCCATGGCCATGAGCCAGACAAAGTCAGAAGATTCTGAGCAACAAAGATTAATCTGAGACTTAGTGGCTCCCAAAAGGGTTTTTCTCCCTCCGACAGCCAACGTGGATCTTATTATATCCATTCAGGGAAATTCCTGGAAGGCAACTCTGAGAAAACTGGACTGATTATTGGGTCATTCACAAAGCAGGATTTATTCAGTTCCAAGTGAAGGCTTGGGTTGGCTACCCCATTTCTTCTCAGTCTTATCTTTTTTGAGTGTTCTTTCTGTTTGTTTATTACACAGGAGACAATGTCTACTTCCAGCACCTTTTCCCTTCTGATTTCAACTACCAAGGAGAGCTGCACACCTTTCCTATCACCGAGAGCAGAGGTTGGGGTGGCAACACCGGGGGAGGCTGATGAATTCCCGGTCAGCTTGAGAAATGAAAATTATAAATTAGACTTAGGGCAGTGGGGAGGTAGGGGGTGTCCATTAATATTGTTTGTCAACATCCAGCTTGGGATGGGACAACCCTGGTGGTTGGCAAGAGAGCCATTCCCTGCCCTCTTGTCTATTACCCCCGGGGTCTCAGCCTCTAAACCAAGTAGTCTTGTCAAGGCATTTCCTCCAGAATAAAAACAGTTCTTTTTTTTTTTTTAATTTAAAAAAAAAACCTAACCTTAATAGAGCTCTTACTTTGTGTTAAGCACTATTCTGAGAATTGTACATCTATCATCTTGTTTAATGCTCAAAACAACCCAAAAAAGTAGGTACTTTTGTTACCTCATTTTCTAGGCAGAGAAACTGAGCTCTGTTCTAAGCATTTTATGTGTATCAGGCCCATACATCATGGATCTGCACAGCCATGAATCTGAGGCTAGTGAGCCAGGGAGGCAGGTGCACATTTGACATGCCATCCACCACATGCTTTGGTTATAGCAATCCCCTCACCCCCCACCCACGGTTTCAGTCACCCATGGCCAACCACAGTCCAGAAGCAGATGATCCTCTTTCTACCTATTGTCAGTAGGTCACTAATAGACTAACACTAGGTTAAAATGCCTGTGTCATTCACTTCACTTCATCACGTAGGCATTTTGTCATCTCACATCATTACAAGAGGGATGAGAACAATACAATAAGATATTTTGAGATAGAGACAGTATTCACATAACTTTCATTACAGTATAGTTATAATTATTCTATTTTATTCATAATTATTGTTGTTAATCTCTTAGAGCACTTAATTTATAAATGTTACCATAGGTATATATGAAAAAACATAGCATACATAGGGCTCAGAATTATCCACAGTTTCAGGCATCCACTGGGGGTCTTAGAATGTATCCTTCACAGAGAAGTGTTGGGAGACTACTGTACTTCTATTCCCAGACACAATAGTGGCTGCACCTGGCAGTGACAAAGCAACAGCCTGGTGTCCTCAGGGCGAGAACAACTTCTCTACCAGACCAGTGTGTGGAGTAATTTTGGGTGTTGTTCTTAGCTAAGAGGCTTCAAACTGTTTTTTTTTTTTTTTTTTTTTTTTGCCCTCCTGGAGAATCTATAAGCTGTTGATAATGTCTAGAAATTTATTTCCAGCCAGAGTTGCATTCTGTTGTTGTGGCTGAGATCACTGACTGATATAAAATGTGAAGTGCCTGGTGCATTACATGTGAGTTTTCTCTTCTTTGCAGGTCTACATTTGTGCATCAAGCCTTTAAATGTTGTTTCAGATTTAGGTACCTTATTAAGAATCACACGTTGCACTATATCATCACTATGTCATCACATCACATGGAGGTCCCACGGTGAGTTACCTTCATGAAGAACAAAAGTATTTCTCAAAGCTTAGTTTCTTGCTGAAAAGCAAACAGCACTATTCTTTCCTTGATGTCTCAGAAAATAAAGAGGAGTGAATGAAGACTTTTGGCTTTTCAACAGACTGTGAGTTCAGACTCTTTTGGGCATCTATTCCCACCTCCCTCACCCATAAGACACACTCAGGATGACCTCGTTTCCAGGTGCCAACTCCCCTGGTCTTGGGATGGGGTGCATGAGAGGACCTGTGGCCTTTGGCAGTGCATCACCAGCTTATTTGATTCTCTCTTCAAGCCCAGAAGTGACTGTGGATTTTTTTTCCAGCTTTATTAAGGTATGATTGACAAAAAAAAATTGTATTTAAGGAACACATGTGATGTTTTTATATACATATACACTGTGAAACAATTACCACAATTAAGCTAATTAACTTACCCATCACCTCACAGTCGTGTGTGTGTGACATGAACACTCAAGATCTACTCTCTTAGCAAATTTCAAGTACACAATACAGACTTAGTAACTATGTCACCATGCTGCACATTAGGTATTCAAAATACATTCCTCCTATAAAAAAAGTGTAGACCTCCGACCAGGTTTGTCTCCCTGTTCCTCACCCTCTCCAGCCCCTGGCAATCACCATTCTACTCTATGTTACTAAGAGTCTGACTTTTTTTAGATTCCACATATACATGAGATCATCTGGTATCTGCAGAGATAACTGTTCTTTAAAAAATGATTCCACAAAGTCTTTATTATTCTTTTATTGTTTTGTAATTTTTTCATGCCTAAGTATATTTGGAACCTGAGATTCACAGAAGCCATGAACTTGGCCAATGGGTCACTGTGCGTTAATTCCACGGTTTTTACTACTTTGAACTGCTCGTGCTTCGATCAGAAGGCAAATGGCACTGTGCACCTATGTGGTCAAGGATTAATGCCCTCTCAAGGACCAGTTCAAAGTCTTCTGTGTTTTGTATGAGCTGAAAGCCAGCAAACCACTGCCTCTGGGGGCAGCACACCAAGGTACTGAGTTCCTGATGAATTGTTTAAAAACATATATGTTAAAAATGACAACTCTGGGATCCCTGGGTGGCGCAGCGGTTTAGCGCCTGCCTTTGGCCCAGGGCGCGATCCTGGAGACCCAGGATCGAATCCCACGTCGGGCTCCCGGTGCATGGAGCCTGCTTCTCCCTCTGCCTGTGTCTCTGCCTCTCTCTCTCTCTCTCTGTGTGTGACTATCATAAATAAATAAAAATTTAAAAAAAATGACAACTCTTAGTAGTATAAATTAACTAACTGCTTCATTATTTTTTAAAAACTGTGGGAAAAATCCCTAGGTTAAGCATTCACATAATGCCTTTCAAAGTTATAGCATATTCTAGGTTTAACATTTTACTCCGTATGGTTTTTATTTGCCATGCGTAATATTTATTCTTGTCTAAACAACAACAACAAAAACCTTCTGTGCAGTATGGATTCTACCTGAGAAACTCAAATCACATTCTTAGGAATTATTTTAAGGAGAAATGGGATACCAGGAAGTAAATCAATGCTGTTCCTATCAGGAATTTGTGCAGATATGGGATCAGCTTGTTTCCAACAAGAACTATGTGTTCTTTCAAGTATTCAACCTAGAATTTCAGAACTGTATTTGAATATCTCGGATGTTATAATGTTAAGAACTGCTACAGAAGGAAAATAGTGAGCCTTTGAAAGTGAGATAGGGGAACTTAGGTCCTGGATCACAGCCTTTGAGTTAAGTATGATGGTGACTTCCAGTTGGGGTAGTAAGGGCATATTCTAGAGCAAACAGGAATGGAGTGGGGAGACAGGGAGTAGCCGGTTGATGAGTAAAGTATGAGGTTATGAGAAGTCAGTAATTCAGTGAGGATGTCACTTATAAGAAGAGGGATATGAAGGATGTATTTAAATACGGAGACCAGAAAGTCCTTAGGGCTAGAGATGGCTGCATGGTCATGGTCATGGTCATGCAAAGATACCCAAAGTTGGAACTGCAGAGAGACAGAAGGCATCATGGGAATGAAGATACAGAAATGGAATACAAGGAAAGAGTGCCTCAGCCCCCTGACACTCCCAGAGCTCCCTGGGGTACTTGGTACACAGTGTGAAAACCTTGGGACCGGTATCCTCTTAGTGTCTACCAGCTTTGAACTTGAACACTCACATGAGTCTTCTTGGGGGAAAGCCTCTTGGAAACTGACTGCTACTCTATCTGTTTTATCTGTGGAAGGGGATGTAAAGAACAAAATTTTTCTGACACTTCAAGGGATATCCTGGTGAAGAAGGAAGATACATTAGAGAGTTCAGAAATCAGCAAGTAAGCCCAACAGCAAGGCAGAAAGGGTCCAGACAGGAAAACAGCCAGGTCATCCATGGGGTTTGTAGGGAACTATTACTGAAGACATTCTGCAGATGAAGTTCATTGAACTCTGGGACAAGCCTGAGTCTTCATCAGAACTGGTCATGAGTACCCATCTTCATGTCCAGCCCAAACTAAAACCTGTGAGGATGTGCCTGTGTGGACACTGGGGCCAGTGAAGAATCTGTGGACTACCCACAGTGGCTGTAGCTGTCATGGCTCCTGATGGAACCCACCCTGGGACCAGCAGAAAGGGGCTAACCTTGGTGGAATGCTTGCTTACCTATGAGGCACCATGCTGCACCATTAATTGTTGTCATCTTTTAGTCTCAACACACCTTCAGGGTGGTAAATGATAATCCTTATTTGAGTAGCAAGGAAGCCAAAGTACAAAGAGTATGTCATTCAAGATAACAGAGCAATGCCAAAATATGAACCCAAAACATCTGACTCTAAAATTTATACTGTTTTCAACACATCAAATCGGTTCCTGAGAGATCTTCAAATTAGTTTATTCTTCATTCAACAAATCTGTTTTTTTAAACACTTAGAAAATCTCCAGATATTTGAAAATCAGGCAACACATTTCTAAATAACAATTAAATTAGAAAATATTTTTAACTGAATGATAACAAAAAGAGACAAACCAAAGATCTGCAGCTGAAGCAGCACTCAAGAGGAAAATTTATAGTTCTAAGTGATATATAAGAAAAGAAAGTGTGCTGAAAAGTCAATGATCTAAGCTTCCATCTTCAGAAGGCGAATAAAGAAACTTATGGAAATTAGAAGGAATTTTTATATCCCTAATAATAAAGAGAAGAGTGAAAAACCAATTAAATAGAAAGAGAAAACAAAGCTAAAGTTTAGTTCTTTGAAAGAGTAATAAAAGTGATAAATCCCCAAGCAAGACTACTCAAGAAAAAAAGGGAAAAACAAATTGCCAATATCAGGAACAAATATATATTTTAACTGCCTATTATATATGTAAGACATTGAGCATGAGGAGAAAGAGGAGGAAAAAGAAAAAAAAAGTATGTTTTTGAAGCCACCCAGAAAAACCACAGTTCAGATTCTATTATATTTAATATAATCCAACATGCATTTATTGGAAGAGAACATAAAGCATGTCAGCTGGTATTACAGGCCTAGAAAGAGAGCACATATACTTTGGAGTCAGATAGAGCTGAGTTGAAATCCAGCCTCTACCTTGAACTAAATAAATGACTTTAGGCAAATTACATATCCTCTCTGAACTTCCATTTCTCATCTAACAAACAGGAGATAACAGTACCAACCTCATAGGACTATTGGAAGAGGGGGAGGTAAAGTACATGGGTAGTTTATATCCTACAGAATTCTTTTCCCAACATGACCCATAACCATGGCATTTATATTTAACTATTTGTAGAAAGGGTACAAAAATATATCCTGAGACAAGGTCACTCATTCAGAAATGTAAAATTTCTTCAAAACGTTTCTCTTAATAATCTACACCAATAAGAGAGGTTTGGTATGGTCACTCTCCACAGAAAGGATGCTACCAACATATAAACAACATAAAAGCACCTATGAAAATGAAAATGAAATAACTTAATATAAAATCTTCATTCTAATTTTATACCATAATTTTTTCATGAGTATTAGGAAATCAAAATAAAAAACTATGTCAATAATATAAGTTATTTTAAATCTTTGGGGGAAGTACTTCCAGCTCTAGTGTTGGCAGGATGACAGAAGATGCCCCCCAAGTCCTCAGCTTCCCAGCAGCATGTCTCCTGAGTCACGCATGCTGATGTATACAAGGCTCAAAGATCCAAAACGACCACGCTGATTGGCTCATAAGTTATATTTGCAGGATGAGTGCTCAGGATTTTTCACACACTGAAGAAGCCTGACAGGCCTATGACAAGAAAGAAAAAAGAGGTAAATCAATCAGCAGTGCAGTACATCTATGGTTCAATTCCCTAGTGCAAGGAGTCCTTCATTCGCAACAAAAGTATGCACGGACCACTCAGCATCCACACAGCTTCCTCTCCTGCAGTGACAACACAGAGAAAGGTCAAGTCTAGGAATGAACAACTTGAAGTATGGCCTAATTTGGTTTCATTTCACTTGTAAAATCATAGAAATAAATACTGAGAAGGGATGTTTGATGATAATGCGTGAAAATGAAAACAAATGTCTGGTTCTAACATGTCACACTTGCTATGAATGTCAGCTAATGATCAAGACATAGCAGAGGCAGTAGCCTGAGATGAGGGGCCTCCATATTTTTTGTTGGTGATTTGCTTTATCCTTTTCAGAAGCTTCCTGAGAGAGGGTTGAGCCACAGGGTCAGGGGCAAAAGAGAGGGTAGAGACTCTCTGGGGGAAGGCAGGTAGTCATCAGCAGGAAGACCACACATGTCCTTTGCACAGAACAAATCCTAGATAAGAATCTACCCAGTGAGTGACTCTCACTTTTATAAAAATGACATAAGAAAGCAACAGGATCCAATGGGAGTGGCTGGTCTATGGAGAAGTGTGGATAGTGAGGAATGTGGTTCATTAAACTGTAGCTGAATCTGATTTTGTTAAATGTGAGTCAAGAAAGAGAGAGATCCTTAGAAGCAGCTAACACTACTGCTGGGCTTCTGGGATGGCCCATCTTAGGCTTGTCTCAACCAACAATCATGACCAGCTGGGCACAGTGGCTCTAAGTGTAGAGTGACTCCATCCCTGTTAATATGGTGGCCTGGGATCACCTACATGAATACCTTCCAGGGGGGAAAAGTATCCTTTGTTTAAGGAGATCCTGCTATGGAAAAAAATCCTTCAAAGCCAATCAGAAATTTTGAAGTTATCTTTGCTTTATGTTAAATGAAGAGAACAGGAATATATTCCTTAATTAGTTTCTAATTAGGGGGAGTTCAATTTTGGAAAAGAAGCAGTAATTACGCTGTTAAGATGATCTCTCGGGCAGCTTGGGTGGCTCAGCGGTTTAGCACCACCTTCCACCCAGGGTGTGATCCTGGAGACCCGGAATCAAGTCCCATGTCAGGCTCCCTGCATGGAGCCTGCTTCTCCCTCTGCCTGTGTCTCTGCCTGTCTCTCTCTCTCTCTGTGTGTGTGTCTCTCATGAATAAATAAATAAAATGTTATAAAAAGGATTATCTCTCACCACAGATATATAAAAATATTCATATCCAATGTTCCAATAAAATGGACATACTTTGGATATGTTGGATAACACGTTGTTGGATAAAGTAGTATATTTTGAAGTAACATAGGGGAAGAAATACACCCTTTAGTTTTTTTGTTTTTTTTTTAAGATTTTATTTATTCATCATAGACATAGAGAGAGAGAGAGGCAGAGACACAGGCAGAGGGAGAAGCAGGCTCTATGCACCGGGAGCCTGACGTGGGACTCGATCCTGGGTCTCCAGAATCGCACCCTGGGCCAAAGGCAGCACTAAACCGCTGAGCCACCCAGGGATCCCCACCCTTTAGGTTTTTTAAAAATATGCTACAAGGAGCACTAACCAGAAAAAACATGCTGACATTTTTAAGGTCATCCAAAAAAGTATTGTTACTCTCTATTCATTCCGCTTGTGAGAACATATGTGAAGAAATTCTGTATATATTTCACCAGAAGTGTGACTGTGTGTATGGGAAAAAGGAAAAGGACTTGAAGGATATATAACTAAATGTTAATAGCATTTGTCTCTGGGTGGGATTCATATGGGGATAACAGCAGAATCAGTAGGAGGTCTAATCTACATAAGTGTATTTATACTCCTGTTTGCCAATCAAACAATCATACCAAAACAACTAGACAAAAGTTTGCTAAATTGGAAGGTATGCTTGCCATGGAGTGATTTCAACTTCAGCCTACATCGATACCCATGACACACACTTTAGGCTCCCCCGGGGACAAGCAGCCTTCTTGCAAAGCCACAGAAATCTTAAGATCCAACAAGGTGCCCTGAGGAATCAGTAATTTAAAGAATCATGCTGAATATATCACAACCTTATGGTTAGAGAAACTAGTGATTTCAAATAGGATCCGCAAGTTTAAGGACACTCGAGATGATGCTCAGAATGACAGGTGTTGGCTTACAAATCACTTCCTTCCATGTGGGCCACTGTACAAGTCCAGATGGAACGTATGCTTTTACATTCTTCCCAGAGGGAGAACGAGTGAGCTCACCTGGAGCCTGCAGTCAGCGTGCATGAGGCTGACTGGTGGCCATTAATGCAAGAAAGGGGAATGATTAAAATGAGAATAAAAGGCGGGGGGCGGTGTTGAGGGTTAGACCCATGTAGATTTCCCAATCCTCCCCTAGGTTTTTAGTGTTCTAGTTTCCCAACACGAGATATCTTTGAATAACTTAAACGGGTCAGATGTCTGCAATGCTTCTTTTAGAATTGTCCTTGCTCCTTTGTTCTGGTTGTTTTCCCATCTAACTGCAGTAGAAAGCTTGTGTTATTTTCTGGCAGTTTCCAGAGAGGAGCCAACTGACTGAGGGGGAATTCAGGTCATTTTGAGACAAAAGCCCTCAGTGAATATTCCTGGAATCTGTCCTTCTGCCTTTCCAATAGGGTCGGTGGGAGAAGGTGGTGAGAGAAGGATACAGGAAAAGGATTCTCGATTTCCAGCCTCTGCATTCCTTGAGAACAGTTTTCTCTGCATCAATCTTATTCTAAGCAATCACTTATGAGCAAATCTCCAAAGATGCTTCTAGCAAGGAGTCCCTGCCACAACTACTTAAAAATGAGTCAGGGTCCCAGTTTGGATAACAGTTGCAGATGACTTTAAAAATATATACTATCTGTAATTTTAAATGTTTCCTCTGGTAAACATGTATTACTGATAAAAAAAAATTAAGATTTTACATTTTCTAATTTATAAAAGATAAAGTTTGGTAGATATCTACATGGCAACATCTCAAGTGTTAGGCATCTATACTGAGACCCAACTAAAGAAACTTCACATGCAAGATATTGCCATGTTACAAGGATTTTATAAATCCTTTGCATTTGACAAAACGTGCTTCTGCTCCTCTGAAAGCCAGCAGGTTTGCAAGCCCCAGGTCAGGCCTCTTAGGTAGGAAACCAGGAAATACATTCTCAAAAGCTGAGTCAGTTCAGAGCAAAATCAATGATTGGGGCATGTGGAGAAGAAAGGAAGAGGAAGATGGGGGAAAGGTGGCCAGTGAAGGCAATAGGCTGGAAATAATTTATAGGCTGGGCCAGGAGGAAGAATGTTCACTATAGGTCACCATCTGGTATCACCGTCAGGACCCAAGAGGGATTCCCACAACCCTCCTGGCTCAGCCGAGGCCAAGGAGAGGAAAAATACCTATAGATGGCCAGAGAGCCATTTCTTTTCCAAGAAACCAATTACCTGTAGTTATTCTGGCAGATAAATATAATATTCCTTGTCTTGAGAATCTGTTTCAGATTATTCACGGAGGAACTTGAGCATGAGTCACTGGGAAAGAAAGAAAAAATAGCCAAGTGATAAGGTTCTCACAAACATTTCCTGATCTCAGTGTCTTCTAGGTAGCAAGCCCTGGGCCAGGCCCTGGGATAAAGTGGAGCAGAAGTTATTTTTAAGTGCTCACAGGGCAGCTGGGGAGCTGAAGGTGTGGACTACCTAGATACTTATTGTGGATATGAAGTTGAGGGGTTGTTGGGATGGACTGAATGTCCAGGGAGGCCCCAATCATTTTCTGAGTCACTGTTCTCAATGCATTCTTGTGACTGTGGCTTCTTCCATGAACAAATTCCAAAAATAACCCCGAGGATATATACGCACAAAGTAGGAGCATATACCTGGGGACACTTTCGATGTTATGCATCACCCAGGCCTTTAGAGTATGAACCTTCTCTGGATGCAAATTAAAGACTTCCACACGTCCAAAAGTGCTACAATAGAAGAAGCAGAGAACATTGTTAACCCTAAACTGAATTGTTCAGCCATCTACAGGCCTTGTCAAGAGCCAGCTGTCAGGGAACCACTGGTTAGAACCTGCCCTTTGGGATGGACCAGTGGTTTACACTAGAAACAGCCCATCTCATTCAGTGTGACCCTTATGGAATAAGATTCTCAAAATAAGATTCTTAATCAGTACTTTGATGATGATTCTTTAAATACTTCTGGTTCAAAGAGGGAGCCTTGCACCAACAGAATGAGCATCTCCTGGGAGCTAGCTGGACCTGCAGAATCTAAGCCCACAGCACCTGCTGAACCAGAATCTGCAGCCGAACCATCCCCAGATGACCCACACTCAGTGAGGTTTGAGATGCACTGCCCCGAGAGCCCCTGATGCCCTGCTCTGACTCCAGCCCTAGACTCCTCCCCATTGGTCTCTGACAGCTGCCATTCCCATTGCAAGTACTTTGATCCCGAATATCAGATTATAAAATCATGGAATGTTGACACTTTCACCCAAAAGCCAGCAAGCTTGAGGTCAGAAGAAGACAAAAAGGACAAATGCTTCCTTGCAGAATTAGATACTAAAACAGAAGAAAAGGAAAATTAATATGGGGTATCCAGAGTGCTTGGAGCACATTGGTGTCTGCCTCTCTTCTCAGTCTAGCCTGATGCAGGAAAAGACTAGAGAACAAAGGCTAGAAAAGTATCCAATGTGGTAAAAACTGTAAATAGAGAAGGTCAGAGAAGGAGGGCATTGGTGTGGCCAGGTGCTGCGCTGTGGATTTCAATGTAGATTAACAACTGATAGTCACTGAGTCCTCTCTCTGTTGAGAGGCACAGAGCTCAGCACTTGCCATACGTTATCTCATTCATTATTGAAGACCACTGTCATGCATGGTCTTCAAACTACCACCACCACTTCTTCTGGTACATACTACAGGGCTCCCAGAGGTTAGGTGCCCAGCCTATGGTCACACAGGTAATAAGTAATGACAGGAGCCCCTGCTTTTAACCACTACAATAAATTATGGCCAACACCCAGAAAGAGATAGTGAAGGCCAAGAGCCCAGCACAGTAGTGATTTCACTGCTCAACTGGGATGCACACTCTTCACGAGGAACAGAGGAATCAGGCCAGATCTTCAGATGGTAAGGATTAAACAGATGGGAGTGAGAGGGGAGCCCGGGAAGGGGAACAGCATGAACAAAGGT
Source organism: Canis lupus dingo (assembly GCF_003254725.2). NCBI lineage: Eukaryota > Metazoa > Chordata > Mammalia > Carnivora > Canidae > Canis > Canis lupus. Next base: position 64,623,119 of record NC_064245.1, read on the forward strand.
GGAAGTCTGGAGAACTCAGAAAATTATACCGGGCCTTGAAAAGCTAAGAGGAGGACCCAGACACAGTACAAGGGCCATTGGGCCATTTAGAGGATTTTACACAAAGGAGACATCAGACAAAAGCATTGACTTAGACAAATCTATCCATAGACAACAAACATTTTACCTTTTTAGGCCAAATCTTCAGTACTGACTTAACCATGAAAAAGCATATTCTCCAAGGGGTGAAATATTTAGGAGGAGGCTGTACTAACACTTGTAAATAGGATGTAAAGAAAAGAGTACCTTTTCTCATCAAAGGTGTTACTGATGGACCCATTGAGCACCACATGGACCACACCACAGGCATCTTCTGCAAACTTAAAAGAAAAAAAAAAAAAAGCCCACCATTCCTCAGCATGCAAATTTAATTTCCATACCCCAGCAGCTCCTTCCAAAACAATTCTTAGCATCAGCCTGTTAAGGAGGGCTGTATGGTTCTTGCTCCTGAATGCCAGGTGTATGTAATTTGCATCCTAAGCCACTGGCAGGATTATGCTTCATATGAGAATTCCGAAAGTGGTTGTTCCAATCTGTGTTTGAACAATGAAGGTCAACATCATTGTTCACAGGGTTGCTAAATTGATGATTCAGGAGCTGGAAGTTCAAGGAGTAGGAGAAACATTGCTGGAGGAGGAAGATCAAAGTGCTTTCTTAGTGCCATGCAGTATAGACACTGCACATATCATTCAGCGGGAGCAGGGTGGACACTATAAGGCTAAGGGAAAAGGGGACAGGAAGAAAGGAGAAACTGAGAGAAGGCCTGTATAGGTAACAAAGGGAAAAAGGGAATGAATGAATGAATGAATGAATGAACGAATGAATGAATTACTGAGCAAGAAGTTTTATTTCTTCATGCAATGAACATTCAGCTGCAATCTTTGCTAGGTGCTGGGAAAAACAAAATGAACAAAGCAAAGCAATCTACAAGTCCCACCAAAAGGCCCCACCCAGATCCCTGGGAGCAGCTCAGGCTCACTTCTACATAGTATTCTAAAGATGAGCTCATTGTGGGTTTAGTCGTCACCACTGAGTGCTCTTTGAGGGCTGGGATCATGGTTGTCCCATCTGTCACCACAGCCCTGGAGCCCTGGAGCCGGTGCATGGCACAAAGAGGGCAGAGGGAAAAGAGGGAAGGAGGAAGGAGGGGAAGAGGAACAAGAAGTTTAAATAATCATCAGTGATGGAGATTAGGAAAGAAATAGAAAAAGCATGGCAGAGGGCAACAAAGGCGAGGTCCTGCTGGACATACAGGATCTCACCCAGGAAAGGCTGAGGCAGGTGCAAACAGAAAGGCCTAGAGGTTTGAGAAAACAGTCTTTTTGGTGAAAACCTCAGTGGAAACAGAAGTTGGGTAAGAAAACAAGTTCACAGAGGGCTATGAATGCTTGGCCAAGGAATCTGGCCTTTATTCCCACTGAACAATTTGAAACCGAATTATAAGACTCTAGTGCAGCTTCTCTCTTTCCGCTGGAGGTGATGAAGAGAGGACAGAGGCCCGATCACTACCAATAACAAGTGCTAAGTCAACAGAGTGCTTCCAGAGGGCCAAGTGCTGAGTCTGACATCTATGACTCTCCAGAGCCCCCATGAAATAAGCATTGAGTCGTTTTGCCCCCAAGGTCACACCACTTGGAAGCAAGGAGGTGAAATGGGGATTCAAACCCCAAGCAGCTCTGCCTCTCTTGTCAGGAAAAGGACCTCCCCTGATAAAACGAGGTTGTCTTGGTACATCTGTGAGCATTTAGCTAAAATAAAGCTGCAGCCCCAGGGTAGCTCACAATGGTAAAGGGCATCTTTGATCACCTTCACCACTGGGCTCCTAGCTCAAGTTGTTGACTGACACAGATGAAATGTGTCACATAGAAAAGTTGTTTGCAATAACACTGCCCCAAAACATATCGGAGAGTGAGAAAATAAATAGGAGCCTTTCTCAGAAACAGCAAGCAAGCAAGCAAACAACAACAAATTATACAGTGCCTCTGTATAATTACACAGCACTTAGTATTCAACATATTTGTTACTCAACATATTTGTTAAAGGACTGCATTCTGAGTTAGTTAATGGGGTAGTGGTATCTTGTTTAAACATGGCAGTAACCCCATGGGATAAGCATTTTTTTTTTTTTAAGACTTATTGATTTGAGAGAGAGAGAGAGAATGGGGTTGGAGGTAGAGGGAGAGATTCTTCAAGGAGATTCCCTGCCAAGCAGGAAACCCAGCTTAGGAATTGATCTCACGACCCATGAGATCATGACGTGAGCTGAAACCAAGAGTCACTCAGCTGACTGCACCACTACTCATTAGCTCGTTGACCTTGGATGAGTCACTTAACGTCTGAGTTTTTGCACCTGCCCACAGCACGTACTGTGAGAACTAACTGGGGTGACACGGGTATGGGACCTGGCCAGGGACTTGTCATGAATAAGCACTTAGAAAATGTGAGTTTCACTTGCCCTGGCTCCTCGGATGGCTAGACTCAATTCTGGAGAATTATAAATAGTGTCGTTTTACTTTCTCCCTGGTTTTCTCTCCTCCAGTTCTTTCTTTTTCCTTTCTTTCCCTTTTTTTTGCTTAGTCCATTTGCAAAGAAGCAACTTATGAGGAAAATAAATGTGCACCGAGGCAGATTAGAGTCAAGTCAGAAATAGAGAGCAATGGGGAGGGGTGATGTAAGTAATTGCCAGCAGGAATTCTGGAACTGGAGTCAGACAATTTGGGATAAACTCCCAGATCTGCCGCTTACTGTGTATGTTTAGTAGGCTGTGTATTTACCTGCACCTCCATTCTGTCATCTGTAAAATGGGTATGAGACACATGGTACCCAATTGATAGGATTCTTGTGAGGATGAAAGCTTTTAATCCATGTAAAGACATGCCTATACCTAGCACACAGTAAGCAGTCTACAAATGTTGATTATTCAGACTGTTTCAGGAATCTAAGTTAGGCCAATGCTTAGATGAGAGGATTAAACCAAGCTGGAGGTTCCTGGCAACCAAAGCCAAAACATGGGTAAGAGCTGGGATTCGCCAACTACAGCCCAGCGACCCTCCATGAATGCTCTAAAATTATATGTGAAAATTTTCTGGTATGTGCTTAAGGATATTATTCTCAAGAAAGAATCCTAAACATTTTTTTTTTCCTAAACGGATCTGTGATTCAAAAAGAATTAAAACCAACCATTGACTGAATGACCTCTTAAGTTCTTTGGTCTCCAAAATTCTAAAATTTCCCTTTTGGTACTCACCCTTTTGGACACTGTGTTCCAGAATACGGAAACAGAGTTATTGCTGCAGTCTTCCCTCCAGTGTGGACAAGATTGATAGTTCATTTCTAAAAGGCATAGTTTACAGAAAATAATTAAAGTAGAAAGGAAAGGGTATAATTAAGCTCTGTTTTTCCTGGGCTATTCGATCACAGTGGAGCCATATTCCAATAGCATCCCTGCCAGGATGGAGGATGGAAAATGGACTCATCTCGACCCAATTTAACTAAAGGCCCCCTGAATCCCTTCCAAGTCCTTACCTTACCCTCCAAATTCCTGACAGGAACACAGTGACCAGCTTTGAGTCATCGTTCTGGAAAATTACAGCAAAAGTTCATCTGGCAGAGACGAGCCCTCAACAATATCTCCTTGTCCAGGAAAAACTAGAGATAAAACTAAGGGCCTCAGGAGCCTCCCTTGCCAGCTACTCCTCTGCTTCCTGCCAATTCTCAGCTGTCAATTCTTGTTGACAGCTTTCCTCCCCGACCTGCCTCAGTCCCCACATGCACAGGCTCAGAGAGCCTCGGAGTCCTACTACACTCACTCGCCCCAGCCGGTGAGATATAGCAGGTGCAGGGCACGAATGCATCGTTTCTGTGGTACTTCTCCCAAACATATCTGTCTAATACACAAAAATTTTTTAGATTATCTTTTGAGATATAACTAACAAATAAAATTGTGACATATTTAAAGTATACAATGTGAGGCTTATATAGAGAGAGACATCATGTAAAGATTCCCCCACATGAAGTTAATTTAACAGATTTATCACTTTCCCTACTGATCTTTTTGTGTGTATGAGAGAACATTTGAGTTCTACTCCCTTAGCAAATTTCAATTATATAATACAGCACTAGCAACTATAATCCCCATGCCAGAATCTCAGAATTTATTCATCTTATAACTGAAAGTTTGTACCCTTTTTCCAACCTCTCTCTCATTCCCACACCTTTCAGTCCCTGGCAATCACTTTTCTCTCAATTTCTGAGTCTGACTTTTTTTTTTTTTTTTTTTTTTAAGATTCCACATATAAGTGATACCATGTAGTACTTGTCTTCTCTGTCTGGTTTATTTCACTTTGCACAATGCCCTCAGATTTATTCCATTGTGTGTGTATATATGTATGTGTGTGTGTGTATGCATGTGTACCTACTTTTTTTTTTCTTTTTTTATCCATTGCACTTGACTACACAAACATCGAGTATTAGGTCCTAGGGATAAAGAGATGAATCAGATAGAAGCCCTGCTTTCAAAGACTACATGATCTAGTACAATCAAATAAATTAGAGAATGATCAACATGGGTTGATGGGGGTGGTATTCAGCACCTTTCGGGAAGGCTGATGTTCCACTTGGTTTTGCAGGATGAATAGTCTTCAGATAGATAAGGTAGGGAAAGGTGCTCCAGGCAGAGAGGGCACAAGCAAAGATACCACAGGTTTAGATCAGTATCACCCGAGCCAAAAGGATGAGAAGGGCATAGGAAAAGCAAAGGGCAAGTCATGCTAAGGAATTTAGACTTTATCTTGGAGACAAAATTTAGGTTGTAGGTAAAGACAGAAGCAATCCCACTGTGGTGGCCGGATGGAGGCCAACCCAGAGTGGTAAGGAGGGAGCAGTAAGAATCTTACAACAGCCCCCACAAGAGAGCAGGGTGTTCATGTGCTGGACTCAGGCAGTGGTAACAGAGTTAGAAAAGGTAAACAGGGGACACCTGGGTGGCTCAGTGGTTGAGTGTCTGCCTTCGGCTCAGGTCGTGATCCTGGGTCCTGGGATTGAGTCCCACATTGAGCTCCCCACAGGGAGCCTGCTTCTCCCTCTGCCTGTGTCATTGCCTCTCTCTGTGTGTCTCTCATGAATAAGTAAATAAATCCTTAAAGAAAAAGTAAATAGATTATGTTGGTGACTCTGAGGCAGAATCTGAGAACATCATACTTCACTTCTGGATCATTGAGCAGGTAGAACAGGTGCATAAAGAGAAGTCCTAGAACTTTCTCATATTTCCTCTGTGGGTATGTGTACAGCTGACCCTAGAGAAGCAACTGTCTTTCTACTTCTTCCTTGTTATGAGTTGAATTTTGTTCCTTCAAAAGATATGGTAAAGTCTTAACCCTTGGTACCTGGGAATGTGACCTTATTTTGGAAAAAGGGTCTTTGCTGATATAAGCAATGAAGATGGGGTCATTAGTGTGAGTGAGTCCTAACCCAATATGAGTGGTGTCCTTTTCAGAAGAGGAAGTATGGTCACAAAGATAGACATGCACAAAGTGAGGGATACTCTGAAGACAACCATGTGAAGAGGCAGGGTTTGGAGTGATGCGTCAAGCCAAGGAGCACCAAGAGTTGCAGCAAACACCAGAAGCTAGAAGAGGCAAAACATTCTCCCCTAGAGCATTTGGAGAGAGTACAGCCCAGCTGACACCTTGACCTCAGACTTCTAGCTTCTAGAACTTGAGAAAATAAATTTCCAATGTCTGTGGTACTTTTTTACAGCAGCCACTGGAAACTATACACTTAGAGTCCACAGACATGTACTTGACTGCCAGTGGCATGGAAAAAAGTTCTAGATCAGAAACCCTTCCCAAGATGAGGAAGTAATTCTGGGAGTTTTTATAATAATTAAATACTAAAAACAAAATCACACAAATAAAAAATATTTCCATGCATAGATGTAAATAATTACTGCACAGTCCAAAGATGTATTCGAATCATCTCCCAACAGAGGCCAGAATCTTGACTATGATGGAATGAGCATACATTTTGTGAGGTGCTGCAAAGGTGCTACCATTTATAGGTTTTCAAGAACATAAATTTCCTGCTGTCTGACATTATATAAACAGACCATTTAATAAAATTTTAAGGTCACAGCTAAAAAGGAAGGAGGGAAATTTTACAACAAAGAGAAATTAAATTAAATACATTAAAAAAGGAAGAATAAGAAGTTTTTAAAAAAGAGATCAATAGGTCATAAAAATTTAAACTTTCAGGGGCACATCGCTGACTTAGTCAGTAGAGCATGTGACCCTTAATCTCCAGGCTAGGAGGTCAAGTCCACATTTGGCATGGAGCATACTTAGAATAAAAATTTTAATTAAAAAAATTAAAACATTCATAGTAAAACAAATACCAACTTAAAACTAAGTTATAAAATAATGTGGACACCAGAATATATAACAATTAAAATATAAATATCAGGAAATACAGTAAATAAAATAGGGAGAAAAGGTTAAAATAAATAAAAACTGAGGCCAAAAACAAAAAAATGAAGTCAATAAAATAACCTATACAGGTTTCAAGTGAAAAGTGAGCAAAAACAAAGAACTCTAAAATATAAATAGATAAGAATTTGATTTTTTATTTTATATATCTCCATTTTATTCAAAGAAAGAATTGAGGTGGTAAATTGAAAAGTAAAATCAAAAGAGAGAAGTTTTCATGGTAAACAAATGTAAAACCTAAAAGAATTCAATGAATGATCAAGAAAAGCTGACTTGCAAAATGGGAAATTCAAACTGGAAAGCAGGAAGCATAGCAACAGGTACAAAACTTAGGGGCTCCTGGCTGTCTCAGTTAGTAGAGTATTTGACTCTTTTTTTTTTTAGATTTTATTTTATTTATTTATTTATTTAAGAAAGCACAAACAGGGGGAGCAGCAAGCAGAGGGAGAGGGAGAAGCAGGCTCCCCACTGAGCAGGAAGCCCAATATGAGGCTTACTATCATGACCCTAAGATCACGACCTGACCCAAAACCAAGAGTTGGTCATTCAAACAATGGGGCCAACCAGGTGCCCCAATATGGCTGTATTTCTATTTACTAATTCTTAATGAATAAAGCAAAGTTGCAGAATAGTATGTGTACCTTTTAATATATGTATTTATGTGAACATAGGGCCATGCATGGAAGGTTTCATTCAGAATTGTTGACAACAGTCCCCCTTTGAGAAATGAAATGGAAACCGAGGAGCGGGGAAGGTGTAGGGTGACCTTCACCTTTTACTTTTATACATTTCTGTAACATGCAAGTGCTTTGCAAATAAGCATGCATCATTTTTGTAATTGAAATAATGTAAGCCTGGGATGAAGAAGCTACTATAATAAGTTTTTTACAACAGCCAAAAGCAAGGTGCCTGAGTGGCTCAGTTGGTTAAGTGACTGACTCTTGATTTCAACTCAGGTCATGACCTCAGGGTCCTGGGATTGAGCCCTGCCTTGGGCTCCACGCTTAGCAGGTAGTCTACCTGAGAGTTCTCTCACTCTCTCTCTGCCCCTCCCCCCACTCATGCTCTCTCTCTCCCTCAAATAAATAAATCTTAAAAAAAAAAAAAAAAAAACAGCCAAAAGCAGTAAGAATAAAACAATATAAAGTAAAAATATGCACAATATAAATAGAAAGAAAGGAAAAAAGAACCCCTGGGGTCCAGGGATCAAGTCCCACATTGGGCTCCCTCCATGGAGCCTGCTTCTCCCTCTGCCTATGTCTCTGCCTCTTTCTCTGTGTCTCTCATGAATGAATAAATTAAAAAAAAATCTTTAAAACAAAAAGGATGTAAATGACATCAGGACAGATATCTGTGGCTCCGTCTTCCACACTAATCTGCCACAGCCCCCAGCACAGCCCAGGGCTCCTTCAGGTCCCTGGGAAATCCCAAAAGGCCCCAGTCCTCACCAGAAGAGCTTGTGTCTCCACACCACTTGAGGCCATCCGCCATGTAACCCAACAGTGTATCCTCCAGGGTGTACATATCCCGCTGGACCCGCGTGTAGTCATGCGCCAGCTCACTTGATTTGCTCCAAAAGACGGTCTAAGAAAGAGAAACACAACCTATTATTTTTTAATGGTCCCCAAAGAAACCTTTTAAATTTTTTTTATTTTACTTAAATACAATTAATTAACATATAATGCACTACTGGTTTCAAAGGTAGAGATTAGTGATTCATCAGTCTTATATAACACCCAGTGCTCATTATATCACATGCCCTTCTTAATAACCATCACCCAGTTACCCCTACCCCCTACCCTCTCACCTCCTACAACTCTGTTTGTTTCCTATGATTAAGAGTCTCTTATGGTTTGTCTCCTTCTCTGATTTCATCTTGTTTTATTTTTTTCCTCCCTTCCCCTATGATCGTGATTTGTTTCTTAAATTTCACCAATGAGTGAGATCATATAATTGTCTTTCTCTGATTGACTTATTTCATTTATTAGCATGATACCCTTTAGTGCCACCCCACATCATTGCAAATGGCCAGATTTCGTTTTTTGAGGCTGAGTAGTATTCCACAAACACATTCTATTATCAACAATTCAATAAGTCAAAAAACAAAAAATGAAAAGACAAAAAACAAATCCACATCTTTTTAAATGAAAGAAGAACAAAAAGCAGAGTAAATTATATTGAGTAAGGGTGAGTGCTCTTAAGTCCATCACTGCTTTCTGTATGTGAAACTGAGAGCATGAGTGTGTGGGGGGGTATGTTTTCTAGGTCATAATATTTTTGGCGGCAGTAAAAAAAAGTCTGAAAGCCATTGGTCAAAATCTTACAATAAACACAGAACCAGAACACATCTGGAGAAGGCATTAGGAAATTTCTAAAGTTATCTGCAAAACAATTTTGTCTACGTGCTATTTTCTGGTGAAAGTGCTCCTTAAGAGGTTCCACAGCCTCTGCTTCTTTCCTCAACTCTCTCCTCTCCCCCACAAAGAGAAAAGAAAGAAAAAAATACAGTGAATTTTTTCAGGATCCCTTGTAAAGGTACAGAAGGTCAAATTTCAGAACAATCTCAAGCCTTGTTCTTCCCGACAGGAGGCAGGGGAGGGTGGGGCTTGAAACATGGGCCCTGGAGACCCACTGCCTGTGAAGCCAGCATCACCACTTACAGCTGTCTGACCCTGGGCAGCCAAAGCCTTGCTGTGCCTCACTTTCCCCATCTGTAAAATAATATGGGCATATCTGTAAGGAACTCAGGAACGTGAAGAGATGAAATGAGACAATTGCAAATCAACTGCTTCGTCCTGTATCTGTGGCCTCGATACTTGTCACTGGGGTTATTTCCCAAGCAGCCCCTCTGGGCAAGGCCTTGCATCCATGCACCAGGCAGGAGCTCTGTAATAACTCCAGCTCTTCAGTGATGGGATGAGTGGCTATAATACATGGCTGGCTCGGGGGCTTCACAAAGATGACTGGGGGTACACTGAATTTTCACCTTAAATGCTGCTTTAAAAAAGAGGCACTCCATTAAACATTTTCCAGTACAATCAATGACTCTCTGGCTCCTAATCTTGTGCTAAAACACATCAGCTGGTCACTTCCAAGGCCATTAGACTTGAACAATCACTGATGCCTAACCTCATCAAGCCAAGGTTTTCTCACTGGTCAAATGAGGGTGTTTATTATTATGCAGGGTGACTGGGTTATTATTAACATCATCATCATCAGAGGTCAGGTGACAGTTTGGCAATTAGGTAAGGTTGGGTCATTTTTGTTTGGGTTAGACTGGGCTGTGTTTTGGATAGGCTTGCTTTGCCTGTATTTTGGCCATGTCTCCTTCCCCTTTCCCTGTTCCCATTTCTCTCTTTCTTATAGTCCTTCCCTAGACGTCCTAAATCCTGATGAGATCCTGGTCCCCTAAAGGCCCCCCAAACTCCATGTCAGCCAACCACACATACATTCTAACATCCAGATTTTCCTCTTCCCTCATTTTGGCCAAAACATGGTCCTGTGACCTCTTCCTTTGCCTTTTATCCTCTGTTTTAAACATCAATAGCTTGGCCCCCATTACCTTGTCACAAGGTACAATTTGAGTTGTCAGTTCCATTAGTGGCCGATAGTCCTGTTCTGTACTGCCACAAGGGTCCTTCGAAAGAAATGCACTTGTGAATGCCTTCCCTATCTTTTGGCAGTCTGTATGTCTGCGAGATAAAACATGGAAAAAATAAAACAGGAAAGGTTAGATTTCAAACCTTGTGCTCCATATTTTTGGAGCACAATTACCCAGAAAAATGTCACTTGGGAAGCAATGACCATGTGCCAAGTAGTTCAGGCACATCATCTCATCTAAATATGTGGCATTTTTGATGATATGAACATTACCCTCCCTACTCTACAAAATCCTTGTCCCTCCTGGAGCTCACTCTGGTTAGAAAGACAGATAGTACTCAAATAAGCAAATCGTTCACAAAATAAGTGTGAATTATTCTAAGTATTCAGGAAATCAATGGAGAGGGGCATCAGCAAAATACTGAAGCAGTAACCAATTAGGGGGGCTGGTCAGAAGAGTTGCCCCTGAGAGGTCACATAAGCTAAGACTGAATAATGAGGAGAGCATTCCAGGCAGAGGGTACTGCAAGTACAAAGGCCCTGAGGCACACAACGTAGCTGCAATAGAAAGGAAAGTGAGAGTGGTTAAAAAATCAAGTCAGAAAAATAATCAGACGATAGGTCATTTACCACCTTTGGACCAAAGAAGAAGCCATTGGATGGTTTTAAGCACGAAAGTGGTCTCATCTAGGGGCACCTGGGTAGCTCAGTCAGTTAAGCATCTGACTTCAGCTCATGTCATGATCCCAGGGTCCTGGGATCAAGCCCTGAGTTGGGCTCCCCACTCAATGAAGAGTCTGCTTGTCCCTCTCTTTTTGCCTCTCCTCGCCCCACTCGTGATTTCTTCCTCTCAAATAAACAAAATCTTTAAAAAAAAAAAAAAAGTGGTCTCAACCAGATTTTTTTTTTTTTTTTTGAGTCATCACTAGAAAGCTCTAAGCTGGCCCAAAAAAGTAGAAAAGTCTCTGAAACAAAATTCCAATTCCATGTCCCCTCCAGACAACCACTGGTAGTGAGAAGGCAGGCAGTCAGGCAGGGAAGAGCAGATGGAGGGAGGAGAGGATCAAGGGATACTGGAGAAGACAGCAATTGGAACTCTCCTTGCATTTGTGTTAACAGGTGCACAAAAACTTGTCACTGCCTTGGGACAAAGAAGTGGGAGTGCTCCCTTGAGAGCACTCAGTTATCATTATTGGGATAAACTCCAGCCTTTGCAATGGTGATCCTAGGTATGGTACCAAGGCAGACAACTTGATCCAGGGGAAATAAAGACCCTTTGTCCTCCCTTCCCTTCTGAGCATCTTTCCCGCTGCCCTCCAGAGGGTCTCCTACCTGCCCAGCCCAGACTGGCTTCTCCATGTTAAGCCAAGGAATCAGAGAATATCAGTGTATACAGGCCTTTTTACACAGGAGCACCCAGCCCACCGGGTGTATTTTTTGGAACACGAAACATCGGAAAGCTTTTTCGTTTAGGGCAAGGAGGAAAGCCCTTGAGTTAGGCTGCCTGCCGGAACTCTCTGGTTTTGGCAGTTATGTTGTGTGTCCTTGGGGAAGTCACTCTCTCCCTGTTTCTTCATCTGTAAAGTATCTACCATCCCACGCCTGAGGTGGTGAGAGCACTGAGCTACTAGGAGTCAGATCTAAGGTGCAAACACACGCCAGAGGATAATATCACCGCCCATCCCCTTGTCCACAGGCAATATGATTGTTTCCCTGCTCTCAATTTTGAACGGGGATGGCATCCACCCTCACCTTTGTAAGAATCAGCCTAAAAAAATCTAATGGCTTTGATGTAAAACAGCCACAGGACAGAATTCCACATCAGTCACCAGCAACTGGGTGGGCTAAGGTAATAATAATAATAATAATAATACAATAGTAGCACTTATTGGGGCTTAATATATATTTCACACTCTTATCTCATTTAACCTCATAACATTTCTATTAGCAAATGTATCAGGATTTGACTTGAGTTAATAAGATCTAAGATTTCAGGGACTTAAGAGAAAACTTTATTTCTTGTCCATAGCTCAATCTCAAAGCCAGCATCTGAGATTTCTACGACATTCCACATGTCTGAGACCCATCTGCTTGGTCCAAAATGGGTGCTTCAGTTCCAGCCCTCATGACTACATTCCAGTCAGTGGAAAAGACTAGGGAAAAGAAAGAGAAAGAAGAAGGAAGAGGAAGAAAATAACAGCAGCAGCAATGGGCATGTGGGCTGCCTCCTAAGGACAGGTACTTAAAAGATGTTCTATTTACATTCATTTCATTTGCTATAATGTCATCACAGGCCACAGCTAGCTGCAAGGGAAGGTGAGAAATGCCATCTTTAACTGTGATGACCATTGCACATCTAAAATCACTGTTTCAATTCTAGGGGAAAAAAGGCCTTTGTCACAGGGAGATACCACCATTCTCCCATTTTACAGATGAGGACATTTGGTGGCTGTGTAGTTAAGCAATGCATCCGAGGTCACAGGGAAGCCGGGATGGGTCCCAAGTCCGTGTGAGCCTGAAGGTCAGGCTCCTACCACACTCTGGAGCAAAGTGCTCCAGCCTCAGCTCCCTCATCTATAAAAGGGAGGTAATAACACGGCACTCATGAAGATTTGTGAGGATTCCGTGAGCAAACACACAACATGCTCTCTCGTGCCAAGGTCCTTCCATTCCCCAATTCCCCAACCTGCACAGGACATTTAAACTCTCATCATGGTTTTCCTTCCAAAGGAAACCATTCCTGTGCCAGGAAACCATTTTCCACCTGGCTTTCTCCATACATTATACATTTAAAGGTAGAAGGTGATTGTATTATATACTTCAATGTCAATCAAAATTTATGGGCACCTGATGATGTTCATGGGGATCATGCTTTAATTCCATTAGTTTAATGCAGTGGCTTCTCAAAAACATGCTGTTCCAGATTCCAACTCCCTTGTAAAATTTTTCTACCTCTGGCCTTAGCAGCATCTGTGGGACTTGAAGCAAAGATTGAAGGGAGAGAGATATCTCCATGGGATGAAGAGCAAGAGAATTTGCTGAAACTTTGAAAAATTCTTGAAAATTTGCAAAAAAATCTGGCACTGAGTCCACCCAGATGTTTTCTCGAACATATTCTTATTTAATCACCAAGGACTCAATGGGGTCTCCTACAGAACTCACAAACCTCCAGAATTAGTTTTATGTTTTTTAGATATACAGATTAGTTCTGGAAAAATTGCTTTCTGGGCTCAGGAATCCCCAGGTTAAAAATTTAACAGAGCTCCTTGTTCAGAAGGGGCAGAGTTATACAACATTAGAGTTGGAACAGACCTCAGTAGAGTTTATAACTCAGCTGCCTTCCCTCTGTCTTGGAGACCACAGCCCCCAAGTCGCCACAAGTTAGAGAAAAGTGGGGACAGAACAGGAAAAAATCTGGGGGCAGGCTTTATGAAGCTGCTTTTTATCCTTAAATTCAAAAGTAAAAATTTCACCTTCAATGTGCAAGTCAACATGTTATTGGCATAAATGGAGAGAGAGAAATAAAAAGGCATGAGGATGGCATTGTACAGAGATGTCTGTAGGACTTATCTCTACGGGTCATCACAGAAAGGAGCCTCAAATTCACAAGGCACGCATATTGTGGTACCAGACTGAAAAAGAACAGAACTAATTATAATCAGAGCACTGGTGACTTGCCCAAAGCACTAAAACTTGAAAATGCAGTAAATAGTAGAACGTTTTCTAATTTTTTATTATAGAAGATAGAAACAGAATAAAAAAAAAAAAACTCCTTGACTAAATATTAATCAGTATCCTTATTTTGAAAATGATTTTTCTCTGTATGCTACTCTAGTTGTTGTGACATGCAAAATCTATCTGCACATATAACCACTATGGGTTTCTATTTGCCCACTTTCTGGCTTTGCTTCCTTTGATAGGGTCCAGAGAGATTAAAGATGTGTAGCCAACAGGAGGGGATGATTTCAAAAAGTATCTCCACTTAGTGGAATATAAAGCAGCTTTTGAACAAAGCTTGAAATCACTTGGAGAATGTTTATTTTACCTTAAGTGATGAAAGTAGACCTCACCTTATAGAAAATAGAAAAAAGATGCCCATCAAAGTAGTAGTTGGGGTTGTCTCTCAGAAGAAAACTAAAGACAAACTTCCACTTTTACCCCATATTTTTCTGTGTTGGTTTACAGTAAGAATAGATCCATGTACTATCCAAGACATCTAAAAAGAAGGAGGGGGTTAGAACCCTCTTACACTGTTGGTAGGAATGCAAACTGGTACAGTCATTCTGGAAAACAGTATGGAAGTTCATCAAAAAGTTAAAAAAAAAGCTACCCTATGACCCAGCAATTGCACTACTAGGTATTTACCCCAAAGGTACAAATATAGTGATTTGAAGGGGCACACGCACTCCAGTGTTTATAGCAGAATGTCCACAATAGCCAAAATATGGAAGGAGCCCAGACATCCATTGACAAATGAATGTATAAAGAATATGTGAGATAGATAGATAGATAGATAGATAGATAGATATAGAGAGATATAATGCAATATTATTCAGCCATCAAAAAGAATGAAATCTTGCCATTTGCAACAATGTGGATGGAACTAGAGGGTATTATGTTAAGTTAAATAAGTCAATCAGAGAAAGACAAATACCGTATGATTTCACTCATATGTGCAACTTAAGAAACAAAACAGATGAACATAGGGGAAGGGAAGGAAAAATAAGATAAAAACAGAAGGAAAGGCAAACCATAAAAGACTCTTAATTCTAGGAAATAAACTATGGGTTGCTGGAGGGGAGGGGGGATGGGGTAACTGGGGATGGACATGATGGAGGGCAGGTGATATGATGAGCACTGAGTGTTATATGGAACTGATGAATCACTAAATTCTACCCTGAACCTAATAAAACACTCTATGTTAATTAACTTGAATTTAAATAAATGATAAATAAAATTTTAAATTAATTAATTAAAAGAGGTGGGGAGTTTCTCTTTAATCAGAGACATAGTATAATCACAACCAATTTTTAAAAACTGAGGGAAAAAAACCTCACAGGAATCAAACCATGTTTTAAAAATAGTTATATCTGGTTGTGAGAAGTACAAGGGTTGCTTTGTAATCTTCCCTTCCTTATATTTCATGTTTTCCTATAATAAACATATATTACAATGGAGATCATAACAAAACTTTCATTTCCCTTTAGAGTCACTTGAGCAATTAGACCAAGCATTTAAGAATCTTAGAAAGCTTTAGGACCCAGGTTGAAAGAAAACATATGGCCTTAGGAATTCCTGTGCCCAGCAGAGATAGATATGGATATCCACTTGGTCACCACTTATTATTTTTGTGTCCTCTCTCATGTCTCCTAGTTACAGTGTTTTTTCTCATCTCTCCTCCAATTAAAGACAGCATGTGGGACACCTGGGTGGCTCAATCAGTTAAGTGTCTGGCTCTCAGTTTTGGCTCAGTCATGATCTCAGGGTCATGATCTCAAGATCGTGAGATGGAGTCCTGCATCAGGCTCCATGCTCAGGAGGGAGTCTGCTGGAGATTCTCTCTCTCTCTCTCTCTCTCTCCTTCTGCCCCACCCCCAACTCTCTCTCTGTCTCTCTTTCAAATAAATAAATAAATCTAAAAAAAGACAAAAGCAGTAACTGGGCAGGACTTGGTGCCCCAGCCCCACTTCTCAAGGCCCAGTGATGTGATACATGAGGAGGGGTAGGGGCTATGGCTGCAGACTTTTTCCAATGGAGCTTTCTCTCCAATTTAAAGACTTCCTTGAATCCTTAAGCAAGATTGGTTTGTCCAATCACTCTTAATCACAGAGCATACTAAGAAACTCTATGAATAATATCAAGGAGGCAAGTAATCAAGAGGCTCAGACAAAGCAAGGGAAGGATGACACTTCCTACATAGCCTCCCCGATGTCCTACCCACCTTCCTGCATGGGACACACACTTTCTCACCCAGAATCATGAATCATGCCATTGAGTGACCTTTTGGGTTCTATAGGGTATATCACACAACTGGAAGGATTGAAATGATGAAACATCTCCATCTTATTCCCCAGAGAGCTCCACAACTTACATGACTTTTCCAGAGACTCACAGACTATGAACTTATTTTCTCTAAGTGATCCTTTAACCAAGGACATCCTGTTAAGGACATTCAAGAGATAGGCCTCTTTGTTCTAGCGAGAAAAGAATATTTAGTCTATCTACCTGGAAGTCCAGTTGATAAGGAAATTAGACCACCACTCCCTTGCCTTCCTTTCTTTCCCTCAGGATCATCCTTCCAAAATTAGGTAAAGCCACCAAAGCCAGCTGCTCTAGCTCCTTCCTTGCTGGGACCCAGATAGCAGAAGGTTTTACATGGAGATATTGGTGATGAAAAAGAGAAGCCCCTGACACTCAGGAGCTGGCCTGGCACTCACTTGGTATTCTACTGCTGGACCCCATCCAAAGACACCTAACATCAGATAAGCCTCTCTGTACCCCTGAGACTGTGATGTGAACAGACAGAAGCCACACATACACACACACACACACACACACACAGACCAAATATCCTTCTATCTTAGCAAATATCAATGCCTGCTCCTTCTTTACCAGTAAGAGCTTTGGTTTTGCTTCATTCTTCCAGCTGACATATAAGATTAACCTACCCTATCAAAGAATTAACCCCATTCCTAGTGCTTCTGGGCAGCATCCAGGCAAAGCCAGCCTCCTTGAAGCTTGCCCCAAATCTCACAAAACAAGCTCCAATCCTATAAATTGTTCCTAACATCATCACACTAAGCCCTTCCTTGTCCCCATGAGCTCACCTATTGAATGCTCACTCTTGCAAAGAGCCATGAAACCCTTGTTCAACTGCTGTGTTCCTGGTGGTCTTGAGCTGAGGGACATTGATAGTAACCTGCCATCTTGAGGGGGATATTAAAGAATCAAAAGGCCTGTGAGAACCAGCATGCCTTAAGCAGTGTGTATGCTTGACAGAAGTTCCAGGAGCAGCTTCTGAAAGACTCAATCTGCTAGTAAGAAAGTCTGCATGTTGAGCTGACATCTTAGCCATGACAGTATTTCTCTGTCTGCCTCCTTAACTGGTGACCTGGAAGCTAGGTACAAATGTCAGGACTCAAGGTCAAGGACATGTCCTCCCTCTTCCTACCACTTGGCTCCTTCTAGCAGACCCCAGATGGTCGTCAATTGCCCTATCCCCCATGAGTCAATCCCTCTTGCTCGCTTCTCGTCCTTTCTCCCTACCTCCGACCTACCCAGGCAGTGGTCTCTAGGAGCACAGAGGTAGGAGGGAATGCTAGAAGGTTGGAAAGGAGAGTGCATGACCACCACAGAGTGCTCCCCACGTGCTGGACACTGTGCTTAGTCCTTAACCCATACTTATCCAATTTAAATCTCACACTAGCCACATGAGGAGGATCCTGTCATTATCGTGTTTTAGAGTTACTGAAGTTCAGAATTTAGTAACAACTAAATCCAAACAATTAGAGAGTGACAGAGCTGCCTGACAGGCCAAACTAGGCTCTTTCTCCAGAACAATGCTGCCTCCCACAGGACACAAGTTGTTCCTAACATAAATGAGGACCTAAGACCGCAGAGGGCTTGTTCTTTCCCTAGCTCCCATGAGAAGCTGAGGACCAGAATGGGGCATGTTTTCCCCAGGTGATGGGATAGAACCACCAGTGGGGTCCAGGGGATGCACAGAGGGTTAAAGTCCTATGCTAAGGTGAAAACCAGGTACATTTGGTGGTTAAATCTGTAGGTTGTCAGGCTCCTTAATGTTTCATAACTCTGTGCTGTCACCTCTCAGCACAAGTAAGTTTTATTCAAAGTCCCCCTCCCACCCCGGCCCCACCCTGCCGGCAATAAAGCAACATCACCTTCTTAACGTTGGGAAATCTTTCACACCATAAATCCTCATACCTAAAAGCACTTAGATCTCAAAGGGTAATTACATTCATTCTATGAATTTTCCTGCTGTCAAGTCCTGCAGGGAACTTTGTCTGGACCCAGGGAAGACAAGCAGGTTAACTCGGGTTCACTCTCAAATTAAGGCTGAGGGAACCTATATTGTAGGTGAAGACTGCCATCTTGTGGGCAAAGAGAACAACTGGGGAGATTCACTGAGGAAGATCAGAATATCCAAGTAGGGTCTCAAAGGAAGAAGACTCGGGGCTACCAGCTGGCTCAGGGGGTAGAGCATATAGGATTCTTGATCTCAGAGTCAGGGTAAAGAAAGTTCAGAAGTCATTAATTCCATTAATCTGCCTCTAATGCCAGATATGTTCAAGAAACAGCAAAGAAGCCAATGTGGCTGGTGGCTGGATCAGAGAAAGCCAGGTAGATAGTAGACAGAGGTAAAGGCAGACTGGGGGAGCTTCCTAAACAATTGTCAGGAATTTAGCTTCTACTCATGGAGAACTGAGGAGCCATAGAAGATCCAGAAGCACATGATATTACTTAAGTTTCAAAGTATTTCTCTGACTGCCTCGTTGAGTACAGTCAGAGGAAGGAAAGAGCAGAGGCAGATAGACTAGTAATCTGAGGGATCCCTGGGTGGTGCAGTGGTTTGGCGCCTGCCTTTGGCCCAGGGCGCGATCCTGGAGATCCAGGATCGAGTCCCACATCAGACTCCCTGTATGGAGCCTGCTTCTCCCTCTGCCTGTGTCTCTGCCTCTCTCTCTCTCTGTGTGTGACTATCATAAATAAATAAAAAAAAAAATTTTTTTTTAAAAATAAAAAAAAAATAAAAGCTTTAAAAAAAAAAAAAGACTAGTAATCTGGGCAAGTGCCAGTGATTCACACCAAGATGGTGAGAGGTGATAGATTCCAATTACCCTTAAGTTTCCTAATGGATTGGATATGTGGTGTTAGAGAAATAAGGAATCAATAATAATTCCAAGTTTTGTACCCTGAGACACTGGAAGGACACAGTTCCCAAGAACTGGGATGGATTAGGCTTGGGTGGAGCTGACACTGATCAATTCAGCTTTGAACATGCCGTATTTGAAATTTCTAGGAGACATGCAGTGAAGCTGTGGAATAATCAGATGACATATGACTCTGAAGTTCAGGAGAAACAAAGGCATGAAACTCTCAGATCAGCATCCAAAAGAAAAAGAGAAGATGACCAAGGATTTAGCCTTGAGGCAATCATCCAACAGAAGAGGTTGGGAGAAAAAAAAAACAACAAAAACTGGAATGTGGGACAAAAAGCAGGAGAATGGGTTAGTCTGGAATCCAATTGAAGAAACTATATTGGGGATCCCTGGGTGGCTCAGTGGTTTAGCGCCTGCCTTCGGCCCAGGGCGTGATCCTGGAGTCTCGGGATCAAATCCCATATTGGACCCCCTGCATGGAGCCTGCTTCTTTCTCCACCTGTGTCTCTGTCTCTCTCTCTGTGTCTCTGATGAATAAATAAATAAAATCTTTAAAAAAAAAAAAAAAACGATATTAAGCAGGAGGAAGCGATGAACCATGTAGGATGCTCTTGACTGGTCAAGGAATATGAAGACTGAGAACTGATGGTCTGAAATATCACTAAGGAAGGGCTGTTTTAATTTCCAAATGCAATGGGTGTTAGCGGGTGCATATCTTTTTGTTATTGATTCCTGGGTTTGTTTTGGTTTTTGGTTTTGGTTTTTTGCCTTTATATGTCACATCATGTATTTTGTGAATTTACTTGGGGGAAGATCGTTGGAAATGCTGCCTATATTTAAATATTTTATAAATGTATCCTTAAGAAAGCAATATCCCTGAATTTATCCTTCCATGTGCTCACCTTTCATGCTCATTTCAAGCCTGAGCATGTCTTCTCCTAGAATATTTTTGTTGTTGTTGCAAAAGGTGCTTTTATTAAAGTACGGGAACAGGACCTGTGGGCAGAAAGAGCTGCTCCTCCTAGAATATTAAACAAGCCAGTTCCTTACTAATCAATCATTTGTTGGAATGACAATTTTCCTAAAACTGTAAAGCAAAAAAAATTAGAAAATAAATTTAATGTTGAGGTTTGAATCATTCTGTGATAGTCACTTCTTGCAATTGCTTACTTCAAGCTTTTATACTCATTAACACCTAGTATCATTATTATAATATCCAAAGACTATAAATATGAACATATTAAACATATTTATATTAACAAAATTATTTGTATTTCCATTCTTTTGTCCAATTAATACAGAGCACTTGCTCTGTGCCAAGCAGAGCATTAGGTATATTCTAAGAATGCAGTACTTAACAAGACACATACTACCCTTGACCTCCAAAGCTTTGCTCCATAGGGAATTACAGTTATTAAATAGGAGGTAACTATAAAGTGAGTCATGTGGTGGCTAAGGAAATGTATCACTTTGGGACCTGCTCTTTTGGAAGATTGGATCTTTTTGGAACTGTATATAAGTAAAAATGTTAAATGCCTGTACCTTGATAACTACATGAACTCTGGCCACCCCTGAGCTAAAACTGTTTGCCTCATCTTCTAGGTGCCAAAACTGTCCTATTTCTCAAACATGTCAAACTTGTTTCTGTCTAAAATTTGTGAATACAATACCAACATTCAAAACTTGAACCATTAGAAAATATTTTCTAAATTAGATATATGTGTATATATATATGTATATCTATACTTGAAGAGAGACTATAGGAATGCAAAAATTGGAACTATTGAGCCATAAATTTAACAAAATATATGCAAGACTAGTACTCTGAAAACAAAACATTGCTGACTGAAATTTTTACATGCCTGAAGAAACTGAAAAGTGTACCACATTCATGGCTTGGAAGGCTCCCTATTAAGATGGAAACCATTTGCTAAGATGTATCTGTAGATTTATCAGATCACAAATAAAAATTTCAGTATACTTTGTTAAAAATATTGACAAAATAATTCTAAAACTTACATAAAAATACAAGCAATCTAGCCAAAGTCAACAAAAGGAAAAAAGCTGGAAAATTTATGTTATTTGACTTTAAGATGTACTAAAGAGCTAGGGAAGCCTGGGTGGCTCAATTGGTTAAGTATCTGACTCTTAGCTCAGCTCAGGTCTTGATCTCAGGGTCATGAGTTCGAGACCCACATTAAAAAAAAAAAAAGGATGTACTAAAGAGCTCCAGTAATTTAGAACATGTGGTAGTGGTGAAGAACTGATACAGATCAAGGAAAGAGAATGGAGAGTTCAGAAAGAAACCCATACTTACATGGTGCTATAGGTTGAATATTTGTATCCCCCCAAAATCAGGTTAAAATCCATCCCCCCAGTGTTAGGAGGTGGGGCCTTTGGGAAGTGACTACAGCATGAGGGTGGAGTCCTCAAGAATGGAATTAGTGGTCTTATAAAGAGACCCCAGAGCATTCCCTCCCGCCTTCCCCCATGTGAGTGCACAGAGAGAAGTTAGCCATGTGAGTTAGGAAGCCAGCTCTCACCAGACACTGAATCTGCTGGTATCTTAGTCTTGGACTTCCCAGCCTCCAGAACTGTAAGAAATAAATTTCTGCTGTTTATAAGCCACGTAGTTTCTCATGTTCTGGTATAGCAATCCAAACAGGCTAAGGCATGGTCGATTGGTTTTTCAGCAAAGGGGCCAAAGCAATTCAATGAGAAAAGAAAAGCTCTTTCAAAGAATGATGGTACAGCAAATAGATTCTCATATTAGAAAAAAAAAAAAATGAAATCTACCCTTACTTCATACTCTACACAAAATTAACTGGAACTAGATGAAAGACCTAAAGCACAGGCTATACAGACAGTCCCCAACTTAACAATGGTTCCACTTATGATTTAGTACAAAACTGATATGCATTCAGTAGAAACTGCACTTTGAACTTTGCATTTTGATTTTTCCCCAGATTAGAGACATGCAGTCTGATCCTCTGTCACAATCACTGCAGGCTCCTATAAGCGTTCTGAGTGTGCTTTAAGTGGGCTAGGCTAAGCTATGCTGTTCAGTAAAGTAGGTGTATTAAAAGCATGTTTGATTTACAATATTTTCAATTTATGATGGGTTTATTGGGATGCAACCCCAGTGTAAATCAAGGAAGATATAAATAAGAAAAAGTGAACAAATCGGATCTTGTCAAGATATAAAAACAACTCGACCCTTTAAAAGACCCCATGAAAAAATAAAAGGAATACTGCAAAATGAAAGAAAACACTTTCAGTACACATCTGACAAAGGACTTCTATTCAGAATACATAAACCAAAAACTCAATAAGAACAAAAACCTAACTTTTTTAAGATTGGCAAAAGATTTGAAAACTTAATTCAATAAGCCCATGTTCAACATCATTGGTCATGAGGGAAATGCAAAATTAAAAGCACTATAAAAATACCACTACGAACTCATTAGAATGGCTAAGGAATAAAAGTCTGACAATATCAAGTGTTAGTAAGATTGTATAGCAACGACAATATTCATACATTAATGGTGAACACGTAAAACCATACAATTACCTTGTAAAACCATTTAGTATTTCTTAAATAGCTTTGTAAATCATGTGGCTCTGCTATTTCAATTCTGGGTATTTGCCCAAGAGAAACAAAATCATATATCCATACCGTAACTTTGTTCATAGGACCTTTATTCATAATATCCAAAAAGGGAATACAAGCCAAATGTCCATCAAAAGATGAATGAAGAAACAAATTAGGGTATACAAGCACATAATGGGCTACTATTCAGCAATAAAAGGGAACAGTCTATTCATGCACACAACAGGGATGAATTTCAAAAACATCACGCCAAAGCCATGAAAGAAGCCAGACACAAAAGTGCACAATCTATGATTCTGTTTCTATAAGTACTTTCAAAAAATGGAAACCAATGCCTAGTAACAGAAATCAAACCACCTTTGATGGATATCAAGACATTAGTAATTTAAACAATGTGGTCATTGTTTTGGGATAATTAGATTATAAAGCAGATTGGAAAACTCAAACTAATGAACTTGAAATCAATTAAAGTGGCATTAGAAAGCCCCTTGTAAAGGATGGATTATTTGATAAATATTACTCACACAACTGACTATCCATCTGTGGGGAAAACAAAATTAGGTCCTTACCTTACACCACACACAAAGATAAATTCCAAATGGATAAGAAGAGTTCATTGCAAAAAAGCAAAAGTTTAATTCAGGGAATATATGTGACCTTTATTGTGATCTCTGACATAAAAAATAAGTTCTTAAATAAGATGCAAAAGGCACAACCATAAAAGATAAATGGGATTACACTAAAAATCATCAGTCATACAAGGGATCCAATAAAGTCAAGAGTCAAGACACAGATTGGAAGAACATATTTGCAATCTGCATAACTGACAAAAAATTAGAATCTTGAATGTATAAAGAAGACAGACAATTCAACACACACACACAAAAAGGCAAAAAACAAAAATAGGCACTTCACGGAAGAAACCAGAATGGCCCATAAACATATAAAAAGATGATCAGTTGAGTTAGTAATCAGGAAAACAAAAATTAAAGCCACAAAGAGAGGGGCAAAATTGTTCTAGGCGATGGTAAGGATACATAGCAACAAGGACCTTCATGCTGCTTTTCTGAAAGTAAGTTGACACCACAAATTTGGAGACTGGTTTGAGCATATGTAATGTGGCAGACACTGTTGGTTCCCAACCCAAATAGATTTTCCCTACTCTTCTTCCCTCTTGGCAAAGTATGCCTCCTATCACATTGATTCAAAATATCAAATACTCAGTTCACAAGCCTCCTTTCCAGCTGGGGAGCCATGTGGCTCAATTCTGCCTAATGACAATTGGGGGAAGCACAGAGGCAGTTGAAGGAGGTCTCCTGGGAAAGACATTATTTCCTGATAAAAAGAGACTCAAAATGGTGATTTTCTTGCCCATCCTCCTGCTCTCTGTCCCTAGGCATTATTCTATAAGGAAGGACATAATACCTGGAACTGCAGCAGCCATCCTGTGACAAGAAGCTTAAGGATGGAAGCCACCCAGGGAGATGGGGAGTGAAAGGGAAGTCCCAAACCATCACTGAGCATGGAACCAACCCTAGGACCACCCCATCTCTAAATGTCTTGTAATGTCTGTCTGTAAAATCTCTTGTCTTAAACTACTTCCATTTGAGCATTCTTTTACTTGTAGCCAAAAGCATCTTCATTGATACACCCACTGGTATGGAATGAATTGTATCCTCCCCAAAAGATGTGGAAGTGCTAACCCCCAGGACCTTGGAATGTGACCTTACCTGAAAATAAGGTCTTTGAAGATGATCAAGGTAAGATGAGGATAAATGTGGACCCTCATACAACATGACCGAGATCCTCATAAAAGGGAGGAATTTTTGGGTGCCTGGGTGGCCCAGCTGGTTGAGGGCCCAACTCTTGATTTCAGCTCAAATCACAATCTTTGGTTCATGGGATGGAGCCCCACATCAGCTCCATGTTTAGCGCAGGGTCTGCTTGGGATTCTCTCTCCCGCTGCCCCTTTCCCTGCTCACATGCACACAGCTATGCTCAGTATAAATAAATAAATATATATATATATATATATATATATATATATATTTTTTTTTTTTAAATAGAGAGTAATTTGTACACAGAGAAAGACATGTGCAGAAAGAAAGTGTGTGGAGACACAGGGAGACCATCATTTACTGGATAAAGAACACCTAAGGCTTCTAGAAACTAGGAAAGAGATATGGAATGAATTCTTCCTCACAGCCTTTAGAAAGAACAAACCCTTCTGATAACTGAGCTTCAGATTTCTGACTCCAAAAATATGAGACAATCCATTTCCATTGGTTAAGCCACCCAATTAGTGGTAGTTCCTTACAGCAGCCCTAGCAAACCAGTAACACCCAGTAGTGGGTAAGAACGCAAATTCCATGACTTAGTACTTCTATCTCTAGCTAAACTCCTTAGAGAAAAAAAAAAAAAAACAAGCACAAGTAGACGTGTGTGTTCTGGCATCACTTATGCCAACAGAAACTGAGGAAAGGGAGTAGTTTAGTAAACGTAGGATATGGTCTTTCAGGAGGATCTCATACACAAGTTGAAATTAATGAACTGAAGCTCATATATCAACAAGGATAAATCTCTAAAACATGATTAAAATCACCAAAATATGGAAAAAGCAAAGCTTATTCTACAGGGCAAAACACAAACTACATAACAATTAAAATGCAGTCACATCTTTCCTTATCAGACTGATAAAAATCAGAAAATCTGAAAACACCCTGTGTGGTAAAAGTATAGCAACACAGAAACTATCATTGCCTCAAAAGGAAAATTGTCTCACAAAGGGAAATCTGGCTATTTTCAAAATTAAGTTCAATCCTTGAACTTAGCAATAACTCTTCCAAGATTCTTACACAAGAATTTATTGCAGCACTGTTTCATAATATATTACAAAAGGTTTTCAGGTCGGGGGGTGGGAGTGAATGGGTGACGGGCACTGGGGGTTATTCTGTATGTTAGTAAATTGAACACAAATAAAAAATAAATTAAAAAAAAAAAAAAGAAAAAAAACAAAAGGTTTTCAACAACCGAATTTGTCTATCAGTACAAATCTAGAATATGGCAAATCCATAAACTGGAATACTCTGTAACCACACTGATAGTCAAGCAAGATACATTATGAAATGAAAAAAGAAAAGTGAAACACAGAAGCACCAATGTGTGTGGGGAAGAAAAGGAATATGGGAATATACTTACATATACAGAGAATATTTCTAGTAAGATACAAGAGAAACAAGCCATAGTATTTGCCTCTGAGAAAGAAGAAAGGGGAATTGTGGGAAGAAAGACTTGTATTTTACCTGTTGAGTTATTTCTGTAAAACTGAAAAGGGGCACCTGGGTGGCTCAGTCTGTTGAGTGTCCAACTCTTGATCTGAGCTCAGGTCTTGACCTCAGTGTCATGAGTTCAAGCGCTGCACTAGGGGGCTCAAACTAAAAAAAAAAAAAAAAAAAAAAACCCTAGAAAAAAGATCTAAAGCAAATATAGCAAACATGTTACACCTGTTACCTCTGCATAATGAGTAGATAGGCATCAGTAATATTATTCCCTAGACATTCCAGTGTGTTTAAAATTTTCATAATTTAACATCTTTAGCTTAAAAAAAAAGACAAATTGAGAAGAGAGACAAACATGAGAGTAAGGAATATTGAAGAAGGAAAAAGACATCCCTTGAGAAAGAAGAATGAAGTAAACTAGTCCTGGCAAATACAAAGAGGACAGTTCTTGGTAGTAAATTGGTGTGTTCCTACAGGTGGGATTCAAAAGTCCTCCTGAAAAAATTCTGGAAATGCTAAAATATGAAAGAAGTTCCCCCAAATGTGATCGATTGTCTTTGATCTAAGTCTCAAACATTCCTTTGTAATTCTAAATCTCTCAGTTTCAGGGCACCTGGGTGACTCCGTGGTTGAGCATCTGCCTCTCTCTGTGCGTCTCTCATGAATATATAAATAGAGGGATCCCTGGGTGACTCAGGTTTAGCACCTGCCATCGGCCCAGGGTGTGATCCTGGAGACCCAGGATTGAGTCCCGCATCGGGCTCCCTGCTTGGAGCCTGCTTCTCTCTCTGCCTGTGTCTCTCTCTCATGTATATATAATTAAAAATCTTTTTAAAAATAAATAAATCTCTCACAGTTTCAGTATGTTTTCAGTCTTTCTTTGCTCTTGAAGAATTCCCAAGGAGATTTAATTACTAATTTGACACTGCTCTAGGTAGGTTAATTCATCAACAAACTTTTACTCCCAGGAACCATGATAATGAGGAAAGTAATTCTATTATGAAATTATTTATTATGAATTTCACAATACTTAAACTATAAGGTGCCAAACACAGCAATGGCTTTGTAATATTTACTAGATAGTCATAATAAAAGTAACATTTGATGGTATCAAGGCAAATATGGACTGAAGCCAGGTAAAAATACGTTGGGGGAACTTCTCACATCCCTTCAAATCAGACTTTCCTGCTTCAAAACATCCAAGAACCAAAGACGTAAATAACTTTCTACCATGTGGATGCATTGTGTTTGCTACAATCTACGAGGAAGTAGAAAACTGAGCTTAGTGATTCTCCTAAAAGTCACATTATAAAAGACATTTGAATTATGTCTATAAAACTGTGTGTGCTGAAACCATCTATTTAAGCAACTCTTAATCTTCCTTTTGTGAATCTCCTTTTTTTTTTTTTTCTTTTTTGTAATTGTGGCATTCATCATTATTTAGAATTCCACTCTGGGGGTCAAGTGATTTTGTATTCTTCTCTATATCTTTGTATTTTTCTCAATGTCCTCCAATAAGCTTGTCTTATTTTTGCAATTAGAAAAAAATAAGAGTCATTGCAAGGGAAAAGAATGTTATTCTGTTGCTACATTTATTCTTCAAATTTCTTACCTCAGCTTTCACTGCCTTTCTTGTCTTCAAAGCAAGATTCTCAACATCCCCTCCCTCCACAGTAGATATCTACTGGTGATATTTTGTTGAAAAAGATAATCCCATTCAGATCAACTACAAAAATCCACAAATATGATTACTCCTCCCTTACCAAACCCTGAGTCATTAAAACACATACACACACACATACACACACACACAAATCAATTCTCAATTTTATCTCATTCAATTTCCTGTGTTGTTCTCAGCATCTTGCATTCATTCTTTCCACCATCCTTCACTTACAGAAAACTTTGTCTTGGGGGCCCTGGCTGGCTCAGTCAGTAGAGCATGCGATCTCTTGATCTCAGGGTTGTGGATTTGAGCCCCTAGCTTGGGTGTGGAGCCTACTTAAAAAAAATAAATATAGGGGTTCCTGGGTGGCCCAGTTGGTTAAGCCTTTAGCTTAGGTTGTGATCGAGTCCCACACTGGGCTCCCTGCTCAGGGGATATCTACTTCTCCCTCTGTCCCTACCCCTGCTCATGTTTCTTTCTCTCTCTCTCTCAAGTAAATAAATAATTTTTTTTAAAAACAAACCCAAAAAACTTTGTCTTGGTAATTTTCTGACCTGATCTATTTCTAAGGGGTTCCTAAATGGCAAGAAAAAAATACCTGACCACATCTCAGTTCATTTATTGCAAAAACTCTTACCTGACCCTTAAGTGATTCAGTGCATTAACCAACACTATATATTCTTTTTACATAATTAATAGGCTACCGTCCAGTACATCCAACCTGGTTGTTTATTTATCTATTTATAAATCTGCTTATACTTGTTATTTTAATTATATAATTTAATTAAATTGTACATAAATTAGATAAGTAGGAAAAGAAAAACTTTTTTATTTTTTTAAACTATGAAAACTAAGTTGAATGGCTTGGTAAAAATGATCATAGGTGATATATTTTGAAAATGTTACAGACCTGAAATCGAAAAGAAATTCATTGGTAATCTCTAGAGATTGATAGGTCATTAACCAGCTCATTATTCGATAAACAAGGGAAAAGAATCAAGCATCTATCTTGACTTTCTTTTATGGACTCTATTTCAGGGCATCCAAGTGGTGGGTGAGAGAAAGGCTTCTGTTTAGATGAATCAGAGTAAATAAATGCAGAAGGAGTCTTAGAATTATAAAATATTCACGATATAGCCCCTATGGACATAACCAATCCAATGCTGCTAAGCTAATTAAATGAAGAGTTGTGAAAGAACTCTATAACAGATGAATCAGGCAGATACAACCTAATTCTTTTAACCCCCTAAATGTGGGGTGCTACGATTTTTTGACATTATGTGCCTCCTGCTGTGACTGATGCTTGAGGAATTCCGCAGCTCCCTCTATAATGCATTCCTGGCCACCCTCAAATCCAATTCGCTTCCCCAGTCTCTTCCAAGTTAATAGGCATTTAAAAATGGAGGAGGAAAAATGGTTAGGAATTAGAAGATGCTTAAAGGGGTGCCTGGCTGGCTCAGTCAGTAGAACATGTGACTCTTGATCTTGGGGTTATGAGTTCAAGCTCCATGTCAGATGCAGAGATTTCATAAAAATAAAATCTATTTTTTAGAAAAAAATGATACTTAAGATATTCTTTAAGATATTACTTAAAGGATAAAGTAGCTGAATGCAACGTGTGAATTTTTATTTGAACAAAATCAATTCTAAAACTACATTTTTAAGAAACTCATGGAAAAATAAACAGCGTGGATATGGGGTAATACTGAAGAATTAGTCTCAGTTTTGTCAGGTGTGACAATGGTATGTCAACTATGCTTTTTTAGTGTTACTTTTTGTTAGAGATATAGACTCAAGTATTTACAGACAACATGATATGAAGTCTGGAATTTGTTTTAAAGGACTTTAGAGGAGGGAAGCTTGGGTGGCTCCATCTGTTGAGCATCTGACTCTTGATCTCAGCTCAGGTCTTGATCTCAGGGTTGTGAGTTCAAGCCCCATATTGGACTCCATGATGGGCGTAGAGCCTACCTTAAAAAATAATTAAATAAATAGGGGCATCTGGGTGGCACAGTTGGTTAAACATATGACTCTCAGTTTTAACTCAGGTCATGATCTCAGGGTCATGGAATTGGACCTGAGCTCCGTGCAGAGTCTGCTTACAGATTCTCTCTTCCTCTCCCTCGGCCCCTCCCTCTCCTTCCCAGAGCACTCTCTCTTTTTCTCTCAAATAAATAAATCTTTAAAAATAAAATGGTTTAGGTAAATAAATAAAATATTTTAGAGTGGAAAGGTGAGGAGCTAGATGAAAGAACAGCAGAATGTTAATTATTCACAATGGTATTAGGTAAAGGGAGTTAACTATTTTGTCTAGTTTTTTGGGTTTTTTTTAACATTTCCATAACAGAAAGATCCAATTCTGCTAGCATTCTTGCTGCTGTCTTTGCCTCTGTCTTTGTTCTTGCTTTTGTTCAGCGGGCTCTCCCCAAGACGTTTCTAGGTTCCCTCTTTATTCAGGTCTTTGCTAAGCTATCAGCTTTCAGTGAAGACTTTCTTATTTTATTATTGTACTTAACACCCTAACACTACTGCCCAGCACTCTTTTTAGCACTTACCACACTGTATATTTTCCTGCTTTATTCACTGTCTGTACCCCAATCCCACTAGAATAAAAGACCCATGTGATCAAAAATGTAGTCTGTTTTTGTTCCCTGCTACATCCCCAGGATCTAAGAGTTAGTGGGACATCATAGGAACTTGAGAAATACTTACTGGATAAACATGTTACAAAAATCTTTAGTGTTTGGAAATAAGGCAAGAAGGTGGGGAGGATGTCCTTTCAATATCTTATGAGGGCATTGTTTTGACAGGCTGTCCCTAGAAATATTTAATTATGTAGCAGAATAGGTCTTTATCTTTCCTATTTACTATCAAACTTTATGAAGTTAGGTGCTAACAATATACATTTTGTTGGTGAGAGATGCAAATAATTTGTCTGATAGAAAAAATATACACCAAAGTTAATGGCTTTTGTTAACTTGTAGAACATTAGCCAGTTTTATATCTAAACTATCAACCTAATTCTAATATTCTATTTTAAATATGTATAAATACTTCAGTGCCCCCAAGGTATTCTTCGAACTGACTTTATCATTTCACTGATTCCTTAATAAATGAGTGAATAAATCTTTGGCATGCATTGATTTTGTATGTTAAATAAAGTCATGCTCTTAACTTTTTGAGACTTCTACTCTGACAAATGAACTCAAATTGTGATGCACTATGCAAGGATTGGCTGCGATTCTTAACTTTTTGCCATCTGAGGCTCTGACTCTGCCTTATAGAGAGAGCAACACAAAACACACCTGATTCCTTGGCATCAAAACTATTCTTCAACCAGTAGAGACACCTGGTCACCCATCAGATTTCTCCAAGCCAAACAGCCCTCGGCCCCCAAACTTCTTACTCCAGCTTCTCCTCCTGCTGCCCCTACTTTAGGACCTATTCATTTGTTAATCACTTTTGAACATAAGTACCTGCAGAAAATGGATGGGATGATGGTGACTATCCCCAGGTGGGATAAAAAATACTGTACAGAGGTTCCTGGGTGACTCAGTCAGTTAAGAATCTTACTCTTGGGGATCCCTGGGTGGCTCAGCGGTTTGGCGCCTGCCTTTGGCCCAGGGCGTGATCCTGGAGTCCCGGGATCGAGTCCCACGTCAGGCTCCCGGCATGAAGCCTGCTTCTCCCTCCTCCTGTGTCTCTGCCTCTCTCTCTCTCTCTATGTCTATGATAAATAAATAAATCTTTAAAAAAAAAAATCTTACTCTTGATTTCAGCCCAGGTCTTGATCTCAGGTCATGAGTTCAGGCCCCAGTGTGGAACCTACTTAAAGAAAAAAATATTTATACTTACCTACTTGGGCTGACAAGCAACATGATTCTGACATAGAATCCAAACAGGTGTCATCTCTTGGAACAATTCCACCAACAGGTAGCATCTATGTGGCATACTGTGTAGACAATTTTGAGGCTGGGCCAGGCTAACTCAGTGAATGTGATCCATCAGCAATGCTTTCTATAGACACAGGATTAGGAATGAGGAGTGTGCACTCCATCTTTCCTGACCCAGTTCTAGGAGGTGATGGTTCAAGAGGAGAGATAAGCCATGAAGAAAATGTCCTGGTAACCAGGCATGCCAAGTCCTGCATGGTTACCAGGACTTGGCATTCTGCGGCTTTACCTGCAAATGTCATAATAGCATCTAGAGTACAGAGACAAAGCTCTAGGCTCTAGGACCTTGCCTCCCTAAAAGGAGAAGCCCAAAGACCTCACACTGCAGCCTCATGACTCACCTTTGAGACAGAAAAGTAACAGATTCCTCCATCTGGAGACTCTACAAAGGCTCCTACCTTTGGAATGAGTTGCCTCAGGCCCTAAGACATGAGAACACACTCTTTTCAAAGTCTTATGATGTAATGGCTATAGGCTGTGCATTCAGTTCAAAAACCACCTCTACCATTTACCGGCTCTGGTCCTTAGGGGGAAAAAAAAAATCACTGCATGCCGCAGTTTTCCCATCAGTCTAATAGGTCTGATGAGCCCAAGAATGGAAAGAGATGAGTTTCTTCCATGTCCTAACAACAAAATTGACTTTGTGGGCATCTGATCAATGCAGTCACATGGGTCCCTGGGCTCAGAAAGGTCCTACACTTGGAATTTAATGCTCTACAGTTGCTGCCTGGAAATTATTATTAATATTTTTTAAGATTTTATTTATTTATTTGAGAGAGTACAAGTGGGGAGAGGGAGAAGGAGAAGCAGACTCCCCACTGGGCATGAAGCCTGATGACAGGCTCGATCATAGGACCCTGGGATCCTGACCAGAGCGGAAGGCAGACATTTAACTGACTGAACCACTCAGTGCCCCACTGTATGGGAATTCTTAGTAATTTTATCTTTGCTTTGCATCTTATGAGACAAGGCCAGTGGGACACTGTCTCACTGCACTGGGGGTTTGAATCCTTGGCTCAAACTCCCCAGGACGGCTTCTCAGGCTGCCATATGAGGAGTGAAAGCGCAGGTGGGTGGGATTAGGTGCACCTTCCCCACATGCCAAGTTGTGGTGTGCGATCCCAGGCACCTGTGAGGGTCTGCTTGCTCCCTGCAAGAATCCTGGTACCCAAGGGGACTCAATTAAATAGCACGTAAAAACCATCTGGCTGACAAGACGTCAGAGGGAAGTAAAAGCTTTCTCCTGCTTTTTGAACAATAAGCCCACATTTTCATTTTGCACGGGGCTCTGCAAATTACCCAGCCTGCTCCAGACCAACTGATAAGCCAATTTATTTAACCTCTCTCAGGCTTCATTTCCTCCCCCACAGGATGTGTCCTGAGACTTTTCTGACAGGATTCTAATAAGAGAACCAACTATATGAAGTTCTGAGTATATTGCAGATAACCCATAAACATTGATTTCCAACCTTTCTCTCTTCAAAAATTTTAAAAATATTTTTTATTTATTCATGAGAGACAGAGAGAGAGGTAGAGACATAGCCAGAGGGAGAAGCAGGCTCCCTGAGGGGAGCCCAATGTGGGACTTGATCCCAGGACCCCAGGATCACACCCTGAGCTGAAGGCAGATGCTCAACTACTGAGCAACCCAGGTGCCACTGTCTCTTCAAAATTTCTAAACTGACTTTTGGCAGCTGTTTTCCAAGGGCTTTCTCTCCAAAGAGAAAAGGGGAAAGCAGAGAAGTCATGAGTGTTCATTGTGATAAAGAACAAAAGCTTTCTCCAGGCGGAACACCACCACTTCCCTGTTAATAGTGATATCAGAACCAGAAGCTTGGGCGAGCCATCAGTAGTGAGCACTTCTGACCTTTCTAGAAACTTCCAAAGTGAAACAGAAATAGCATCTCTCCTTTTCCCTCTTTCTCTTATTTCTGCCTTCCCTCACTCAGCCATCTGAGATGCTCCCAGGGCTCTCAAATAGCCTCTCCTTCTAGAAGATTCTAGCCCAGAGCTACATCCTCTCAAGTGTCTTGATATCACTTGAAGCCTCACAGTTCCCAAATACCATTTACTTGCATATGTACTCCACCCTTCCTTCAATAGATAACTCTGTGGTATGACTTCCCCATTTGCTCACAGCAGCATCCAGGCCCCCCACTTGGGAAACCAGTTTCACTTTCCCAATTTCACCCTCCATATTCAGTCAGATGCATCTAAGACTCTGAACACTGGTCTATCTTAGAGTACAGCATGAAAGATGGGGTTAAAGGAAGCCTGATAATCATAGTCCTAAGCACTGAGGACACACAGGTGAACATGAAGCCATCAACTTGACTCGCTCTAATGAGGTTCAGGGTCTTATTGAGAATGCAGATGTTGAGCAGGCAGTCATCCCATCACCCACAGAGAAAGTATTCTAGAATTCTGTCCTGTGCAAATATGGTCACATTCATATTCTCTCACACACTGAGAAGGTCCAGGTTGTGGGTCGGCCAACATGAGGTCCACATCCTCTTTCCAGTGGGGTCCTGCCAAAGTGTGGAGGCCGAGAAAAATTAAGGCCATCCCACCTAAAATTGAGCATTAGCACAAGTACAGCCATCTTAGCCACCTGTGAATAAGAGCTGAACTTTACAGGAAAAACTACAGAATGTCCTTGGCAGGGAATCCCATATCAGAAAGACAACAGAGCTCAGAATTGCCTTCGGCAGAGAATCCCATATCAGAAAGACAACAGAGCCCATGCCTGTGGTAGAAATTCCCATATTAGAATGAGAACAGAGCTCAATGCCCTTGAAAGCCCCATATCAGAATGTAAACAGAACTTGAGAAATTCTTCCACCCCTTCTGAAAATCCCCTAGACCAGCCTATAAAAAATCCAGCTGTAACTCACTTCAGGGTCCAAGCCCCTGCTCCGCTGTGTTGGGTATACTTGGACCCAAGCTCGAGCTTGCTAATAAACCCCTGTGCGCTTGCATTGGTGTCGGCTCCTTGGTGGTTTCTCGGATTCGCAATCTTGGGCACAACAAAAGTCCCATACCCTTTAAAGGGTTTTGGTCCAACTATTTGCCAGTTTTACCCCAGAAGTAGCATCTTATCTGCCT
The DNA here is from genome assembly GCF_003254725.2 of Canis lupus dingo. Classification (NCBI taxonomy): domain Eukaryota; kingdom Metazoa; phylum Chordata; class Mammalia; order Carnivora; family Canidae; genus Canis; species Canis lupus. The sequence goes on from NC_064245.1 coordinate 64,657,752, forward strand.
CCCAGATTCATTCAACAGGTTAGCGCACACTGTTCAGAACACCCTTTGCTGAAATTCCATTGTAAAAGAAGACTTCATATGCTACTTCTTTCATGAAGCCCTCCTGACTCTACTTGGGTGGGTGGTGCTCATTTCTGAATCTCTGTGACATGGTGCAAGAACTTTGCTCACAGAAATTCATATATTTTGCTTGATAGGTACTTCAGTACATCCTACACCCTTTCCCCTACAGAATCCAGCAAAGGGCTTAGAGAACAGAAGCCACCCCTCCCTCCATGGGGCCCCTCTTGCCCATGAACACAGCCACGTGCTATTACAGATTGCACTGCAGCACTGTCTCCAGGTCAGTCCTCCCAGATCTCCCCACAGGACCCTGGACAGCAGGACTGGTTTTTTCTTCCTCTCTCTGAAGCACCCTCTCCTCTCACCCTCCAGTATCCCTAGCACCAGGCACACAGTGAGTCTTTACTATTTGTTTGTATGAATTTGCTATTTTGTACATTTTAAACTCATGAATTTTACTGAGTAGAAGCTAATAAAATGCTAAAGTCATTGAAATGGGAGGTATGGGGAAGTAAAAATGAAGAATTGGCCCCTGGGAAATCTCGTTAGAAATTTTGAAGAGGAAGGAGAAGCAAGAAGAAATTGAGAAATGAAGAAAAGGGAATCAGAAACAATAATCAGTACCAGCACAGTGCAGATAATCTATCTGTCTGTGATCACCAGAAGGCAGGATAAGATGGATGGAGTTTCTCACTGTATATGTTTATTTTTCCACCAGCGTGATTTGTACTTGACTGAGTTCAACTTAGCAAGCAGCTACTAAAGGACTGTAATGTGACAAGCAATGTGCTGGACGGCCAAGGGTGCAGGGGTGAATAAAAAGTCTCTCCCTTGGGAACCCCAGCTTGTATGGGGCAGGGATGAAGAGTTGTCAGAGGAATGCCCGCTTCTGTCCCTGACACCCAGTGGCTATCATTGATGGCCAAAATTTATGCAGAGGGCTGGTTTTCCCCAAGGCAAGAAGATTTCTGGAACTGTAACATACCTCTGGGTGCCTCTAGAGTCCTCCTGCAGACTCTGCTCTGCCTTCCCACATTCCCTGGCTCCTGACTATTGCACAGAAGGTAACATTCTCCCATACAATAGCACTAATCGTCTGCTAACATTCTGGTGAGTCTTGGCCACATGTCTGTCAGGTCTCACAAGCCCAGGGCCATCTTAGGACAGAATGCAGCTGGTGGATATGATCTTGAGACAGCAGAACCAGGTGTCATCTGTTCAGGAGTATTCTTCATTTAATGTGCATGGCTCAGTTTTAGAAAGTCTCACCTTGATAAGCAGGGACAAGTTTCAGTGCTCAACTACCCACACTAAAAGACTGGCAAAGAGTGACTTCTATAGGGGTAAGAGATTTTGGGAAAGGAAAATGAAGGAAAAGGAATATATACAAAAGATAAAGTCCTAGATCTACAAAGAAACACTGAGAAGCTATTTATATAAGAGAAAAATCAATACCCTATAAGCCCAAAATAGAGATTGATGAATTTGGGAATAATGGTATGGAAAATTTGTTGGATAGGTATATTTATTTTAGCTTTTTCTAATTTTATTTTTTTTATTATTTTTTTTAGTAGTAGTAATATACTGGCTTCTATATCATTCATTTAATTCAACTATTTTGCTTATTATATTGCAGGCACTACTTAAGGTCCTCGATATATGTCACTCAACAAGTCCCTTGATTCAATGAGTTTATATTCCAGGAGGCGTATATCAGATTTTTATCATTATTAAATCTAATTAATAAAAGGTAATAATGTATAAAGAGCAATAGCTGTAACAGAAGAACAAAAAACACAAGGAAGAAATAAACATTTAAAAGCTAACTTAAGGGACGCCTGGTGGTTCAGCAGTTGAGCGTCTGCCTTCAGCTCAGGGCATGATCTTGGACTCCAGGGATTAAGTCCCACATTGATCAAGTCCCATCCCCCGCATGGAGCTGGCTTCTCCCTCTGCCTGTGTTTCTGCCTCTCTCTCTCCCTCTCTTTCTCTCTCTCTCTCTGTCTCTCACGAATAAATAAATAAATCTTAAAAAAAAAAAAAAAGAAGCCGTCTCAAGGCAATGATCACATCCCAGGTGCTGCCAGTAAAACATGCTCACAGGGTCAAGACTTCAGGGCTGTGACTCTAAGGCTCTGAAACAGCATGGAGAAATTAAGATACTTAGCCTTTCTAGCATCCCAGGTAATACCATCCTTTCAGCTGACCTCTCCATGGTGCCATTCATGTGAGTAATGCCCCATTTATTTTTGGATATTCCAGCTTAATTGAGCTCCCAAAGGACTCCAGCCCCAGTCAATATCACAAGGAGAACCACTCAGCTAAGCTCAAGCATTTCACAGCATCATGTAAAAATAATAAAAAGGTTTATGTTTTAAACCACTAAGTTTGAGGGTAGTTTATTATTCAGTAATAGATCAGCAAAATGCCAATTATAAATCATCTGAAGCTGAAGACTAATAAGGAAAGAATAAGGAAAGAAATCTACAATAAACTTATGGATGGCCTAAAAATCAGTGGTGGAATAATAATAGTCAGTGGTTAATAATTCCATTAACCCATATTTTACTATCTCTTTTCATTTATATTCAGTTTTACGTAGTTACAATTATTATATGCATAGTTTTTATACTGGTTTTGTTTAGCCTGGTATCACATATCAATTTTTTTTTTAAGATTTTATTTTTCATTCATGAGAGACACAGAGAGAGAGAGGCAAACACAGGCAGAGGGAGAAGCTGTCTCCCTGTAGGGAGCCTGATATGGAACTTGATCCCAAGACCCAGGGATCACAACCTGAGCCAAAGGCAGATGCTCAACCACTGAGTCACCCAAGTGCCCAACATATCAAATGTTTTTTATGTTAATACATAGTTGTGGGCAGCCCGGGTGGCTTAGCAGTTTCGCACTGCCTTCAGCAGATCCTGGAGACCCAGGATCGAGTCTCACATCAGGCTCCCTGCATGGAGTCTACTTCTCCCTCTGCCTGTCTCTCTCTCTCTCCTCTCTGTGTCTCTCAATAATAAATAAACAAAATCTTTAAAAAAATACATAGTTGTAATAAAGACCTACGACGTAAGAACTAGAAATAGCAGGTCAAAGTGGAATTACAAGGTTGAATAATTGACATAAATGGATGCTTTGGCCCAATACAAAAAGCCAAAGCAGGAGACAGTGACCCAACAAGGAATGGATATGAGAAGAGGACCACAAGAATGATTTCAGAATACAACAGGGAAAATATTTTTTCTTTCCTTTTTTTTTTAGATTTTTATTTATTTATTTGAGAGAGAGAGTACGAGAGCAGGGGGTGGAGGGAACTGCAGGGGAAGGGCAGAGAGAGAGAGAGAAACTCAAGCAGACTCTCTGCTGAGAGCAGAGTCCAACTCAAAGGGCTCAGTCCCAGGACCCTGAGATCATTACCTGAGCCAAAATCAAGAATGAGGGGCTTAACCGACTGAACCACCCAGGCGCCCCAGGGAAAAGAGTTCTGATGCTAAGATAGTATGACTCAAAGAGAAATTGTCAGCATGCCAGACTTGCAACAACAGAGAAAGAAAGAGTATTGATTAGAGTCTTAACCTTGAAGTTAAAGTGTCAAGAGTGGAAGGGCAACAGAAATTACAAGGGTTCCAAGCACAATGAGCAGAGAGAAAATACCATATATGTGATCTACAATATATAAAGAACTCCTCTAAAAATAAATGAGCAACTCAGTAGAAATTAGCAAGGATCTGAACATAAAGTTCACAGACAAAAATATAAATGACCGGTTAACATATACAACATGTTATGATCCTCTGATAATCAGAAAACAATTAGATGCTATTTTTCTCATAATATCATGTAAAAAAGGTTGATACTGTTGAGCAATGAGGAGATTGTAAGAAAGCACAACCTGTGATAGATGGTAACAGGAGCCTAAAATGGTTTATTTTGGAGGGGATTCAGAAACTCTTAACAAAATTTAAAATACGCATGATCCTCCCTTTGATCCAGCAATTGCACCACCAGAAACCTATCCTACAAAAACACTCCTATAAGTGCACAAAAATATACATTCATTGAAGCATGGGACTCCCAACTGGGATGAAAAGTTTCATGAGAGTGGGAAGTTTGTCATCCACTACTGTGTTGTCAATAGTAGATCGCTGCCTGGAAAATAGTAGATGCTCACCAAATATTTACTGAATGAATGAATGGGACTGAAAATTGGTAACTAATTTTCTGTCCAAAGAGATACCTCTAAGCTATGGAATACCATGAGCTGTTAAAAAGAATGAGGTAAATCTACCTGTACTAACACTGAAAGATCTCCAAGGACATGTGTTTAATTTAAAAAAAAAAAAAGGCAGTAAATAAAAAAAATTGGAAACAACAAATTCCATCATCGAAGGACTGATTTACTAGATTGTGATTTAAATACATGTAATACTGGGTATCTCTTTTGAGTTGGCCTTGATCTATATTTATCATTGTTGAAAGACGTCTGTAACACTGCATTTCCAAAAATGAATGCATTATGAGCACTCATACAAATCAGGATTATTCCTCTTGTTCCTCAGAATTCCCACCTGTGGTAGGTACCATCTCCATTTGCCAGCTGAGAGCAAGACAGCACAGAGAAAGTCAGTAACTTGCCTGAAATAACACTGAGGCAGAGCCAAGATCTAAACCCAAGCAGTGCACCTCATGAGTTTGCACACTTAAACCACCCAAGGATAAAGAGACCATATGTTCTGGTTAAGTCTATTGACTCAGCATAATTATGAACAGCATCTCCTTCCCTTTCAAAAATCTTACATGTGGTCAATAAATTACGGTCACTCTAGCTAACAGAACATATATAAGCTGCATAGCGTAGTGGCTGAGTTCAGTTTCTGGAGCCAAATTGTGGACAATGAAGTCAAACTCTACTTCAAATGTAAAATGGGGATGGCAGTGGTAAGTGCCTCGTATAGTTGTTGAAGGACTCAATGATTTGATATTTAAGTGGCTGGCACATATACCGTATTAATGACTAAACCATTTATATAGTGTCTCTATGTTTGTGTGTGTGTGTGTACACGTATTGTGAGATATTTGGAAGGATATTCAAAAAATATTAACAATACATATCCCCTGTTGATATTTTTGAACATATACACATTTACATATGTATATGTTGGATATATGTGTGTGTGTGTTTGTATGTGTGTACTACTAAGTGCCCTGACAAACAGTAGGAAGGCTTGTGGTTTCTGTGACGCATCTTGCTTGCTATACACTGGTGATAATCTATCCAATAGTGTGAATTTATCAGAGATAACTGAACAACAACAACAACAAATTTAAACGGTTACATTACATTGGAAATTCAAAGACCGCTTTTATCATCACCGTGCCAGATTGGCTATAGCTTGATTTTATTGGAACTTTTAAGTATGACCTAAAGGAATGCCTCACCTTCTGGTTTCTCAATTAACTGTTTAATTACTCGGAAACAAAGCACTTAAGGGACCCTGGCAATCTTTGGCCTTGAAAAATGTGCAAGCCAGACCTCCGGGATCTGCATTAGAATACATGGGCTGAGAGCACGCGGGGAGGCGGGGCGGGGGGGTGGGTTGGGATGCGGATTGTACCGCTCAACTCCCGAGTTGCAGGTGTTTCTGGCAGGTGGAATCAGTTGTGCAACCTCGAGCTCACAGCAAAACCCCGACTGCCAGGGCCCCCCTCGGGCAGCCAGAGAGGGAGCTTTCTTACTTCCCACTGGCCCTACTCTGTGTACAACTTCAAAAAATGAGTTCTCTGTGTGAAACCAGACCCTGGGAAAGGAAGTCCAGAAAGCGAGCGGTTCCTCTTGCGGGGGAGATAAGGAGCTAGCCGGCAGGAGGCACGAGGAACCGTCCGGGAAGTTTCCACGGACTGCCGTGGGTGGTGTTTTCAAGGTCTGTGCA